>NC_138127.1:93075340-93747004 GCF_964188305.1 Podarcis bocagei
TTTTTCTGCAGTTAGCACTGAAATCAAGTGGGCTAGTCAAACAGGGCTGGAGCTATTCATCCCTCTTTTGCCAGCCTGCTCATTCACCTATATGGAATTCTTGGTTACTTATGGCTACCAAGGTAATACTTAAAACTAGTGCTTTTTCTGGGGGTACGCAGAAGTACACATACCCCTAAACATTTTGTGAATCTTTTTACTTTTGTCCATTTACTGCATTTTTTCTCCCCGATTTGAACTATAAAATGGTGATTTTCTTGAGTCAAAATGAGAGTACCCCTAAACATTTTTAAAGGAAAAAGAAAGCACTGCTTAAAACAAGGCTGTGCATATGGTTGGCTTTAGGAAACTGACATTTCCAGCAGTTACGTCCTATTGCATTTCCCTAGAATGGAGGTGTGAAATGTCAGTTAATACATAATATTAAAAGATTCTCCAGAAGGTTACAGAAATCAACCAACGGCAGCTCAGTTTTGAATATATATTTCTGCATTTGTTCTGAGAAAAGGACAAAAGCTAACATCCAGCAAAGTTTATATCTTCTCTGGAGGCACATCTTTGGGTCAGTTTGCCTGGGGTCTTGAGCCTAGTTAACATGTGCAAGCCTTTTTAGTAGGGCAGAAGCTGGGACTGTGTGAATGCAAAGGGGATGGTCTTGACTACTGAGCTAAGATAGTTTCTTCGCTGCAGAATGCAGGTAGCAAACCTCTTGCTGCTCACGACGAGCTATATTCTTGACTAAATGTATCCCGGGTTGGCTTTTTTTTAAACCTGGCATCTGTTTTTAATTTTTCTTCCTTTGCTAGGATTTATCATGGATGTCTTCCAAGCATCTTCCTTCAAAGATACTACTATACTTTCAGAAGATGAAGATGAGTTTGAAGCCTACTGTAGAAATAACGGTATATATGTCTATAGATGTTGGGGAGTTGAACCGGCACATGTTGCATCATTTTTTTTATTGGTATATATCTAATCCTGAGTGTTATAAAGGTAAACAAGTGCCTTGTTGGCCAGACATGGTAATCTACTATTGTTCCTTTGTGGGTGGGTGATGGACAGGGCACAATAAGGAAATTTTTTTTGAGCAACCAAAATAGTGAATACATTTTTGAGTTCTCAGGGGGTTTTTTGTTTTAAAGAGGGGGTGCTTGGAGAGAGAAGTCCGGGTATGATGTTGGACGTCCCAAATTCTGTAGAGTTTTGAAATGGAATACAGCAGGTGTTAGGCACACTTAATTGGATTAGTCTTTGTACCTACGGAGCTGCCTTTTTCCAAATCGGACCATAGATCCAACTGGCTTGGTATTGTCTACACTGACAGGTAGCAGCCTTCCAGGTTTTCAGGCAGGGGACTTTTGTAGCCTTACCAATAGATGGATTGACTCCCAGTATGTTTCCGAGCACAATTCAAAGTGTTGGTGCTGAACTTTAAAGCCCTAAATGGCCTCGGTCCAGTATATCTGAAGGAGCGTCTCCACCCCCACCGTTCTACCTGGACACTGAGGTCCAGTGCAGAGGGCCTTCTGGCGGTTCCCTCACTGCAAGAAGCCAGGTTACAGGGAACCAGGCAGAGGGCCTTCTCGGTAGTGGCGCCCACCCTGTGGAACACCCTCCCACCAGATGTCAAAGAGAACAACAACTACCAGACTTTTAAAAAGACTTTTAAAAGACATCTGAAGGCAGCCCTATTTAGGGAAGCTTTTAATGTTTGATGCATTACTGTATTTTAATATTTTGTTGAAAGCTGCCCAGAGTGCATGGGCGGGGTATAAATAAATTATTATTATTATTATTATTATTATTATTATTATTATTATTATTATTATTATTATAATTATTATACCTGTAAGCCACTCTGGGAGTGTCCTGCTTGAGCTCCATGGAGGAAGGGCAGGGTAAAACTGTAATAGACTGTTCAATTCATAATGTTATCCACAGTGGCGGAGAGATCAATGTGCAGAGGGTTGTCTTACCGTCATTTTCTCTCCCTTCCTACTAAGAAAAGCCAAAATCTGTTTCTCTCCCCCTCCCGCCAGAAGCTCGGCTCTGCCCTCGCCGGTCCTGGAAGGAGCCTTTAAAAATGTCCCATATGCTCAGAGACTTTGCGCCTGTTCATTGGGGGAGATAGGAAGCCCAGAACACTTGTTCTTTAGATGTCCCTTTTATGAAGAGGCACCTAGTAAGACCATTGATTCCCCTTCTGGTGAGGCTCACTGACCTCCTGGAAAAGCAAAAAATTGGCCTTTTCCTGTTAGGCAAAGATCAGAAGACGACCCGGATGGTCGCCAGATTCTGTGTACAGACTTGTAGGCGCAGACCATCTCCCGACTCAAACTAGTCCGTTAAGAATATCCCCAAACTCGGTTCCATGGGTGACTCTGGGTCAGCTCTCTGTGGTAGTTTATCTTAAAGTTTTAAGTGTCTATACGCTTATCGCATTTATAAATTTTAAATTTATTGTTGTACATTGTTTTAATTGTTTGTTTTCCTTCTGGGACTGTACCCCCAAGTGTGTTTTATAAGCTGGTCTCCAACCATAATAAATTATCTCTCTCTATCTCCCCCTCCCCCCTTTTCTGACCTTTTTAGGACTGGGCAAGGCTTCCAGCATTAAGCCCAGTGCTCCTGTGGCACCACCTGCCTTTACGATCTTTGAAGACGAGAATGCAGGGTGAGTTGAACTGTTTGGCAACACCTGTGTATAGGAGCCAGTGGCACTGTGTTATCTCAGATAGCCTCTTGCCCCCATCTTTGGGCTTCTCTCAGTTCAGGCAAAAAGTCTCACCACTGTTTCTTTCAATGTTACATACGCTGCCATGCATCTCAGAGTGGTCCAAAAGCGTGTGATGCTGCCGCACTGCTAAAGCTACGTAAGGATCAGACTGATCATTACCTAGATAGAAGGTTGCCTGGCAGTTCTCTATAAATGGTTCTGAGTTTCCTGAAGAAAGAGCAGGGTATGTAAAATAAAAGGAGCCAGACTTAATTAACTCTTCTCTTTCGCATCTTGTTGATACTTCCCATAGTAAATCTCTTTGAAATCGCATCTGGTTGGCATGACTAAAGAGTTGAGGCCTAATGACTAGGTACATTACTCTGGCATTTCAGATGGGGCTTAAAAGAACATGTGAGGAAACGAGAGCATTCACAAGTCTCTGAGCTGCACATATAAGCATATATCCTTGTCACCATTAGCATGTTCCACGCCTGCAGTGGGGATGTCAGGTTCATATTTACTAAAAAGGCAACAAAATGAAGTTGTGCGACTTACAAACCTGGCTTATCGAGAACAGTGGCCATTTTGGACCGTCGTTCATTCTCTGTGTGAATTGCTCTGCCCGAAAGATTTGCTCCAGAATTGAACTTTTCCTTTCAGTGTTCCCGTGCATCCCCCAAAGTTGACAGGATCCAAAGTCTTTGGAGAACGTCCCACAGTCAGCTGTGCTGCCAAATCAGCAGTAAGTGAATGGCATTTATAACAGAGACATATGTCAAGGATTTTGAGAATGCAGGATTCTTCAAGTGTTTTGAGAGAAGTCTCCCAGTAGTCCTCCCATCCCACATAGAGCCTCCTTGGAATTATGCTGCCTCACCCCTGGGGCATGCTTCTTCCTTACTACTAGGTTTTGTAAATTAAGCTTCAGATCTGTGTAGGGTACAAAGTGGGCTGCCACAACCTGTGCTGACCCCTCTCAACTTGTCTCCCCCACTCCCTCTCAGAGTCAACCTTTTTTTGTTCTTGTCTTTTGTTGTTTCTGTTAAAGGAAAAAAAACTAAATAAAAATCTTAATTGAGAAAGAGCTTGGGCTGTCAGATGACTAAATAAACCATTGTCGATTGATCATGGAGTTTTAGTTGATTTATGTATAGCTGCTTAAATTTGCATATGAGGAAAATCAAACGTTTTAAAGAAAGTGTTTGGATGTGGCACTCGCGTGTCTTAGTAGGCATTGTCTTAGGAGAGGATCAACCCAACGATGGTGAGCCAATAGCCCTGCAGATGCTGTTGGACTACAACTCCCATCATCCCTGACGGTTGGCCATGGTAGCTTGGGCTGATGAGAGTTGTAGTCCTAAACAGCCTTGGCTCAGATGCTGATGTCCAGCTCTGAGGGCCTTCTGGCGGTTCCCCCACTGTGAGAAGTGAAGTTATATGGAGCCACCCTGTGGAATACCTTTCCGTCATATGTCAAGGAGATAAAGAACTATCTGACTTTCAGAAGACATCTGAAGGCAGCCCTGTATTGGGAAGTTTTTAATATTTGATGCACAGTTGTGTTCTTAGACTATGTTAAAAGCTGCCCAGAGTGGCTAGGGCAAATAAAATAATTTTTAAATAAAATAAATGAAAGCCCTGGTGAGCGATATAACAGGCCACCCAGCTATGTTCACTTTGTGAGGACATACAATTGTTGCAAGAGTTGATTGTTCCTCTCCCAATTGCCAAACTGTGGTTTGGTGTTACATCTGAATGTATTTGTTTATGTGCACATGGCCTCACAAACTCCTTATGTGCACATCATCACAC
Organism: Podarcis bocagei; assembly: GCF_964188305.1. Lineage (NCBI taxonomy): Eukaryota > Metazoa > Chordata > Lepidosauria > Squamata > Lacertidae > Podarcis > Podarcis bocagei. The sequence goes on from NC_138127.1 coordinate 93,079,872, forward strand.
ATTTGCTATGTGCACCTAGCCTGCATCAGGGGAGATTAAGCTTGTAAAACTTCTGCTATTGCCAAACAAAATAAAATCCGGGGGCAGGGGGGCGGGATTTTCCTTTATAGGTCCCTAACTTTTGGGATGTGAAATTCTGCTTTCTGCTTTGAATGGAAAGGTGGATGTAGCTTGTGTGTTGCTGTCTTTAGGAGGTAAATCCGCCAACCGAGGGCCCGAAGGATGACTGCACCGTGTGGGCTAATTTCTGCAACAAGACCCTGGCTCCTACTCCAGGCAGCACAGGAGATTTTGCTTGTGCTGCGCAACTTGCCTCTACACCATTCCACACCATTCCACTGTCTGCCTGTCCACTGACTCAGGGTAAAGGAAAAGTTGCTGTCCCAGGAAGAATATGTCTAAGAATACAGGGCTGTAAAAAATGGTCTTCCTAGGCGAACTTGCCTGACTATAAGCACTTTATTTTATATTGCAGCTGGCCATTCTGCATCTAACCAGAAAATGCCAGTTAAGCTCGGTTTACACGGGTTACGTCCAAACCTGGGTGGGATTGTGTTAGTTTATGAGTCCTGACTTCCTAGGGAGCAACAAACCACAACCCTGGTTTCAGATGCAAAGCCGAGCTTAATTATGGCTTTATGGTTTGTTTCTCCCAGTTGCTCCAGAGAATGCAAGATTTAGCAGTATACTACACCAGCTCACTGGATTCTTTAGTTGCCTTGTGCCCATTTTTTAAGAGAGAAAAGGCGGGGGTAGAAAATGTTCAAATAAAGAAATGGCGATGTTCCAAATTATAGGGAATAAATGTGTATCCCAAGTGCTCAGTGTTTCATCGCAGTCCATTGGCTGAATCTCCATGCCGTTTCTTTTGGTCTCTGTCATTTAGGCTTGTCTTTTCAAACGTTGATGATGCCTGTCAATGAGGAAATCTTGTTATTTCCCTGATTTAAATGACTTAACCAGAATCCTTTTTCTCCTGAAGTAGTTGAAGACCCTTGGAGCAACAGCTTAATTCATCAGCTTCTGCTTGGGCTGCCCAAGCCAATCAGTGCCTACTCAAATACTTTTGAATGGGAATCAGGTCTTCCAGTTCTCAAACCGAAAGCTGAACTCAAATTGGGTAAGACCTGCATACATACTATACTTGGTTTCCCCCCCACATATGTCAGTTTAAACTGTGTGATGTGGACAGAGGTCTGAAAGCAGTAGTCAGTTTACATTCACTGGAGGATGCCAGACAGAAAGTGAGAAGCTGGGACTTGTTTGTGTTTCGCAAGAATAATGAAGTCTTGGGCTTTTTTTACTCCAAAGCGAATGTTTTTGCAGAGCCAGTCCTATTGTGCATCACTGTCTGCCTTGCACAATACTAAATCAGGGGTCTTCAGATGTACAGTGGGACCTCAGGTTACATACGCTTCAGGTTACAGACTCCGCTTACCCAGAAATAGTACCTTGGGTTAAGAACTTTGCTTCAGGGTGAGAACAGAAATCGCGTGGCAGCAGCGGGAGGCCCCATTAGCTAAAGTGGTGCTTCAGGTTAAGAACAGTTTCAGGTTAAGAACGGACCTCCAGAACAAATTAAGTACTTAATCCGAGGTACCACTGTACAGGATATGGTGCAGGATTCATCATTCTGAGAAATTTAGCTTTCATGGAGTTGCTTAATTCTTAAAAAAAAAAAAGTAGCTAACTCTTACAGCAGCTACAATGCATGCTTGAAAATGTGTGGGCAGTTCCTGCATCAATCTCTGAAATCAGAGGAATGAGTAATAATAATAATTTATTATTTGTACCCTGCCCATCTGGCTGGGTTTCCCCAGCCACTCTGGGCGGCTTCCACAGAGAGCAAAAATACACTAAAATGTCACACATTAAAAACTTCCCTGAACAGTAGAATGAGTAGAATGAGACTCAAGACAGTGTACCTACCTAGGTTTCCATATGGTTCCCTGTCCACCCACAGACCTACTTGACCTGTTTCATGCGCCTTCATACCTGGAGGGGGTACCACTGTCAGGCCAGAAAGTTAGCACACGAGTTTGAAATGGGTCATTTCTGCTGTATTCTAATTCCTTTTTCTACATTTCCTCCTCTTCTTTCTCCTTGTCACTTGCTTAGCAACCACATCCTTTCATGTTGACTGCTTACTGGGAGAAGGAGCTTTTGCACGCGTCTATCAAGCGTCTGTCCTTGATATGGACAACACAAAAAATAATCGGAAAGTCGTACTGAAAGTAAGTGGGCTTTGGGCTTCAGTTGCTTACCTGAAAACAAATGCCATCTCGTAGTGCTGTTGTTTAAAGGTCAGATGTGGACGCTTCCTAAGCAGACTCTTCTGTCTTCATGTACTTAAGCTTATAAAGAGTTTAAAGGTTAAGACTAGGAACTATATGGGAATAAGAGAGTGTTGGGTTGCCACTTGCTCTGTATGTTTCACACAGATGCCATCACACAGATGGATTGATCCATGGTACAAGAGACACTTCCGTCCTTTGGCCATTGCACCTTTTGGCAGAAGGTCCTATCTGTAGTGGGATTTGCAATAATTTTTATTTTAGTGATAATTGTGTCCACCCTGCCCTTCTCCAATCCCCTTCCCAACCCCCGACCATTTGGGCAAGTGCCTAACATGGATTCATGAAGTCACTTTTTCCTGCAGTGGTGGTGGCTTTTTCCTGCATGTTGCTCCTCCCCCTTCCCATGAATCATCTCTACTCCGACCCCGCTGAAAATGAACTCAGCGTGGTTTGTCCAATGTTCTCTTTTCCTTCAGTGGAGGAGGAGATCTATAGATGAGTGGGAGGAGCAAGCCTTCCTTGGGTCTCCTCCATTCGCTGCAGAAAATGAACTTGCCCTGGGCAAGAGAAGGCAACTAACAAATTCAATAAATAATACCGTATTGGTCCGAATATAAGGCGCACCCAAATATAAGCCGCACCTAAATATAAGCCACACCTTTAAAATTCAAGGGGGGAAAAGACAATACCCGAATATAAGCCGCTCCCTTAAAATTCCGCACTCACACCCGTTTCGTTTTACGGTATGTCTGTTTCAGCAGTGATATCATAAAAGCCAATTTTTGCGAATTTAAGCTGCACTTTTAACTTTTCACGGTCGGAATTGGGGGGGGGGTGAAGCTTATATTTAGGCCAGTACGGTAATAATAAGTACCCTAAAAGTGTTTGTGCATTTATTTGCAGGTGCAGAAGCCAGCAAGCCCCTGGGAATTCTACATAGTAGCTCAGCTAACAGAAAGGCTTAAGCCAAGCTTGCGCCATCTTTTCATCCAGTTCTATTCTGCTCACTTTTTCCACAATGGAAGCATTTTAGTTGGCGAGCTTTACAATTACGGGACTTTGCTGGTGAGTGCGGTCTGGGTATCAATGAATGTTAGCTTTACTGAGGGTGGTCTTGGTCCAAATCGGGAATATACAGTGGCACCTCGGGTTAAGAACTTAATTCGTTCCAGAGGTCCGTTCTTAACCTGAAACTGTTCTTAACTTGAGGTACCACTTTAGCTAATGGGGCCTCCTGCTGCTGCCGCACCACCGGAGCACGATTTCTGTTCTCATCCTGAAGCAAAGTTCTTAACCCGAGGTACTATTTCTGGGTTAGCGGAGTCTGTAACCTGAAGCGTCTGTAACCCAAGGTACCACTGTACCGTTCTGGGCAAGCTTCTGGGGACCACATGCCAGTAGTGGGCGGGGTCAAAGGCAAAAGTGGGCGGAGCAATAAATGTGAAACTCCCCATTGTACAGTAGGCTAGATTCTGCACACACTTTTGTACCTCACTCTCCTCCAGGCAAGCAAGAAACCTTATCAGAGATCAAGGGCATAGTCTAGCCAGGCAAAAACACTTAAGGAAGGGCACGAAGCAGGGTCAGTGAAGGATGTGTCCCAGGGAAGAGCCCCAAGGGCCAGATAGAGAGGTGCAGAGAGTCGTATTTGGTTTCCTATCTCTGGTCTAGCATGTTCATGTAAGTTTCTATTGTACTCTTGTATCCTAGCTGTATGCATGTTTACGCAAATGTTCATTGAAACATGCTCCTTGGTTCAGCATATGTAGGATTTCAGCCTTATGCCTTAATTTGTCCGCTCATGGCTAGGCTCATTCATAAGCATCTTCTCTTCCCCACCCCCAACTCTCTCAACTTCAGAACACCATAAACATATACAAAAAGCTGGTGGAGAAAGTGATGCCTCAAGTTCTTGTTATCTACTTCACCATACACATTTTGCGCATGGTCGAAGAGCTTCACAGCTGTGGGATAATTCATGGCGACATTAAACCCGACAACTTTATTTTCAGTGCAAGGCAAGTATTTCGCTTGTGAGTTTTACCTTTTTTTAAAAAAAACAACAACAATCAAAATAACCTGCCTTGCCGTATTGGAAATAATGGTTCGATTTCTTTGAATCGCAAAAGGTTTTTGGATGACGACACCTGCGACGTGGATAGCGTGTCTCATGGCTTGACCATAATTGACTTTGGCCGAAGCATAGACATGAGCCTGTTCCCTGCAGGAACTGTATTCACAGGAAAATGCAAAACATCTGGATTTCAGTGTATTGAGATGATGACAAACAAGCCATGGAATTACCAGGTATGGGGCAAGTGCATGGTTTTTGTCTTTGTATATGCAGTCTGGGACATATCTTAGGGGTAGAACATCTGCTTCCAGGTTCAATGTCTGGCATCACCAGGCAAGGAATATTTCCTGTCTGAAAGCCTGAGAGAGCTGCTGCCGGGCGGTGTGTAAAGGTAAAGGGACCCCTGACCATTTGGTCCAGTTGCGGACAACAATGGGGTTGCACGCTCATCACGCTCTATAGGCCGAGGGAGCCGGCGTTTGTCCACAGACAGCTTTCTGGGTCTTGAGCCAGCACTAAACTCAGTGGCCAAAATTTTTGACTAGTTATAAAGCAGCAACATTGGTGACAGACGCCGCGCAAATTAAAAATCTATTGGTAGCCATTGGGTCTTCATTTCAATCAGGACTTGCGGCTCACTGCTTTTGGAAGGCTGGTGGTGTGCAGAAGTACTAAAAAATATCATGAACTTTGAACGTTCAAAGTTCACACTAGGCGGTGTGCTGGTTAGAATGCTGGATTAGGACTAGAGACCTGAGTTCAAATTCCTGTCCAGGCATGAATCTCACTGGTTGACCTTGGCCAGTCACCAACTCTCAGCCTAACCCTACCTCACAGAACTCTTGTGAAAATAAAATTGAGGTGGGGGAGAAAATTTCTGTGCCACCCAGAGCTCAGTGCCAGAAGGGTGAGATCTGAAAAAAACAAAACACCACACCAAACGGTAAGATTAGATCTTGAAAACTACATGTACAGCAGTTCAGAAGCACGGACTACTTGAAGATCACCAGAAACCTTGAGGAATATATTAATTTTTCCTTCCTGTGTAGCTGTGAAGCTTTCTACAAACATGTCCTTATTTTTTAGACTGATTACTTTGGTATTGCTGCAACAGTCTACTGCATGCTGTTTGGCACATACATGAAAGTGAAACAGGAGGATGGAGTCTGGAAACCTGATGCTGTCTTTAGGAGGTTGGTCAAGAACAAGTCTTTTTCCAAAATGTCTGCCTTTGGCGTAATGCATAACATGTCTACTCACCTGCTACATATTCCTCTGCAGTCTGGGGGGGATGTTCTAGGAATTGTACTTTGTTCATGCTGGGCATTGACTTTTTTTGGACATATTTTTTTGACATTTGTTACTTTACCCTGCATGGGGGTATAGTCAGCAAGGCAGCCTATAAATACAGTGGTGCCCCGCAAGACGGAAAACTCGCTAGACGAAAGAGTTTTCCGTTTTGGAGGTGCTTCGCAAAACGAATCTCCTATGGGCTTGCTTCGCAAGACGACAATGTCTTGCGAGTTCCTGCTGGTTTTTCCCCCCTTTCCCCCCTTTTTCTAAGCCGCTAAGCCGCTTATCAGCTGATCCGATCAGTAGATAAGCCGCTAATAGCACTAATCTGCTAATCCTTCAATGGGCTTGCTTCACAAGACGAAAAAACCGCTAGACGAAGAGAATCACAGAACGGATTCTTTTCGTCTTGCGAGGCACCACTGTAACTAAATAAAGAAGAATGCAGTTAAGCAACAACCAGTGATGTCAAAGACCCTTGCCTCCTAGACTTTAAAAGCCTGCTAGCATAAAACACATGTTCACCAGCTTCTAAAATCAGAGGTTGCCTATTGGCACACTTGCCTGCACAGTGGTGTTTCCCACCCCTTGACCGAAACTAGGCTTGAAAGAAGCATTTTACTTTTACTCTTTTGCACTTGTGTTGGGTAGTATCCTGGCTGCGTGTTAAATGGGTGAAATCTTACCCAGTGACTAATAAGACTTTTCTTGGTTAAGGGAGACCAACATTGATCTTGCATATTAGGACGCAGCAGATTTTGCAGTGGGCATTTTTAATGATGCCTGTAAAGTCTTTAACCTTGTGCTTCATCTTCCAGGTTCCCTAATGCAGAGCTCTGGACTGATTTCTTCTTCACCTTGCTGAATGTACAAGACTGCAACCACATTCCTTCGTTGGGAGCGCTGCGGGCAAGACTGAGAGACGTATTTCTGAGCACTTGCGCCAGTAAAGTGGCAGTGCTCCGTAAAAGGCTTGCAGTGTTGCTCGTGGAAAACAAACATTCACGGAAGTGAATCTTGGGACTCCAAGGCCCACAAACCCGCCTTAATAGAAAATGCTCCCCACCTTATTGTAACTATGAATTTAATAAATTTAACAGTGCCTAAGAAACAAGTATTGCAGCTTGGAAACTGGGTAGCTAAGAGAATAGGGAAAGGATTGTGAATGGAACCCCAGGGTACTCTGACGAGTGGATGGAGAAGAATATATTATAAAGGCTTGGGGAGAAAAATCCAGTACTGCAACAGCTAAGATGAGGATGTTTATAGAAGGGGGTCTATTTTTATTGAGCAAATTTAACAAATAAAATTGTAAATCAATATAGCCAATTACATTACATATGTAGAGCAGAGATTTTAACTGCCATATTTTGGAATGAGTTTTTCAGGCTCCGAACAGTTTACTATGGTAACATCCAATCTTACAAGAACAGACTTCCTCTTCCTGTCCCCTACATCCAAATAAAGGAACGTGGGTGGCACTGTGCTCTAAACCATTTTTAAAAATAAATCATTTTTTAGTTTTCCAATAAGAACATCCAATTAACAAATCTATCACATCATAACATTCAATTAACAAATCTATCAAATCATAATCCTATTAAAAATAATTAAAACAAAAAAACAGCCAAATTACAATCCAAATTAATTTTTCGGGCTTCCCATAGTCTGGACCTCTGAAGTATATCTCCAATATTTTCATTACTGCCTTCTTCTTGTTCTCATATTTTCTACATTCCGATCTTAACGCTTTAAAGTTCCCAGTCCATGGCAGTGCGATTCTTGCACAATGTGTTGTTTGAGCACATGGGAACAGTGACCACGGTGCTATCAAATTCAAGATATGTAAATGGCCGATTGCTAAGAAAATCTAACATGGTTGCATTTGTCTTCAAAAGACAAACTGCCCCCCCCAAATAAGGGGGATTTTTTAGAAAGGAAGTTGGGAGTTGTTGCAAAGCACAATATTAGACGCTCAGCTAGGGTGTATCCCACAGATCAGGAAGGGAGCAGCAAGGCCAAGAGGATGCTGGTTTGGTTAACAAACAGTCAAAAGCTATTGGAGGCTAGAAGGCATCCTTCAAAATATAGAAGCCTCGTCCAAATATATATAGAAACTTTAGCAAAAGAAGCAAGCGGGATCATGTTGCTAAAAACATTAAGATCAACAACAAAATGTTCTTTAATAAATTAGCAGCAGGAGCATGAGTATGGCTCAATTAGTAAATGCAGTTGGCATGAAGTACTCTGTGTTGGAGCAGAGGGTACAATCTGTTCCTCTGCATCATGCGACGTATCCTGGAATTAAAAAGGACCCTGAAAGTAGTTTAGTCCAACCTTCAAGACAGGAATCTATGGCCCTTCAACCTGAGCTATACAGAATAGTGGAACTATTGCCTCTCATGTGATGTGAACACTCCTTCTATTAATACAATCTATGATTGCATTTGCTTTTTTAGCAGCCGCCTCATACTGCTGGCTCATATTTATGGCTTCTGCGCAATCTTTTCCCCATAAACAGGGAAAGCATGCCTTTAAGACTTATGTCACACGTTGCCAGCTGCAGGCTGGTAGGGGTTGTGCCTGCTCTGCTTCTGCATGACTTAAGAGGCAGCTGCCTCACCCATATGAACCAGCCTTCAAACTGGTGTCAACTCTGACATTTGAATTTTGGCTGCTAATATCTTCCGATAATTAACTTTGCCAAACACGGCCCAGAGATCGCCGCTTTTAAGCACTCTTTACCTGTTAGGTATCAGTTTGCGCAAAGATGTAGCATTTTTAAACCAGGCCACAAGACAAAATCCATTTGTTTCCTTTCTCCTTGCTTTAAAGATTCATCAGGATAATAGGCAGGAAAAAGAGGAGAGATAGAAACAGCCTTCTCTTTATAACTTTTTATTGGTTTACCCCACAATGGTTGATAATGCACCCAAGGAAAAGCATTACTGTATCAAAACAGGTTACAGAGGTAAATATTAGACATTTTATACAGGTTTTAGTACTATGTATTTAGATAGCATGCTAAGTATCTTTGGAGAGAGTCAAGTATTTTAGACACATTCAATGTGCTTTTTTCCCCTTTATAAAAAATACTGCAATTTTCATGATTTTATACACTTTAAAAAAATAGCACTGTGGGATGCTCTGTTCATTGGAGGAAGGGATTAGAGAGCAGAGCATCAGTACCTCTTATCTGCATGTGGTAGCTCTAAAGGTGGCCGCTAGTGAGCCACCTGAAAAGCGGCTCCCAGTTATACCGCACTGTTGAAGGTAGGATTCTTCAGGTAAGTGTCATCCGGTGAAAGGTTTAAGATCTGCTCCAGTGAAGGGCCTTCTTCTTCCGGAGGTATCTCTGCTTCAAACATGCGTTGAAGTAAAGCATCAACCGTCCTGTACCCTGGGGACAAAAAGCTGAACAATGTTAATTTCCAGTGATAGAGAAGCTCAAAGCTTCCTTGAGCACAACAGTACAAATGCACCTGACAAGTTACACCATGTAAAATGGATTCCACTTTGACTTCTCTCAGCAGCCTAGGCTGACCCTTGGGTCAGTAGGACTTCAGTTTTATCAACGTGTTAACACACTCATGTCTTGGAAAATAAAAATATAATAATAATAATAATGAGATTTTATTTATATCCTGCCCTCCCCAGCCAAAGCCGGGCTCAGAGCGGCTAACAACAATAAAAGTAACACAGCATTCTAAAATCAATTCATTTTAAAATCAATTCAAAATCAAATTAATGGCAACCATTGGGCTAGAGTTCTGTGAGGATTACCGAAGGAGGGGGTCAGACTGCCCTGGCCAAAGGCCTGGTGGAACAGCTCTGTCTTGCAGGCCCTGCGGAAAGATGTCAAGTCCTGCAGGGCCCTAGTCTCTTGTGACAGAGCGTTCCACCAGATTGGAGCCACGCCTGAAAAAGCTCTGGCTCTGGCTGAGGCCAGCCTAACCTCCCTGTGGCCCGGGACCTCCAAGATGTTTTTGTTTGAAGACTGTAAAGTCCTCCATGGGACATACCAGGAGAGGCGGTCGCGTAGGTACGAGGGTCCTAGGCCGTATAGGGCTTTAAAGATTAAAACCAGCACCTTAAACCTGATCCTGTACTCCCCCTGGAGCCAGTGCAGCTGGTATAGCACCGGGTGAATGTGATCCCGCGGTGAGGACCCCATAAGGAGTCTCGCCGCGGCATTCACCCAAGTTCCATGTTAAACATTCAGCAGCAACCCTTTAAAAAGTTTGACAGCACACTCACTTTTGGAAGCAACTTTAAACATCAGTCCTTTCGGTTTCTTCTTTGTTGCTGCTCCCTCTTCACCTCCAAGGTCATTTTCACTGGTTTCCATGTTGTCTATCAGTTGACCTTCTAGTAGTTCATCCCTTAAAAAAAAAAAAGCCACCACAAAAACTATAAGCACCTGCCTTCTCAATACATTCCATACAGGGCTGCAGATCATGCTTTTCCTGTTAGGTGCATAGCTTTTTACTGGAAATGCAATTTTCTTCTTGAAGGCTGCAATCCTCAGCAGGGCTAAACAATAAAGTCCTAATGAATTCAGGGGGGCTTATTCTCAGGTAAATGTTTAAAATAGATCTGGGGTCTACAGCAGCCAGGTGCCCTGCACCTCTCTTGTTTCATTTTTAAAAATAAATTGAGACTTCATAATGTAGTAGAAACAAACTAAGCACAAAACCAAAGGGGCACATGGGTTGCCAGATGTGAAATATATTGGCATTTTTAAGCTCTCCTACCCTACTCATTCATTCATTCTCTCTATATATAATAAGTTGACAGGTTGTTCCAATTCTTAAAACTAAAGAATCAGTTTACATGACCAAACAATGACAGCAGTTAGATACAAAAGTTATTAAGAATTGCAGTTCATGAGTGGACATCTGAGGGTGCCTTCTAGACTTTGGTGGACTACTACTCTCATCAACCTCTGCCAGCAAGGCCAATGGGAGTTGTAGTCCAACATCTGGACCACCATTGAAGGGAAAGTGGATCCATTGTAAATACATTCAGCCAAGTGGCCACAGAAGTTATAAGTGAAGCATCCGTTTTCGCAGGTGGCAGCTGCTCAAGTCCATACAAATCAAGCATCCCTCAGCCATCATTCATTGGGCCATGTATATGGGACTGGAAGGGAAATGTTATTCTGTCCTTGGTTAACTTACTCCTGAATGCCCACACCAAGTTCTTGGATTTTCTTCTCAATGGCAGTTTCCACTTCGCTCTTTTCAAGGGAATACTCCACAAAGAAAGCTTCCAGAATAAATGCTATAAAGATGCTAAAAATCAAAAGTTGACACATGGAAACAATGCACCTCAAAAACAATCCTTTCTCCCCCTCTACCTCATCCGTCCATGTGGCAGCTGGCACCATCAACACACCACAGACTTTTTTCCTATTTTAATTATTTTATTTATTAAATTCATACCCCACTTTTTCCCCAAAGCAGCCCATCACTATGAACACACAAACCCAGTTTCTTCACCTAGAACAGAAGAGGACAGATGTTTATGCTGTACCTTAATCCCACTGGATTTTCAGAGCATCAGTATTACTCTGCTTGCAAGCGCACACACATTTGGCACATTAAATATACCGTATTATTCGCTCTATAGGACGCACTTTTTCCCCTTCAAAAATGAAGGGGAAATGTGTGTGCGTCCTATGGAGCGAAGACGCCATAGCCCTGCGACCCTCTCCTGGCTGGAGAGGTGACGCGCGGTTATGGCAGGAGCCTCTATAGCTGCGCGTCACCTCTCCAGCCGGGAGAGGGTCGCGGGGCTATAGAAGCCATAGCCCCGCGACCCTCTCCCGGCTGGAGAGGTGACGCGCTATGGCAGGAGCCTCTCCGCTGCGCCTTTCCGCTACTCCCTGACCTGCTCTTTGGGGCTGGTGGTGGGCTTCCCCCCGCCAGCCCCAAAGAGCAGGTTGAAAGGAACCTGAAGCCTGGAGAGCGAGAGGGGTCAGTGCACACCGACCCCTCTCGCTCTCCAGGCTTCCAAGGTAGCCGTCTGAACGGCACCTTGTTTTAGAGCGGGAAAACAAGAGGGGGAAAGTTCTCCCCCTCTCTGTGCAGCGCCTCCTGCCGCTTCACTGAAGGGGCGCTGGGCAGAGAGGGGGAGATTTTTTTTTCTTGTTCTCCCCCCTCTAAAACAAAGTGCGTCCTATTGTCCGGTGCGCCCTATGGTGCGAAAAATACGGTAAGCAGAATGAGTCTGATATCACACTTGCCATGTCCATTAGCATCAGTGGTTCTACTCTCACTAGGACTAACTGATGTTCATTTGCTTCACTGGTCCTACTCAGGTGGAATACAACCCAATGCCCCCACCTCTATCCCCAGGAAGGAGGCGCAGGAACCCACTGCACTTACTTAATGATCATAATGACCACAACAATATGAAAGGTGATGAAGTACAGCTTTGCTGCCTCGTGAGTCACAAGGGCAAATCCACTGGCAAGGAGTAGAAAGTTAAGGACTATGAAAGGAAGTTTGCCATATGCATGCTTACTAACTTCGCCCACCTGCCAAGTTAGGCTCCAGTTAGGAATGTAGGAAGAGCTTGCTGGACCAGACCAATGGCCATTCTTCCCCAGTGTCCTGTTCACAGAGTGGCCCAGCCAGATGACTATGGGAAGCCTGGAAACAGGACCTGACTTCTTTTCCCCACCTGCGATTCACAGCAGCAAGCATTCAGAGGCATACTGCCTCCACATGTGGAGGTAGAACACAGCTTTTGCCTATTCCTCTTTTAAAGCCATCCAAGTCAGTGGCCGTGTCTACCTCTCTCATGGGAGCAAATTCCACAATTCACCCCATCCCCCAAGCTTTTAGCCATTTGAACTTGGCTAACTGCATTCTCAAGGGACGCGAGTGGCGCTGTGGTCTAAACCACTGAGCCTAGGGCTTGCCGATCAGAAGGTCTGTAGTTCGAATCCCCGTGATGGGGTGAGCTCCCGTGGCTTGGTCCCTGCTCCTGCCAACCTAGCAGTTCGAAAGCATGTCAAAGTGCAAGTAGATAAATAGGTACCGCTCCAGCAGGAAGGTAAACAATGTTTCCCTGTGCTGCTCTGGTTCGCCGTGTGCTGGCCACATGACCCGGAAGCTGTACGCCGGCTCCCTCTGCCAATAAAGTGAGATGAGCGCCGCAACCCCAGAGTTGGCCACGACTGGACCTAATGGTCAGGGGTCCCTTTACTTTTAACTGCATTCGCTAGCAACATTCACTAATGGCATGGATCTAAAGTGCCCACCGTGTCTGTTTATACCAGTGCCTCTCATTATTCTCCCCCTTTCAGAAATCTTTCTGCAAAAGCATTCCTCTATGCTATATCGTAGGCTTCTGCAGAAGGCCTGCCTCACAATTTCAAAAGCAGCTTCATAGAAACAGAATAGCTCCTCTCCTTGCAAAAAAAAAGGGGGGGATTTGGAAACCCATGCATACATGTATCTAGCTGACACCCCCATTTTTCGGACAGAGAAACAAAAATTGTGTCCTAGAAAGTAAACTTCCGATTACCCAAAGAGGTGTCGTAGCCTGACCAGGTGCAAGTGCTAGGACCATTATGTCTGTGACATAAGAGAAGCTGCAGAAATAATTGTTAGAAGTTTGCCATTGATCACTGAACCTTCCCAAATGGTAATTAACATTTAGGGTTGTATCCAATTGCTGCTGTTGCACTCGGGACGTGGGGCTTCTGCTGGTACAATAGAGCTCTCCCCTGCACTTCCTCTCTTCTACAGCCCCCAAAATCAGCTCCAGAGGTCTGGGGGGATCCACTGGATTAGATTTAGAGTGTGAATGGAAGGAGGAAGTCCTGGGACATTAGGGAAAGCCACTTGCACAGCAGTGACTACAAACCATAAAAAACAAACACTATTATAGGAGAATATTTTTACTCCTATTGCTTTCAAGGAGATTTAACACCGGATTTGCATATATGCATTTGTTCTTGAAATGACTCTCTGTCATTTCACTGCCCGAGGAGGACAGGATGTTGTCCCCCACCCCATTCCTATTCTGCATACCTGAGCCACCTGGGCTAGCAATTGGTTCCAGTTTCAACACTAGGGACAGGTCACTGTTACCCAACAGTAGGGCTGGCCTGTTCTGCTCATGGCACACTGAGATCTGTGGAATGCCCTCCCATCAGATGTCAAAGAAATAAACAACTATCTGATGTTTAGAAGACATCTGAAGGCAGCCCTGTTTAGGGAAGTTTTTAATGACTGATGTATTAATAGATTTTTTATCGCTTGTTGGAAGCGACCCAGAGTGGCTGGGGAAACCCAGCCAGATGGGCAGGGTAGAAATAAAATAAAATAAAATAAAATAAAATAAAATAAAATAAAATAAAATAAAATAAAATAAAATAATAATAGTTATTGTTTTGGTGTGCAGCTTTGCCAAAGGATGGGAAGTCCTTGGTGGCTTTTTACTCCTTTCCAATGCATTTTTTTTTTAAAGCCATGCTGCTTTACAAAGGATATCATGCCACTGGTTGACAACAGTTAATTCCATTAGGACGACGAAAGACGATGCAATGTCATTGAAGTTATTCTTGCAATATTTGGCCCGAGCAAAGGTGGTGTCTTTCAGAGCAGGGTTTCCGCAGTAGAGGGCATGTTGCACGGTGCTGTTTCCAGCGAAGAACTGGACCTTCCCGTGGAAGATTTCCATTCCAATGATGGAAAACACGTAATACACCACCTAATGGGGAAAATGAGTGTCAGTGAACACAGGGATGGTGAAGATTTACATTGGGAACAAGGGAAGGGAAATCAAATCAACGTTACCAAATGGCTGAAGCTAGAATCAAAGGCTGTCGGGCCGGTGGAGGGGGATGTGGAAGGGGCCCATTCAATCATGCTTGGTGGATACAGAACCCAGAAGCCCCTGCCATTTCCTCCCTAGGAACAGGACCTGTTGTTGTTGTTGCTGTTTAGTCGTGTCCGACTCTTCGTGACCCCATGGACCAGAGCACGCCAGGCACCTCTGTCCTCCACTGCCTCCCGCAGTTTGGTCAAACTCATGCTGGTAACCTCGAAAACACTATCCAACCATCTCATCCTCTGTCGTCCCCTTCTCCTTGTGCCCTCCATCTTTCCCAACATCAGGGTCTTCTCCAGGGAGTCCTCTCTTCTCATGAGGTGGCCAAAGTACTGGAGCCTCAGCTTCACGATCTGTCCTTCCAGTGAGCACTCAGGGCTGATTTCCTTAAGAATGGATAGGTTTGATCTTCTTGCAGTCCATGGGACTCTCAAGAGTCTCCTCCAGCACCATAATTCAAAAGCATCAATTCTTCGGCGATCAGCCTTCTTTATGGTCCAGCTCTCACTTCCATACATCACTACTGGGAAAACCATAGCTTTAACTATACGGACCTTTGTTGGTAAGGTGACATCTCTACTTCTCAAGATGCTGTCTAGGCCTGTCATTGCCCTTCTCCCAAGAAGCAGGCGTCTTTTAATTTCGTGGCTGCTCTCACCATCTGCAGTGATCATGGGGCCCAAGAAAGTAAAATCTCTCGCTGCCTCAATTTCTTCCCCTTCTATTTGCCAGGAGGTGATGGGACCAGTGGCCATGATCTTCGTTTTTTTGATGGTGAGCTTCAGACCATATTTTGTGCTCTCCTCTTTCACCCTCATTAAAAGGTTCTTTAATTCCTCCTTACTTTCTGCCATCAAGGTTGTGTCATCTGCATATCTGAGGTTGTTGATATTTCTTCCGGCAATCTTAATTCCGGCTTGGGATTCATCCAGCCCAGCCTTTCGCGTGATGAATTCTGCATATAAGTTAAATAAGCAGGGAGACAATATACAGCCTTGCCGTACTCCTTTTCCAATTTTGAACCAATCAGTTGTTCCATATCCAGTTCTAACTGTAGCTTCTTGTCCCACATAGAGATTTCTCAGGAGACAGATGAGGTGATCAGGCACTCCCATTTCTTTAAGAACTTGCCATAGTTTGCTGTGGTCGACACAGTCAAAGGCTTTTGCATAGTCAATGAAGCAGAAGTAGATGTCTTTCTGGAACTCTCTAGCTTTCTCCATAATCCAGCGCATGTTTGCAATTTGGTCTCTGGTTCCTCTGCCTCTTCTAAATCCAGCTTGCACTTCTGGGAATTCTCGGTCCACATACTGCTTGAGCTTTCCTTGTAGAATTTTAAGCATAACCTTGCTAGCGTGTGAAATGAGTGCAATTGTGTGGTAGTTGGAACATTCTTTGGCACTGCCCTTCTTTGGGATTGGGATGTAGACTGATCTTCTCCAATCTTCTGGCCACTGCTGAGTTTTCCAAACTTGCTGGCATATTGAGTGTAGCACCTTAACAGCATCATCTTTTAAAATTTTAAATAGTTCAGCTGGAATACCATCACTTCCACTGGCCTTGTTATTTGCAGGACCTGTAGCACCTCTTATTTGCCAAGAGGCCACAGCAGAGGCAGCACAGTGAGCTGGGGGCTGTCAAAGTTGCTCCAGTGGATCTGGTCTCCTGAGGTGGTCACCTCACCTTGTCTCATGGGTGGGACAGCCCTGTCTGAAAGTCTCCTGTTAAATGTGGAGTAAGTGGGCCAGGAATGAGTAGATATACTGATCAGACAAGGTTATTTGGACACTTCTCTTGGAAAATCAGTCCCAGGAATTATCTACAAATGTATAATGCCGTTGGGAGTGATTTCTAGATGTGACTGAGGCCGTACACGTTTTGAGTTTGGGAAGCAGGGAGGACAGTCCCACTGCACAAACGTACCTCATTCCACACACACAGCAGCTTGGTTGAATCCTGTCTTGTGTGCAAACTAGCCCAAAGCCCCTGCAGATTTATGAAAACGAGCAGGATGAGGAGGAATTAAAAAAAAGAGAAGGCGATGCTTACCAAAGCCAGTCCACCAAAGGTCAGCATGGTAGGTACAATGTTTATTAGCGTAGTCATGATGACCCGGAACCTAGAAGAAAACAGTGTATGAAAACTGAGTTTGGATGGGATGGGCCTTTCACGTGTCACTGGTCAATTAAATACCAAAAAAGGAGGCACTGCAGAAAGGGGTCTGCATAGGGATAAAACAGAGCCAGGGAGCTCCAGATTCTGAGACTGTCTTTGTACCTTTGGCCTCTGTGCTGATCTCCCTATCCTTTAAAGTTTAGACTGATGCATCTTAACGTGCATCCTGTTTACAACTTCCTCTCCCCCCCCTTTCTCTCTTGGGATCTAAATATGAGCTGTCACATTCGATCTATCCTTTGAGAACAAAGAAACAAGGCTCCCTTTGTCTTCTTTAGATTAGTTAGCTAGCTTGGAACCAAAAAAATTTCTATCCAAGTTATATACTTCTTAGTACATTGTTGTTGTTTTTTACTTTACAAGCACCTACAGCGGTGCCTCGCAAGACGAAAAGAATCCGTTCTGTGATTCTCTTCGTCTAGCGGTTTTTTCGTCTTGCGAAGCTAGCCCATTGACGGATTAGCGCTATTAGCGCTATTAGCGGCTTATCTGCTGATCGGATCAGCTGATAAGCGGCTTAGCGGCTTAGAAAAAGGGGGGGGGAAGGGAAAAAAACCAGCAGGAACTCGCAAGACATTGTCGTCTTGCGAAGCAAGCCCATAGGAAATTCGTTTTGCGAAGCACCTCCAAAATGGAAAACTCTTTCGTCTAGCGAGTTTTCCGTCTTGCGAGGCATTCGTCTTGCGGGGCACCACTGTACTTATCTGTGGACTCAGCTATACAGCTGCAGATATAACATTTTAAGTGTGTTTTAAGTGCATTATATAAATGTGACACTAGATGCTGCTGCTGAGCTAATGGCAAACTCCATATATATTTTTAAACTTTTTTTTTAAGCATTATTTTTATATCTGTGTAGATGCAGCCTGTGTATGGTTGCAACGGGTGAAGTCTATTGTCTAAGCAGCTTCACAAATCACAGTCTGCATACTCTGCAAACTAATACCCAACAACTTAACACACTAGAAAACATGACTTTATAGCTCTGACAGCAGTGCTTGTAAATAAAACCCGGTTATTTTACCGTTGTATACTGTCTATGATTCTTATGAGTCGAAGAACTCTCAGGATAAAAACAATGTCCAGTACTTGCTGGCTGTTGTATACGGTCACTGGAAAAAAAGAAGAGGGGATGGTGAAAAGCACACAAGAAAACTAACATTATCCTAATACTTGGACATCATAAGCCATAGGTCATTCTGATGGGGGAAAGCTGGGCTTATCTTGAGAACAATGAGCTTTAGTGAACTTAAGGCTCATTTACTCTGTCCTTAAGTTTGGGAGCTTTCTCTTCCAGCTGTGCTTTGTCATGCTAGCTTGTTGTAACAAACCATGGTGAGGAATATCTCCACACCACTGTGGTTGATGCTAAACTGCAGCCCATATCAAATGGAAGCAGAAGCTCTGCATCTCCTCCTTGCAGCTGCACTGGAGAAGAATGAGTTTGTGAGCAATGGAGGGAGACTAGGCTTGTTTCTATCAGGGTAAAAAGGTAAAGGGACCCCTGACCATTAGGTCCAGTCGTGGCCAACTCTGGGGTTGTGGCACTCATCTCGCTTTATTGGCCGAGGGAGCCAGCGTACAGCTTCCGGGTCATGTGGCCAGCATGACTAAGCCGCTTCTGGCGAACCAGAGCAGTGCACGGAAACGCCATTTACCTTCCCGCCGGAGTGGTACCTATTTATCTACTTGCACTTTGACGTGCTCTCGAACTGCTAGGTTGGCAGGAGCAGGGAACGAGCAACGGGAGCTCACCGTGTCACAGGGATTCGAACTGCCGACCTTCTGATCGGCAAGTCCTAGGCTCTGTGGTTTAACCCACAGCGCCACCCGCGTCCCTTTCTATCAGGGTAATCCATGGTTTAACATTACCATGAGCCAGCATTACAACCCAGCCAAGTACATGGAAGTTTCACAAAGGACCCTCAAGTTTTGCCTTATCTGTTCCTTGATGCACCAATGGTCACAAGAGACATGAAGCCATATTGGAAATGGAGAAGTGTTTTCATCTCACCTGCTGCATAACCTTCAAGGGAGAAACACACAGACTTACCTGATTTAAGGGTAGCGTTGAGCACAGTTGCAATCAAGGCAGCAAGAATGATAGAAGTATCAAACCTAGAAAGGATGGGAAAGACACTTGTTTAATTACAGTGGTACCTCGCATTACAGACGTATATTGCTCTGGGATGCTGTGAGAACATCATCTAGCTGGTTTACAAAATTAATTCCAATTTCCCATGTAATTTCAAAAGATGCATAGAGCCTTTCCACAAAGAAATCAAACGTGTTTCCCCAGCCACTTGTTATTATTCTGTTAGTGTGAATAACTCCTGATGTGCTTCTCCTGACTATCATACACTACCCAACTGCTCCGCCATGATGCTCACACAAACCACATTCCACACAGCATGACCCAAGAGTGGTGGATAGGGTCCATCTGGGGACCCTGTGGGCTTGACTTGCATTTCAGGTACCCGCAACTACAACTGGACTATAGTGGTACCTCGGGTTACAGACGCTTCAGGTTACAGACTCCGCTAACCCAGAAATAGTACCTCAGGTTAAGAACTCTACCTCAGGATGAGAACAGAAACTGCACGCCAGCGGCACGGCAGCAGCAGGAGGCCCCATTAGTTAAAGTGGCACCTCAGGTTAAGAACAGTTTCAGGTTAAGAACAGACCTCCAGAATGAATTAAGTTCTTAACCTGAGGTACCACTGTAGTGTGACTTTAAGTCATCTGCCCATTACAATCTCCATCAGCCTTCGCCAACCTAGTGCACCCTCCAGATGACAGCTGCATCAGCCCCAGCCAGTATTGCAGTACAAAACATCTGGAGCGCTCCAGCTTGGTGAAGAGGCTGGTCTAATCTCCCATGACTCTCATGTCACCTGTGAGAACCTCGGAGTCCTGTGGGGTCCGGCCAAAGGCCCATCTTGTCAAGTGTCCTGTTCTCACAGTGGCCAAGGAAGGAGCGGAGCACTTCCTCCATCAGCAATCCCCAGCAACTAGCATTCAGAAGCATACTATCTCTCCGGTAGCGGAGGCAGGACACAGCCTTATTCTGTCCCTGAATGTGTCTCATCTGGACCTTGGAGGTCCAGCTCCGAGGGCCTTCTGGCAGTTCCCTCACTGCAAGAAGTGAGGTTACAGGGAATCAGGCAGAGGGCCTTCTCAGTAGTGGCACCCTCCCTGTGGAACGCCCTCCCATCAGATGTCAAGGAAATAAACAACTATCTGACTTTTAGAAGACATCTAAAGGCAGCCCTGTTTAGGGAAGTTTTTAATGTTTGGTGTTTTATTGCTTTATTATTAATAATAATATTCTGCTGGGAGCTGCCCAGAGTGGCTGGGGAAACCCAGCCAGATGGGCGGGGTATAAATAATAAATTTATTATTGTTGATGATTATAATAATAATAATAATAAAAAGAAGAAGTCATCCAAGTAGCCATTGCTACTTCTTGTAAGAGCAAATTCCAGAGTTCAGCTATGTACACTGTGGAATACCAGTCATGGTTTCCCTCAAAGAATCATGGGAACTGTAGTTTGGCTGCTGGAAATCGTAGTTCTGTGAGGGGTCCCCTAACAACTCTCAGCACTTCTACGACCCTACACTCCCCAGGATTCTTAGGAGAAGCCAGGACTCTTAAAGTCGGAGTTGAGCGTTGAGCCAATATTAATAGACGGGGCCATAGCTCAGTGGTAGAGCACGTACTTTGCTTGCAGAAGGTCACAGGTTCAATCCCTGGAATCTCCAAGTAATACTGGAATTGTCTGGAAATCCTGGAGAGCCAGTCAATATAGGAGAATGAGAAATTACTGTCTTCTTCATAACGCGGAGGGACAAAAATAAAAGAATTTACTTACCAGTTCCAGAACTGGTTCCTTGCAAAAAAGGTTCTGGGTTCGTAGGTGTACAATTTCAGAAGAATCTCGATGATATACAGACTGAGGAACACCCACTCTGCGTAGGAAATGAGGGGGTTCTCCTCATCCAATGCAATGAAGACGGCGTTGATGAGTATGATGACATCATACATCCAAACAAATACCCTGCGGGAGATGTTCACCGGGTTAATTACCAACCAAACTTGTTCGTTTTGAATAAATTTTTCCCAAAAACCCAAAGTACTACTGTCCAGCCACGTTCACCATGCAAAATCGCCCCGTGGGCAGGTGAGAGTATTTGCTCAGGGTCACCTGAATAATAACAATAACAATAACAATAACAATAACAATAACAATAACAATAACAATAACAATAACAATAACAATAACAATAACAATAATAATAACAATTTATTAATTATTATTATTATTATTAATACCCCGCCCATCTGGCTGGGCCTCCCCAGCCACTCTGGGCGGCTTCCAACAAAATATTAAAATTCTGTAAGCACCTGAAGCCCTTTGTTGGAAAGGCAAGCGATTCAGACTTACTTGTGCTGAACCATCTTGCGTAGGAGGAGGCTAGGAGCAGAGTTGTACACATGGGGAATCCAGACTTCCAGGGGGTGGCTGTGGAGCTTCATGGTGATCACTTGTATATTCAAAAGATCAGCCAGACGCACAAAAGATTTTTTGTCTGCCATAAACAGAAAATAATGCCGGAGAGGGGCGAGGGAGGAACTAATTTAGAAGCTGCTTAGGCTAATACTCAGCAATTCAGACAAGCCCCACACATAAACCCACAGGAGAAGAGCAGCAATCTGGATCTGGCCAGGTCTTCTAGCCAGATGTGCATAAGAGAAAAGTAAATGCAGCTGCAGATTAACTGAATATCAGGGTGGATAAAAATCAATTATTTAAAAAATAAATTTTAAAAATTGATTTTTTAAAAATTAAATTGGATTTTTAAAAATTTAAAATAAAATACTTTTGGAGGAAAAATCTTTCTAAAGGTAGTTTTCTATTTACGTTACATTATTGTCCAAAGGCTATTCATCAGGAAATAAGGATTTGTTTAAAGTTATTCATGTGTGCTAAAACTCAGTCTAAGGTTGTTGTTTTTTAATTTAAAAAAATCGTTTAACCACATCAGTTAACAAACATGGATACATATGCTATATAATGTTATTGTTTTAGTTAAATAAATTGTTTAAATTGTTATTAAGGAAATGATTGTTTTTCTCCTTCCAACAAAGTACATCAGAAAAGTTGTCCAAATATAAACAATTAACTTATTAAACCTCACATTAATTTCATAATTATATGTCAGTGTATTTCTAATAGTATAACCAAATCAGTAATTTTTGTTATAACTGTAAAAACTACTCTGAAAATTAATTATTCCAAAAGCTCCCGAACGAAAGACCAGGAGGGAGATGCCAGTCGGGCATGTCTCTCTGCCAGGGTCCTACTCGAGTGTAGGCCGAGCTCCTGACACCTACTCAGAGTTAGGCCCTGGTCAGATGGGCGATTGAGCTGCTGCAACTAGCGCATAGTGCATTTGAAAGCACGCGCAGAATGGAAGTTAAGAGGGAGGAGGGCATGAAAATAAGGAATATTGTTGGGGGAGGCGCCAAATTTTGTCCTTGCTCAGGGTGCCACATTGCCAAAGTCCACCCCCTTCCCCTATCCTTCCTCCCTCTCATCTGCCCTGGCAACCTCATCTCCCAGCCACACTGCTTGAGTCTGCTGTTACCCACCCACAAAGCCCTTCTGCTCCTCGTCACATATTCGCAGCAAGAGCTCTCGGTGAGATGTGCTGATGTCGGGAGCCACCAGTTTCACAAGCCGCTTCCAGCGGTCTTCTTTGACGACAAACTCTGCTTCCTCCTTCACCTTCAGGAGGTTGAAGGCTTCTATCATCTTGCGGCGTTTCATGTAAGCAAGTTTGCGGATCTCATTCTGTGGGAAAATATATATATATATAGACAAATATATACTTAAGAGGAACACCCGGCTTAGTACTGTCTGCCCTGACCGGGGTGTCAGGCAGAGGGGTCTTTCCCCCAGTCCTACCTATTCAACCTCCATTGCAAATTTGGTTTATTATCAAAATTTACAGACTTCCAGCTGTTTGCAATGAGAAAACCGAAGAAAAGCAGTTGAAATAGCTCAACACAACAGATATGCTTCAAGTGGTTTCCCCCAGATTCAGCTAAAATTGCAACTTATCTCTTATCCCTTCCTCGGCAGGGCTTACCTTTAAGTGTTTTCTGTAATTGTTGTACACAACAGCCAGGAAGACTGACATGAAGATGTAGGTGTTGATAATAACATAGACTATGAAAAACAGGCAGTACCACCAGCTGAAGTCATAAGCCGGCATCCTATAAGAGAGGAGTAGCATCACCACCGAGAAAGTAAGAAAAGCCTAGGAACTAACCGATCCTATACTCCTCTGCTGTGTATATAATATTTAGCAGTTTTGCGATATTTGGATTCCTATAAACCACTAAACTTTGTAAGCCTTCCTGGGATTGCCGATAGGCCATTGAACAGTGGATTGTGCATTTCAGAAAAATACCGTACTTTTCTGTGTATTAGACGAGGGTATTTTTACTCCAAAATAAAGTAAAAAATGGGGGGGGGGGGCGTCTTATACATGGGTAGTGCAGAGGGGGGATGGGCGAATGGTTGCATCCGGGAGCAGGATCTAGCGATTGGGTGGGTGAATGGTGTCGGCCGCAAGGGCTGCTTTGGATTGGCTGCAGCTTTGTCAGGTGCGCGAGTTATTTGTGGATGTGTAAAGGGCTGCTTTGGCTTGGCTGCTGCTTCGGCAATTTGGCTTCCTCGCTTGCAATTGTTAGCGTTTGCCAGTTGGGTAAATGATATTCGGTTTGGCATCTCCCCCCCCCCCCACAAACAACTCTGGGCAATCCTCTGCAAAAATAGCTAAACAACTCTGTGCCATCTTCCCCCATTTTCTTAAATTTGAGCCCCCCACAGTAGGGGGCGTTGTATGCATGGGGGTGTCTTATAGACGGAAAAGTACGGTAGATTGTCACATCACCAAGGTGGTGCTGATGTCTCTCTTACACCAGGAAAACATCCCATTACTAAAAGCTCAACAAGAAAAATTAAAAGCATGTGGAGATCAAGGCAGATACTTACATGACATCGGGGCTATTTGCTGTGGTGACCAGCACATACATGTCAAAGACGATTTCAAGGTAATTTGAAAAATACGGCAAGCCTTCCACAGTTTTCAGATTCCTTGAAGAAAAGAGGAGAGGGAAACAGAGTCACAGAAGATGCCAATGTGAACTTCAAGCAATGTGCTCAAGAGGCTGTAAGCTAAATAACATGGCTCAAGGGTGGTTTTTCAGATCCATTTTTGGCTCTTTTTCCACCGGTGTGCCATACAGAGATATCTTATTCTTTGGCGATCACTCGTAGCTGAGTAAGATTGTCTTCCATGAACACGGTTTTAAGAATGAGTCCGTAAGTGACTGTGGAGGTCAATTCTGCATCCACACATCCTTCCACAGTGGGGACATAGGTTTCTGGGCAGGAGTTGATCATGGTAAGGGTTTGCCAAGCGTGCCTTCCTCTTAGCAAGTTTCTCTCTTGCGTCCTGAGTTCGAGTGTCTTCAAAGCCCATGACACCTTTGGTAAAGGCTGTTCTCCAACTGGAGCGCTCGCAGGCCAGTGTTTCCCAGTTGTCAGAATTTATACTACATTTTTTTAAATTTGCCTTGAGACAGTCTTAAAACCTCTTTTGTTGACCACCAGCATTACGCTTTCCATTTTTAAGTTTGGAATAGAGTAGTTGCTTTGATCGTGGAGCAAAGGAAGCTATACAAAATACACCTTTCTAAAAAAAACCAAACCACCTTACTTCCAGGCAGCAAAACTGAGGGTACCATTTTGCTGAATATTCTTGGCGTTGGTGGAGGAGATTCTTGGTGGTGGAGGAGATATTTCCTGACATTCCCTTGCAGGTGACGCAGCCTCTGGGTTCAGAGTAAGAGAGGGAGGAGGACGGTCCCCTTACCTGTCCCCAAAGAGCTTCAAAGCCATGAGAGAAAACATCAGGACACTGAACATAAACAGCAGGAAGACGTAGGTGATCTCCGGGAGAGTGTTCCGGATGCTACGGAATGCTCTTCGGATCTGTCAAGAAGTGGGAGGCCTTCATTAGGAGGAGAAGCAGCAATGTTTATATTCCTTCCTCACCCAACATCCACCTATAGAGATGGACCCACCAGTAAGAAGACCTGAATGCCCCATTATTTGTCTGGGTGCAAGAGCCAGCCCCCCCTCCCTTGGTTCCAAAGCAGCAAAGTTTATCAGATGAATGCTCTCCTCGGTGTTCAAAAGAGCCATTTATCACAAAGACAGCAAACATCAGAGCACCATACATCTGGTCAAGACCCAGTTTTAGGCATGCTTGTTTAGACAACGTGAACATATGCCTCCTCCAGCACAAACTGAATCTCTGCAGTATATGCAGGTAAGGCACTGCAGACTACAAGGGACATATCCCTGCCCCCAACTTGTCCAAATAATAATAATAATAATAATAATAATAATAATAATAATAATATACCACCCCGCCCATCTGGTTGGGTCTCCCCAGCCACTCTGGGCGGCTTCCAACAAAGTATTAAAATACAGTGGTCTGTTAAACATTAAAAGCTTCCCTTAACATGGACCCAGGATCATTGTGGGATGCACAGAGGCCACCTGCCATTTGCTTCAAGTATAGCACAACAGGTGTGATATGTAAATGGCACATCACATCCTCTTTCTCTAGCCTGGGCTACCTCAGGTGTTTGACTCCTGACTCTTGTTAGCCCAAGTCATCACGGCTTACGGATGCCAGGACTTCCAGCTCCCATCGCCTTAAGCAGAGATGGCCATATGCACCCCCTGAGAGTTTTTGTACCACTCCCAGACCGCTTATCCTTTAAGCACCCAGTTGGATTACTGACACCTCTTGCCGGTTCTCTGCTGCGATTCTATGATGGTTTGGGCTGAGCATGAACCAGGCTTTCAAACCAAACAGCTCTCCATGTAAACAGCACAAAACCCAAAGTTGAGGCAATGCTGCCTTCATGTGGCAACGGACCAGCCTTGTTTATCACATACCAATCAATCACAGGATTCAGGTACGAATCAGGCTGATGGGATGAAGGACCCAAATGTACCTGGGCTCTGTTAACATTGTCATCCCTGACCAGAGAGGGCCCAGCGCTGGATTCTGGTAGTGAGAACACATGTGAGCCCTTTGTGCATCTATGCCGCAAAACTCAAACCAATCACTTCCACCCATGAGATCTGCATACTGCAGAAGCACTGAAAACCTCAGTAGAATTGCATTTCCTTTTTTGCAAGAAGCCACAACAGTGCATGCTTCAACCAATTTCAGTGCACTAGACTTGGCTTGGGGATGTGGGTGGCGCTGTGGGTTAAACCACAGAGCCTAGGACTTGCCAATCAGAAGGTTGGCGGTTCGAATCCCCTCGAGGGGGTGAGCTCCCGTTACTCAGTCCCTGCTCCTGCCCACCTAGCAGTTCGAAAGCACATCAAAGTGCAAGTAGATAAATAGGTACCACTCCGGCGGGAAGGTAAACGGTGTTTCCGTGTGCTGCTCTGGATCACCAGAAGTGGCTTAGTCATGCTGGCCACATGATCCGGAAGCTGTACGCCAGCTTCCTCGGCCAATAAAGCGAGATGAGCGCTGCAACCCCAGTTGGCCATGACTGGACCTAATGGTCAGGGGTCCCTTTACCTTTACCTTAGACTTGGCTTATAATAGCCAACAATTAGCATTGCCAATTTCTTCAGCTCCCACTTTTGCATTAAACCGAAACAGTAGGAATTTGCTCTGAAAGCAGAGCTTTTCCAAAGCATGCCTTCCTGTTCCCTGGTATCTCAGCTTCCCTGACTATACAAATTATTATTGATTCAAATCCCAAGCAGAGGAGATGCAAAAAATGTAATTAACGCAGAACTGTTCTTTCCACCCCGATGTTGCCATCAGAAGCGACTCAGGATGAGGTTCAGAATCCACCACCTTCCTGGAATTGCAATAATTTGAAGCGGCATTGGATTCCCACCCCACCCCCATGCATTACATTCCCCAACTTTCAGGGACCCAGCCATGCCTTACCTGGTGTTTCCGCTTCCCCAAAGCTAGGCCAGGCTTAAGCCTGCCTGTTTGCATAGAGAAAAGAAAAAGCAGATGATTTCAGAACAGAAAGCACTCTACAGCTGGATCTCTGGAGCAGGCAGACGAGACAAAATTGAAGCAAGGCCCCTTCTCTTCAGTATATATGCACACCATACAGTTTAGAGTTGCTGGCTAATTTAACTAGGGGATCTCTTTGGGATAGAACTGCTGGCGATGGAAATACTGGCCCCAAAGTCTTACCTGGCGACTTTCTGCAAAGTTTATTAAGAAGATGGGTCTCAAGGGCCTTGACCACCGGATGCCACGTATGCTTGAGATTCTAAGAGCTCCGAAGACAATCAGGTCAACCAAAGTCATCTGGGTAAGGGGGGGAAGCGAGGAGAGAAGGTACCTCTGAAATTCAAGGAGCAGTGGTCCAAACCAACCAAACAACATTGTAATTAGAGGAGCCCGTGGGAGGAATGAAGGGCTCTAGAAGCCAATTCATAGTTCTGTCTGGTACAAACAAATAGCCAGAGGAGATGTGGATTGGCTCCACTTATACAGAACAAAAGATGCCAGGCTTATTTATTTACAGTCGTACCTTGGTTTTTGAACAGCCTAGTTCTCGAACGTTTTGGCTCCCGAATGATTGGAATCTGGAAGTGACTGTTCTGGTTTTCGAACGTTCTTTTGGAAGCCGAACGTCCGACAGGGCTTCCGCGGCTTCCCATTGGCTGCAGGAACTTCCTGCAGCCAATCAGAAGCTGTGCTTTGGTTTTCCAACGTTTTGGAAGTTGAAGAGACTTCCGGAACGGATGCCGTTCAACTTCCAAGGTACGACTGTGTTTATAAAAAATATTTATCATAAAAACATATTGCAGATGTTTACAGCAATGGACAATAAAATCAAGTTAAAAGCAAAAGAAATTAAAAACAGAACATCATTTGACCATTGTGGGTGATGTATTTTTAATTGCCTGCACAGACCTGGTGGAATATGAAAGTGTTCAGCAGCCATTTAAAAGTTGGCGCAGATGGCGCCTGCTGAATTTCTACTGGCAGGGAGTTCCACAGGACTGAGCCAATGACACTAGAAGCTCAGTTTCTCGTTGTTGTCAAACGAGCCTCACTAACTCAGGGAATGACCACAGACACTCTTGCAGATGCTCTCAGCTGGAATATGAAGGTTCAGGAGATTCTTAAGGTACCCTGGACCCAAGTTTCTGCACTGAAATGTGGTTTTGGTGCAGGCATCATGGCTACGCTATAATCTGGAGGAGTATGAAATTGTACAAGCAGAATAGCGCGAGTTGAACGGCATCTAGCAACACTGCAGGCTAGACTGAGCATGGCATTGCTACATTGGGAGCAGCAGAAGGTGGTGCCATTCAGAAGAACAGTCTGCTAAGCTACTGCTCCTTCCATGACTCGCAGAAGGAGCCATGAGCTACAACTGACCAGGATGGTTATCATGATGCAGATGTTCTTTGTATCCTTCCAGAACACGTCGCGAGGAGTGACTTGCGCAAAATGGAAGAGCCTACCGAAGAAAACCAGAAGGCATAAGACTTCGGTCAGCGAGGTAACCTGTTGGAATGGAAAAAGCAGAAGCTTAAAAGGAGATGGGCTTTTAACAAACAAAACAACTAGGCTGGAACAGACATGCTGGGTCTGAGAGAGGTTTGACTCAACAGTTTCCCCTTGGGAAAGTGGCAAACAGGGAAAGATGGGGACCGGCCCAGTGGTTGTCTCCACAAGCCCACTGTCAAAAGCACGCAGGTTCCTTTTACTGTTATTGCTAACCACTGGCAGTTGCAGTAGGACACGTCTAGCTAATTCTTTATAAAAACCCATATATGTCAACAGGCAAAAAAGCATTACAGCCAACATTTTGGCTGGTAAATGCCAACACATATCCCCTTTACCCAAATCAATGAATCATGTTGAGTTGCTGCAGCAGGAAAACAGCAGCTAATAAACTGAATACGTGTTTGGAATAATCATAATAATATTTTCTTTTTCTTTTTTTCACCCAGGCCTTTGGATCCTAGTCATCTTCTTAACTTTTAGTAGGGTGGAGCGGGATCTTGTGTGTGTGTGTGTGTGTGTGTGTGTGTGTAGTTTATTGATAAATAGATAGATAGATGGATACATAGATAGATAGATAGAGTGTTTTAGGGGGGTTTTAAAAATCCTTTTTTAAAATGTACATTTTGGTAATTTGTTTTGAGATTCTTTTTTTCTTTTTCTTTTTTGAGGGCAGAGAGTAAAAACAGCAACATTCCATTGTCAGGGAGAACAGAGGCTGTACATATGGAAGAAGGTCAGAGGACAGAATTAACACAATTCCCATTTGGCAAGATATTGTCACCTTGTTCCTTAA
The DNA here is from genome assembly GCF_964188305.1 of Podarcis bocagei. Classification (NCBI taxonomy): domain Eukaryota; kingdom Metazoa; phylum Chordata; class Lepidosauria; order Squamata; family Lacertidae; genus Podarcis; species Podarcis bocagei. Next base: position 93,109,012 of record NC_138127.1, read on the forward strand.
ATAAATCTTGAGCAAGATTCTTTCCTAAAATAGATCATGTTAATACAAATTAATATGGAATTATGCAGATCGAGTGCTGCATTTTTACACACTGTTGGTGTTTTATAAACTTCTGTGGGTAACACAATATATGCAGACTTCAATGCAAAAGCAGGACATTTTAATTAGGTGGGAAGCTATGAAAGTTCACATGCATGATGAAGTATTTTAAATTGCATTTTAATCTGGTTCTTTCCCCCTATTATGTTTCACTGTAACTTTACTGGTGTTAGCTGCCCTGAGCCCAGGTCTGGTTGGGGAGGGTGGGGTATAAATAAAATTTATTATTATTATTATTTTAAAAAAAGAGAGAGAGAGTAAAGTTTCTTATATGCAGAATTGTGCCAAAGTTAATCATTCTAGATTAATGCGTGTGCGCATGTACACACACACACACACACTTTATTGAGCCTCCAACATCAGGATGGAATTATTAGCCATCCCAATTTGCCTGAAAGAAGCGTCTCCACCCCCATCGTTCTACCCGGACACTGAGGTCCAGCACCGAGGACGGTTCCCTCGCTGCGAGAAGCCAAGTTACACAGAACCAGGCAGAGGGCCTTCTTGGTAGTGGCACCCGCCCTGTGGAACGCCCTCCCACCAGATGTCAATGAGAAAAACAACCACCAGACTTTTAGAAGACCTCTGAAGGCAGCCCTGTTTAGGGAAGCTTTTAATGTTTGATGTATTATAGTATTTTAATATTTTTTTGAAAGCTGCCCAGAGTGGCTGGGGAAGCCCAGCCAGATGGGCGGGGTATAAATTATTATTATTATTATTATTATTATTATTATTATTATTATTATTATTATGAAAGCTTACCAAGAAAGGCAGCAGGTACACAGCTGGCTCTTCAAACAGCGCAAGGGCGAGGTCTACAAATATAAAGAAGTAGGTAGCTCCTTGCATAGTCCAGTGGTTATACAGATAGTAAAGTCTGGGAAGAGAAGTCGGAAAAGCAACTGAGAACCTCGGTTGGAAAATGACCTCTACCTCCAGCAGGCGCAGTTCTTGTGGCGGCAACAGCAGCAGGGAGAATATTTAAAGCCTGCTCTAAACCACCAGGACATCCCTCTAAGATTTTATTATTCATTTATTTCTAAGCTCCTCTCCTGAGGGTCCCAGGGCAGGTTACCGCATCAAAACACAGTATTTGAAACGATTGAATAAAACTTGCAGTCACTGAAAACAAGGTGGGACTTTAAAACATACAAGGATCAAAAGTTGCTGGCGAACTGTAAAGCGCAGCCCTAGAAACCAACACATTATACTACCCATTTATAAATCTCAGTATTTTTATGTGTGTGTTTTTTTGTTTCTCAGCATTCCTGAGCAATGCTGGGTATTTTCTGCTATATTTTGGAAAATAATTATCATTGTTGACTGGAAATTCCTTATAGACTTTTCGTGTGAAAAAGACATTGAACTTGTGATATCTGGATTTGAGGACTGAAGAAAATATTGGTTTACAGAAAGTGGAATTATTGGGTATTATCCTGGAGTGGATGTTGGGAATAATTTTCTATATATAGCTGACAGACGAAGAATCAGAAGTTATATTCTTTTCTCTCCCCCCCTTTTTTTCTTTCTTTCCCCTTTTTTCTTTTCCTCTTTTGAGTTTGTGTTTTTATTTAGATTCATTTCTTGGGTATCCAACATCCACCTTTGATATCTTTTTTCGAACTTTAATAAAATCTATTGGAGAAATAAAGGAAGTTATCTGTCTGTTGCTATGCCGTTGGACAGCACATAAGATACTGTATCCAAATTTTGCACGATGGTTGCCGAGCTCAAGGAACCACTTTTCTTCTATGCTTGGATACAATCGAATGCCGTTTTGAATCGGGACGACGGGCCTAACCTTTCAAAAGTACACTGATTTTTATCCAACCAATGTTACCACGGCACTTCTGTTTGTTTCTGAAAATTCTTGAGCAGTGCTGGGAACAAGGCTGCTAAGAGGTATCATAAAGCCTCATTCTGGAGAAAACCAACAACAGTATCAACCTTGCTCAAAAACAGCATTATGCCATATTAGCCACATTTGTGCCACAACCCCAAAAATACACTTTTTGAGACAACCACAGCAGCACAGGCCTCATCTTCATTCCACGTAGCTTGTACAGTGGTACCTCGGGTTAAGAACTTACCGTATTTTTCACTCCGTAAGACACACTTTGTTCCTCCTAAATAGTAAGGGGAAATGTGTGCGCGTCTTATGGAGTGAATGGCGCTGCGCAGAGAGGGAGAGCTGTGCAGCGCCTCTTCAGCGAAGTGGGAGGAGAAACGGAAGGGGCTCTGTTCCTCCTCCCGCTTTGCTGGAGAGACCCTGCGCAGAGATGGAGAGATTTTTCTTGTTTTCCTCCTCAAAAAACTAGGTGTGTCTTATGTTCGGGTGTGTCTTATAGAGTGAAAAATACGGTAATTCGTTCTGGAGGTCCATTCTTAACCTGAAACTGTTCTTAACCTGAGGTACCACTTTAGCTAATGGGGCCCCCCACTGCCGCCACACTGCTGGCGTGCGATTTCTGCTCTCATCCTGAGGTAAAATTCTTAACCCAAGGTACTATTTCTGGGGTTAGCAGAGTCTGTAACCTGAAGCGTTTGTAACCCGAGGTACCACTGTAGCACCATGACCTGGCTATTTTAGGGCAACGGCCGATTTCGGGACAGGAAGTGGCTCCGCCCTCCTGCAGCACCCTAAAAGCCAAGGAACTGATGTGCCGCCCACAAGCTCACCTGCCGCCCAGAATCCGAACCCCCACGTAGCAGCCACTGTGCCACACTTAAGACTCCCATACCACCCTACAGACTGTTCCCCCCCCAATCCGGTGCAGACCACCCCCGGTCCCTGGCTACCTGCGCAAGGTTTAATATTACATTTCCGAGCACAATTCAAAGTGTTGGTGCTGACCTTCAAAGCCCTAAACGGCCTCGGTCCAGTATACCTGAAGGAGCGTCTCCAACCCCATCATTCTGCCCGGACACTGAGGTCCAGCGCTGAGGACCTTCTGGCGGTTCCCTCACTGCGAGAAGCCAAGTTACAGGGAACCAGGCAGAGGGCCTTCTTGGTAGTGGCGCCCTCCCTGTGGAACGCCCTCCCACCAGATGTCAAAGAGAAAAACAACTACCATACTTTTAGAAGACATCTGAAGGCAGCCCTGTTTAGGGAAGCTTTAAATGTTTAATAGAATATTGTATTTTAATATTTTTTTGGAAGCCGCCCCGAGTGGCTGTGGAAACCCAGCCAGATGGGCGGGGTATAAATAATAAATTATTATTATTATTTAATATTAAACACAACACAAACACACCCAGCCTGAAAAATTAATGAAGCCAAGGCACTCTCACATTTCAGCAACCTTACACACTTTTTGCAGCGTGCATCAGAGTGTTCAGCATGACGCCCCCAAACTATGCACTTACCTGACTGCCCGTGGAGAGGTATCAAAGGGGATGTTCCTATTGTACTGGGCATCATACACGTACGCTGCTGCCAGGAGAAGACTCTGCTGTAAAGAGGGAATACATTTTCAACACGGCTGCACTTTGACTGCTCCACACTCAGACTTAATTCACAAGCTGCTGCCCAATTCTTTGTTGAGCTGGTTAAGAAGGGGAAAGCCAGATGACTTCATAGATGGACTTGCTCAAAACAAGGTTTGACAGCCTAAATCCTATGCTTTTAATTTCGCTGCCAAGGATGGGATTTTGAACCTCTGTTTATCCCACATGCATGAGCATCTGGAGGAATCAACTGCAATTAATATATTCTCTCCTACCCATAACCAAAGGTTATAAGTGGCTACTAGTCATTGTGGCTATGCTTGGCTTCCACTGCCGGAGGCAGCCATGTCCTGAATGTCAGTTGCTAAAAACAGGGAGAGCTCTCTTGTGACTAGATGAGCCACTGGCCTGATTCTGCAGGCTCTCCTTATGTTCTTACCAGCAGAACTGATCTGGTGTTAGTGCTGTGCTGAACTCACCATTCCCTAGTAAGCAACAGCATCCCACCTTATGGGAAGTTAGCATGGCACCTGCGCATGCCCGTCTCTGACCAGCCACTTATGTCTCTCTGTTTTCTTCAATTGGAATAATGCCTCCTGCTTGCCTGCATGGAGTATTTTCAAAGAGATGCACGCACATGTTCCATGTGGAACAGAAACCTATAGCTTTCACGTGGCTGGAATGTAAGGTAAAGGTAAAGGGACCCCTGACCATTAGGTCCAGTCGTGGACAACTCTGGGGTTGCGGCGCTCATCTTGCTTTATTGGCCAAGGGAGCCGGCGTGCAGCTTCCGGGTCATGTGGCCAGCATGACTAAGCTGTTTCTGGCGAACCAGAGCAGCGCACAGAAACGCCATTTACCTTCCCGCTGGAGTGGTACCTATTTATCTACTTGCACTTGGACGTGCTTTCGAACTGCTATGTTGGCAGGAGCTGGGACCGAACAACGGGAACTCACCCTGTCACTGGGATTCAAACCGCCGACCTTCTGATCGGCAAGTCCTAGGCTCTGTGGTTTAACCCACAGCGCCACCCGCATCCCTGGCTGGAATGTAGCCAATTGTAAGTCCTTATACAACAGCGCATAGAAATTGTATGTCCTTATACAACAGTGCATAGAAAGGATTTTGCTAACATGCTCAGTACTCCCACTGCTTAAAGACTAATTTGCAAGCCAGTATACACAGGGTCTGGCTGCAGGGCTATAGGACAAGAGAAAAGATCTCCAGCCTTTTAGTAGTCCACAATGTGTGTGCACACACAGCCTGGCATTGTTTGCCACGTCACTCGGATCATGGCCTGCAGACCACTGCAGAGTAAGACATCGAGTGGCAGAATGTACGTCCATCTGTCAGCAAGAGCTATGCAATTCAGAACACTGTCAAAGGTTTAGTTCAAGTGGACTGTTTGGCTATTAAAATGCAATGGTTAACTGTTTAAAAATTTTAAGTAGTAGTCGTCTCACAAGAAACAGCTTGTTCCAAGCATAACAGATTACTTGATTATGGCTCTTCTGACTAAGATCAAAGGGGGCAGGGGGAATCCAGTATGTTGTACACCTTAAAAGAAATCTAGTACGTTGTACACCTTAAAAGAAGATGGGCAATTTTGCTTTCCATAATACCAGACAACAATCTGCTTCCTCCACACCCCTCTCACTGGTCTCCCCGTATCCTTTGGCAATGACGCTTATAATTTGAGCACAACTTCCACAGAGAAGAGCTTTGGCTACATGTCAAGCCAGACAATGAGGTTGCTCTGGGCTTGCAACATTGTGAAGGCCAAGCACTCCAAAATACTTGCTCTGAGACAAGCCACAGTCTAGTCGGATAGAGACTTCAGCATTGTTGCAACAAAAGTGACATTTCGTATGTCCCAATGTGACCCCGAATGTTGGCGGGCTGAACTAAAACAAGTCCCACAGTGTCCCTACTTAGGTTACAAAGCTGCTCATTCTTGCACAGATAATTTTTTTAAACACTCCTTTAAAGCCAAGCTGTGAAGCCCCGCCCCCCCTTTAAAGAAAGCTCATTTTGATCTCCAGTGTGGCAAATATCAAAGTCAGGGGTCCACTGCAACATTCGTCATTGCAATGAGTGCTCCCCTCTGGCAGGAATAATGAATGCCATCCTTTCTCCTAAAGTTGGAGCTGGTGGTATCCTCCTTACAGGTGTGTCATGCCTCTGACGCAACATGCAACACCCAGATGCCCCAGCCACCCTCTGAAGTTTGCAGAGGACAAGTGGGCAGGACTCTGGGACCATCCCAGCAGTTGCACTACCCTTCTGGGGCCTCTTGTGAAAAGTTTATTGGAGTAGAGCCATAGCTGAATAGTAGAGCATCTGTTTTGCATGCAAAACGCCCCAAGTTTGATCTCCAGCTTCTTCAAGAAGGTCTGTGAGAGACCACTGCCAGGAACCATAGAGACTTGTGGCCAGGCAGTGTAGAGAGTTCTAAGCTAGATGGACCAATGGTCTGACTCCATATAAGGCAGTCCCCTATCTTCCTTTAAAAAAGGGTAAAAGGTAAAGGTAAAGGACCCGGACGGTTAAGTCCAGTCAAAGGGGCTGTGGCGTTCATCTTGCTTTCAGGCTGAGGGAGCCAGCGTCTGTCCACAGACAGCTTTTCCAGGTCATGTGGCCAGCAGGACTAAACCGCTTCTGGCACAACGGGACACTGTGATGGAAACCAGAGGGCACAGAAATGCCTTTTACCTTCCTGCCACAGCACTACCTATTTATCTACTTGAACTGGCATGCTTTCGAACTGCTAGGTTGGCAGGAGCTGGGACACAGAAACGGAAGCTCACCCTGTCACACCAATTCGAACTGCCGACCTTCTGATTGGCAAACCCAAGAGGCTCAGTGGTTTAGACCACACCCACCACCTATAAGCACCTCAGACATGCAACACCGCTGTGGGAATCTCCCCCCTCCACACACATACCATGGAAGTAGCCCCTAAGAGGCTTCTGCTCCATGAATTTGTCTAATCCTTCTTTAAAGTGATCCTCTCGGCTTCTTCCCAACACACAGGGACATCATTGTGTGCTTTAATAATAATAATAATAATAATAATAATAATAATAATAATAATAATAATAATTTATTATTTGTACCCCGCCTATCTGGCTGGGTTTCCCCAGCCACTCTGGGCGGCTTCCACAGAGACCAAAAATACACTAAAATGTCACACATTAAAAACTTCTCTGAACAGGGCTGCCTTCAGATGTCTTCTGAATGTCAGGTAGTTGTTTATCGCTTTGACATCTGATGGTAGGGTGTTCCACAGGGCGGGCGCCACTACCAAGAAGGCCCTCTGCCTGGTTCCCTGTAGCTTTGCTTCTCGCAATGAGGGAACCGCCAGAAGGCCCTCGGCGCTGGACCTCAGTGTCTGGGCAGAACAATGGGGGTGGAGATGCTCCTTCAGGTATACTGGGTCACACAAGCACGATGGCTCCCACAACGTTGGGCACAACCTGGTGCATCTGCTCTAAACTAAAAAGCAGGTAGACTTTAAAGACATTTATTTAAACTAAAAAGCTGCATGGGCTACAGCCTTTCTCCATAGTGGAGCTGCTCCTTGATCAAGCTGGCATGATCCTGCCTGGACTGAAGTTACAGCTTCCACCTAAGATTTTATTAAGGATGGGGTGCATCTAACAAGCACCTTTGAAACCTGGTAAGGGAAGCCCCAAGTACGCTCTCCTTGCAAGGGTTTGCGGAAAACAACCTTGCTTTCTCCATCAGGAGGGACAGCTCAAGTCACAGGAGAAACTGCTTTGCCAGAGTCCTCTTCTGTGTGAGAGTATTCATCCTACGGATGCCTGTTGCTGGAAACTGCAGGAAGGGAGATGCACCTGTGTTCAGTTCCTGCTTTCAGGTTTCCCATGGGCATCTGGCTGACTACAGAGAGGACAGGATCCTGGTCTGAACCAGCAGGGATGCTCTTATGTTCATTTTGATAACAGTAAGGATATCACCTTACCAACAAAGGTCCGTATAGTTAAAGCTATGGTTTTCCCAGTAGTGATGTATGGAAGTGAGAGCTGAACCATAAAGAAGGCTGATCGCCGAAGAATTGATGCTTTTGAATTATGGTGCTGGAGGAGACTCTTGAGAGTCCCATGGACTGCAAGAAGATCAAACGCATCCATTCTTAAGGAAATTAGCCCTGAGTGCTCACTGGAAGGACAGATCGTGAAGCTGAGGCTCCAATACTTTGGCCACCTCATGAGAAGAGAAGACTCCCTGGAAAAGACCCTGATGTTGGGAAAGATTGAGGGCACAAGGAGAAGGGGACGACAGAGGACGAGATGGTTGGACAGTGTTCTCGAAGCTACCAGCATGAGTTTGACCAAACTGCGGGAGGCAGTGGAAGACAGGAGTGCCTGGCGTGTTCTGGTCCATGGAGTCACGAAGAGTCGGACACGACTAAACGACTAAACAACAACAAGGATATGACCAAGAAGCCAATCTAGTTGATCTAAATTCATAGTTTCCTCTTTCGAGCAGAACTTGGGCACAGCCCAAGTACAGTGGTACCTCGGGTTAAGTACTTAATTCGTTCCGTAGGTCTGTTCTTAACCTGAAACTGTTCTTAACCTGAAGCACCACTTTAGCTAATGGGGCCTCCTGCTGCTGCCGCGCCGCTGGAGCACAATTTCTGTTCTCATCCTGAAGCAAAGTTCTTAACCTGAGGTAATATTTCTGGGTTAGCGGAGTCTGTAACCTGAAGCGTATGTAACCTGAAGCGTATGTAACCCGAGGTACCACTATATGTCAAGCAAAACAGGGGTTTGGAAATCTAATGCATTGATCACCATTAAATAATGTGAGAAGAGGAACACCTATTGCCTTTATGAATCAAGTCTTTCCATCAGCTGTTGGGAATGGCTGTGGCTCAGTGGCAGTTTTGCAGGTAGAAGTTCCCAATGTTCAACCCCAGACATCTCCAGCGAGGGCTGAGAATGTTCCCCCATCTGAAACCCCAGATAGCAGCCCCCCATCCAGTGCAGACAATATTGAGCTGGATGAACAGATGGGCCAATGGTCTGACTCTCTATAATGAAGCTACCATGGCTGTGCGCACAAGCCCATTACTCTGCATCCATACTCTGTTTTGGGAAGCAGTGTATGCGCGACGTTAGCCACAATCCAAATCCGTCCGGTTGTTTCTTATGAACTTCTGCATTCCCGCCCCACTTAAAAGACCCAGTTTTGATTCAAATTGAGAAAAAGAACAACCTAACGGTGTTTCCCGTCCATAATATGTACAGTAGTAAAGGTAAAGGGACCCCTGACCATTAGGTCCAGTCGTGACCGACTCTGGGGTTGTGGCGCTCATCTCGCTTTATTGGCCGAGGGAGCCGGCGTTTGTTCACAGACAGCTTCCGGGTCATGTGGCCAGCATGACTAAGCCGCTTCTGGTGAACCAGAGCAGCGCACGGAAACGCCGTTTACCTTCCCGTCGGAGTGGTGCCTATTTATCTACTTGCACTTTGACGTGCTTTTGAACTGCTAGGTTGGCAGGAGCTGGGACAGAGCAACGGGAGCTCACCCTGTTGCGGGGATTCGAACCACCAACCTTCTGATCAGCAAGTCCTAGGCTCTGTGGTTTAACCCACAGCGCCACCCACATCCCATGTACTTAATTCGTTCCGGAGGTCTGTTCTTAACCTGAAACTATTCTTAACCCGAAGCACCACTTTAGCTATTGGGGTCTCCTGCTGCCGCCGTGCCACCAGAGCACGATTTCTGTTCTCATCCTGAAGCAAAGTTCTTAACCTGAAGCACTATTTCTGGGTTAGCGGAGTCTGTGACCTGAAGCATATGTAACCTGAGGTACCACTGTACACAGCCTCTGAAACAGGACTGCCATCCTAAACTGGACTGTGATGGGAAAAGAAGAGGCCAGATTGCCTGCAATAGCCTCATGGAGTCTTCTGGGCTTCTCGATAGGTGTCGACAAGGCGCCAGTCATCCCAGCAAGACACACCTTTGCTTGCAGGATGCCGCAGGTACCCCTTGAATTGCTCCACCCCAGGCAGCAGCTGCTGTGTCTCTGCGTGTATAACGGATCTCGCCTTTGCCAAGGAATGCGACGAAAATGCCTGGCTCAGCTTTTTTTTTTTTTTTAAAGGCTCTCGGCACATTGGCCGAGAAGCGGCAGCCAGGCCAGCAAAGCAGCAGTCTCTGCCAACCTTTTAAGTTTGCACGCGTGCCTTCCTGCCCACCCAAACGCCCCTTTACGCAGGTGAAGCTTTTGTGCGCCATGGAGCTGGAGGAAAAGTTGCTGAAGATGCCACACAACTAGCTGTCCAGAGGCACAGCTGCAGAAGTGGGCAAACTCTTCCCCTTAACTCACGGGACACCCCAAGAAAAATAACGACTTGCCAGAGCAACTGGTGCTCGGTGCAAGCAGGCGCGCTGCAAAGGGATCTCTCGTTTCCAAAAAGTGGGGGCCCGTGGAAACATTTGCAGTAGCAAAGCGGGGGGGGGGAGGGGGAGAGAGAGTTGCGCAGGCTTGGGCTGGGCCTGCAGGGGGACCAGCAGAGCAACGTGGACGATGCAGCCCCTCCAAGCGGAGACCTCCCCTCTCCTCCCCTCGCCACGGTCGCGCAAGAACCAGTCTTGGGCGGGTCACCTCCTCCTGCGCCGAGTCTCCCATCGCGGCGTCGGGCGCGGCTCCGGCTAAGCTGCGCGGCAGCTGCGCGGCTGCGGAGTCTGGTTGCTCCTGCACTGCCGGCGGTTGCGGGATCCCGACTCGACTCCGGCCCGCAGACTCCATCCCCGAAGCTGCAGCGCCGTCGAGGAGGCTTTAATCCCCAGCTGCACGTGACTCGGGGCAGCGGAAACGACTCCCAGCCCCGGAGAAGGATGGATGAGCGAGCAGGCGCTGCGCGAAGCGCCTTGATTCCGCGCTCGCCGTGGCGCAGCAAAACTTTGGGGTGCCTCCTCCTCCCCGCCCCCGCTGCAAAGGAGGCCGGCGAGAATCTGGATCCGCCCTGTGGGTTGCCTCGGAATGAAAGCCCGGCTGAGTTTATTGGGGTTTGTAAAGGGGCGTCCCCATAAAGAAGGCTGATCGCCGAAGAATGGATGCTTTTGAATTATGGTGCTGGAGGAGACTCTTGAGAGTCCCATGGACTGCAAGAAGATCAAACCTCTCCATTCTGAAGGAAATCAGCCCTGAGTGCTCACTGGAAGGACAGATCGTGAAGCTGAGGCTCCAGTACTTTGGCCACCTCATGAGAAGAGAAGACTCCCTGGAAAAGACCCTGATGTTGGGAAAGATGGAGGGCACAAGGAGAAGGGGACGACAGAGGGCGAGATGGTTGGACAGTGTTCTCGAAGCTACCAGCATGAGTTTGACCAAACTGCGGGAGGCAGTGGAAGACAGGAGTGCCTGGCGTGCTCTGGTCCATGGGGTCACGAAGAGTCGGACACAACTAAACGACTAAACAACAACAAAGGGGCATCGTAGGATTTCAAAAGCGCCCCCATCCTCTGCACGTTTAACTCGCCACCTCGCTACATCCTTGTGGGAAAGCAAGTTCCTGTTTTCAAGGAACACATAGGAAGCTGCCTTAGTACTCAAGTCAGCCCATTGGTCTACCTAGCTGAGTGTTGTCTACACTGACTGGCAGCCGCTTGCCAGGGTCTCAGGTAGGAGCCTCTCCCAACCCCACCTGGAGATGCCAGCGGGGATTGAACCGGCGACCACCTGTGCAGGGCAGACACTCTATCAGGGAGGTATGGCGTTGCTGGACTCCATCTCCCACCATTTGTGTACCTTGGACTGAGCTTAGTAGCAGATTGGCAGCCACATGCTTTAAATGCATCAGGAGTTTCAATGCCATCGTTTGCAGATTAGACTGAGAGCATTTTTGTAAATCACCATATTAAGTATGCCATTATCAAGGTCTGCACTTTTCTGCATTTCATTTCTCTCTGGCAACACTTTTGACAAGCCTCACCCAAGAAGAAGAAGAAGATATGTGGACCTACAAATCGGAATAACACTAAATGCATTAGATGGAGAGGCTGTAATCCATGGAATGCCACAATAAATCCATTTGTTTTCAAGATGCCACAGGACTCTGGCATCCCACAATATATGCACATTTCCATGTGTATGATTGCAGCCACACTTCTCTGTTCCTTCTCTCCCCCGTCACAACTACAAGTGCTACAAAGCTAAAAGAAATGTTAAGGATCCAAATAAGTAATGGACGATTTATTTATAACACTGATTTTCCCACCAACTAACCCCAAAGGGCCTCACCGCAACTTACAAATAACATATAGATTTAAAAACAACAAAACAACAGGAAACAGAAATGACAAAACCAGGGCTGCAGCATTTAATGGGGTTGGCTTAATCCTGGGGTGGAGAATCTTTGGCCCTTAATATGTTGCAGAACTACAATTCCCATCATCTCCACCATTGGTCTTGCTGGCTGTGACTGATGGGAATTGTAAGGTTTCCCCTCCCATTTTTTCAGAAAAAAAGAAATAACGAAAAAATAAGTTTTTTAAAGGTAAATTGTCACGATTGCCAATAAAGAGGTATAGAATACAGCTAAGTGATTTACTAAATGAACAACAAAACATACCAGGAGGAAAAGGATCTGTGGTCTATAATTACAAAGGGTTCCATGATCTAAATCAAAACCACTGCAATTTTTATTTTAAAAAGAAGATAAGCTTTTCCAAAACCTACAATTGTGTCCTGGACTGCTATCGAAAGATGCAAAATCAATTCCTTGTTTTTTCTGGTCTTGATCCGAATCTGCAAACAAATCAAAGATCCAGACAAGGGGAGGGATGAATTGCTTGTCCAGTTATCAATGAGATGTCAGAAAATACTTTTGTCCTGAGCCAGTTTACCTTGGGCAGTTCCTCCTGAGCCAGTTTCCCTTGGGCAGTTCCATCACTTATGCTGGTATGTCCCAGCATCCTGGCAACCCCTCCAGCCTAAGTGTGAAGCAGCCCCATGTACAATAGGAATGAATCATTGTGTTAAGTACCAACTATGTGCTATTTTCAGGGAGAGTTCCCTCTTCGAGGCAAAATAGATGTCTATGGGACCTTGGACCAGATTCCCCCCCCCCCCAATCTCATTTGCAGTAAAAGTAGCATTTGACAAGATGTCATACAGCAGTGAAACTAACCCATTGATGGGACCCGAGGAACCCATAATAATTTCAGAGTTGTACTTCAGCAACATGTGGAAGACCATCCCTGAGTTAATTTGATTATGGCCATAATCCTCACCCCACTTACCTGAGAGTAAGTCACATTAAACTCAGTGGGACTTAAATCTTAGTAGATACAGTTAGGATTACACTGCAAAGACATTTTTGGTCAACTAAAAAGGTGTCCCAGTATATTAGACAGATATTTTTTTTAAAAAATACTTTTAATACTCATAAAACATGCAGATGACAATCATCATCCTAAAAGATGTGTTCCCCTTTTGCCTTTCATGTGGATGTTTGTACAAAGCAAACATAGAGCAGGCATAGGCAAACTTGGCCCTCCAGATGTTTTTGGGACTACAACTCCCATGATCCCTAGCTAGCAGGACCAGTGGTCAGGGATGATGGGAATTGTAGTCCCAAAACACCTGGAGGGCCGAGTTTGCCTGGAACAGAGCCTATGCAGGCACAGGTGTGTGCCTACAGCTGTTTCATGTTACCTGGAACCCTGATTGAGTTCTCAAGTGCATGAGAGCCAATTATTAAGACACCAGGCCCATTGGCAGAGCAACTCTGTGTTACAAAGATGTCTGCAACTGTAACATGAGCCCTGCCACGTGGGAATCCCTTGCAGATGACCGTAGTGCCTTGAGACAGTTAAGTCATGTATCCTTAGCAGTGATCAGAGGAGGAATGATCTCTGGGAGGAACACAGAGAGAAGAAACACCATGATGCCTCTGCCCCAGCTGCAACAAAACATGTCTCTACAGCCACAGCAGGTGCTGTAAATCTCCAATGGTTTGATTTCACCCCCAAAGGAGCAGTCCTCTATTGTCTCCTGAGACAGGCGGCTGCCAACCAACCAATTGAAGTGAAGTGCCAGTGGAATCTGTGGAAGAAGACCTTACTTAAGGCCCATTGATTTCATCGAAAACTAGATTCAACTAAGTTAAACTAGATCCACTGATCAAGCGAGAGTGAGTGACTCTTCTTGGATGGTGTGCTGAATGCACTGGCATCCGGAAACATAGGAAACTGCCTTCCACTTATAGTTTTCTATGTTGCAGTGACTATCCAGAATTTCAGGTCTCTCACAGCTTGGCCAGAAGATGCCAGGGACTGAATCTGGGACCTTGTGCATGCAAAGCAGATGTTCTTTGGCTACGCTGTGGCTCTTGCCCAGCGGGTTCACCATCCCTGTTGTAGACAGTTCTGAGCCAGATGCACAGATGGTCCGATCTGGAATAGGCAGTCTCCTATGTGCTCTGAGGGCTGGTTAACTTTACGGTAAAGGACTGGAAAATTACGGGAGGCAGGCTGTATGCCAGGACTGGGATGTTTTCAGCCAAGGTGGCTGCCCAGAAGTATTTTATTTAGAGTTTCATTCCTACTTTACATACGCAATGTGCATAATGCTCTTTTCTTGTGGGCTGGATGGTTTCATTGACTAAATGGCTGCCCATCTGGCAGCGGAGGGTTGAAAAGTTCGCTGCTTTCATGGGCTGTGGCTGCAGCTCGCTGGTTTGTTCGTCTGCCAGCGGTGGAATCTGGCATGCAGGAAAAGGAAGTTTGGCATTAAAGTCAGCTTAATATTGTTTCTCTAAGCAGTGCCTCAGAAATGCTGAGGAAGCATTTATCTGTCCAGGGACGTACCGAGGAGGGGTTTGCATACAAAGGGCACAATCAAGTTCATTCAAGTGGATTTAACTATTAGATTACTATAGGCACACTCCTGTTCTTATTAGTTTTCAGCTGAACAAAGAGTTCTGGGGCACCTTCAAGGTTAAAAATTAATTGCAGCTCAGTCTTTTGTGGGCTAGAGTCCATTCTGTCAAATGCATGAGGTGTTATTCTCAGTTGACAGATTTCTACACACAGACACAAGCACACACAAATACGCACGTGGATAGGAGAGGAAATGAACAAAGCAAAGCTTGGTGGCCGGCACTACAAGACATAAGGTGCAATCCTATGCATGTCTATTTGGAAGAAAGTGTACATAGGATTGCAGGCTTAGATGAGCCCTGCTACTATGCAGAGTCAAATGAAAATACAGTCCAATGCAAGTGGTTAAAGGTCTGCTAGGGTGGGAGGTAATGAACTGGCAAAACAGGTTTCTGAACAGCGTGCATCGTGGTCCCCAAGATTTTTTGGCCTGGGAAGAATGTTTGGAAATCCATCCCATTTGTAGAAGCAAATTCACAGAAGGGGAAGAAATAAATGATGCCCGGAATCCCACCTAAAGGCAAAATAGCTAAACTGCCCCCCCAAATGAAGAGGAGGAGGAGAACACTCCTCCCAAAAGGGAAAATACAGTGGTACCTCTGGTTGCGAACGGGATCCATTCCGGAGGCCCGTTTGCAACATGAAAAGCCTGCAACCTGAAGCGCCGTATCTGCGCAGGTGCGTGGCGTGATTTGGTGCGCATGCGCGAAGCGTGATTTAGCACTTCTGCGCATGCATGACCGGCAAAACCCAGAAGTAACCCTTTCCGGTACTTCCAGGTCGCTGCGGGACACAACCTGAAAAAATGTAACATGAAGCAAACGTAACATGAGGTATGACTCATGTCAACTAAACAACCCAAACAGGCAAAACACCCCAAACCAAGAAAAACAAAAAGCAGGCAAAACACACACTAGCAAACACAGGGAATGTATGCTCATGTGGAGCCCAGAGGAATTCTGGGAAAGGAAGGTTAAGAGTATAAAGTGATTGGATGCCTGCACTTTGCTTTTGATTCTGCCCAGGGCCACTCATGGTGGGCGGGGGGAGAGCTTTACAAAACCCCACAATTCAACATTTTTGGAGGGACAAGCGGTCTTTATGGGCACCCAGAGTGGTGGTGTTTGAGAGTGTCTTGTTGAGGACCCCAGGGGAACAATAACACCTAAGGAGTGGGAATGTAAACTGGCTACGGATCTGCAGTGGAGAGTGGAGTTTTGTCCGTTTGTGAATACATTGTTGGGGACAGTGGGATCCTGTTGTATCTGCTGCATCTTTCGGTTGTCATGATTCGCATGACTGGCTCAGGTGTGGAGTGGCAGGCTGAGACAGATGAGCATGGCGGGGGGGGGGGGGACAACAGGAGGATGACCGGCAGGGACTGAGACTGGAGAATAGAGGCTGGAAGAGGTGGGTATTCTCCCGTCCCAGGATATGGCTGCCCTGGCTAGGGAAGCAGGACTTCTCTCAAGAAAAGGAGTGTAGCAATGGAATCCAGGGAGGACATCAGCCCAAAGGTAGGGTCTTCTCCATTGTGAAGAGCAGCTGCCTCCAGCTTTGATGGGTGTGTCATCTGACCCTTTCCTGGACAGGCACAGCTTGGCCACTGGGGCTCATGGGATGGCAACCTTATTTTTAGACTACTGTAATGTGCTTTCCGTGAGGCTTCCCTTACAGCTGGTCTAGAGGCTGGAGCTGGCGGCCCAGGTAGTGAATAGTGCCTCTTACCAGTGCTAAGGGATCAACACCGGTTGCCTACTAGCTCCCAAGCTGGTTCTGAGGTATTGCAATTGGCACATAAAGCCCCAGACAACAGTGAGGCTGAGCCCCAACTACTAGCGTTGAGTCTTGGCGTGTCATGTGTGTGTCTCGCTCTCTTCCCCTGCTTATAGCCTAGGTGAACAATACAGGGAGTAAAGATGGCTAAAGGTGACCCAAAAAAGCTGAAGGGGAAGATGTCTGCTTATGCCTTCTTTGTTCAGACCTGCCGTGAAGAACACAAGAAGAGGAACCCAGAAGTTCCCATCAGCTTTGCAGAGTTCTCCAAAAAGTGCTCAGAGAGGCGGAAGACCGTGTCAAGCAAAGAGAAGGGGGAATTTGATGAGATGGCGAAAGCTATTAAAGTGCGGTATGATAGAGAAATGAAAGATTACGGAATAGCAAAGTGTGGATAAGAAGGAGGACCCCAATGTCCCCAGTCTGGATTCTTCCTGTTCTGTTCAGAATTCCATCCCAAGATCAAATCCACTAATCTGGCATCTCCATTGGAGACTTGGCAAAGAAATTGGGTGAAATGTGGAACAACCTCAGTGATGGGGGGAAACAGCCTTACAACAACAAGGCTGCAAAACTGAAGGAGAAGGATGAGAAGGATGTAGCTGACTACAAGTCTAAAGGCAAGTTTGATGGTGCAACGAGTTCCCGTAACTAAAGATGCTGTTGCAGCTTGGAAAAAGGTAGAAGAGGAGGAGGATGACGAAGAAGATGACGAGGAGGAAGATGAGGAGGACGACGACAATGAATGAGAAACTGTATAATACTTGTCTCCATGTGAATACCATAGAGTAGGGAAAACACCATTTGGAAAAACAAACAGGCACCTGTTGTTTTAAGAAGATAGTGTCTTATTTGCCCTTTTGGAAGCGAAAATGTGCTTGCATGAATGTCCGTTAGGTACTTATTTCTGTGTTTGTGCAATGTGTGTGTGTATGTGTGTGTGCGTATCCTGAGAACTGCTTCTTTGCCATGTTATTACTGAATAATTAACAAAGAGATTACATGCATTGAATAATACAAATGATGTAGACAAATTTGTTGAAATATGGCATCTATAAAATACTTTGCTGATAACCCTGAAGAACGGCAACCACTGAAATCACAGATCGGACTTTGGCAAACTCAAGTAGACTGATCTGTCCTGGAGGAGTGTAAATTGGGATTTTGCTTTTGCACCCACCCCTTTTTTGTAATTGTTGTTATATACTGGAAATCAATAAAACTGTATTTCTAAAAGCATGAGAAAACAGCATTCAAGGGGAAGATCGGCATGGCCTTAACTAGATATATTACAGCACTTTATAATATAAAAAACATAAAACTAAGCAATAAAATCATAAAAGGTTAAAGGCAAGTAAAAAAGCAAATATATTTAATATAAAAAACATTACTACTACTAAGTCTTTTATGTTTGGGGGGGGGGTTGTGGCAGTATATAGCTATGTTTTATGGTTACATGATGTATTGCATTCATTCATCAACCTTTGCAATAGCAAGTAATGACTGAAAAACGGCAAATATCTACTGCTGAACATATTTTTATTAATCTGTACTTATGTATTATTCTTGAAAACAAACAAAAATATACAAAAACAAACAATCATGACTACTTCTATCTAGTACTTTCCTCTTCAGCGTAATGGCACCTTAGGGCAGAAAATCGAAAAGCTCTTTCGAAGGCGCGAGCCTCCGCTTAACCCCGAAGGAAGCCTACGGAATTTCAGCCGGATCCGCTTTCGAGGAAAAGCGCTCATCGCACAGCATCGCAGCCCCAGTGTGCCTGCCTACGCTCGACCGCTAGTGGTCGCTGCTCCGAAAAAAAGCCCCTTTTCCTCCTCTCCCTTTGGCCGGGCGCAAAGGGAAGCAGTTTGGCCCTCCGTGGGCACCGTAGTAGGCGGACGGTGGGAAACATGGCGCTGAGCTCGGAGCCGCTCTCGGAGCGCTCCGTGAAGCTGGCGGTGCTGCTGGCCTTCGCTTCGGGGGTGCTGGTGGGCTGGCAGGCAAACAGAGCGCGCAGGCGCTACCTCGACTGGCGGAAGAAGCGGCTGCAGGACCAGCTGGCGGCCACGCAGAAGAAGCTGGACCTGGCGTAAGGCAGGTGAGGACGTCGCGGGATGGTGGCCGGGAAGGGTCATGCCCCTCTGCATGGCTTCTTGAGGGAGTAGTGGCCGGGAAGGGTCATTCCCCTCTGCATGGCTTCTCGGGGGAGTGGTGGCCGGGAAGGGTCATGCCCTTCCATGGCTTTCTAAAAAGAGGACTGCTGGCTTTTGAACGCCAAACTAGCAGTTGGCTACCCAATTTTTATTTTCTTCAATGTATCCACTTTTGATTTTGAAGAAACCTGAATAGATAGACGCGGGTGGCGCTGTGGGTTAAACCACAGAGCCTAGGATTTGCTGATCAGAAGGTCGGTGGTTCGAATCCCCGCAATGGGGTGATCTCCCGTTGCTTGGTCCCTGCTCCTGCCAACCTAGCAGTTCGAAAGCACATCAAAGTGCAAGTAGATAAATAGGTACCGCTCTGGCGGGAAGGTAAACGGCGTTTCCGTGCGCTGCTCTGGTTCGCCAGAAGTGCCTCAGTCATGCTGGCCACATGACCCGGAAGCTGTACGCAGGCTCCCTCGGCCAATAAAGCGAGATGAGCGCCGCAACCCCAGAGTCGGTCACAACTGGACCTAATGGTCAGGGGTCCCTTTACCTTAACCTATCCACTTTTGATTTTGAAGAAACCTGAATAGATAGCATCGTTTATATTATTATTATTTTGTTTCTCTTCCTATCAACAGCCAGGAGCAAATGGAAGCAAGAGGAAGCCTTTGGATCAAATCTGACATTTAACAGACTTTGAGAAAACACACACGTACAAGAATAATGCTTCTGTTATTTCACTCAATAAGACTGATACCTGAAAAAGCTCAACATGTATGGAAGAACATCATCAATACAAACGCTGAAATTTTGTGGTCTTCTTTGATGGGGTCAACTTCTTGTGCCATGTTTGGAAGATTTGTTTCATTGTCTAACACTTTAACTATGATGACTGAATCTTGATAACAAGTGTCTGCATGTGACTAAATAAACTTTATTTTAACAAGTTATTCTAGTTAAATTGTGTTGGCTCAGAAAATGAAGGCATGCTTTATTTATAAGGCTCTTTAGTTGTGAAAACTTAACCCTCCTGCTTGATGGTAAAGTTGGGTCGCATTTCCCTAACCAACCCACAGAGCTGAACTGTTTTACTGTGGCGTGATCTCCTGGAGGTTATAGTTTGCTCATTTACTATATAAAAGGACTGGGTTGGGTGATAGACCAAATTATAAATTTATTTCTTACAGGTAACATACCACTTATCAAACAGAGGCGAGCTCTTGAAGTACTTCACAGCATTAAAACAAACAAACAAAACCGTACACTTTAAAGTACCAGAGTCAGTACAAGCCAGATACAGCCAACTGGCTAAAGTTAAAGCAAAGCCTATGAAAAGGTAATTGAGCTATGTGTGAAGTGCAGCAGCTAATGAAGAATGACTGTAGCTCAGTGCTTCCAAGTTCAGATGCCAGCATATCTAGGTAGGGCTCGGGCAAAGACTCCTGTCTGAAACTGGAGTACTGTTGCTGTTCTGTGTTAACAGTACTGAGCTAGATGTTCCAGTAGTCTGACTTGGTATAAAGCAAATCCTAAATTGATTGCAGATCAGCTAGGTGAAATAGCTATTATATATATATATATATCACATCACTTGGGGTGTGTGTGTGTGTGTGTGTGTGTGTGTGTGTGTGTATATATATATATATATCAATCAACCAACATACACTTTATATCCACAATATATAATTTCATTTACACATCTGGTAATGCTGAGTATAATGATGCTGCGATATTATACCCCAGTGGTTCCCAATTAGCTAAGTACTTTAAAACCTGTTTTTCATAAGTGAAGCCATGGACCCTCTACTTTTGAAATTTTTGATATCTCTATGGTAGTTTTTGTTATGGGGATGGTGCCACAGACCCCCTGGGTGGGTTACAAGGACCCCCTGAGGTCTGTGGACCATCAATTAGAAACCACTGCTATACCCAATCATCTGTGTGTAACCCCCCCCCTGAACTTAATAGGACTTACTTATGACTAGACATACTTTGAATTGCGCTGAAAACCTGTGATGAGAAGCCCCCAATGGCATTTTAGAAGAGGGAAACTCCTTTCACTACAGAAAAATGGTTGTGGTGAAGAAAATAAGGTTTCCAAAGTTACGTGAAAGAGTGTTATGTAAGATAACGTAACCTTGAGAGACTTTGCATTGGAAATGTGAGCGTTTCACTTGGAGATCTTTGTGCACCTTTTAGTTAGTCATATATAGATGTCATGTAAAAAAACACAAAAACCTAGTATTTTATGCGTTGCGTGTTACCCCAATACTGCAGCTGCTTTACCTCCTAGAATGACATTGCAAACGTATTATATCGGCTTTATAGCACTTCAGCTTTCTGGTTTCCACCTAAGCGACACACAGTACCTGGTAAGTGTCTGACCCATGGAATTCTAAATCCTTGGAAGAGGAAGGCACACTTTAAAAGGTGGGGACAAAATGCCGTTAAAATCACCAAAGGGACCGTTTGCATGGGCAGCTCGGGGTGTGCCGCCCCTTTTTAATCTCTCGGCTGCGTTGCATGCTGGGACATGTAGTCCGGTTCGACGCCGGAGAAGCGTCGCTGTCCGTCTCCTCGTAGCGCCTAAGGATGACGCTATAAATCCCGCGCCGCAGCGTTCCGTCTCCTAGGCGACCGGCTGCGGCCTTCTTCCTCCGCGCAAGGCAGGCGCCTCGTAGAGCTTTCGCCCGGCTGGCGGTATGACCGGGCGCCGGGGCCGGACGGGACCGCTGCAGAGCGCGCTGCGCCGGGGTAGAGAGCTGCGGGAGGAGGTGAGCTGGGGAAACGGGAGGCAGGGAGAGGAAGGGCGCGGCGGGAAGCGGATCCTGCCCGGCGCTACCGTTAGTTGCAGGGAACGAGAGGCATGGGGCTAGTAGGAGGGAAAGGCGTAAGCTAGAGGTGGGGGAGCCTGCGGCCCTCCTCAGACTCGAAATTTCATTCGCCCTGACCGTTGGCAGGGCCGGCCCACTCATGAGGCAAGGTGAAGGTGGATGCCTCAGGTGGCATGATCCAGCGGGACATCATTTCCCAATGCTGATCTTTCTTCCCTGCCTCCTCCCTTGTTCCTGATGTAGATATGGCCTCACTTGCTTCTTCTCTGTTAGAGAGGGGGGACGACACCCTTTTGGGGTCTGCCTCAGGTGCCGAAATGTCTTGGGCTGGCCCTGACCATTGGCTCTGTTGACGGGCGTTGGGAGTCCAGTCGTCTCTGGAGAGCCACAAATCCCACGCCGAAAAGTAGTTTGCTAATTCTTTCGTTATCGTTTGACAAAGCGAATCTTGGTTGTTCAATATTTTAGGTGAATGCTTTGCTCCAAGAAAGCAAGGAAGCGGGGGCTCTGGACTCTGGAAAGAAGCAAAGCCTTAGTCAGAGGTAATGTGTTTATATTTTATATATATATATATATATATATATATATATATATATATATATATATATAAAAACTCCTTCTGGTAAGCATAATGCAAATGTATTTGAGGTCAGAGGTGCAACCTGCAATATTTATTGATGCTTGTTAGTTGGTTCCTCGGATGTAAACAAATTTGATTGCAGGTCTAAAAATATTTACAGATCCAATCCTAAAAATGATTACCTTAATCAAGATCAGTGGGACTTATTTGCTGATGTATAACTATATTGCATTAGAGGTTTGTCATAAATTTGTATTTATGCAAGGATGTTCATGAATGTAGACGGTGGCGATTGATGTGCTGAGATTTATTTTGAAAACTCTGGGGAAAGTGAATATAGTACTTGTGAAGGGTTACCTGAAAGCCTCCGACAGCTGGCTGCCTCTTCCTTTACCACCCTCACACTCATACATGCCAGCCCCCTAGCACTGTTGTGGCCATTTCAGTTCCATTATTGTTCCATCCATCCCTGTGGAACACCCTCCCTTCAGATGTCAAGGAGATAAAGAACTACATAATTTTTTAGAAGACACCTGAAGGCAGCCCTGTTTCAGGAAGTTTTTAATGTTTGATGTTTTATTATGTTTCAATATATGCTGTAAGCCACCCAGAGTGGCCGGGGAAACCCAGCCAGATGGGTGGGGTATAAATAATAAAATTATTATTATCATTATAATGATCATTCTGTGAGGCGTTCATGTGCATCTTGGCTGGAATTATGGGTCCCCTCAGGGACTGCTGGGGCTAGAGGATGAACAGTGGCATTGAAGTAAAGCTAGCCCTCTCTACTGTTACAGAGCTGGCCTGCAAGCCCAGTTCGCAAACAGGTTTCCTGTTTATTTTAGCTGTTAAGAGATGCTTAGCATCTCCTGACAGTTGAATCATACCTTTAAGCGTGTGACCCTAAGTGTGTGCTCCTGCCTAGGAATGGAATTGTCTTGTTTGGGCAGACTTAGTACCAGGACATACTAAGTACCAGGAGGTACTAAGTGGCCCACCAGAGAACTACAATCTACTTTCCCTCATCCCTGGCCAAGCACTTGGTTCAGATCCTCCAGGAGAATGAACAGTTGAGATAGTCTGCTGTGTTTTCTCAGCAAGAGAGATAGAGCAACTTGATGATGTCCAGTCTCAGTGTACACACACTTTCTCCCTCTGCACTAGAAGAGAATATGTCCACTGTCTTTCCCTATTCAGAGAAGTAATTTGTAGTGCCATGTTGGCATTAATGCTAACCTTGAGGTGAATGGAAAATTATGTGACTGATCTATTAGAACTGAGCATTTGTAGATTTGAGGGCTCAACACCTGTATTTGTGGCCATGTAAGCAGTATATACAATGCAAGTACTGTTTTTGTTGTAGATGTTTGGAGCTGAAGAAGTCTGTTGATGAAAATATCTCTGCTCTACAGAACTTGAAGAAAGTAAGTGTTTAAGGTACAGCACTTCTTGTTTCCACAATAATAAATCGGAGAGGAGGTTCAGAAAAATACTCTGTCAGGGTAGGACCTGAGATTACTGCACTTACCCTGTCCATCCTTCAATGGTTAACCTAAATTATTTGTAATGTATACAACTTCCTTAGACAGCTGTATATATAATACTATTGGTAAACGTATCCCAAAGTCAAAGGAGGCACTATTTTTTTAAGTATAAAGCACCATGTGATTGTTTACCTGTAATTAGCATATTTTCCATAAATGTGATTAATGCCAGGCTATGCTAGATTGACATTTTAGTTCAAATCCTAATGTACACAAGAATGTTACAAAAAATCTGGTGTATTGTTATCTTGCAGTCAGATGAGCCTGCCCCTGTGGGAAATTATAATCAGAGAAAAGAAGAAGAAGGAGAAAAATTGTTAATGCTTTCTGAGCAGCTGGATAAGCTTATAGCAATATTTAGCCGGGAAGATGTGACCAAGGACTCCAGCATGTAAGTAGATTAACAGTATAAACCTGTGGGAGTCTGCTCAGAGGTAAGGCTGCAATCCTAACCATACTTATCTGCCAGTAAGCCCCACTGAATTCAGGAGACTTACTTCTGTGTATTTATGGTTAGGTCTGCAGCTTCAGTCCCATTGAGTTCAGTGGGATTTACTCCCAGATAAGTGTGTACAGGATTGAACTCTAAAACCGTTTTTTTATTAATCAAGCTGGATTATCCCATGCTTGCTCAAGTCTGAGCATGGGCATCTTTATCAACATAAAACTTTGTTATAAGGTAAAGGTAAAGGACCCCTGAATGGTTAAGTCCAGTCAAAGGCGACTATGGGGTTGTGGCACTCATCTTGCTTTCAGGCCGAGGGAGCCGGCGTTTGTCTACAGACAGCTTTCTGGGTTATGTGGCCAGCATGACTAAACTGCTTCTGGTGCAACGGAACACCATGATGGAAGCCAGAGTGCACAAAAATGCCGTTTACCTTTCCGCTGCAGCGCTACCTATTTATCTACTTGCACTGGCATGCTTTCAAACTGCTAGTTTGGCAGGAGCTGGGACAGAGTAACAGGAGCTCACCCCATCGTGGGGATTCGAACCACCGACCTTCTGATCGGCAAGTCCAAGCGGTTCAGTGGTTTAGATCACAGCACCACCCTCGTCCCTTATAGTTACAGGTGCATAGTCATTGATGCTTTGTCTGCTACATAATTTTAGCTTTATCTGACATAATTGTATAATTGTTAATTGCTACCTACCCCAAAGTTAAGGGATGAGAATGCTTAGAAATATTAATGTATTCAAAATATGAAATTGAGGAATTATTGAGACACCTGGTCCTTCTTATACCCCTAGAACAAGAAAGGAGAAGTTCTTTACAATATTGTCTGTGTCAGTGGTTGATTAGAATAAGCAGTTGTCAAAAGACTGTGATGGACTCTGTTTCTTTTTGGGTTAGCAATACAAAAAGGAAGGACAGCCCAAAAACACTACAAGAAAACGAAGAAAGTGAAGAGGAAGATGAGGAGGAGGAGGAAGAAGATGAAGAAGAAGAAAGTACACAGGATGATGGTGATGATGAAGAGGATGGCGAAGATGTAGACAAATTTGGAGATGATTCAGCTATTAAAAATTTTATCACTCTTGGTGATTTTTCTGCACAGCAAGAAGGCGACCTGACCTTTAAAGTAAGTAAAATGTAATATTATTAGTTTATGTGGGCATATCTCACTAAGCACTATAGCTGTGTAGGATTTGTTTGTTCATTTGGTGTAGACATAGCATAAGTCAGTCATCACCAATCCCACTCTGATGCCTTCTTGCAGTGTCCAAAAACTCTATTTGATTATGCTACACAAGTCTAGCAGTGATGGTTTTTCCCTAGGGTGACAAAGTCAATTATACCACAGTATAAGAATAGCAGTCACTTTGGGTAGAAGCAACAAACTAGACCACTAGGCCTCTGCTTTCATCATATATTCAGCACAGAATATCTTTAAGCCCTTGTGTATTAATGTAGTTTCTTCCCCTCTCTTTGTTTTCAATACTGAAGAAAGGCGAAGTTCTGCTTATCCTTGAGAAAAAGCCTGACGGTTGGTGGCTAGCTAAAAACTCCAAAGGGGAGAGGGGCCTTGTGCCTAAAACCTACCTTATGGTTGGTATGCTTCTACTTTTCTCTTTCTATTCAGTTCCATGTTTAACGTTATTGTTGGCATCTTTCCACCTTAGTGGGCTTGCAGTGTTCCCCTAGGTGAAAGCAGGGGTGAAATAATCATTTCATGGACCACTGCAGCCGTCTGGACAGCAATATGGAAAATAACTACCAAGCTTTCATCTTTCCCAAGATTGTGGTGTGGTGGAATGTGGGGATGGCATTTTTTAGTGCTATAGAAATAAAAACCAGTAGCATGCCAACTGGTAGATATTTTCTGTCATTCCTCAAATATTTCAGACTGCTTTCTTGAGACGCCCAGCCAAACATAACATCTTAGGGCGGTTCCAGACTGTTGCTATTTTCAGGTAAGATTCAATCGCATCTTGGCAAATTCAGATTGTGCAATTATAGATGATAGGGAGGTCTTGTGCAACACACCCTTTAAAAAAAATCAAACAGACTTTTTGGGATACAGTGGTGCCCCGCAAGACGAATGCCTCGCAAGACGAAAAACCCGCTAGACGAAAGGGTTTTCCGTTTTTCGATGTGCTTCGCAAGACGAATTTCCCTGTGGGCTTGCTTCGCAAGACGAAAATGTCTTGCAAGTCTTGAGATTTTTTTCGCTCCCCCCCTTTTTCTAAGCTGCTAAGCCGCTAATAGCCTTTTAGCCGCTAATCCGCTAATCCTTTAATAGCCGCTAAGCCTTTAATAGCCGCTAAACCGCTAAGCCGCTAATAGGGTTGCTTCACAAGACGAAAAAACTGCTAGACGAAGAGACTCGCGGAACGGATTATTTTCGTCTTGCGAGGCACCACTGTAAAAGAAAGTGACAGGAAAATGCCCTGGAAACAACACTTTGACACAATGTCAGCTAACTTCCCTCCAAACAAATCTGAATAAATACTCAGTAGCAACCCAGGATCCAACCCAGGGCGTATTCACAAAAGAGCAATAATTTGAAGCAAGAATTTCCACTTCTACTGCAACATAAGATCACCCAACTTCCTTTTTAAAATAAAAAAGATATAGAATGTTATTGACTGTTGCAATGGATCAACTTTGTAGGTGAAAGATGAGGAAGAGGGCCAAGAACCAAGTGAAGAAGAAACCGAGGAAGATATAGAGGTGGCAGATGAAACGGAAGGAGGGGCCAACATTCTGAAAAGGTAAAGGGACCAGAGCTGTGAGTGGAAATGCATCATCATGCTGCTGTTGGTGATGGGGGCTTCTTCATTGCAGAAGCTTCCTTGCGTCGTTTGTGTATTCCCAATTTGAACTTGACTGATTTCAGTCCTGATTTGTATCTACTACAAGAGCAAACACAGTGGGAGATGGTAAAGCCATTTAAACCAGGGCTCTGCATAATGGGAAAATATAACAACAACAACAACAACAATAAAAAATAAAAATAAATGAATAATACTCCTCCCATCTGGCTGGGTTTCCCCAGCCACTCTGGGCAGCTCCCAAGAGAATATTAAAAACATGATAAAAGATCAAACATTAAAAACTTCCTAAACAGGGCTGCTTTCAGACGTCTTCTGAAAGTCAGACAGTTGTTTATTTCCTTGACATCTGACGGGTGTTCCACAGGGCAGGTGCTATTGGCGAGAAGGCCCTCTGCCTGGTTCCCTCTAACCTCACTTCTCACAGTGGGGGAACCGCCAGAAGGCCCTTGGAGCTGGACCTCAGTGTCCGGGCTGGACGATGGGGGTGGAGATGTTCCTTTAGGTATACTGGGCCAAGGTTTGCAGTAGTGATAGTTTGGGAAGGCATCTCTGAACAGGAATTTATAAGAATCCGGAAGAATCCTGCGAAAAGTGAATAATTTATTTAATGTCATTTAAGGAACTTCATTTCTACTGGACTTCAGAACATTATTACAGTAGAGCGGCTGTAAATCTGGTACTGTTTCTTTTATGAACACTTGTGCCTTCAATTTGTTACTGCTCTTGTGGAACATTTTGTAATGGCATACACTACACCATTTGTAATTGTGCTGTACACTACCCATGGTTCCTGTTTGAGTGGAAGGGCAGTGTAGAAATCAAACAAACAAACTGACAAAATAGGTACAACAGTGATCAGACCACTTTCACGTGGTAGTGAAAGGCAGGCGAATAGTGCGAAAACTAAGGCTGCCTTAGCCACAAAATTGAATTGAATAAAGATTCCAGTCTCAGTTACCACATGGTCAGAATATAGATTAAATGGTTTTTCCCAGTGGGATCGTCACTCAGTGTGCCATTTTACAACCCATCACCATAATCACATATTGAGTGTCAATTTGCCCATCTATATATTTGCAGTTAATTGATTTGTGGATCAGCTTTGTGTTCTGTTCTTATTTTTATGCTACCTACAGAACAGATTCGCACTGGAGTGCTGTTAAAAAGGCCATCACAGAGGTAAGCCTGTGTTTTATCATTTGCATACCATTCATGATTATTGATATTTTGCTTGGTTTTTCTTACAAAACCAGACAGCCAAACTGGTACTCTTATTTCATATGGTACTCCCTCTTTCAAACAGTCCAACTATGGACAGCAAAGTTGGCAAACTGAGTATCAGTTTGCTTGAAAAGGGCAGGAACAGTGCAGTCCTATTCATGTTTACACACAAGGAAGTTCCACTATGTTTAGTGGGGCTTACTTCTAGGTACTATAATGTAAAGAATTGCAGGTGCAGAGTGTTTCTGCTTGTTCATCCAGTGGCTCTTCAAAATACTTGATGTTCAGTGACTTGCTACTTAAAGACTAATATGGAGCCAGAAGTAAACTGATAAATGGAAGCAATATCAAGGCTGAATTATCTCTCTTCTTAATAGAATAATACCTTAGATGCACTGACAACTATGGGAGCAGTTCCTGCAGGATTCCGACCTTCAACACTTGCACAGCTCTTGGAAGAAGGTAGGAGTTTTGTAAAACTACTCTATTAAACCCAGAGCTCCCAAGGTATGAAGGAAGTTTATTTTAGGAAGTGTGAACACATATTGGGAGGTGACCAAAGTTCTGATGGAAGAATGTTGTAATTGTATTTGTGAGGGGTTTTTTTTACAGTCAAGTGGGGCATTTTTATGAAATAAATATTTTTATTGCATTTTTCATTTCGTTAAGTTCTGGATAGCAGTGTGCCAGTTTGCGTATTGGAGCAGGTCAGCAATAACTCACAAGGTGTCAGTGAAATTAACTATTTAGTCGAAGAAACAAATAGCTCAGGCCTAGTGAGCACAGCAACTAGATCTTGCCCCAATGAAGCATTTGCCAGGACTGAAGGTCTGTAAGTCTCCTACTCCCCCAATTCCTTCCCATGCAATCTGAGGTTCCTTCATCTTGCCTGTCTTTTCTCCGCCTTTTCTATACCACTTCAGATTCTGGGAAACCAGAGGGGAGGGAGCTGGTTGGAGCAGGAGGGGGAGACCCCCGGCGTCTTCAGCAGCCTGACTCATCTCTGTTTCTTGCCCCCCCCCAGCCTCTGCTTCTGCCTCTGAGTCTGGACTGCTCTCTGCCACAGCCTCGTCCTGCTCACTAAAGCCTGTTACTGCTTCAGTTTCTGCTTCCTCCCTTCCCTCTGTCCACTCATTGTTGTCCCACCACCAATCCCCTGTCTCTGAGCCTTCTTCCCTTGGGGGTTCCCCAGCTGGTATCTCCCACCACTCCTCTGCATCCAGTCAGTCCATGATACGGTGGTGACAGAAATCTTTTAACAGAGTTTAAAAATGCCCCTTTTCTATTTGGAAAAACTCCCCTGAAACTCCGAGCATCCTCCAGTATGCGCAGCCCTGGAAAAGGCATTTCCCCTCTTCTCCATTGTGCTCAGCGACATATATCAGAATGATATATGCACACTAATCTTCTGGCAAAACACTAATCTTCTGGCAAGAAGAGCGAGACAGAGCAAGAAGAGCAAGATAAGATTTATCACCAAGTCAATATGTTTAAGATTAGGATGTCAGTCTGTAATTGTGCTACTGCTGAAGTCATAAAGTTACTTACTTGCAAATTCCATTGAAGATAACCAAGATAAAGGGAGATGGGAAAATAAACACACTAAACATAGCATTGTTCTTCCAGGAGTTCAGTTTCGGGCTTCTTACTTCTTACAACCTGAGCTCACACCTTCCAATCTTTCTTTCCGAGATCTAGTGTGGAACCCGGAAAAAGGCACTGTAAGTATTTGCTCTCAATAAAAGCCAGATAAACTCTCTGTAGGGTAGCAGAAAATGGGGAAATTGGAGAAAATGGATTATGCAATAACATATTATGAAGTAAATGTAGCTGTAAAATGTAAAACTCTGGTCCCCGCCCCCTTTCTTTCAGATTCAGTCAAGGCCAACTCGGCTATCACTGATTGTGACCCTATGGAACTGTAAAGGGATTCCTTTTCCAGGAATGAGCATACAAGTCCTGAGCAGACATGTTCGACTCTGCCTTTTTGACGGTAACAGAGTGAGTTCTACAAATCACTTAACTTGAGCGGTTAAAATTCGAACTTCTTCCAATATCCTGATCACATTTATGGAACGGGAAGCATGTGTCTACTCAGTTGTCAACTGCTATTTTGTGGTGGATTTAAACAGTTGCTGCCTATAACTTATTTGCATACAGTTCTTTGTTCTGCATTTTAAAAGCTTATCAGGCTTCAGTTAATTTGTACCTGAGACAGTATTCCAGACTTCTCCTTTCTGGCTATCCTATCTTATATCTGCAGCATTGCATGATATTTATCTGTACATGACCCATGTGCAGCATTGACATATTTAGGGTAGTAGTCCATGGAATTTAACTCAAAATTGACTCACTGAAATTAATGAACACGGCTAAGTTAGGTTCATTAATTTCAATAGATCTGTTCTGAGTTGCACACTACCCTCAATGCCACATAAGTTGATTAGTCTGTCATCCCTCCTTATCAGAGAGCTGATGGATAATAGACCTGATTGTTACAACACCCTTGAACATGTACTGTATTTTTTGCTCTATAAGACTCCTAAAAAGTAAGGGGAAAGATGTGTGCGTCTTATGGAGCGAGTGCAGGCTGCGCAGCTATCCCAGAAGCCAGAACAGCAAGAGGGATTGCTGCTTTCGCTGCACAGCGATCCCTCTTGCTGTTCTGGCTTCTGAGATTCAGAATATTTTTTTTCTTGTTTTCCTCCTCCAAAAACTAGGTGCATCTTATGGTCTGGTGCGTCTTATAGAGCGAAAAATACGGTGCCTAGTAATTCTCAAAAGCAGGATTTGCATTGTTCTCCATTGCAGAGTGAAAGCATCAGTTTGTGATAGGCTGGATTCAGTGATCATATTTCTAAATTTCATGAGCTAAAGAAGGTGAAGGTTGGTGATTCAAACATAAGCTGATCTTGTAATGAAATAGTTTCCCTTTCTTCATTGCGTTAATCTACGCTGCTGTATTCAAATGTTAATTACTTTCTCGTTTTAGATACTGAGTAATATTCATACAGTTAGAGCTACGTGGCAACCTAAAAATCCCAAAACATGGACTTTTTCTCCACGGGTAAGAATACTGAGGAGATTATTGATAGATTTGACCTGGTAAATTTTGCATAACTTTGTAGGATTGTGATCTGTAGTATGTACAATTAATTCTAGCGCAATCTGATAATAATCTTCCTCCCTGCCAAAAAAAATTAATAATAATAATTAACCAAAATGCTAGTTAAGCATTACTTGTGATTTAGAGGAGGGGGAACTGAGCCATAGAAACACACGCCAAGTTCTCAGTTGCCAAGCAGAATGAATTTAAGTGCTATGAGGTTTGACCTCTGGAAACCACCTCTTGGAACTGTATTGATAAAATCCTGCTGACTTGAGGATCAAACTAGATAAGACACAGGAAATTCATTTGCTGCTTCTTTCTTTTTTTTACAAAAATAAAAAAGCTTGGGTAGAGGGTCAGAGCGTTGGAGAAGGAAGGGGAAAAGGTTTACTCATCTAAATCCTTCCACCCCTATTTGCTGTGCTAAGAATAAGATGAGCAAATAGCACCTGGGCATAATCTGGAACAGGAAAGCTGTTCAGGGCATTAATCCCCCACCCTCATCACTTCTTGTTGTTGTTTAGTCATTTAGTCGTGTCCGACTCTTCGTGACCCCATGAACCAGAGCACGCCAGGCACTCCTGTCTTCCACTGCCTCCCACAGTTTGGTCAAACACATGCTGGTAGCTTTGAGAACATTGTCCATCACTAGGGGTCAGCAAACTTTTTCAGCAGGGGGCCGGTCCACTGTCTCTCAGACCTTGTGGGGGGCCGGACTATATTTTGAAAAAAATATATTGAACAAATTCCTATGCCCCACAAATAACCCAGAGATGCGTTTTAAATAAAAGGACACATTCTACTCATGTAAAAACACGCTGATTCCCGGACCGTCTGCAGGCTGGATTGAGAAGGTAATTGGGCCGGTCCCGGCGCCTGGGCCTTAGTTTGCCTACCTATGCTCATCACTGTCGTTCAAATTGAATTCCACTCACTTGCTTTGCATTTGGCACTAAATAATCACAGGTTACTTCTATGTGCTGAAGGAAGTGCCATGGATTGTTCAGCAGGTGGCAGTGTTTCTTCTGAATCAGTGTTGAAATCACACAGCAAGTGGGAGCTTCAAATATGAATTTGCCCCTGTTTTGAAATTATATTGCATCTCGGTATTAACAAGTCTACTGGATACCCCTGAGGCATGGTTAAATTGTTTATCTCTGGGTATATTTGCTTGTTTCTTTTTGATCCACATATAGCAGTGGAAAGCCATGATGTTATGGCATTGTGAGTACCCTCCCTGCACCAACAGCAGCCAGCGAGGAAAAGTGCATGGTACATTTCCATTGCCACACATTAGTGGTGAAGAAAATTCACAGGGTTGCCATTTTTGACAGCACCCATCCATTCTTCATCATATCTAATTTTGTCCTTAGCTTGTCACGGTTCATGTACAGGGGGAATTTGTTGAGTGAAAGGAAGGCATTGAAGAGGTGCTGAAACCTCTGTCATTAAGCTGAGCTTTGCTTGCTTGGAGCACCAGTTTAGAGTTTGAAGAAGGGAAGAAGGCTTCAAGAGGAGCTGCCTTCAGATAAGAAGGACACTGCAAAACGGATCTTCTTTGGAAGCTGGTGCCTATATCTTTGTGGAAAATAAAACACAATGCCCTCCTGGTTGTTGTGTAGCTTGCCAACCACTATAGGATTTAGTGTGTATTCCCTGGTTGTATCACTTAGTTGTGTGCAACAATTTCACACAAAACTAGGTGGCACTATAGGATTTAGTGTGTATTCCCTGGTTGTATCACTTAGTTGTGTGCAACAATTTCATACAAAACTAGGTGGCATGTAAAATATAGTGATTGTTGGTGATGCTTGTGATTTAATTTAATAGTTTATTTCTGAAAGGAAATGGAGGAATTCTATTGGTGTTTCAAGAGAATCTTGAAATAAAATGCTTAGATATATTTACTGCTGCTTCTTTTTTTACATTTTTAGGTGACTGGCATCTTACCGTGCCTGCTTGACGGTGATTGTTTTATTAGATCCAATTCCCCATCTCCGGACATAGGCATATTATTTGAACTTGGGATCACTTACATTCGGAATGTAAGTTCTCACAGGTGATTCAGTGCATGAAACTATTAGAAGATAGGCTGTCTGTTGG
The DNA here is from genome assembly GCF_964188305.1 of Podarcis bocagei. Lineage (NCBI taxonomy): Eukaryota > Metazoa > Chordata > Lepidosauria > Squamata > Lacertidae > Podarcis > Podarcis bocagei. The sequence continues at coordinate 93,142,073 of NC_138127.1, forward strand.
TATTTCTTTTATATACAAAGAGCTTGGCATCATAAACCACAGGAATGAAGTAGAAGTCGGTTTCAGTATCACAAGAATGCCAACCTCCCATTAGGACTGGCACATAATTTATTAGTATGAATTGCCATTCTCCTGCTTGCTGATTTGGCTAGCCGATCGTTAAGCTGTGTATACTTGAGGTCAAGGTTAATAAATCAAATTTATTTGATAAGACAAAAGTGAAAGTGATGGTGAAGACTACCAGCCTATATTTTTTACCTTCCTTTTTTGGGGTAGCTCATGAAATATTGAAGGGCACGCACATTAAGAACGTAAGAGCAGCCCTGCTGTACTGGGCGAAATGCACATTGAGTCCAGCATCTTGTTCTTAAAGTAGCTCATTAGGTACCTGTGGGAAGCCCACAAGCAGTGGTGGAGGAAGCCACTCGGGTGCCTGGGGCGGGGCAAGGCACCCATAGGGACGGGGCACACCGTGGGGCCTCTGGAGGCTGCCTGCCTTCTCCCACTCAGCTGCCCTACAGCTGGGGAGGAGGCAGCAGGCGGACCGTTTGGGCAGCTCAGAGCCTGCGTGCGCCCAAGCCACCGTGTATCTCCCAGGAGAGATATGTGGCCCGGGCATGCTGCAGGCTCCGCGGTGAGTACCGCCCGGCATTTTGTCACACCCTTCAGGGGTGACACCTGGGGCGGACCACCCCCACTGCACCCTTGCTTCACCCCTGCCCACAAGCAGGACTGGAGTGCAGTAGTGCTCTCTGCATTTGTTGTTCCCACGAACTGGTATCCTGAGGCAGACTGCCTCCAACTGTCCTATTGTAATCATAACTGGTAGCCATTGATAGCCTCTCCCTCCATGAATTTGTCTAGTCCTCTTTAAAAACGATCCACGTTGATGGCCATTGCAACATATTTTAACTGTGCACTGTGTGAAGTAGCACATTGTTTTGTCTGTCCTGAATTTTCCCAACATTTGGTTTTATTGGATGGCCTTGTTTCTCTCTGGTTAGCCACTGAACCATAGCTGTCAACGTTTCCCTTTTTTTAAGGGAAATTCCCTTATTCCGAATAGGATTCCTCGCAAGAAAAGGGAAAAGTTGACAGCTATGTGCTGAACCCAGTGCTCTATTATTATAGAGATGACCAGTCCCTGAGGATTGCGTGAAGAAAATACAAAACAGGGCTATCTGTTTATGCAAGCTTGATTGCCTTGCCGATAGCTGCAACCACTAAACCAATTCCATTCCTTTAGCTGCATTTATTGGTACAATCAAACCCACCTAGCTTTGAGTGGCAGGCATTGATTATTCCTAGGGTGATGGCAGGGGGGGAGGAAGGAGAGCCTGCCATTGCTGCTTCAGCTGCACACCTAAGAAAGATAATGTGGGAAGAGTGAAGCAGATGGACCCAAGGGCTGATTATGTCCACCCGTTTTACATTTTAGCAACCTGGATAATTAGTTTCATCCACCTTATTTTCTAGTCAACAGGTGAGAGAGGAGAACTAAGCTGTGGCTGGGCATTTCTAAAACTTTTTGACTCCAGCGGACTTCCAGTTTCCTCCAGGTAAGTTTCCTTTGTGATTTGGGGAGGTGAAATATATAAAGATACATCAAATTCACAGGGTTGGTTTATTATGTGTTTATTGCATTTATATCCCACCTTCCTCCAAAGAGCTCAATGTGGCATACATAGGTCTTCCCCCTTCTCACATGTCTGATCCTCACAACAACCCTGTCAGTTTAGTTAAGCTAAGAGAGAGTGACTGGCTCAAGGTCACCCAGTGAGCTTCATGGCTGAGTTGGGATTTGAACCCAGCCCTAGCCTGACACTCTAACCATTACACCGCAATGGCTCTGCCTGCTTGGTTTTGCCTTCCGCAAGTTATCTGCCAGAGGTGAAAAAATGTGTTGCATCGGTTAACTCCAGAAATTTCAGCAGTCAAAGCTGATGATGTAACAACACAGGGATACTTGGTTTTGAGTGTCCCTCATATGGTACTACTCAATAGCATTCATGAGCCATTTCATGCTTCACCTACAGTACAAATCTCCTGATGAATATTATTCAGAAATAGGTGTGAAAGATCAGATGCAGCTTCCTGGCACTTGCTATGTGTCTCCTCTGTACAGCTGGCATTGTGACAGACACTTTGCAATGCAAAGTGTGTGTAGACCTGATGGGTGTTTGATTGCGGCCATCACACTGTAGGAATCTCATGTTTGGACCAATAACCACACACGTTCCCCAGAATGCTGCCAGTTCCAGAAGGCAGCAAGGTGCCAGTGCAGATGCCAGGCTCTTGATGCTGCCACAAGGTAGGCTGAGGAGGTATTTGGAAGATGGCTGTAACCATCAGACAAAAGCTTGTGGTCGTTTCATCTTAACTAGCCCTGTGTAAGTAAGATGCAGCAGGGGAATAATGAAACTGCCCATTAGTTAAACTGCTGAGAGTTGGTAGGAGAGGTTTTTTAAAACAGAGATTGGCATGTGCCTTGCTTCATATAGGTCACCTGGCGGAGAAGACTTTTTGAGTGTGCTCTTTGTTTGCATGCTTTGGTGGGTCACTGCTTGTCTGTTACTCAAGGGCCCCCAAATACTGAAGATGGCTGTGCCACCAAACATTTGCTTTTAAAATATGGCAGTTTAGAAAACTGTCCTGTAGAAGTTAGGCAATTTTTCCTATCTAGACCAGTGTTGCCCATGCAGATTGGAAGCAGCTCTCCAGGGTTTCAAACAAGAGACATTTCCAGTTCTTCCTGAGGATGCATTTGCTTCCTGTGTTGGCATTTAGAACTGTGCTACTTACCTTGACTTTTGGGGGAGCATTTAAAATATTAAGTTGCATTGCCAGGTTTCCCCCCTCAAAGTTGTATGGCAGCTGCTTCACCCCCTAAGCATTTCGAATTCATATTCTTTATTATGGTGGTCCACACACCAATCCTGAATGCTAGTTTGCAGTTGCTCCTGTTTAACATACAGGGAATTGAGGATGAGAGAGATGCTTTCCAGAGACCCCCCTTTCCCACCGCAGGCCACCATTCCCCTTTCTCTTCCCCCTCCCCCCGTCCTGAGCCACTCCAGGGAGAGCTGTAAATGATGTATTGGTGGAACAGATGAAACTGGAGGAGGATCAACAGCCCCTCTTCCCAAACACACAATTGGAAGTGTTTTCTGCTCCCATATTGGGGCTCTCTGGATGCTGGCCATGGTGACGTATCTCCTGGCTCTCACTCCTATCCTGCTGCTATTTCCCTAGTGCCTGCCAATACTTCCCCATAAAGCTAAAGCTTAAAGGAACTAAGTATAGCAGATAACGATTCAGTTTAACAGTATTCATTTCACAATAATACTACATTTCTTTATATCACAAGCACATAATTGCAAATGCATCTGCAACATTTTCCAGATTTCACATTCTTTGCCAACAGAAACAATTTTTTCCCACCATTGTTTTTTTTTTGGGGGGGCACGGGAATTCTAGCAAGAGGAAATCTGAATTGCAACAGGCAACTTGGCTGTACACCAGGATCACAATATCAGTGAGATTTACTCAGAGCCTTGGCTAATGCTCTCAACTGACTATCTGTTGCATCTTCAACTGAGGAGGGGGAACCTGTAGCCCTCCAGATGTCATTCAGCTCCCATCAGTCCAAGACAGCGTGGCAAATGGTTAGAGATGACGGGAATTGTAATCTTCACAATTAGAAGACTGCAAGACAGTGCTAGAAACTGAGATAAGAAAGCTAGGAGTTAAATGGTATCTTAAACCTAGGTTATGGGCGCAACAACGGAATGTCTCTGTGCACTTTTTATAACAAGAATACAAAGCTGAAAATGAGTGAACTGCAGCTAAAATATTATGTTCATTTTTGACAGGGTCTAGTCCTTCCCCTGCCCGCCCCCCTAATATTCTTAAGAGAGTCTCTTCTCCAGTCTTCAGAGAGTAGCTGGAAGTGGGGAGGCAGAAAAAGGTTCTCCTTTCCTTCCACTCTGCAGTTTTAATCTGAAATCTTAGGTGCAGATCTGTTCCCAGAGTTCAGAAACGACTCGTGCTCATGAAATTCCCTGTTGCAAAATGCTCCTAAACAGTGCTTGTTTCGAACACTGGCTGCAGATTCCCCATCCCTTGCTGGAACCTGTACTCAAATCTTCCACTGGGTTCAATGGGACTCCTAAGTAAGTGTGATAGGAGCGCAGCCTTGAAAGTTACAAATTAACACACATTCATCTCTTTCTTCCTCCAAAGTTCATTAAGGCCAGCTTTAGTGATGTTTACTTAATATAGCATTACGTACGCCACATTTTCTTTTTTAAAAAAGAAAACCCTTTTCTATGCAAGGCAAGGCAGGACCAAAACTGACTAATGCTAATTAACGTCTTTTGCCACCCAAGCATTCTTGCCATTTCTGCATTCCAGGGGCTCGGCTCACAGAGGCTGTCCTTGAGAGGAACATTTCTGATCATACCACAGATCCTTGAGCTGGGTTTGGATACTGCCCCAAGACTGACTCATTGCTAGGCTTGTACTACATGTGTCTCACAGCCTGGGTGAATACTGAAACTCGATGTCATGTGATGTGTATGCAGCCTGTTAACTTGCCCCGAGACTGCTAAGCTTGTTAAACAAGTCTCACCCCCTAAATGATTTAAAAATGTGCTTGGTTTATTTTCAAAACTTGAAGTGGGCCCAGATTTTCTTTTCTTTAAAAAAACAACAACTTGCCTGTGGACTTCCTTTATGACTGTCTTAGCCGTCTTTCTAGTATCATTTCCGCAGTCCTGAATAAAGCTTTCCTTAGCTTTGGCAAAGGGACTAAAATAATCTGATGGCGTGGGCCCCCCCCTGTATTTTATGCTTAATACAGTTATTATAATTATTTAATTGCTTTAAAATGTTTACCGTTCGCCAGCCTCACAAGGAAGGCTGCTCCTTTTTTTTTTTTTTGGAAGCTGCCTTATTCCAAGCCATTGAGCTATCTATGAAATTTTATTAAGACTTTTCATAACACAATAGAAAAACAAACCAATCTAAAGAAAGAGATAGAAGAATGCAAAGTCCTTCCTCACAGGTATTTCTTAACTTTTGTCCCAGACAGAAAAAGGTGAGCCCTCCCAGCTCTCACCCGGGAGCTTCCTATTCTTCTCCCAGCTTCTCGCCCTGGAAGACCACCCCTTCCCTGTAAGGAAGGCTGTTTCCGAGAGGCCTTTCTACACGGTTTTTCATGTGCAGCTTTACGCATTTGGACATTTCCCCTGGGGATCATAATCCTATGGCAGAAATTGCCTTTCCCCCAAGCTGGTTGCACTGTGTTGTGTAATGCGGGGGTGGGGGGCAGAATGTGATTCTTATCCTAGCAAGCACAACAGTTGATGACTGTTGTGATGGCCTTGTGCTCTGCAGGTGTCTTGGGCTCATATAACTGGACACAGTCTGTGCCTTGAATTGTGAGGAGTGGGCGACACATCCCTCCCCACACCTCCCCTTCAAAGCATCGTCATTTTCTTCCGGTTTTCCTCCCAAGAGCTGGAGTGTTTCTGCAGCACTTAGGAATCATAATTCAATGTACTTGTCTCCCAAAACAAGATTGCCCCACAAAGCAAGACTACCCACAACCACTGTGTGGAAATTACACTAGTGGTACAGGATGGGAGTACATATAGTCACCTGGTACCAACTAGGCACTTAATAAGCAAAAACCTATGTAATATAAATGGGGGGGGGAGGGAATCTCAACATGCAGTCCCTCATCCAGTTTGAAACCCTACCGGACCCAGCTTAGCTTTGCAAATGTGTTAGTTGTGTTATTGCTCTTTGTGTATCTTGGATAATTTCTGCTACAACAATAAGAAACCTGCAGCCAGAATCAATAGCCCTTTAGAGGAGAGGGCAGAACTAGACTATAAGAAACATTTTTGCATTCCTGAACTCCTCTTTCTCTGAATTCCAAGTTTGTATCGTTTCCGCTGAAATGCTATGATGTGCATGTGAAGCTGCGCTTGCGGCTGGATGACCAAGTTGCAGCTACTGTATGTGATGACTGGCACACAGTGCAGTGAACACCCATTTTCACAAATCCCCTGTTGAAAGTTGGCAGGAACAGAGAGGATGGGCAAGGTGTTTCACTTGCATTCATTACTAAGGGTTAGGGAACCAGTATACCAATACAGGAATTTCCACAAAGCATGTAATTCATGTCCGTCACTTCCAGACAGGAAATCATGTTGAATCAATCAAAAATTCAGTATTTTAGTTGACGAGAACAGTAGCCAAATTGAAACAGTGCAAATTATAAGGTGCTGCCTGGCCAAATGATGAAAAGTTTTAAAAATATCTCATTCTATCCAGAGGGAGGTTAATTAATATTGAGCTGTTGTCGTTTATATTTCCACCCTTCCTCCAAGGGCATGAGGGCAATGTCCTCACAACAACCCCGTGAAGTAGGTCAGGCTGATAAATGGTGGGTGGTTCAAGTTCACTCACCATGCTTTGCGACTGAACAGAGATTTGAGCACTTATATTATTGTCCTGAGTTGGATGAATCCCTAGCCGGAATTAAGATTGCCAGAAGAAATATCCACAACCTCAGATATGCAGATGACACAACATTGATGGCAGAAAGTGAGGAGGAATTAAAGAACCTTTTAATGAGGGTGAAAGAGGAGAGCGCAAAATATGCTCTGAAGCTCAACATCAAAAAAAGAAGATCATGGCCACTGGGCCCATTACCTCCTGGCAAATAGAAGGGGAAGAAATGGAGGCAGTGAGAGATTTTACTTTCTTGGGCTCCATGATCATGCAGATGGTGACAGCAGCTGCGAAATTAAAAGACGCCTGCTTCTTGGGAGAAAAGCAATGGCAAACCTAGACAGCATCTTAAAAAGCAGAGACATCACCTTGCCAACAAAGGTCTGTATAGTTAAAGCTATGGTTTTCCCAGTAGTGATGTATGGAAGTGAGAGCTGGACCATAAAGAAGGCTGATCGCCGAAGAATTGATGCTTTTGAATTATGGTGCTGGAGGAGACTCTGGAGAGTCCCATGGACTGCAAGAAGATCAAACCTATCCATTCCGAAGGAAATCAGCCCTGAGTGTTCCCTGGAAGGACAGATCCTGAAGCTGAGACTCCAATACTTTGGCCACCTCATTAGAAGAGAAGACTCATTGGAAAAGACCCTGATGTTGGGAAAGATTGAGGGCACAAGGAGAAGGGGATGACAGAGGACGAGATGGTTGGACAGTGTTCTCGAAGCTACCAGCATGAGTTTGACCAAACTGCGGGAGGCAGTGGAAGACAGGAGTGCCTGGCGTGCTCTGGTCCATGGGGTCACGAAGAGTCGGACATGACTAAACGACTAAACAACAAACAAAATTTCAGTTCTATAGCTGCTATACCAGCCTATTCCTTCTGCCCTTGAACTGTGTGCCAGCTGGTCATTATAGGAACAACTGTTTTGAAACTTGTGCCTGAGCTTTGATTTTTATTTCTTCTTCCCTCCCTGTCCCTTTCCCCTTGTATTAATTATATGCAGCCCGTCTCACTGGGTTGCCCCAGCCACTCTGGGAGGCTTCCAGCAAAATATAAAAACACAGTAAAACATCAAACATTAAAAGCTTCCATATACAGGGCTGCCTTCAGATGTCTTCTAAGAGTCATAGAAGCATCCAAGGCAGCTTATGTCAACAATTCAATAAAAGCAGCAAGTAAAATATTAAAATAGAAACAGGAAGCAGCAGATAATACAAAAACATCAGGGAGAAAAACAAGTCCAAATCTACCATCCTGTAGGGGCAAAGGCCAAAAGTTAAGCAAGGACCGTTTTGTGCTGGCAGCTTAATTTGAGACCTCCACTTTATAGCCCAGTATCTACTGTAGGATATACGACAAAGCCCGGAAAAGTGGTACATACTCTGTTCTAAGGACCAAGTTAAATAATGTTTTGGCAGGCATCGGGCTCATTTTTGCATTTGTAAACCCAGGCAGATAAGTGGTGCAAACTGGTGAAATATCTCTGATTTGCAAATTCAAGCATGCATGTTCATCATCTGATGTATACAGAGACGTAATGATTTGCATGTGTGAATGAGCCATCCCAGATCTAATGTCACATTCAGAACTTTTCTGTTGCCTCACATCGCCTCAAACCCAACACTCTTCAGTGCAGTCTGTTCACACATTCAACTGCAAGTCATTGAGCGATGAGAAATAAAGGGATGTATATATGTGTGCATGAAAAGGATCCAGGAATGCTGGGAATAAATGTGGGTTATCTGTCTGTCAGATAATTTTGGCTGCAAAAGAGCAACGTCTCAAACTATTCCAAATTGGAGGGGCCCTGTCCATATGATGCTTCTGAACTTGGAAGCCAGCCCAGTGTATCTTTAGGATGTTCTGTTGATCCATATCTAGGAACTCAAAGCTAAGGGATTCCTTTGTCATAATTTTACTGCCTTTTATCTGTAATTATGTGATCACTGGAAAGATACAAAATTGGCACAGGGTCGTTTCTGGGCAGTTTAGATGAAAACCCAAGAGGAAGGAACAGATGAGTCACTTCTGCGTGGAGAAGTGAATTGTACAACAGCGCTAGAGGTGAACAGGTCAGGACGGAATTCAAAACAGTAAATTTAGCACCAGTGGTTCCTGCCTTAAATGACATTTGTGAATGCGCCCAGGATGTATCTTTGACCCCAGAGAAGCTTTTCAGGTAATTTACCTGATGATAACTTGAGAGCCACAACCCAGAGAATTGTACAAGTGTCTGCATGCCCAAAACTTTTAGTTTCCCACAGGGTGGATTTGATTTAAATCAAATCGATTTAAATCACGATTTAAATCACTAGTCAGTAAGACTTGATTTAAATCATTTTTTTTTAACAGAAACACTCATTCTTTCTAGTATAATCTTAATATTGATAACCAGATGAAGGTTTCATTTTTGGAATAATAATTTTTTAGAGTAGTTTTTACAGTTATATCAAAAATTACTGATTTGGTTATACTATTAGAAATACATGGACAGATCATTATGAAATTATTGTTAGGTTTAATGTGTTAACTGTTTATATTTGGGCAACTTTTCTGCTGTACTTTGTTGGAAGGAGAAAAATAATCATTTCCTTAATAACAATTTAAATAATTTATTTAATTAAAACAATAACATTATAGCATATGTATCCATGCTTGTTAACTGACGTGGTTAAACGGTTTTAAAAAAAATCAAAAACTTAGACTGAGTTTTAGTACACATGAAAAACTTAAAACAAATCCTTATTTCCTGATGGAATAGCCTATGGACTATAATGTAACTTAAATAGAAAACTAACTTTAGAAAGATTTTTCCTCCAAAAGCATTTTAAAAATCCAATTTAAATAAAAAAATAATTCCAATTTAAATTTTAAAAATCCGGTTTTTTTGATTTTGATTTTTTTTAACCATTGATTTTTATCCACTCTGGTTTCCCAAATGATAACCCTTCATGAACTACTTTTGAAATATATGAATATTTCCAGAGTGGCTTGTGATACACCTGGAGCGGGCAGTTGTAATGTATAAAAGCAAAGCATTCTGTTGAGCAAAAGCAAGTTGTGGTGAGTGGGTCTTAAGCAGCATTCTCAATCATTGCAACCTTGCAGTGGTATGGATAGTAGAAATACTTCGTTTTAAAAGGTGAAGGAATTCACCCCAAATTATTAGGATTTGTACTAATCCACTCACCCAGGTGGAATTCATAAACTGCCAAATAACACGTGAAAATGATTTATTGGATGCTGTTTTTATAGGTTAATATACCTATCAGCCTCTGGGATTGCCTGGTTTGATGGTCTTTTATTGGGTCATCTTTCATAGGACAGTATCCAGTAATTAGTTTCTATATATAATCAGTGCGTGTTTTGAGTGGGTTTGTATACACCATAGTTGTGACGTAGTATAGTGTATTTTAAAATGGGGTTTTAGAGTTTTTAAGGTTTTTGAATGTTTTATGTAGTTTTTATGTAGTTTTATGTAGTTTTTCAATTTCATTGTTCTGCAAGGGACAATGACAATAAAGATATCGTAATCGTAATTGTAATCATATATCTCTATCTGTCTCTCTATCTGACCCACTTCTACAACTGACAGGAAAGTCATACCACTGGTGGCCATACTGCTTTGCAAAGTACAGATTTGTAAGGTGAAGAATTTCTAAAGGCTTATAAAAATAGAACTCTGCGCTATTTAGGGAAGACATATTTTTATGGAACTTTCAATGGATGCTTATCAAGGACTTCCGGGTTGGCGCCATCGCCGAATGGCGGACTCCCTCCGAGCTCCGGAGGGAGTCTGCTCGGCAGGGGCTGGGTCCTACCGCGCCGGCGACGCGGGGACCCTCAAAAACCATGGGCACGGAGCCCGTGGACATGGGGACCCGGCTGGCACCGCTAGCGCCCTCCCGACTCGTGAAAGAGCCTTTTTAAAGGCTTCGGATTGGGTGCCGGGGAGTGGCGTGGTGCTTTGGGTCTATCGCTTCCCCTGCCGAGCGCAGCCGCATGCCATTCGACGGAGAGCGCTGGCTTCTTCCATTTGAAATTCGGACTATCAACAACAACCCGTGAGTAATTGGGAAACCGGGTACAAAAGGAGAAAAAAAGAATTTTTTTTCGGATTCGGCACGAGCGGGGGCGATCTTAAAAGGAAGTCAATCCCCCCCTGACTGTAAACATTCTAAAACAAGGACTGGGTAACCAAGATCGATTCAGAAGTTTACCGCTGATAAAAATCATTAATTCCACGATGCGAAATTACAAGAATTGTGCTGGAGGAGAAGAGTGGAGGGTGAGAGGGAAAAGGCAACCCCCCCTGGGAACCGGGGCGATTCGCAAAGCCTGGCGAAGAGAGACGGAGACTTTGACAGCTGCCAAAGTAGCTGTCAAAGCTTGAGAATATAAAGAGGACTTTGTTACAAGTATTTTGTTGGCTAATTCTGTTACAAATTGACATTATTTGGACATAAATTGTCGGGAAGAAAAGAAACAACAACTTGACTTTTGGATTAGAGGATACAAAGTTACTGCAATCCCTCTAGAGGGGTTTCGGGACATTACAAGTGGTCGTATGCGGAAAATTACTCTGGGCTGAGCACAGGACTTATTCTCTGGGAAAGCGGCAAAACGGAAACAGTATTTTGTCTACAGAGGTGTTTACACTAAAAGAAGACAATAGAATTTTCTATTGAAGAAAGGAAGGGACTGGACGTAAGTTTTTGTTCCTGAATAACAAACCTCTGTAGAGATACCAGAATTCGGAAAAAGAACGTTTTAGCAGCTGAACAAGATAAGAAACCTGAGAAAGTAAGGAATAAAAAGATCCAAGGACTAACTACGACACGGAAAGAACAATGGGAGGAGCAACAAAGACTAAGGAAACTAAAGGCCTCTATTTGACTGGATTTTTGAAGTTAAATATCATTAAAATAAACAAATTAAGAGAAAACCGGCAAGGTGAAACGGGGAAAAATCTGGCTATGGACTTGAGATCTCCAGGCTGATAACATATAGACTGATGGACATCGGGAATTCAAACCGGGGAAGGGAGGGGGAGTTTTGGAATCCAAAGGCTATGTAACCAACTTTTTGATTTCTTATATCTTTTGTCTTCTATTTCTTTATATAACTTTGGTATTTTAATTTAACATGTTTTAAAAAAAGGGGGAGCTCGTGGAAGGAAATTGGGACAGATCTTGGGGGGAAAATCTTTTTATTCTTTCTGTTAAAAATGAGGAGTGATGGTAAGATTGTATAAATTCTGGCTAATGGGTTAAACATATTGGTTTTAAATTGGGAATGAGAGCTTGTGGAACCAACTTAAGGAAAGGGGAATACAGTCGGGAGGGGAAGGAGGGAGTCCTAGAAAGAAGGTTATGAAAGTAAGGATTTAAGCTTCTCTTTCTTTTTCTTTCTTTTTCTATCTTTTCTATCTTTCTTATTCTGTCATTATTGCAAATTTTAATAAATATGATTTAAAAAAAACAACAATGGATGCTTATCAAATCGAGTTGCTAAGATTTTTCCCCCCATTAGGTATTTTGTTGTTGCCTTCGTTCAGAAAAGGCGAAATACAAAAACGGGTGATTTGCATAAAATACCTTTTGCAGCTTCAGGAAAAGGCACATATTTCTTTACTTTCGTTTTTCACCCATGTCAGAAATGAACGCAGGTGTCTATGTTTTGTGTATTTTTCAGAACATATGAGCTGCTTTTGAATGGCGGGACTCCCTACGAAAAGGGCGTTGAAGTAGACCCGTCGATTTTGAGAAGAGGTAGAGCTTATCTTGTCCCTTATCTGAAACTGAAAACTATTTTGTATGCCCTGTTGCCAGAAATCCTCCGTTATTTTATTATTTATTTATGAAATGCATAAGCGCTGCACGAGTTCAAAACACAAACAAAACAGGCACGTCCATGCCAATCTAAGGAAAGGAATTATAAATAAGCAGTGTTAAAAGTGCCATTGTGTGGCTGTGGAAACATAGAATCATAGAATCATAGAATCATAGAGTTGGAAGAGACCACAAGGGCCATCGAGTCCAACCCCCGATTGGATTGCCAGATGGAAACATGGCTGTCAAAGCCAAAGAGGAAAAGGAGGGTTTCAAGACATTTTTTTAAAGGAAGAAGTGTGATGGGTATTGGAATAATTAGAATTTTAACTGCAAGGGGAGGGTGAAAAGTATGACTTGATGTTTCTGATTTGGCCCTACTCATTAAAGTGAGCCACAGAGATCAGAATGAGAACAGGTAGAGATAAACAGATGGAAAAAGTGCTGGATGCAGAGATAAATGAATTACGTATTTGAGAACATTAAAAAGTAACCCAAGTACTGATAATGTTTGATTCTCTGCTTTATTTCTTTTTACTAAAGCCAGTGGCAGTGTTTTCCATAACATGATAACACTGAGGAAGCAGCCTCAACTTCTAGTGAAACTGAGGTCATTAAGCACCAACTCCAGAGCAATATTGAAGTAAGTGAGCAAAGTTTGCAGTTTTCTTATGATGCTTACATTGTTGTTTCAAGGAGGTATAGCTTTCTATTATACACAAAACAAGCGTAAGAGATTTTTGCAGTATAATTTAAAAAAAATTAGGTCCAAACTTGCAGTAAAGCTCTGTTATGAATGTGACAGGCTTCTATCAACTATCAAATATTAAATACTAATGCATGTCAGCTGCCAGCCATTCTAAATGTCAACTATCTAATGCAAAGTACCGGAGGAGAAAGAACAGTGTGTCCCAAATGGTGAAATAAAAGAGGAGATAAAACTATAGTAAATTGTAGTTTGAAGTAACATAATGCAATATTTTGATCAAATGAAAAGTGTCCTCAGTTTCTAGATTTTAATGTTTTTTTAGAAAATGCAAGGATTTCTTCCCTCCACCCTGTGCTGATGGGAGAGAATAGGAAATGCCTCTTCAAAGAAAATTTGAAAATAGAAATCCGATATTTTTTACTTAATGGTGCCTGCCTAGGAACATAGAGGTTGACCCAAATTAACTTTACACAAAAGAAAAAAAGTATAGAAGGTAAAATTCATGCACCTTACAGTGTTGGACCTTTTAGTATATTGTGTAGTATACCCTAGAAACAGAGAATATGCCCCTTTCCCATGGTTAGGGCTTGAGTCACAAAGCTACAATTTAATGTGTGAATTGCTTAATAGCCAAGAAGATTAAAGCAGTAGTTCACAGCTGGTCAGAATAAAGTCCATCTTAATGCTACTGCATTCAGAAATCTTGCATGTTAAGATGTGCTAAAATATTTCAGGAGTAATTTTTACTGACAACCTTGTTTTTATTTGCTTTTTTTAAAAACAACAACAGTCTGCTACCAGAAGTATTAATTGGCAGCATGAGCTATATACACCTTTTATTATTTTATCGTCAGATTCTTGGTGATGTGCTCCTCCGGGACAGACCAAATATGCAAAATGCAGGTAAGGAAGTCTGGTAATGTTTGGGTCGAATGTTGCTTTCTGTGCTTGCCATGTGTGTGAGAGAGGTGTCAAGTAATTTCTTCTTTCGTAAAGCAGGAGAGGGCTAACTTCAGTTTGGCATAGTCTGCTCCACAAGTGCCACCCCCCCAAACCCCGTGGTTCAGCAGTTCATGTAAATGAATTCATTCTCAGGAACTCTGAAACAGTTAAGGAAGTGGTCTCAATCCCGCACTCTTCATTAAGAGCAGAGGTAAAAGGTAAAGGTAAAGGGACCCCTGACCATTAGGTCCAGTTGTGGCTGACTCTGGGGTTGCGGTGCTCATCTCGCTTTATTGGCCGAGGGAGCCGGCGTACAGCTTCCGGGTCATGTGGCCAGCATGACTAAGCCGCTTCTGGCGAACCAGAGCAGCGCACGGAAACGCTGTTTACCTTCCCGCCAGAGCGGTACCTATTTATCTACTTGCACTTTGACATGCTTTTGAACTACTAGGTTGGCAGGAGCTGGGACCAAGCAATGGGAGCTTACCCTGTCGTGGGGATTCAAACTGCCGACCTTCTGATCGGCAAGTCCTTGCTCTGTGGTTTAACCCACAGCGCCACCCGCGTCCCAAGAGCAGAGGTAGTTATTGCAAAAATGCCCTACCCGGCACTGCAGTTTGTTTGCAAGAAATCCAAAAATGAGCAGGGGTTACGTGTTCAGCTAGAATCTGTGTTCTCTCTGTCACTCTCCTAAAAATGCTTCAGGTACAAGGGCACAACAGTGGTTCTGTTATGGATGTGATGCTAAGCCAAACCATGGCAAAGCGTGCAGGTACTTGTCATAAAAATTGCAGTCACTTTGCTCCTCTGGTTAACACGCTACTCTGGGCCAGGCCATGGTTTGGCTTAGTGTTATGTCACATATGGTTTGGCTTGTGGTTTGTCACACTCCAGGCAATCTGTGAATGGTAAGCCAAGAACAAACCTTGCCTAAACCTTGTGGTTTTCTGGTGTGTGACAAACCACAAGCCTAGGTTCAGACATAGCACTAAACCAAACCAGGAAATGTGGCAGTGGCTGGGCTAGGAGAAGAACAAAGAGCCGTAATTCTTTGTGTGAATACCTGTATCTTTGTGTGTTCATGCTTGGCCATGGTTTTGCTTAGTATCAGTGTTTCTCAGCCAGTCTGGGTATATTTAAACAGCATGGAAATGACATTGTTCTGTCAGCAGCAGTTAAAGTACATCGCTGCACAGTAAGTCAACATGTATGTCCCTGACAATCCCCAGACATTTTCCTATGCTTATGTCTTACAAACACATTTCTAGTGAAGTGAATTAAGGATGCAACTATAAGAAGTGTTTCCACTGGAAATTAGCAGTGCTTTTTCCATGGAATCATGTGATCATGGTATGGATTTTTGATTGTTCCTTGATCTTTCCCTGTTTTTTTTAAAAGGTATTGTGTAAACTTCATGTTTTAAATCTTAACAGGAGTCCTCATTTAAAGAATAATGTGGAACTTGTTATATTTTTTTGCTTTTTATAATTCAACCCGTTAAGAAAGGTGTAGATAAAAGTCCTGAGACAAGGGAATGCATGGGCTACCTCAAAAAAAAATTAATTCCCCTCCTTAACCTACCTCCTGTTTGTCAAGGAAAGATGTTCGCTTCTGCTCAGGGAGAGCAGGCTTCCTCCAGAGTTGTTCTTTGCACTTTTGCATCTTAGGACTCCATTCCACCTATTGTAACATGCATACTACTTGCTGTGCCATTGTCACCTCTGTTGTGGCAAAGGAGTGCTAGGTGTCAGGGTGGAAATTAGTCTGGGTTTATGACAGGGTTTGGTGGCTTCTGGAATGCGCATTGACACAGCGACAGCCAGGTTTTGGTGGAGAGGGTGTTTCACCTGAATGAAAGGAAGTGATGCATCAGTGTCTGGTGGGGAAACAAGGCTCTGAGAAAATGCTTTCTGAAAACTGGTTTTAGAAAATCCACTGAATTCATGGATGAGCAGAGATTAGTCCCATCCTGTCTGGTTCTTTGTCAGTGCTTGGAAGTGTAAAATACCTAATTGGTTGCAGTTCTTAAGTGTAAATTTCCTGCGGTTGGAACCTTTGTGTAGAAAGCCAGCAACTTAAAATGCCTGCTTAAAAGCTCTTGACAATATTTGCACTCTTTCCCAGTTTATACCACATATTGTGTAGCTCACAGCATCTGGTACAGGCAACAACCGTTTTAGGAGCATCTGATATTTGCGTGACCATGCACACACGCATCACGCCGAACTCGGAAGTGTATTTATTTATTTCATACAATTCATATACTGATTGATTGTAAAAAAACAACAACCCTCCAAGTGGTTTACAAAGTAATAAAACAATAAAAGCTAGAAAAAATCTCAAGCATGCTTGAAAACACACAAAAGTTAAAATACAAAAACAGATTAAAGCTACTTCAAATTAAAAAAATTTATGACGCACATACAAGTGGAACCCAACATTTCAAAATGAACTGAATGCTTTTACATGGCTGTTATTTGCAATGATTCTGACGCACTTTAACCTTTCAACTGCAAGTGTTGGAGGGCCAGTTCACAATATGGGGGCCAGCCAGTTCACAGCTTTACATTTTGTACAGGGGTATAAGATTGTGAATAAAAAACTCTTCTGTATCTCAGGAAGGGGACACGCACATAGAATTGATACATGACACTCTTAACTTACCCTCAAACCTTCAGAAATGGTAACCCATCCCAATTGTTTCTACCAGACGCAGGAGTGATACAAGAGCGCATGGCTATTGTCCTCATATCAAACTTACGGGATTTTTAGAAGCAAGCAACCTAAATACATACAGCTCTAATCATGACCATAGAACTTACAAGCTGCCATAAATAAAACATGGCTCTTTGCAGAAGCTTATAGTCCAAATTAAATATTGTAGAAGTGTGTTCTGCTGCTACAGGTAATCCAGTCTTTGTGATTTAAAATACTTCTTTGGCTATTCCCCCCCCCCCCGCCCGCCAGAGGATATTATTTTTGTGGGCAATTCAACCACATTCTCCCTGTTTCTCCACATTCTAGCCAACATTTGTGTGTGTGTGTGTTCTAAAAACTGACTTCAGTGGATGTTCAGAATCGTGAAAGGCCAAAACTGCTGTTCACATTTTCCCGTGAATTGTTTCTGCCTCGCATAAAAGGCTGCTAAAGCTTTCCCAAATAACAAACACCTTTTCAATCTCCCTTGCAGATTTGATTGGCAATCCAGTTTTGGCAACCTTCCCCAAACTCATGGAGCAGCCTGATCTCATGGATGCGCTCAGGGTGCGTGAAACGTATTGCATCACTAATCCAAAAGGACAGCTTTGAAAGCCTCTTTCTTTCCGGCATGGGAGGATTGAACGCTTTTGCACGCCTCGATCCCACTGTTGTTTTAAACAGCTGCTCTGATGATGCTAAGCTTAGGTCAATAATGTGCTGAAAGCAAAGCAAACAGAAATAGAAGTGAAATGCCCAAAGTCTTTGGAAAGAGGTGGCTTAGGAAGGGCTGGAATGCAGCAAAAGGGTGTGGTGGTGTGTTGAAATAAAAATTCTGAGAAGTTTGACTTTCCTACAGTCATAATGGAAGGAGTGATTTCTGCCAACATCTCTGGTGATCTAACATGATTACGAATCCTCTGGGGAAAAGCTAGAAGGCCACGATCCTGTTTAGCTTCGTGGGGGCAGGAAACAGATTAAGGGAACAGATTTAGTGGTATTCAGATTTGTTTATTTTAAAGATGTGTTAGAAAAGGGGTCTCCAGCCTGGTCCCTGCATTAGAATAACTGAAAAGAAAAAGATAAATGGCTTAGATCCAGACTTTGCTGCTGCTGGATGAAAGGGAGGTGACTTCTGCTGATTCCCTTCTTCCCCCTACAGCTTCCAGCACTCTCCCAAAATCTGCTTTAGAGGGCTGGGAAATCCTCTAGAAAGATGGTGGGGCTACAGAGGGAGGGGGAAGTCAACAAAAATGGCTTCTTCTGCTACTGGGAAGCCTCTACTGGATCAACCCTCTACTGTTGATAGAAGGAGGCTTTCTATATGATGCCAAAGGTTTGATTCAGACTCTATTATCCTTAGAGCAGAAGAAGCACTGGAATCAGTGGGACATAACTTTGTCATGTCTAAGGGAAATCCCATGTATTTCACTGGGTTTGCTTGAAGGATAATTGAGTTTGAATCCAACCAATTGGGTTTAACTTACCCCCAACTTTGACTTGGGTTATACATTGAAAATCACCCTCAACACCCCCCTCCACTTTAAGAACCGTTCAGTTGGGTAGAAACCACCCATTCCCCTCCTTCCTTGGAGATTTTCAAAGGAAAGTCGCAAAGGCAGCTCCAAGGCATACCTTCCATCTCTAAGCAGTTGTGATTCATAATGATTTTCTCATGTGCATCTCTCTCCACAATCCTTTTATTCCGCCACTCTTTGCTTTCATACGAAGTGTCTCAAAACTTTGTGCAGAGCCTCAGAGTTATTCATTCATTCATTCATTTAGAGTGCCTGGGCAGAGAAGGAAAGCACGCTGAAGAGATCTGAAAAGGTAAGGAAATAAAATCACTATCTTCCACACGCAAAATATGTTTTATGCATAATTATATGTTGAAGTTTCATCCTAGGCACAGGCGTGAGCAGGGGGCTCCCAGCATTGGCTCAAGGGGACTGCAGCTCCCCCTCATACTTTGCTCTAGACCTGGGGAGGGTCACCCTTGTCCCAAATCCGTTGGGAAAGTTCTTCACCAATTCTGCGAAATGGTGTATTTCAGTTTTTTGGGGGTGGGGGGGCATGCTGCCATAAGATTCTTGTGCAAGCCCAATAGGTCCTCATGTTGCCATGGGCTTGTGCTGCTAAGAGCAGAAGGCTGAAGAATTGATGCTTCTGAATTATGGTGCTGGAGGAGACTCTTGAGAGTCCCATGGACTTCAAAAATATCAAACCTCTCCATTCTGAAGGAAATCAGCCCTGAGTGCTCACTGGAAGGACAGATCCTGAAGCTGAGGCTCCAATACTTTGGCCACCTCATGAGAAGAGAAGACTCCTTGGAAAAGACCCTGATGTTGGGAAAGATGGAGGGCACAAGGAGAAGGGGACAACAGAGGATGAGATGGTTGGACAGTGTTCTCGAAGCTCCCAGCATGAGTCTGACCAAACTGCGGGAGGCAGTGGAAGACAGGAGTGCCTGGCGTGCTCTGGCCCATGGGGTCACGAAGAGTCGGACTCCACTAAATGACTAAACAACAACAACAACAAAGGATTTTATTGGATTTTGTGGCAAGCAAAGTGTTGCTGCCCCACTCTGTCTGCTGTGCACAGGATAGGGCAGTAGCTGTGGCCCAAGCCTGAGTTTGTTTCTTCGTGGCTAGGGCACAAGGTGAGATCAAGCTGGCTGTCCAAATCTGATGCATCTATCAATCATAGAGCCTCAGTTTAAAATTGAAGGAGCAAATCTGCATGCAGCATCTGTCAACTGTTGCGGCGCAGTGAGGGTTCAAGGTGAACCATTTTGACATCACAACAGCTTATCTGAAGGCTGGATTGAAGGAGCACTCATTTATCTTTCTCCTCTGTTTAGCTGTTTTTAGTTGGCTTTGCTGGTGCTTTAAAGAATTGGTTTTTCATTTTACTGATGGGTTTTATAAATCTATCTGTCTTACTTGCAGCAGTTATAACGTGATTGGTGGGGGAGGGGGACAGACAAGGCTGCTTCAACATGAGGTGACTCATGGCAATTCCAGTGCAAGAAAATGAATCTAATTTTAGGAAGCCATCAAATAGTAACACATTTCATTTATTTCCTCCTCCTCTTTAGAGAGATCGGGAATTTTTGAAGTCTGTATTCGTCCTGGTGTACCACGATTCTGTCTTCCCCCTTCTTCAGTCTGTGTTCCTCCCAGAGTACAAGTGGGCAGAAGAAGAATCTGAAGGCACTCGCTGGCGGATGATTGCCGACTTCTTGAAGAAAAACCGAGAAAGAGATGGCGCTCTGTCCTCCCTGCTGTCGTCAGAAGGCCTTCACAAAGCCTTTGATGTCGCAGAAATAGCATATGATTTCCTTGGAGAGGCTAGGAAGAATAATCCTTTAGTATGAATGGACTTTAGTATGAATGGACCTCTTCCAATCACCATGCCAACACAAATCAATTAAGCATAATTGATGTTCTGGCCAAAAAAGTCATATTTTTATATTTGTATATCATTTTTATAAATACATTGTATTAGTATTCTACCTTTTTGTATTCAGATATGTTGGCTTTGGCTACTTTGGTGTTTTTTTTTTTAAAAAAATAAAGTATGTAAACATATTTTTTTAACTTCGATAAAATTTTTCTGTATCGTTTTTTACTGGGTTTCCTCAGGACAATGAATCCTATTGTTCATTCTGGAGCTTGTGTAACAGCAAACATTGCTGTATTGTACTTACTTGCGGAACGTTACTACTAATCTTTGATGTTTTACAAGAAAAGCAGAAAATGTCATAAAATTCTAACTTGTAAATCTAAAAAACCCCTCCCATTTCATCTTGATCCAAATGTAAGCATCGATTCTATCATGAGTTTTGCTTTGAACATATACCAACATAGCTTGCTGAACATCATGTCAGCATTTACTAGTACAGTGGTACCTTGGGTTAAGAACTTAATTCATTCCGGAGGTCCGTACTTAACCTGAAACTGTTCTTAACCTGAAGCAGCACTTCAGCTAATGGGGCCTCCCGCTGCCGCCGCTCCAATACTTTGGCCACATCATGAGAAGAGAAGACTCCCTGGAAAAGACCCTGATGTTGGGAAAGATGGAGGGCACAAGGAGAAGGGGATGACAGAGGACGAGATGGTTGGACAATGTTCTCAAGGCTACCAGCATGAGTTTGACCAAACTGCGGGAGGCAGTGGAAGACAGGAGTGCCTGGCGTGCTCTGGTCCATGGGGTCATGAAGAGTTGGACACGACTAAACAACAAACAAAAGTTCAGTTCTATAGCTACTATACCAGCCTATTCCTCCTGCCCTTGAACCGTGCACCAGCTGGTCATTATAGGAACAACTGTTTAGAAATTTGTGCCTGAGCTTTGATTTTTATTTCTTCTTCCCTCACTGTCTCTTTGTGGAAGACAGGAGTGCCTTGAGTGCTCTGGTCCATGGGGTCACGAAGAGTTGGACATGACTAGATGACAACAATTTTTGGTGTGGGTTGAAGAGAGCATGGCAGAGAAGGTGTTTAAAGGGTGCTTAGAGAGTGCTCCCCACTTTATGCGATTTCACTTATGCGCACAGGGGTGCAGAACGTAATCCCCACAAAAGTGGGGTCTGTGTGTGTCTGTACCTTACAGTGTGAGCTGCCTTAGAAAGAGCTCCCTGGATATTGTCGGCATCAATCCCACTGTAATGAGTGAGGCTTGAACCTTCCAAGGGGCATGGAGATTGGGCTGATAATTCACAATGCAATTATTTTTAGATGCTTCCTTAATGAGCCCAAGACAGGAATCTGACCATGGCACATAAGCGGAGACGAAACTAGTTCAGCAAGGCCAACCAGCAATAAGTCTTTTTGTTGGATGTGTTCCCAGTCAATTAACAACAGGACAATGGAGTTTTTCAGAAAGGCACGTCAGTGTTGTCCTTAAATTGTTTAGAAAATGCGCTGCTGTTATGTTAATGAAAGGCTTGACTCAACCCCAAATGTTAAATATATGCCTTCCTCTTTCCACACCAGGGTGTGTAGAGCTTGTGCAGATAGGATTACAGTCCTCAAGGCTATAAATTTCCCTATTAGTTTGGGGGTGCTTCACACATATTTTCCCTACAGGGTGCTGTGGGGGGTGGAGAGTGGGTGGGAGCACATGCGCTCACTGAATATTCTGGGTGTGCATTTGGATCTACAACAGGCATAGGCAAACTCCGGCCCTCCAAATGTTTGGGACTACAATTCCCATCACCCCTGACCACTGGTCCTGTTAGCTAGGGATGATGGGAATTGTAGTCCCAAACATCTGGAAGGTTGGAGTTTGCCTATGCCTGATCTCCAACAAGAGCTTTTAGTCTCTGGTACACAAAGCAAAATGGATACTCGTTCAGTGCTCATGCCTGATGGGTGTAATAAAAGAAAACCATGCGTTCTCTGCCTTAGAAAAAGGATACCCAAAGTGATCATTAATGACATCAGTCATTAAAAACTTCCCTAAACAGGGCTGCCTTCAGATGCCTTCTAAACATCAGATAGTTGTTTGTTTCTTTGACATCTGATGGGACGGCATTCCACAGGGCAGGTGCCACCACCAAGAAGGCCCTCTGCCTGGTTCCCTGTAACTTTGCTTCTCACGGCGAGGGAACTGCCTCAGCGCTGGACCTCAATGTCCGGGCAGAACGATGGGGTGGAGATGCTCCTTCAGGTATACTGGACCGAGGCCGTTTAGGGCTTTAAAGGTCTGCACCAACACTTTGAATTGTGCTTGGAAACGTACTGGGAGCCAATGTAGGTCTTTCAAGACCGGTGTAATATGGTCTCGGCGGTTGCTCCCAGTCACCAGTCTAGCTGGGAGGGTGGCTGGTGCCTTTCTGTCTGATTTGTGGTATTTGGGTGGCCAGCGTTGGAGGCAGAATACCCAGCTAGATAGATTCAAAAGGGGTTACTCCAACAGGGCTCCTCGTATTCTGATGCTTTCTACAGTAGTTGGACGTTTTTCTGGTGTTCGTTTGTTCATTTGCTGGTGTTGGTTTGCTCTAGGAGCAGAGGCAAGGAGACAGAGGGCCAGATCACTTATTCCATTCTTCAGGAAACCCTCCGTTGGGCTGGTGTGCCCCACCTTCCAGGAAGGATGGAACAAGCACACTTGTGTATACCATGCTTATTGGACAGAACACTTCCCCATCTATAACGGATGCAGTCCCCCTCCCATTCCCATTCCCATTCTTTCTGGCAACAGTTGGAAATGCTGTGCTCAAATGCAGTACAAATCACTTCCCCTGTTTTGCTCCAAAGTGTAGGGAAGGGCTATGTAGGCAGACTGAGTGCTTTCCCTACGCAGTGGATGAACGGATCCAAAGGCAAACCGAAGCCAGTTGCCGTAGCCTTCATATCAGCCCGAATGCCCTTGAACAAATCTCAGAACAGCAACACTGAACTTGATGTGGAAACAGCTCTTCCTGTCTTCTTCTGCTGTCTTCCTCCCTCCCACACCCCCTAGGGGGCACTGATTCAGATGTTTATGCCTTTGAGGGGCTGCTACATGAGTGCTGATCTGCAGATAAGTTCTTGTTTAGCACCTTTGCAGGCCAAAGGGATCTGCCTTCCTCACTTTCCAGCTGATCCTTTCTGTTGGCCAAGTTTTTCTTTCTTTAAACCAGCCTCCAATGGTGCAAAATTCAGATTCCAGCACTCTTAACTTTAAAATACTGTTAATGAGTTTGTTTTATTGTTTCACTTTTTTTAAAAAAAGAGTTTTCTAAAGTTTGCAGTCTTTCGGAATAAACAGCAAAAAAGATTTCTCTTCCCTATCGCAATGCCTAGAAGCTGAGTGAGCTTGCAAGGGAGCCCTAGCCAGGTATGATGGCCTTATTGGGAAGCCCTGGAATACAAAAGCCATTGAGCCTTGCAACAGAAACAGGTGTGTTTATGTGTTGCCGCTTTCTCTCTCTCTTTTCCAGCAGGGCATATGGTTGCCAAGCCCTTCCTGATCGGCTTTATTAACTTTAGAATAGTTGATGATTCTTCTGCAGTGATGAGTGGAGCTACCTGCCAAGCTGGAACAGGCTTCACCTTTGACGTCCAGTTGGGTGTGTCTGTGGATACTATTTTAAGCTTTGCTTGCAAACAGCGTCTCAGAGATAACTGAGAGTAGCGGAGCTGTACTAACTACAGCTATTCAGCCTGTACAGAAATGGATACCAAATCTTCAGGACCAGCTCCCGTCGGCACAGCGCCTGAAAATATTCCTTCTGGAGTAGATGTTTTCAGGACCATACCGTATGCCTTGATTCTGCCAGAGCTGGTAAGTCAAACGACTTCCTTTAATTATAGTTATTTGATTCCATATAGTATAATGCAGTTCATGTATGCTCCTTGTAGCATTTATGCATGGCCGGGAGTTTTGGCTTCTGGCATGGGCATGAAATATGCAGATTGATACACACACACACACACACACACACACACGTGCACATAGATAATCCACAAAAGGAAATCCAATGCACATCAAAAGGTCTCCACACATTTCACTTACTGGATCAGAGAATGCAAGCTTAAAGCTGCTGTGCATCTGAATTTGCACCAGCGTTCCAGTCTGATTGCTATCCATCTGCATCACTGTTGCTTTCAATGGGCCCTGAAATTATTTTAAAATATTTTTGGAGCACCTATTCCGATTATTCCAAGGATATTGATGTTGCAATCTGTTGGGATAAAACCTGGATGGCAAAGATCCCAAGAATTGGGGCTTTTGAAAAGGATAGGCACTCAACAGATGGGACCCCTAAGGGAGGATGCAGGAAACTCACAACTCCCTGGAAAGTATGCCGGTCAGGTGCAGTGGAAGAAGTCAGGCTGGAGAGAGCCAGTTTAGATCAGTGATCTCCCACCAACTGCGAACGTAGCACCTTGCCTGTATGTCTCTTGTCCTCTTTGTCAGAAAGAAGTTCAAGAGGTACATCAGTACAGAAAATGGAACCAGGATTAGTTTGGTAGTATTGCTCACTTGCCTGTGTGAGGCAGAGGGCAACAGGACTGGGTCATTTTGAGCAGGAGAAGAGAACAATGGTGTTTTGAAAGTGTGAGACAGCTTTAACTCAGACCATCAGTCCTTCGAACTCAGTACTGCATTCTCTGCCTGGCAGCAGCTCTGGTGGGCCCTGGGAAGAGGCATTTGTTATCCCCTACAACATGGCCCCTTTACGTGGCAAAGCCAGGGGTTGGAGGGCATCGCTTTTGACTCTCCATAGTTATCTTGTTCCAAAAATGCAAAGAGATTCCCAGTTGATTGACCATGTTGATGAAACACCAACTGACCATGCTAGACTCTTAAAAGAAGCAATCAACCTCAGAAAGCAAAGCTAACTGAGCAGCCATCCACAATGCTGTTTGATGCTCAGTTTGACTCTCAGGGACTCAGGAGCGAACCAATCTGCTCTAGTCCCTAGTCATCTCCTTGAGGCTGATTGCTGTGAGGACATGCTCTGCTCATGAAAGGTTCTCTCTGACCTAACGATTAGATACATTTTAGGCTTGGCTGAGCTGCATATGGTACCAAGGGACTGAACCAGGAGTGTTCACAAGTTAGACACCAGCGTTTATTTAAGCTTAACTAATGTGGTTTGCAGTTAATTGGACAAGGTTGGGGTTTTGGCCATTTACCTGGGGCCTTGGTTTGAGTGTCAATTACTCAGTTTGGGAGGGGGTGGCAGAAAACATGGGGTTTGCAGCACCAAATGGCACAAAACTAGCACAAAACATTGGCACCTGTCTGGAATCCATTGGAAAAGGTTGGGTTTTTTGGCATTAAAATTGTGACCCTGTGTCAATTACTCGGTTTGAAGTCTGGCACGAAATGCGGGGGTTCGTGGCACAAATGGCACAAAACTAGTGCTAAACTTTGGCATCAGGTTGCGGGGGATCCAGAATTTTGGGGTCGCATGGTAATGAAGCTGTTGATTTATACAGGTGAGAGGAGCAGGCAGATTTAAGTGACTGGAACTTTGGGGGCAGAGTTCTGCTAGGTGACATACAAAGCAGAGAGGTCCAAAATCAGCTGCACAAACCATCCTGAACATATTCTTATGCACATTTATCTGGAGGTTAATCTATTGATTCCAAGAGTTTCCTTTCAAGTCTGCATACTTTGGGTATTAGCCCATGATACGGAAAACGTGGCAGAGCAACTCAAGAGCTGTAGCCCATTTGCGTTCCCCGTGAGCTTTATGACGTGTGGACTTTAATGCTGTCGGACTTTGCCTCTGATAAGTGAAGGACCTCTTGAGTGAAGGTTGCCTTCGTCACAAATCCAGCTAATTACAATAAATGCCCCAATGGTACTGATGACAAAGACTTCGCAAGAAGAAATCTCTGCGCTGTGAAATGGAAAGCCAGCGCTCCTGTGATATGACTGACACACCTTACTTACCTAATGGTTTTGGAATGCCCATTAAGGAGTGTGGCAAGCAATGCCTTTTCAGTTAAAAGGATGACATTGAGGTGGGGGCAGATCAGAGGAACAGCGGCTGCTAACATAGGGTTACCAGACGTCCCTGGATTTGTAAATCTGTCCCCGGACAAATTCCATCCCTGGAACGTCCCCAAATTTGCAAATCTGTCCCCGGGAAACGTGGCAGCGGCAGCCTCAGCAGCCTGGTAGTGCAGTTGGCTCTGGCTGGCTTCAGGAGCTGCCCGCTGCCATGGCACCTGCTGATGTGTCTTGTGCGCATAGGATGTGTCTTGTGCAATCTCCTGCCCCCTTCCCTCTTTGTTTTGACTGATCGGGGAGGCTTGGGAGTCGCAGGCGGGCTGCCGTTGCCCAGTTTTTTAAAAACCTCTGTGCATTTATGTTTCACAGGGTGTGAAAGAAGGGCTTTGCACCTTTATACAATATGCATGTATACTTGGGCCCAGGGTCTTTTGCCTCACCATCCCCACTACTGACTCCCTGTTGCTACTCAGCTTCAAAAAAAGAAAAAGGAAAAAAGTGTCCCCGGATTCATTGAAAAAAATCTGGTAACCATATGCTAACAGGCATGGGGGAAAGTGGCAAAGCCTTGGAGCTTTGTTTTCCTCCACAAACCTTTTTATACTCTGCGAAATGGTCAGTGTTCATATCAGGTCAGGAAAATTCTGCGAACCACAAAAAGTTTTGGCTTCTTTGTTTGGAAGATTGTGCAGACTAATGGATCCAAATGGCAAAGGTCTATCAGATGAGGAACACTGAAAGCTGACCTGCTGTGGGGCCCTTCAGACAGCGGTTTTGTTGCAGGGGTCTACTTTACCTACTGCAACATGCTATTGATATAATAAATATATACATAATTTTTTATTTATACCCCACCCTTCCTGGTTCAGAAAACCGGGCTCAGAGTGGCTAACAACAAATTTAAAACACTTAATTGATGAAACAAAAAACAGCATAAAATACAGTATAAAATGTGAATAACAATAAATTCAGCATTCAAAAATCAATTTGGGGGAAAATCCATTAGATGATAACCAGGGCTAGCTGGCTAAATTAGTCCTATTTGGGCCAGCGAGGAGACCGGGGGAGAATTAGCTGTGGGATCCCAGAGAGGGTAATCTTCATAAAAAGGGGAGAGGAAGGGAAGGAAGGAAGGGGAATAAAAGATCAGGCTAAGTTCAAATTGAAAGCCAGGCAGAATAGCTCTGTCTTACAGGCCCTGAGGAAGGAAGTTAAATCCTGCAGGGCCCTGGTCTCATGGGACAGAACATTCCACCAGGTTGGAGCCATCACTGAGAAGGCCCTGGCCCTGGTGGAGGATAATCTGACTTCCTTAGGGCCTGGGACCTCTAAACTATGATAATTCATGCACCTTAAGGTCCCCTGCGGTGCATACCAGGAGAGGCAGTCCCGTAAATACGAGGGCCCTAAGCCACAAAGGGCTTTAAAGGTCAAAACCAGCACCTTAAACCTGACCCGATACTCCATTGGGAGCCAGTGCAACTGGTAATGAAATGGTCATGCATTAGTGATGGGTTTATATGGGACTTGTCCACACATCATTTTGCTTTATTAGATGTTCTGCAGTGCTTCCCCAGTGCTAGTGGATCTGGCGGGCCTCTCTTGCAATAGAGTGCAATAAAAGCAGGACAAAACAAACAAACAAACAAACAAACAAACAAACAAACAAACAAACAAACAAACAAACTATAACCACCTCAGGAACATCTGTGGTGCAGTTGACTTGCAATGCACACATATTTAACTTGCACAAATTCAGCCTTACATGCTTGGCCTAAAAAAATAAACAGGGGACAAGCGTCGAGGGAAACAAATGTTGGCAACCCCACCCACCTTTGCACTCACCTGGGGAGAGAGTTCAGAGGTGCAGGGAGAGTGTTCGGCAGCCTTTGGGGGCTTTCATGCCTTGCTTGTGAGCTTCTCAGAGGCATCTCTTTGCCTTTTTAAGGAAATAGGTTGGATTAGATGGGCCTTTGGCCTCTCTGTTATGTTCTTATGAACCATAACAAAATGTGGTGGGTGCAACTGAGAAAGTTAAGTCCAACCGAGTCCCACTGAAAAGCATTCCTCTTGTGCAGCTTCTTGTAAACATAAGTGAGCCTTGTGCAAGGAGGATCTGCGCTAGCTTATGCCTTTAGTTACAAAAGTGTATCTCTCTGTGCATTTTTCATTTCCTGCAGACCACAGTGGGCTTACAGGACTTTTCTCAAAGAAAGATCCTAAATTCTGTAAACAAAATAACGTTCTAGGTAAAGATGCTTTAAAAAATTGTACACAACCATGCCACAGAGAGAGCTTCTGACTTTAATCCCATGGGTTTAGATAATAATTAGGATTCTGCCAGTGGGAACATCCTTTGAGTGGAATGCTACCTGCAGGATGCAGGCAAAGTCCACCAATTCCCCCTTTCCTCTGTAGCCTGTTGATCCTCCCCCACTAAAATGTGCTTGGGAGGTTTCGGGGACCGTCCTGAGCAGTACAGTGGTACCTCGGGTTAAGTACTTAATTCGTTCCGGAGGTCTGTTCTTAACCTGAAACTGTTCTTAACCTGAAGCACCACTTTAGCTAATGGGGCCTCCTGCTGCCGCTGTGTTGCCGCTGCCCAATTTCTGTTCTTATCCTGAAGCAAAGTTCTTAACCTGAGGTAATATTTCTGGGTTAGCGGAGTCTGTAACCTGAAGCGTATGTAACCTGAAGCGTATGTAACCTGAGGTACCACTGTATTTTGAAACGGAAGGCCTGATTTCACCTCCGCGCGACCCACCCTTGAGAACCTGCCTGGTTGCTTCTCAACAAGGGTGGGTCTGTGCCTCTCTTGAAAGCGATCCTTCCTCATCAGCCCTCAGTGGGGAGTGTAGGTCTGAGTAAGCAGAAGCTAAGAGATGCCTGCTAGTGGATATGAAAAGCTCAGTGCCAGATTCCCCCCAGCCCCACCCCTTGTTGTCACTGAAATGGTAGCTCTGGCTCAGGGTAGGTCTCTGGGAACACCTTTGTGAAATATGTGCATATTTCTAGCGTAAGTATGCAGGAACTGACATCCTAGGAGAATTGTGAGGCTAGGTTCTTCTTGAAGAATTAATGATCCAGAAAACTCATTGCCTGTTCATAATGAAATGTTTGCACAAATCATATGAAGTATGTCCTATATATAAACACAGGTGGTTTTTTGTGGGTTTTTTAATTTTCTCTCTGTGCCAATATCTGTCTCTTGAATTAGGTTTCACAGGTGTACATATTTTACCTGTACATTTTGCCCCACACAGTAAATAGCATCTTCTTCTTTATTTTCTTATGGGGGATTAAATTGTCCTTCTCCATTGCCGTGGTCCCAGTCCAACTCCCCAAGACCACCACATGGCTGTTATTAGTTTTTTAAAACTGCAGAGGATCGTATCTATGGATTTGCAGCACCATGATCTATTTTGGTAGTTGTTGCCAACCCAGTCAGAACACTGGAATCTACTAAGGTTGTTGGTCCATTTTGCTCAGTATACTGTTTATGTTGATTTACAGTAGCTCTCCAAAGTTTTGGGCAGGGATCTTTTTCGTCCCATTCTAGAAATGTCAGAGATTGAACTCACAGAATCATAGCCCATTCCCTATGGAACTGTGGGTATAAAATGCCTGATCTATCCTGTGTATAAACACCCTACCCCGGTCCGGAGTTTCTGTACATGTTGTGAAGCACACACTTAGCTCCTATGCTTGCAGATGTTCCCACTCACTTCATTTACAGTGTAAGATGTCCAAACCCAAATAGTGAATGGAATCTTTGCTATTTGGCATTAAGCATGGCACAACATGGTCAGGGTCTATGCCGTTAAGCCATTCGGACAGATGAGTAGAATACCGGGTTTGCATCCTGCTCCTTTTATCAGCAGTTCTCATCTTATACGAGAGTGGCTGGCTGGCTGCAGGTAGCTTTGTTCCAGTGTAAGGAACGTGGGGAAGGAGAAAAGCAATCAATCTTCTGAAGCGAATCTAGGATGGGTGCAGAAAGATGTGACATGAGAGAGAGAGAGAGAGAGAGAGAGAGAGAGCGCTTACAGCACATCCTTGAGCCATGAGGTGAAGCCACCTTCCTCCTGGCTTTCAAACAGAGATGAGACAGATCTTGGTCCTGGCTTGGTGGTCAGTCTAGCCCCTTCCACATGCTTCAGGAAGGCTGCCCACCATTATTATTATTTTAAAAATGAATTTTTAATACAGTGGTACCTCGGGTTACAGACGCTTCAGGTTACAGACTCCGCTAACCCAGAAATAGTACCTCGGGTTAAGAACTTTGCTTCAGGATGAGAACAGAAATCATGCTCCGGTGGCGCGGCAGCAGTGGGAGGTCCCATTAGCTAAAGTGGTACCTCAGGTTAAGAACAGTTTCAGGTTAAGAACGGACCTCCGGAACGAATTAAGTTCTTAACCCGAGGTACCACTGCAAAAGAAGGCTAAATGTTAAAGAATTTATCCATCTGTCCATTGTATTATTTCTTTATTTGTCTAATGAAACTTTTTGAAGTGCCAAGCATTAGTGGAAAGTGGAATGGCTTGTTGGTGACATTATAGGGACATAGTTCATCAGTGCCGTACAGGTCTTCTGCTGCAGATCTACAGATCACACAGAACACCCTTGCAAAGTCAATTCTGGAGAGGAATAGGTACAACAAGAGTGCAACCCTATGCATGTCCACTCAGAAGTTGGTTGCGTTGTGTTCAGTGGGACTTAACGCCCAAGCAAACATGCCTAGGACTGCAGCTTTAAACTGGCCAGAGGGAGGCCCCATTTCAGAGCAGCTCCAATGCTCTATAAATGTTATATGTTTCTTCACCTACAGAGAAGTAAACAGTAGCTTTATTCACAAAGCAAAATAAATAAAACGTCTTAACTCAAAACCATAATTGTGCCAATTTGCATGGAGAATTCCCCTAATGCAGGCATCCCCAAACTCGGCCCTCCAGATGTTTTGGGACTACAACTCCCATCATCCCTAGCTAACAGGACCAGTGGTCAGGGATGTTGGGAGTTGTAGTCCCAAAACATCTGGAGGGCCTACTTTGCCTATGCCTGCCCTAATGTACTAATACTTCTTTCAATGACTACTTCTGGGTGTTTATTAAGTTGCTAAAATAGCCAAGAACGAAAGTTTTCAGGGTAAAAGCCATGTTCTTTTTGTGTGTGGCAAAAATGACCAAGGTCACATGTACAACGTGGGTTGTAGTCAATAATTTTTTTTGCTAAGAATGGACCCATTAAAATTAATAGACCCAAGTTACCTATGTCCATTATTTTCAGTGGATCCCCATACATTTAAAACACACCCCTCCCCCAAAGAATCTCAAGAACTGTAGTTTACCCTTCACAGAGCTACAGTTCCCAGTTAATAAATTACAAGCAAACACATTGGCTAGTCTTTAAGGTGCTGCACGACGCTATGTTGCTTTAGAATAAAGATGTGTGGTTGTTGTTTTCACGATGACTTGTTTGCAAGCCTCTGTTTGTCCATCAGCAGAAATAGCTGCAATGTACTCCCAAGAATCAGGTTCAATGACTCCTGGGTGGAGACCTTGAAAAGAGCTGAGAGAGGCAGAAAGGGAGGCTGGGTGTGGAGCCCAGGGTGAAGACATGGTGAAAAGAATCAGGTTCACAGAGTTTGAGGGCAGGTGTTGCCTTAGTAACAAGGCCTGAGAGAAGAGAACACCACTGCTGGGAGCTTGTAGTTGTGAGGCAGTCACACAGCACAGAGATGGACGACTGGTTTTGTGGGGAAGGCAGTTTTGTGGGGAAGGCACACTTGTCCTTTGTGAGTTGACAGTAGGTTCAGATTAATGATATCTGCTAAGAAATGTTCATGGACTGTCTGGATTGCAGAGGAATGGTGGGAGGAACTAGCTTGGGAACCCCCAAGGAAAGAAGGCTCAAATCCAGGGAGTGGTGGTGGGACAATGATGAGTGGGAAGAGGGGAAAAACTGGAAGGAGGAGGTGTCAGAAGCTGAGGAGGTAACAGGGTTGAGTGAGCAGGAAGAGGCTGTGGCAGAGAGCAGTCCAGAATCAGAGGCAGAAACTGAAGCAGGAGAGGAGGGAGGCCAAGAGGCGGAGATGAGTCTGGATGG
The DNA here is from genome assembly GCF_964188305.1 of Podarcis bocagei. Taxonomy (NCBI): domain Eukaryota; kingdom Metazoa; phylum Chordata; class Lepidosauria; order Squamata; family Lacertidae; genus Podarcis; species Podarcis bocagei. The sequence goes on from NC_138127.1 coordinate 93,174,337, forward strand.
TATGGGTGTCCCACTCCTGCTGTGCCAAGCTCCTGTCCCCCTTGGTCTCCCAGAACCAGAGGAGGCATGAAAAGGATGGAGGAGAGGTTAGATTCATGCAGGCGCAGTCTCCAATTGCTTTGAGGGAAAACCTTGGAGAGGAAGGGATTTAGGCAGCTCTGGGGAGGCGGGGACATTCAGTCTCAGCAACTGCTTCATGGAGGCAAGACTTGCCGGATATAAGTTGCTGTGCTCATTAGGTCTGTACAGATCATATTTTTGCTAATCAAGAGTTAACTCCAACTTGCACAGTGTGATTTACTGCTGGCTCGCTCCTGGCAGTGCTTAACTGTGCAAGGCTCTGCTCTTGGCAAAATTGCCTGAAAAGCAATAGCTAAGGATATATCCAGGCAGCTCTGATCTGTATCTTTGGGTGGATGCACCACACCTTGTCTCAGATATGAAGGACTCTTCAGCCCAGTTGCAACCCAGAGAGTTTGCACAATACTTTTAACCACTGGAAGATCTTTCTCTTCCCTTCCAACCGAAACTGGGCAAATCAGTCCATTTTGGTTCCTCTCAGTTTTTCTTTCTTTCTTTCTTTCTTTCTTTCTTTCTTTCTTTCTTTCTTTCTTTCTTTCCTTCTTCTTCTTCTTCTTCTTCTTCTTCTTCTTCTTCTTCTTCTTCTTCTTCTTCTTCTTCTTCTTCTTCTCAGTCCTCAGTTCTCCATATCAGCTTGCGATTTTTTAAAAAAGTCCTTGTGAAGATTCATCAGCAATTTGGTGCAAAAATTCTCCCAATCTGCACATTTTTGGATGCGGTTTTGCCCAAAACACATTTTTGCAAAGCAATTTCCCCCTAATATAATGCCTTTTCGGGGATGTGTGCATTTCATGACCCTAGTACATGCATTTTTGCACACAATACTCGGCTGGTGGGCTGCACTGCTAAATTCAAAATGCTAATTCAGAGTGGACAGCTCTGTCCTGTACACTGTGAAATGGATTTTTTACTTTATAACTGTAGAGGTAATGTGTAAAGCAGGGGTTGGCAAGGTTTACCTCGCCTGGGCTGGTTCACTCCAGCAGAGATCCTTCTGTGGGCTGGATTGCGTGTGTGCCCACGATTTCCGGCGTCTGTGCAGACGCGATTTCTGGCGCCGTGGAAGCGAGTCCCTGCACCACGCTGCGCCAGTTTAGCGCAGCGCACAGGGACTCGCCAAGCGGGTGGCTCGGTTTGGGAGCCTCTCGTGGGCCGGTTAGATGACCCCCGTGGGCTGCTTGTGGCCCAGGAGCCTTAGGTTGCCTATCTCTGGTGTAAAGCACATGTAATGAGCTTTTGAATCAAAGCATACAGTGATGTTGAGGAATTTTTCTCACAAAGCTCTTTTTTATTTCATTTTGTAATCATTCCCCCTGTTTGCTACTGTTTGACAGATGGGTAAAATCTAATATTTCAAGGTTGCTTATAAAGTGATCAAGCAGAAACTAACCTGCTGTTGACCTTATGAAGAATGAGAGAGGGTTGCGCAACTGCTAGGTGTGCACTCCAGTCTCACTTCCTGCACTCTATTCAATCTATATTTGGATGTCAAAATGCTTTAGAATATGGGTGTCCGACAGATGTTGCTGGACGACATTAAAAGAACCTGGCTGGATCAGAGCAAAAGTCTACTTGGTTCAGTATCCTAGTATCTTTTTTTCATTTATTTTTTTCATTTTCATTTTCAAAAACAGGAACAGAGAGCTTGCTTAATCCCTCTCCCCTCCCCCTCATCCCACTTAAAACTTCATACCAAATGCAGCATGTATGCATATACCATATGACTTCCCTTCTACCCTTTTCCTGCTTTTCTACTACTCTGCGTAATCCACATCTTTTTAATCATCCAATTTGTTATCTATTAAAAACTCTTATCTAGTTCAGCTCTGCTGGATTTACTCGAGACTTGCTAGCCTGCGTATTTGTTTATACTGGTTCTTAAAATATTCAATAAACATTATCCATTCCTCCTTGAATTCCTTATCTTCGTTTTCTCTTATCCTGTTCGTCAGACCAGCCGGTTCAGCATATTTGAACATTTTACATTTTACCATACTTCTTATCCACCTTTGTGCCAATATTGGGTTCTAGCTGCGGCCATGGCGTATAGTAATAAACACTTTTGTTTTTTGGGGACCTCTGTTATTACCATCCCCAAGAGGAAAATCTCAGGTGCTTTGGGGAAAGTTTATTTTTTTAAATTTTTTTAATTCATTATATATCATTTCCCAATATTTCTTAATTACTTTGTAGGACCACCACATGTGGAAAAATGATCCCTCATTTTCCTTACACTTCCAACATAAACCTTTTTCTTATTTAGACATTTTTGTCAGTCTGGTGGGTGTTAAATACCACCTGTATCCTAGTCTTACAGTGACCAAGCAGATGCTCATGAAAAGCCCAGAAGAGTGAGCTGTGCTTGCCATTTCTAGCAACTGGTTTTCAGAGGCACCAGAGGCACAAACCACCAGAGCTAGAAAAACTTATAGATTTGGAGGGGGGACCCCCTAAACCCTAGAAATTAATAAATGGTAGGATTGTGTTGATTTGGGATGTGAAGGGAGAAATACAAGCAGCAGAGGAATTCCTGGGCTAGCCTATGCAAAAACAACCTGGCCAAGCCTGGGCCATTAAGAAGCAATACAGGGCCATTGAGGGCTATTGGCAATGCGAGAGAAATGCTCTCCCCCTTGCCCTGAGGCCTGAACAAAGATTGGGGGGTTGGAAGGTTGCCTGGGTAATTGGGTGTGAGGGATGGAAAGAGAGTCCTGAGCAAGGGTTGCTGGGGAGAATGAGGGGAGGAAGAAAGAATGGGATCCATCTTGGACAGGCTGGCTGAAGGCTGGCTGGGAGAAATGCCTTAGATTCCAGGGCTGCGCTGCTGTGGGGGACAAGCCACAGAGGACCATGCTGTAAGATCTGGACTCCCCTCATGCAGACTGATGGTGTACATAGGTGAATAAGCCATATTTCTTAAAGCTACAACAGTCTTTGCCAGGTCTCAATTCTCCAAAGGAACACAGACCCTCAGTGAGTGCCTGGAAACCCATTGCTTGGCAGAGAGAGAGGGGAGGCAGCCCAACTTTTGTAACAATACTCACTGTGGCTAGAAGCCATTGATAGCTTTATCAACCACAGATTTGTCTAATTCTCCTTCAAAGCCATCCAAGTTGGTGGCCACCACTTCATGTTGTAGGAACCAATTCCACCATTTAACTAAGGGCTGTATGAAGAAGCACTGACTTTTGTCTGCCCTGAATCTTTCAACATTCAAGTTCCTTGGACGGCTCTGGGTCCTAATCCTATGAGAGAATGAGGAAAATGTCTCTATGCTCACTTCCCCTGCACTATGCATAATTTTATGCACCAGTATTACTTACTGTGAAGGGATACGGGTGGCGCTGTGGGTTAAATCACAGAGCCTAGGACTTGCCGATCAGAAGGTCGGCGGTTCGAATCCCCGCAGCGGGGTGAGCTCCCGTTGCTCAGTCCCTGCTCCTGCCAACCTAGCAGTTTGAAACCACGTCAAACTGCAAGTAGATAAATAGGTACCGCACTCTGGCGGGAAGGTAAACGGCGTTTCCGCGCGCTGCTCTGGTTTGCCAGAAGTGGCTCAGTCATGTTGGCCACATGACCCGGAAGCTGTATGCTGGCTCCCTTGGCCAATAAAATGAGATGAGCGCCGCAACCCCAGAGTCGGCCACGACTGGACCTAACGGTCAGGGGTCCCTTTACCTTTATTACTTACTGTAGTTTTAAACTACAACTCCCATAATCCCCAATGATGGGCCATGTTCACTTGGGCTGATGGGGGTTGGAGTCCAACAAATCTACACAGACAGAACCGAAGCAGACTGATGCGGCATTAAATGGGTACAGCAAAGCTTATAATTGTGCCTTCTTTCCCCCTTCTTTGCAGATCTTTGGCTGCTGGGTCTGGATCCTCGTAGCAGCTACCAATGTCTACTTCCCTTTGCTGCAGGGATGGGTCATGTATGTCTCTCTCACTTCCTTTCTCATCTCGCTGATGCTTCTAATGTCCTACCTGTTTGGCTTCCACAAAAACTTCGCCTCCTGGAGAATCCTGGTAAGAGGTGGGACACACAGAGTTTATGCCATGTACAGGATGCAAATTTAGAAAACACATTGCTATTTATTAATTGAATTTATACACCGCCCTATACCTGGGGGTCTCAGGGCAGTTCACAGAATAAAATCAAGATATAAAACCACAAAATACATAATAAAAATAAAAACAACAACCCAATAGCCCTCCCCCAAACCCCACATTTTAAAAGGGCAAAGGATGTAAATCAGATCAACCAAAGGCCTGGTTAAAAAGGAATGTTTTTGCCTGGTGCCTAAAGGTGTATAATGAAGGCGAAATTCCATGGGGAGAGCATTTCACAGATGGGGAACCACTGCAGAGAAGCCTATTCTCGTGTTGCCACCCTCTGGAACTTGCTACAGTGGTACCTCGGGTTACAGATGCTTCAGGTTACAGACGCTTCAGGTTACAGACTCCAATAACCCAGAAATAGTACCTTGGGTTAAGAACTTTGCTTCAGGATGAGAACAGAAATTACGTGGCGGTGGCGCGGCAACAGTGGGAGGCCCCATTAGCTAAAGTGGTACCTCAGGTTAAGAACAGTTTCAGGTTAAGAACGGACCTCCAGAACGAATTAAGTTCTTAACTTGAGGTGCCACTGTTATTATTTTGCAGCTTTTTTTTAGCTGTTGTAATGCACTGTTCCAGATGCTGTGTGATTTTTAATTGCATTAAAAAAAATTTCTTCTTTGATTTCTTACAGATAGTATTTCACGGCATTGCAATTTAGCAAATAAGTAATGCAGTGAAATACAATGTAAAGAAATGAGAGCAACAGTAAAACTACGATTAGAAATCAATATGAACGCCTTAATGAGACGGGTGTGCTGTCTCCCATCTCCAACCACAAACCCACAGGCATGCCCTAAACCAGGGGTCGGCAAGGCTTACTGGGCATGGGCCAAATCACTCCCGCGGAGATCCTCTGTGGGTCAGACCGGCGCAGCGCAACGCCGGAAATCACGTCTTCGCATGTGCGCAGCTTAAGAAATCGCTTCTGTGCATGCCCAGATGCTGGAAATCACCCTGATCTGGTCACGAACCTGTTGCTCTTCTTCTGTTTTTTAGGATAGCCTTTACCATGGAGCTACTGGCATCCTCTACATGAGTGCTGCAGTCCTTCAGGCCAATGCAACCATCCGCTCGGAGACAGAAGTGCCCCCAGAGTCTTCGCCCCTCTACTATCAGCTCAATGCTGCTGCTACGGTGAGATAACTCTTATGTGCTCCACCAGCTGAATTTGGTTTGGTATGTTTGTGAATGTGGGGTCGATGGAGAGGCCAAGTTCAAGTTCAAGTTACACTGCTTCTGCTACGGACTCACCATGTTGTTGTTGTTTAGTCGTGTCCAACTCTTCATGACCCCATGGACCAGAGCACGCCAGGCACTCCTGTCTTCCACTGCCTCCCGCAGTTTGGTCAAACTCACGCTGGTAGCTTCGAGAACACTGTCCAACCATCTCGTCCTCTGTCGTCCCCTTCTCCTTGTGCCCTCCATCTTTCCCAACATCAGGGTCTTTTCCAGGGAGTCTTCTCTTCGCATGAGGTGGCCAAAGTATTGGAGCCTCAGCTTCACGATTTGTCCTTCCAGTGAGCCCTCAGGATAGGTTTGATCTTCTTGCAGTCCATGGGACTCTCAAGAGTCTCCTCCAGCACCATAATTCAAAAGCATCAATTCTTCGGCGATCAGCCTTCTTGCTGTGCATTAATATCTCTTAGCCCAGGTGTGGGGAACCTTCAGATGTTGCTGAACGACAACTTCCACCATCCCTGGCCAGTGGCCATGCATTGCTGGGCCTGATGGAACCTGTAACTTAGTAACATCCAGAGGGCCAAAGGTTCCCCACACCTTGATGAAACCCATCTGTAAAATGGGTGCAATAGTTCGTGGGATCACCACGACGCTTATTGACAGGCTGAAAAATATTTTGCCAACTGAAAGGGCGTATCTTCCAACCAGCAATAAACACTGTCCAATTGGGCTTCTGTTGATTATATACCCAGTCAATCATTTGATTTTAATCTCCTATTTTGTTAATATAATGACCACCATATTTTACCTTATTTCGGCACTTCACCGGTTGCTTCTTTGTCCAAATATATTTTGGTGTGCAACCTGTGATCTTTTGCACTGAACGAAGTCGATTTATCTGCCAGGATAATCCTGAATCATGACATAAAGAATATGGCAGGTGGCAGGTGGACTTTATCCATGCCTTTTATTAGCAGTAACTTGGAACCTAAGTGTCCTAAGTGTCCTTTCCACGTGTGTAAGGACTTCTGATTTAGTGAAGCGGTGTGTGCAATTTTTGCTGTATGTCCTCTACAACCTCCCAGGTCACTCCCCATCCTGTCCTGCAAGTTCTTTCAACCAGCAGCGGCTGATGTCCATTGGAGCTGGTAGGGCAGAATGTAGGGAGCCCAAACAATAGATGGAACCAGTCAAAGACAAGCAGAGCCAACTAATTCTGGTTTTGTCTCCATCTTCCTCCCTGCTGAGTTCTACCAGGGGCAACATTGAGTCTAAGGAGCAGGAAGCTGACAGAAACTGCCACCCTTGGACTGGCTGTAAGAAGGTCAGGGCTGGCTGGGAACAGAACTGAGTTTGGTAGGGCAGGACCTCATTCACTTTTTGTGGGGGAGAACTGTAAATTTTAAGTTGAAACTTGGCAGAAGAATGTGATGACATTCGTATGTAATGCTAAACCATGGTTTAGTGCTAGGGGAATGAGCCCGTGCAAGTCTTGAACTTGTGCACTCCTCCCTCTTGCACACCCATGAAGAAGGGTTCAGAAGCTTCCGCTTCCATTGTAGACTAACCACAGGTTATCATGACATTCAAAGCCAGGGAAACTATGGTTAGTCTTAACTATGATTGGCTAAAGCAAGGCATCTTCAAACCATGGTTTATGAAGCGGTAGTTTTACTAAACCATTGTTGTGATTAAACGCAGTTTATTCTGTTGTTAGTCACAAATGGAAGCGGGAGCTCCTGGTGCTTTTACACTAGAGGAGGGAAGGGAGAAATGTGCTAGCCCAAGCCTCTCACAGGCTCATCTGTAATGTTAAGCAGTGGTTTAGCAAATTGAGGAAATGCAGCCTGTTTGTATACTCCAAAGACTCTTTGATTTTCTTTGTATGAAGGGCTCGCTGTTTTAGTACAATAAATTTCAGTGAGTCTTGATGATACACACAGGAATTCAGGGGGAAGTTTATACCACTCAAGATTTAAAGGGCAAATTGTTGGTACCTTGCTGTTTATGCCTCATCACATTAGAATAGATTACATCCATTTCCCACTGATTAGCTCAATTAATAAATATGCAATGTTCATCCGATAGGTTGTTTTTGTTCATTGTCAAAATTTCCTAATCTAATTCTAATCAGGTAGTGCATGACACACTTTGGTGGGTAAACATTTGTTAGCTGCACCTACTTAGTTGTTCCCATGAAATTATGATGACAAGGGGCTCTTGAGTCACAGCCCTTCATTGCTGCTGGCATCTAAGCATTTGCTTTGGAGCAATCAGGGCTGACTGTGGGTGTCTCTTTCATTTTCCTGCGATGTGACATCCGTAACTGTTTGGATTTGAGGTAGGAAAGGGCCGTAGCTCCAAGATATGAGTGTGTGTTTTGCATGCAAAAGCTCCTGGGCTCAATCCTCAGCATCTCCAAGGAGAACTGGGAAAGACTTCAGGTATTTTGAAACCCTGGGGAGCTGCTGCCAGTCAGTGGAGGCAATACTAACCTAAATGGACCAATGGTCTAACTCAATATAAGGCAGCTAAGTTCTTATGCGGTGAGGTGAAGGCAGATTTGAATGTGGTGAGAGAAAGAGAAACAACTTGAAGTTTTGCGTTGGTGAAGTGCTGCAAGTTGCTTTGCCCTTCAAAGTGTATGTGGAAATCTTACCCAAACTATGTGGCAGCAGAGTCTGATTTGCTACCGATGAGACAAGGGCTGGAGAACTGCAGGCAATTTGGGGAGCATGCAGTTTGTAAATAAGAAGGGAAGGGATTCCTGGTGTTATGTACTGAGTTAAATAGGATCCAAAATGCAGCAGTCTGATTGGTCCTAGAACAATAGGCTCCAGAATGCAGCAGTCTGTTTGGTCCACAGGAGCCACCCAATCCAGCTCCAGTTGGAAGTGAATCTGCAACCTGATTGGCCTACAGGAGAATCCTGGAATTAGCCAATCATGTGGGTCCCATTGTGTAAATAATGTATATAAAGCAGACATTCTTTAGAGCTGGGGGACTTGTGTGTTTGATTATGGCGAAGCCATGATGCCACCCCAGGGCACTCTTCAGTCCTTGACTCGAGGCCTTAATCATTTCGATCTGCGGATGTGGCACTTTTACAAGTGCCACACAATGTCTGTTTGTCCCCAGTGAGGAACTGATCTTTCATTGTGGTTTCACCTATACTCTAGGACTCCTTGCTCACTGATATGAGTCAGGTGCTGTATTATTTCAGGCACTTGCTAAAATCCATTTTGTTTAAGTAAGCTGACCCGTATACGTAAAACTGATGTGCCTTTTAATAGGTAATTTTCTTCCTTTTTTCATAAAGTGCGTTTTTAAACTACTGATTTTATTCATATTTTGAATCGTTTTTAGGTCATCTTGCCCTTGGCTCCTGTCTTTCACAGATAATCTTAGTGTGTATTTTATGCTTTATGTAAACCGGCTAGAGGTTTTGACAATCAAGTGGTGTGTTCCAAATTTCATTAATTAAATAGATAAGGTGAATCTAGCCCACATGTCAGGCTGCACCAGCCTCTTCCAGCGCAGGGAGTCAAAGGTGATGCTTTTGGATCAGCACTGCCTGTCTGACTACTCCCTTTCCATCTACTTTATATAAGAGAGATAAACTATTAGAAAAGCAACAAAAGCTTCCAATATCCTCTCCTCAGAAGAAAATGACCCAGGGAAGCTGGGAGAGCAAAACCATGTGCGTTATACTCTAATCATCTCTCTTCTCCCTCCCTTTTTCTCTTTTTCAGTTCTTTGCATTCATCACCACGCTGCTGTATATTCTTCATGCCTTCAGCAACTACTACCAGTGAAAACTGCCGGGGACGTATATAACATAAGGCCTAATTTTCCCTCCATGGAATGAATCCGTGTCCCAAAACAAATTCACATTTGCGTAAGGACAGAGCCCAGTTGAAATTGTGGCCATTCATCACCTAGCGGCACCTTCTCATTTTAGGTGAAAGAAATATTGGGTTTTATTTCAACCTGCCATTTCACTCAAGCTGTGTTGTGTAAGAAGCTGCAGTAGAAATATTACCACCCAATCCTTGATAATCACAGTTATCCAGAGTCATGGTCTGTTCCCCAGAGTTTGTGCCTTGGAAAACCTGTGTAAATAATACACCCATTTTTCTAAATCAGTGTGTGTTTGTGGGGGGTTCTTCTTCAAAGTACTTGTACCGTTTCCAAACCAACTCCTCTGCTGATGAAGCCGGGTATATCTGCTCTGAAACCCTCGCACGTTGCAGAGGATTCTGGGGTATTTTCTAGGTGAGCACAGATGATAAGAGGCACTGGCCAAGTCTGTGGAGCCCCACCATTGCCCAGCGTAAACTCAGAAATGTGCTCTCAAATGCGTCTCACAATCTCCCACCTCTGCGTGTCACAGGAAACATGGGTGGCAGCGGGCAAACTGTCTTTCAGGGAGGCTTGTCTGTGACTATATTCTTCTGACTAGGTTCCTTTGAGAAGCTTCCAGACAATTCCAGAGCTTCCCCGAAGAACCGTTTGAAAACTATTCCCTCAGGCCATTTGGATAAAACCATGTTTGGCCTGACAATGACCGTCACAAACAAATGAATACCGATGACCATTAAGAAAGATTCATGTGTTACTTTCTGATGCTGTAGTATTGGCCCGTGGTATTTTTACCTCATCAAACGCGTGTGGGACGTATATTTTGAAAATGTTCCTGCAAGTGGCAAAAGATTGTATTTACTTCAGGGGATGAATAAATATAAACTCTGGCTTGTCATCTTGTCACGATGATATTACTGGGTCAAAGAGCAATGTGTGAATTGCCCTTTCAGTACTACTGATATATGCTAAAGGTTTTTCTGTCCTTTGTTATTACAGAGAATGTTTGTTTTTATGGGGAAACATGAAGTAACTTATTGGTAAATCTGTGTGGGGTTTTTTTAAAAATAGTTTTGTTCTCCATTTTATATTGCTATTTTAGTGAACTATCTTTTGCTAGGATAATATGGCTGACTGTTCTCTCTGATTGGCTCACGTGTCTCTCTTTTGCTGTTGCTGTAAAATAAATCTCTCTGGAGATCTGCCTCCCACTATATCTGCGTTCCTGTGTATGTAGATGTAGATGCAGAAGATGTAATTAAGGACATGTTTTTGCCATGAAGTTTAAACTGCCAGAGAACTGTGAGGGTTGTAGGCTTGTGGGGTCCATTAGGGGGCCAGAGCTTTCCAAGGATCCATCTAGATCATTACATATTTTCAAACACAACTACTGTAAGCCATGGGTCACTCCCAGAAAAGGGGAAGAAATTCAGTTTTGTTTGCATTTTAATGAGAAACTACCTGATTTGCAAGTTCTTCAATAAATACAAGAACCAAAATACAGCTATCCATCTGAATTGGCACCTCTCTGAATTTTGCGATACAGCTGCACAACCAGAAGATGTGTACAGAAATGCATGTATTAGGGGAAAGTGTTTATAAAACTTCATAAATTAGTGAAAGTAACACACACAAATACATTATGTTAGGGAAACCCGCTTGCAAAAATGTGTATATTAGTCAAAACTGCATACAAAAATTGTTTTTTTAAAGGAGAAAGTCACACTAAAATGCTGGTGAATTTATGAGTATTTTTTTTTTAAAAAAAAAACCAGCTTGCAAATTTCTGCTTAAATGTGAAGAATTGAATTCAAGATTTGGAAAAATGAAAAACTGACAGAAACCTAATTGACATATTTGTCCATTCCCCATCTCTGATGGTAGCAGCCTGCTTCTTGATAAAGGAGAACAATGAAAACACACAGAAGTTTGGGAGTTAATTCTACACGTCTGCCTCTGAGATCCAGGAGGGCTTCAAATCAAGCCGAGGGAACTTTTTTGTAGCAATCCAACTCTGAGGTTAAGCTGTGCTTCCAATCCATGCAGGGGTGCTCAACCTTTTTTGGGCTTGGGGCCACTTCTGGAGATCCCAACCACTGTTGTGAGCATCAGAAAATAGATCAATATCCATTTCAGAGAAGAAAAATTGGCAGTGCTCAGAACTCCACTCAAATAACAGACAAAACAACTACTTTTATCCCCATATACCTCCCTGCTGCATTCTACAAGGGGCACACTGAGGACTCTTTTGGGGCTGAGATGTCCTCCATTTCTACCATGATGTCTAGGCATGGGTCTAAGTGGCGTGCTGTTGTTTTTCTGTCCCACTGCTTCCCCCAGGAAAAACCGTGGTGTAGTGCTGAATCGGAATTAACGTCAATCAGGTTTTCTGTGGATTGACATTTTTTTCTGGTTCAGCGCTAAACAGCAGTTTTCCTTGAGGAAAGCAATGTGGCAAAAAACAAAGAACCCACATCACTCGGATCCATGCACAGTAGTCATGGGGCAAATGGAGGAAACCTTAGACCAAAGAGAAGTGTGGATGAACCCAGAGACTACAAAGGAAGTCTCTGAGATGCAGAGATGCAGAGCCACCCACCAGAATGGCTGAATTTAAGAAGGCAGGCAGAGGAAGGGCGAGCTGAGGCCCGACCCATTTGCCAGAGGCAGATTTAGGGCAGTGCAACTGGTTCCCCTGTAAAGGGTACCAAGCTGAGGCGGGGCTGCAGGGCATCACAACTATGATGTAGTGCATGCGCAGAATGGAAGACGAGGTAGGGGGGCACCAAATTTTGACCTTGTACAAGATGCTGTGCGAGGCCAAAATTCAGTGCCTCTGCATTTGTTCTAACAGATTATCCTCGCCTGGTATTATCTCAGATACACCATTGGACCTTAGTGCGGAAGGGGTCCACACTCGGATAAGTTCTCCCCTCAAAAAATAATCCCTGCCTCTTAGAGCTGAACCACTGACTCATCTATTGCCCTTTCCTCCGGGGCCCATTTGCACCACTGTCCATGAGGAAGCCGCATGCCAATGAAGAGAGCTGCCTGTTGATTTGCTGTACTTAGGCCTCGTCCACACTTCCTAGAAAGCACGGATCTGAGTGGGATTCTGCTTGTCCCGTGCTTTCTAGGCATGGGTCAGAGTGCCTTTGCCCTGCCTCTTTCCACAGGAAAACCTGGGGAAAACCTTGAGTGCAGTGGTGAAGCTAGGCTTTATACAGGGTGAGTCTTTTAAAAGAGGCCCTGTGGAATATGTGTACTCTGTATCTACAGGGCCTCTTTTAAAGGACTCGCCCTGTATCACCCGTGTCAAATACCCAGTTTGGCACCCCCTAACGTATTTGCACACACACACACACACAGAGGCTGGGAGCCTCAAGGGTGCCCCTCCAGAGGCTTCACCAGGGACAAAAAACCAACTGCCCCCACCAACTATGGCACTGCCTTAGTGGTCAACTGGAATATACAGCAGTCTGTGGAAATCCCAATCGCCGTTTGTTCCAATTCAGAGCTGAACTATGGGTTTCCCTGGGGGAAAGTGGCAGGGCAAACGGAAGTGTTGATGAGCCCTGAGAGGCAAGCAGTTTTTCCTTTTTCTGGCTAGCTGGTGGAAGCCTGTTTCGGAAGGGACCCAGCTTCTGCTGTAGCCTGCCGGCCTGCCTAACTCATTTCTTCTTCTACTAGGATAGCTAGTCTTCTTTCTTTGGCATAGATTGTCTTCCATGAACACGGTTTTAACAGTGAATCTGTAAGTGACTGTGGAGGCCAATTCTGGATCCAGATGTCCTTCCACAGTGGGGACATGGGTTTCCAGGTGGGAGTTGATCACGGTGTGGATTTGCCAAGCGTGCCTTCCTCTTAGCACATTTCTCCTTTGCGTCCTGGGTTCATGCTTCTTCAAAGCCCATGACACCTTTGGTAAAGGGTGTTCTCCAACTGGAGCGCTCGCAGGTCAGTGTTTCCCAGTTGTGGGTGTTTTCCATTTTAAAGTTTGGAATAGAGTAGTTGCTTTGGAAGACGATAATCAGGCATCTGCACAACATGACCAGTCCAACGAAGTTGATGTTGAAGAATCACTGCTACCACATTTCTAAAAGACAAAGAAGCTATTGCACTGCACTGGAAAGAACATTACCATCATCTCCTAAACAGGATAGCTAGTGCTGTGCCCTTCATAGGTTATTGGACTCCAATGCCCCAGACAGCATGGTCAATAGTCAGAGATGCCAGTGTGATGTAGTTGTCGAATTTAGGACTAGCATGTGGGTGACGCTGCCTTAGGTGACCTTGGGCCAGTCACTGTCTCTCAGTCCAGACAACCTCACAAGGTGGTTGTGAGGATAGCAGTGAGAAGGCAGAAACAATGTGTGCCACCTTGATCTCTTTAAAGGAAAGGGAAGATATAAATGGGAAGATACTACTAACACTAATCAGCTGGTGGGTACCACACTGGCTACTGCTGTTCTTCGGTGTCTAGCAAACTTGTGATGTCTCTTCTACAAGCACCGATCTACCACCATGCAATTAACTGAGCTGGCCACTGGGTGTCTGTAGTGCTCTGTTCAGACACCGAAAGACAATGTTTTTCCCCCCTGGCTGGACTCTGCTTTGATGCAGTTCCTGTGAGAAATATGAGCCGTTCTCTCTAACCAACTGGAAGCCGGCTCCTTTAATTCTGCCTTTAGGGCCAGTTCTCACTTTGCAGGATAAGCAGAGCATAGATACCTAGCAGGCCCTTAGCCAGAAATGTTTCATTGAGGGGGCCTAAGTGGGCAGGGAATCTTTGCTGAACAGCCAAGTGTGTACACACACACACAGAGAGAGAGAGAGAGAGAGAGAGAGAGAGAGAGAGAGAGAGAGAGACAACCTGGTTATTTAATGGCTGGAATACTGTCTGGATGCTTTCCTTTTGTTAACGGAGAAATCTGAAGGCTCCCTTGGACAAAAAACAAGGACACCAGCCAGGAATACCAGAGCAAAACAGCCGGCAGTAGGCTTGGTCTTTGTTTAGTATAAATATTTAAAAATGTAGTATATTTTAAATATTTGTGAAATATACTCAGAGTCGCAAAGTGATTTCATGCTCTTTATTCAGCTCATATCTTCCCTGGCCATTGGCCATGCTTGCTGCAACTGATGGGAGTTGTAGTTTAGCAGCATCTTGAGGGGCCAAAGGCTCCCCCACTCTTGAACTAGTTTCACCATCACCATCGCCATCATTTGCATGCCACCTTTCCATAACAAGCCATGCTCAAGATATCTCAAAATATCAAAAGGTTTACATAATTCACTAATATTCACAATACTGGTGCTTAGCTAACAGGCTGGCCAAGAGACAGGCATCAAGGAAAGGGGCAATGACAGAGTGTCATCTGCTTGGGAATTAGGCTGACAACCTTTGAATCATTCCCTGAACTTTCAGGATTTTGACGTGGGTGGCGCTGTGGGTTAAATCACAGAGCCTAGGACTTGCCAATCAGAAGGTCGGCAGTTTGAATCCCCGCGATGGGGTGAGCTCCCGTTGCTCGGTCCCTGCTTCTGCCAACCTAGCAGTTCGGAAGCATGTCAAAGTGCAAGTAGATAAATAGGTACTGCTCTGGCAGGAAGGTAAACGGCGTTTCCGTGTGCTGCTCTGGTTCGCCAGAAGCGGCTTAGTCATGCTGGCCACATGACCCGAAAGCTGTATGCTGGCTCCCTCGGCCAATAAAGCGAGATAAGCGCCGCAACCCCAGAGTTGGCCACGACTGGACCTAATGGTCAGGGGTCCCTTTACCTTTAATAGCAGGTGATCCACACCAGGAGCAGGCTAGGCTGGAACTTTATTTCCCAGGTATCTGGGAACCCTGTCACTGGATGCAGCCAGAGACTGAGCCTCGCCCCCTTCTGTCCTGGGGAATGTGGTTGGCCCAGTCTAGGACTTAAAACTATGCAGATGGCAGTGATAGAGACCAAAGCTCCTGGAAGGGACAGCTATTTACTGGAAGGGCAGTTTAGCGGAGGGAGGCGGGACCCGAGTCTCAATAAAGATTAAAGATCTTTTTCAGTCTCTTACATAGTGTATGTGCAAGGTTTTTGTGTCAACGTCACGTGGGTAGGTTCTCTTTCTATTCCATGCTCTCCCTCCCCACCTCTCTTCTCTCCTAAGGTTGCCATACATCTGGAATTTCCCAGACATAGGTGGGATTCAGCAGTTGAAAACAGAGTGTGGGCGGGGCGGAAATCGCCGAAATGTCCAGGAAAATCTGGACATATGGCAACCCATGTCGGAAGTGTCGATTTTGGAAAATTTCCTTTAAAATAGCTTTAAAACTTTATTATTATTATTATTATTATTATTATTATTATTATTATTATTATTAGATATTTTGCAAAAGAAGCAGCAGCTCAACAACTCTGACAAAAAACTTTTGTGTCCGGATTTTCACTTTTTGAAATACGGCAACCCTATTCTCCCCCAACCGGATTACAACACCATTGTATCACGTCAAATATTAGTGATCTGTAGAAAGGACTTTATGATCTGAAAACAGAGGTGATGCATGTACTTTTGTAACTGAAAAATCTTTAATAAAAACAATTTAAAAAGAAAGAAAGATTAATCAGCTTGAAGGAGGAAAACCGGTTTCAGGTGAAATAAAAGCACAGTGTGAACAACAGATTTTTCCATTTGAAGAGAGAGGAGAGAATACACTTACTTTATTTAAGGTTTCATACCTGGTTCCGGTTACAAAGGATGTGGCAACTCTTTTCCTGCGAGGAAAAGTTATTTCATTTGTGGCTTTTTAGCGTAGAGAAAAGGTGAGTGAGAGGAGCCAGGGTAGAAATGTGTAGAATTATGGGTAGCTTGGAGAAAGTTGGATAGAGAAGGTTTTCTCCCTCTCTCATAAAGCTAGAATTTATAGGCGTCCAGTGATACTGATGGTTGGAAGATTCAGGATTGAAAAAACAAAGCCCGTCTTCACTCTGCACATAACTAGTTAAGCTATGGAATTCTCTCACACAAGAAGCAGTGATTGGACATCAACTTGGATGGGGATTAGACAAATTCATGGAAGGGATAAGGCTATCTGTGGCTAGGAGCCATGATGCGCATTTCTACCTCCTTGAGGCTGTGAGTCTCTGGTGTACCAGTGGCTGGGAATCACACATGGGTGGAGTGGCTGTCACACAAAGGTCCTGCTTGGGCTTGGGGTGGCTTCCCATAGACATTTGGTTGGCAAAAACAGGATGCTAGACTATATGGGCCATTGGCCTGATCCAGTAGGCTCTTCTTAGGTTCCCAGCAGTGCTTGTAGTTATTTTCCGTCAAATTTCCCTTCATGCTCCATTCCCTCTCAACCGCGTTTTCTATCAGGAACTAGTTATCAGACAGAACAGGTTTTGTGTACTAAAAATGTAAAATAGTCCAACACACAGAAATTACCAGTGCAAAGCCTTGGCAGAGGTCAGCAAGGAAAGGCCAAGACCTTTCGGACCTGTGATCTGATCTCCCAACTCTTGATTTTTTTAAAAATAGAAAACATCTGTTGGATGATTAAAAACCAAGACTAAATCCAAGAAATCTGGAACGAATATTTAGGCGATAAGGCGGATAGTGGTGGGAAGTAGGGGGAGGAGAGGTGGGAAAATATTGTTTAAAAAGGCGTAGTCATAGGTATATCAGTGTATTCAAATCAGAATAGTCAAATTGTGTTATTATTGTTATTATGGTTTTTGTTGTGTGTGTCTTTTGTGGTTGATGTTTGTATCGAAAAAAACGATTAAACACATTAAAAACCAAAACAACAACAACAACAAAAAACCAAGACTAGGTTTTTAACCTATAACCTAGGTGCTAGGTTCTAGCCACCAATTTCATTTGGGCTATAACAGCACCTGTTTACCTTTGTAGTAGAAGTATTTCTCAATCTGAGCGAGGAAATGCAAGTGTGTGTGTCTGTGTGTAGGTAGGATTATCGGCCAGGGGGAAAAAAGAGAGTGATCGGCTGCTAATTGTTGCAGAGCAAATAGTGAATAAAAGGACAGCCAAAAGGCCTAACGAAAGAAAACTGGCAAATTTGTGTGTGAGAAAGAGTGCGTGGAAGGAAAGGGGGCCGGCTGCATGCTGATTTTTAAAAGAGCCCTTGCAGAATACCTCTTGTAGCCATGAGAAACCTATAAGAAGGAAACATAAGAAAATATGAAACAACAGTGAAAGTCCAAGCACAGCTGCATGGCCCAAAGTCAGGAAGGGTAGAAGTTGTGGTCCAAGGTCGTCCGGAGGTCTCCCCTTTGCTTCTCCATACTGGAGACAACGGTGACCTAGATGAACCAACGGACTGACCAAGTATATAAGCCAGTTTCCTCCCAGCGAAGTAGAGCATGGAGCACTGTGCAAAGAGAAAGGGATCAAAAGTCCAGGTGGAAAGCCACCCGAGTACTACATACTTATCTCAAAGAGTCGCATTAGCCAAACACAAGTGGGTTGAGCTTTCTGACCACACCAGGAGTCAGCTGTGTCGAATCAGACCATGGCACTAAACATAAAGGGGCCAAGAGGGAACTGGGCAGCAGTTGCAGTCCAGGGAGTGGAGTGTTGGACAAACAGGTGACAGATTTATTCCGGGGCCCTGGGTATGTTGTTGTCAATACCTCCTGCCCCATGGCCACAAACACACAGGCTTGCTTCTCCTCTCCCTCTGCTGCTGCTGCTGCAGTGGCAGAAATACCATTCCCTGTTGGCTGCCCACTGGCCAGCATCTTAGCAGTTGGGTTGATGGTAACTCAACAGCATCCCTAGAGTCTCAGGCAGGGCTCTATACCCTGAGGGTCATCTAGCCCAACCCACAGTAACTCAGGAATCTCAACTCAAGCATCCAAGACAACCTCTGCAAATTAAAGGAAAATGACCCTATATTAAACGACATCCCAAGAGAAACGGCCAATGAGGTCGGCTTTGCTGCTGTGCTGTAATCTTGGCAACAGCATTAGATCCTTACTCTCTGAGAAAAAATGAATTGGTGCCTGATGATGTACAGTCAAACCTCAGTTCCCAAATGCCTCCGTTATCATACGTTTCAGCTCACGAACACCAAAAACCTGAAAATAAGTGTTCCAGTTTTCGAACATTTTTCGGAAGCCGAACATCTGGCGTGGCTTCCGCTTGAGTGCAGGAAGCTCTTGCAGCCAATCGGAAGCCGCGCCTTGGTTGTTGAACGTTTTGGAAGCTGAACGGGCTTCTGGAACGGATTACATTCGACAACCAAGGTTCGACTGTATTTTAGAAGCTGTTGCAAGAGAGGTGTTGTTTCCTTGCACTTGGGAATGAATCAGTCAGCACCTGACAGATGCATGATCTAATGGGGCCCTCCTCTAAGTAACTAACAGCTGGTGAAGTGAGAGGGCCTTTATGTGGTGGTACCCCTTACCGTTATTTATTCATTTGTTTATTTATTTAAGCAAGCACACACACACACAGCTTTCTCATAAAATATCAGGGTAATGTGCTGCCCTGGAATCTACAAGGTTAAAGTGTGACCTAGAATAAAATTTAGAATAAAAATAAAATAACAAAAAATAACTAACCCTAACCCTACCTCCAACCCTAACACTGACCCTAACCCCAACCCAAATCCTACCCCTACTCGACTTTAACTCTACCTCAAACCCTGACCCTACCCCTACCCTTACCCTTACCCCTGACCCTGACCCTAACCCTAAATCCAACCCCAACCCTACCCCTACCCTTCTAACCCTAACCCTTAGACAGGGTTCACAAAAAGCAGTGAGGCAGCTTCTTCCTTCCCCCCTAAGTTGTTGTTATTTGTAACTGCCACCTCCCAAATAGCAACAGCAGAAGCAGTGGCCCCCATTTTGCATCCCGTACAATGTCCTGATTATCCGGTGCATTGTGTGGGGAGAGGGGAATGGTAGAATATTCTGCAAAGTAGCCTTTTCATTCTTGATCTGGGTAGGGTGAGAAAAATTAAAATCTTAGAAATTTTTATCAGAAAGACATTTTGGCTGAGCTCTAGAATGCACATCAGCAATATTGTAGGAAGATGGAGAATCGAGTTGAAGAGTCATGTGTCCTAAGGTTGCCTATCTGTTGGGCGAATTGTTTATAACGTGAATCACAGGTGAATTAAGAGTTGACTGGGCTCAGTCTTCAAAACGTTCCAATTTCCCTACTCCAGTAAAAGTTAGTATCGCCCACCCTACCAATAAATCCATCACCTGTTACAAAGATCCATCTTGCCAAAGTTCAGATTTGGTCTGTCTGCTAACTCACTCCCACCTGCCAAAGCTTATCCTATTTGTGACATCATTCATGACAGAAGAATGTCATGTTTGCATTCGGTTCCAGCTATCTCCATGCCAACAGCAAGTGGGCAGTAGGAATTCCTTGCAGCTAGAGAGCCATCAATGCCTAATGACCGAACACATTTGATTTTATATTTGCTCCCATAACCTAAGTCTAAATCAGACTTTCGCGTAACCCTGCAAGCCTGATTCCAAACGCTTATAAACTAGTCAATCCAATGAATCCTTTATGGATGAATTCTGATCCAATTCTATTCGATAATTTCTGCTCCAAATTGCCCCCACTTCCTTCCACCTGTTTACAGCATTTTAAATATTTAGAAATCATTTTGAACTGTTCAGTATCTCCAGATCATTCTTCAGAATTGTTCTTCGGGTTTCTTTGCCCCTTGCTATGCAGAGGTGAATACTTCCGCAAAGATTTTGTTTAGTACTGGGGTTGGGAAGCTTAATGTCTTAATTCCCAAGCTCTTGTTCCCCTGTGGTAAAAGTCAATACAGCCCCCAAATAAATCCATCACCTGAGAGTTCAGACATGGTTTGACCATTAACTGTCTCTCTGTCAAGACTTCTGAGCTTATTCTTTTTGTGACCTCACACAGAATGTCCATGTTTCTATTCTGCCATGCTATCTCCATGCCAACAGCAGTTAGACAGTTATAAATCCCTGTTGTGGCTAGAGAATCACTGATGCCTCGCTATTCAGCAAATTAATTTAGATTTTTGCTCTCATGACCTAAGCTTGATTTTGAGTTGCGTGTAACCTGAAAGCCTGCTTCTAGAAGTTTATAGACTAGTTGATCCAGTGAATCTTTATAAACAAATTATGATCGAGTTACTCCACAACTTTTACTGTGAGTAAATTCATCTCCCTCTTCCAGGTGTTCGATTTTAGAATACAAGCCCCACTTTGAAATGTTCAGTATCTCCGAACTGTTATTCAGGTTCTTTCTCACACCCTATGATGAGGTTGCTGGAGGCCCAGATAATTCTATTCAGTACTGGGCTTAAGAAAACTTTAAATATTGAAAATCTTCCCCTCAATAGAGCCCCGATATAAATTCATCACCTGACTTGATGATCCATCTTGCCAGAGTTCAGACATGGGCTGACTGTTTACTGCTTCTAACTCTGCTGAGACTTTTGAGCATAACCTGTTTGTGACATCATGCGTGACATCAGAATGTCCATGTTTGCATTTTGCCCAGGCTGTTGCCATGCCAACAAGGGAGGCCAGTAAAACTTTGCAAGCAGATAACCATCAGTCTTACTAGCCAGTATCTGAGGTTTATTGCTTATGCTTCCTTGACCCTTCCCTTTATTATGCAGGAATAAGTGGGCCCCCAAATGATTTTATTTGGTATGGAGGGGTGGTTGCTCAAGCAACCACTTCACCTTTTTGTTGTTTGAAGAACATTCATGAAATACATGAAAAAGACGCTGGAAGAGGTGGATTATTGGTCAACCAACTGGAATGAATGGCAAATCTGTGGCAGCACTGAGTCATGGGTAGCCGAGTACACGAGACCTGAACTGCAAGGCCCATTGTGATCCAAACTGGTTTTATTTAGATTAGTTTCTTTTATATTTGATAAAAAATATACCAGAAATTTAATATTAATATATTTACTTTCAAACTTTAATAAAATCGATTGAAATAAAAATTTCATTTATTTAAATAGGAGAATTAATATTTTCCATAGCAATCAATGGAATTTCTATGGGTTTGACTGGATTGTGCCGATATATACCGTATTTTTCACTCTATAAGATGCACCAGACCACAAGACGCACCTAGTTTTTGGAGGAGGAAAACAAGAAAAAAAATATTCTGAATCTCAGAAGCCAGAACAGCAAGAGGGATCACTGCGCAGTGAAAGCAGCAATCCCTCTTGCTGTTCTGGCTTCTGGGATAGCTGCGCAGCCTGCATTCGCTCCATAAGACGCACACACATTTCCCCTTACTTTTTAGGAGGGAAAAAGTGAGTCTTATAGAGCAAAAAATACGGTATTTTTCTACCCGGGCTCCACCATAGCCAACAACCTCTCCATTGATGCTGAGCTGGACAAGCATATTGGCAATGCAGCTATGGCAATGGCTCAGCTCTATTTGAGTTCAAATAGTTCAAAACTATGGGAAGGAAACAAGAATAATGTAGCCGACTTTAAATGAAAGCGTGGACAATTGAAAATAATTTTTCAAAAAGAACGCCCTTAAACAGTGTAATTTCTAACAGTCACCAATGGGATGCAAGGAAACATTTCAGCATTTCAAAATCATTGTTGAACTTGCAAGCAGAGTCCCTTTTTAAATCAGTTTACAGTCCCAAGAGCAGAAACCCACTCCTCTGCTGTAGCAGCCTGCTTGGGGTTGCCACAGAATTCTTCCACTTGAGTAAATAAAACATGGTTCTCAATCCACATTGGTTAATGCATCAGTTCAGTCTCTCTGGAACTTCTTTATTCCACCTTAGTTGTGGGTCAGGAACCCTAGTCCCAAAACAGCCACTTCTGCAGCCGCTTCAAAACACAATTTCAGGAAGGATTCTATCTGCTTCCTCTCTGGCACATGAGCCATGAGTCTTTACCTGGGGGTGCAAGGGGTGCGGGACACCCAGGCGCCAAATTCTAAGGGGTGCCCGATGCTGAAGCCGCCTAAGCCAGGGGTCAGCAAACTTTTTCAGCAGGGGGCCGGTTCACTGTCCCTCAGACCTTGTGGGGGGCTGGACTATATTTTGAAGGGAAAAAAATGAACGAATTCCTAAGCCCCACAAATAACCCAGAGATGCATTTTAAATAAAAGGACACATTCTACACATGTAAAAACACGCTGATTCCTGGACCGTTGTATTTTAATCTTGTTTTTAAGTTGTATTCATTCAACTTGTTTTTAATTATTGCTTGTTAGCCGCCCTGAGCCTGGCCTTGGCTGGGGAGGACGGGGTATAAATAAAAATTATTATTATTATTATTATTATTATTATTATTATTATTATTATTATTATTATCATCATTATTACTGTTTCACTAAAGGACTTTTGACTTTGTGCGCTCATTTACCAAAGACACAGCGCCAGCGGCATCACTTGTCATTCACAACGGCGGCGCTTGTAAGACTTGGGGGCGCTGCGCGGATCTTTGCACCCCGGCAGCACATATGCTAAAGACTTCCCTGCACATGAGGAAACTCCAACCCCCCTTCCATGTGCTACGCACTAGAAAACAGAAACTTCACTGTTGACACTAGTGTTACATGCCACCCCAGTCTCCACTGAGCGACTGCACGAGATCCCAGGGGCTGCAGCACTTACCCAGGGTTGTGTTACCACTGGGAAGATCGAGCCACAGCGGAAGCTAGTGCCTTTAAGAAATATGGTTTATTAACACATATTTATACTTGGAAATCTGCAGTGGACGGGGTGCTGAACATTATACCCCAAGAGTGTCTCATAGCTTCAGCAAGCTTGGATCCAAAGCAACGGTCAGTAATGGTTCCTGGTCTCGTAGGGTAGCCTCCTCCAGCCACAGCCAAGATGACCTCCAGGCCCCGCATGGACTTCTGGCCTGCCCAGCAGCTCTTAGAAGACTGACCTTTGCTCTTCTCCCCAGCACACCTCTTCTCCACAAACCCAAGTTTCCTGTAAAACAACACTTTCCCCAGTTACTTCAGGTATTCCTTGTCCGGCACAGTTCTGTAGTTTGCATAATTTCCCCTTCCTATACCCAAATGTTAGCTAGATTCTGACATTCATTAATTTATTGGGTTTGGTGGGCGGGCGTCTCCCCACAAACTAGTAACAATATGGTGTGAAAGTAGTCTCAGAAGAGTTCAACCCAAGTGGAAAGCACTGTGGGTTTTGAATTACACTCGCTGCACCTGCCCTTCGGATACGATCATAAGGTGCTTGCAACAGTGTGTGACAAACGAGGACACCCTTTGGAGCAGCCTTTCACTCCTCCCCAGGCACAAAAACAGAAGAAGAGGCAGGTCCTTCTGCTAAGCTGGCCACACCTATGCTGAGCTCCTTACCTGGAGGGCGGGCAGCATTAACAGAGGGAAAAGGTTAAGAACTCAGCTACTCAAGAAGAGCACAGGGAAAGAGCATTTGGCTTGGAAGGGTGAGGACGTCTGCGTGGTGAGTTTTGGAAGGGAAGCGAACCAGAAATATGTCTTCAACAACCACCGGCTCCAGTTTACCCAGCGGCATGAAGGTCCTGGCTACTTTCCCTGATATTCTGGCCATTCCTGAATTTGTAAGTATGATTTTCCGCTGTTAAAAACAGAACCTGGTAGCTAGGACATTCCAGTGCAAACCTAGGAACATTTACTTGGAGGAAAGTCCGGCTGTATCAAACAAGGCATTTCACCCTTGTGTGTCTTGGGATTGTGGGTTCTGCTTCTTAGTGACTTTCTGAGCAAAGTTTCTAGATTTTTTCCCCAGGTTTGGTTAGCTCTCCTCCTTGTTCTCTCATATACTGGAACATTTACTTTTCACTATGATCCCCTTCTTTAAAAACAACAAATTAGACTGGTTATCAAATATTCAAAAAGGACAACTGGGAAAGAAATTACCCCCCAAACCAGATGTTGATGGGATTTGAGGTGTTTAAATTCTGCTTCTAAATGTTTTGCTTTGTTTCTGTGCACATATATATTTTAATTCTGAGAACATGCTAAGTTATTTGACCTTCAAGGTTATACACTGCCGCACAAATCCATGCCTGGAAACAGGTGTACCTCGTGCAGGTGTGTGTAGCATTCAAGCAGCTAATTAGTCAGGTGAACTGGTGGCCTATGCAGTAGAGCAAATCTTCAAGGTCTGCTGAGCATGCAGCTTACTGGGAAGGCATGGTTTGTTACTCTCTGGTATGAAGAGAACTGGCAGGTTACTCAGTTACTCTACTTCTCATGTTGATAAAGATCCATAGTGCAAATGCAAAGGTTTGGGCAGTGTAGAGTTGGAAAAATGGCGGAGAATTAAGACTGCTTCTGTCCATCGCTATTTTGCAGGTGGGATCCAGTTAATTGCTGGCAAATTCAGCATGCACAATAAAAGGGGATTTGTGCTGTTGTTAAAAAAAACCACAGATTTGTTGCACAACAATAACAGCCATGTTTTGTGGTTAGGAAAGTGATAGTAAATGCAGACATTCCAGTGTCCTGGTTTCAGATTTGATCCCTGAATCTCCCACTTTTCCTTAGGATGTCTCTATTTTCATTAGAGAAGTGTTGGAGGCTATGGAGTTATCCACCCCCCTAGCTGTCTGAAGGCAATCCTGTATAGGGAAGGTTTTTTTTAAAAAAAAATGTTTAATGTTTTATTATGTTTTAATATATGTTGGAAGCTTCCCAGAGTGCTGGGGCAACCCAATAAGATGCAGTAAATAGTAAAATTATCATTATGGAATGGGACATCCCTATTTTCATCGGAGAAATGTTGGAGGGTATGGAAATGCATCTGAAAGTGTGGATTGCTGAGGTGATGTCATATAACCTCCCCACAAACGAATTGGAAAAAACGCTCAATAACTGTGATTAACAATAACAATAGATGTTGTATCACCTACCTGCAAATTTTGTGCAAGCAAATGAGAGTTAATGAATGCTCAAGTTTGGAAGAGACTTAAGTGATGGTGAGAGGTTAAGCAGGAATGGCAACTCATTCAGCTCTTACAGTAGCTAGCTTAAATTACAGTTAAATCCTTTAATATTAGCCTCATTGAGTTCAATGAAGAACATGGCTATTGCAGCCTTAGGGGACAATGCTCCCTTCCATAACTTTCAATGCCAGGAAAGTGTTTATTGCCCTTTCCTCTAGCCCTCCTTTCAAGATGTTCTCTCTTTCATTCATCATCACGACAACCCTGTGAGGTTGGTTAGGAGGAGTGTGTGTGATTGGTCAGCCAGTGAGCTTCATGGCTGAGGAAGACTTTAAACCTGAGATTCCAACACGTTATCTATTACAGCTGAAGAGTTGGGTTCTACTTGGGCCTTGAGCAGTGTGAAACAGGCGGAAATTTTGGCACCAAAGTGGAAAGGTCGCAGCTATTGATTTTTGATCTGTTGTGTTACATGTCTGAGGTACAGGAGCTCAGCTGAATGGGAGCCCCAGGACTGCTTGAAGAGCTCATTACATCTGCCTGTTATTTTGCCTAAACATTTGTGCCTCTTATCAAGGCTGCTAATACTCTATACCTTTAAAACACATTCAAACCACTTTCTTTCCCTCCAATGATTCTGGGTACTGTAGTTGACCACACACACACACCCCGAGCTGCAATTCCTAGTGACTCTTAACACACTACAGTGCCCAGAATTCTTTGAGCAGGGAAATGCGCTTTAAAGGTAAAGTCTGTACACAGTTCTATGTGCCTACCTCTGATGCAGCCATCGGATGTGGTTTAAACAATACATGATTGTTTATTCATTATTTGGCACCTTTTCAGCTATAAAAGGTCAATGTATGGTTTGGGGTAGAGCCAAGGTATATGTGTGGAGGCCTAACAATTTGCTCTCATACTGATCCCCCAGAGCTATCCAATTTAAGGCCATTTTAGATATGAGAAATAAGCACACAGGAATGCTAGTTGTGTGATTATTGTCACATCTGCTTTGGCCCTTAAAACAACCCCCCTCCCCCATATAAAATGATAAGAGAGGAAATGAATGAATGGAATCCAACCATCTTACATATGTATATAAAGAAACTAGGCATAACAGATTGCTTGCTACTAAAAGGAAATGGATTTGCATACGTATCTACGTTTTCTTTTACAAGCAATATATTGTTTGATATTGTTGATGCTGCGATTTCAGAGGTACCAGTAATTTGTATATTGGTTTAAGGAACTAGATTTGTATTTCTTTGAGAAACGGAGGGCATAAGAGCCAACTCCTAGAGGCCTAGGTCCTTTCTGCCCTCCTCGTCAATAAAATATTTGAGGGGACCACACACCCCATAGTGGATGGGCATTGCCTTTCAAATAGTGTGTGTGCTTGTCTTGTGCATGGCTAGTGATCGATTATGGTGGTGAGCCTTACCTGCCCCCCCTCAATATTTTATTCAAGTTGCTACCCCTGTCGGAGGGCTCTGTTAAATGTGACCACAGAGAGGTTTAATGGAGGAGGGTAGGTGCTTCACCCAGCAGTTTAGCAAGCTCTGTTAAACCTTGACGCAGGCGTGGCTTGTTGCAGGAGGGGTGGCAGAAATGCTTGGGGCAACCTGTTAAGGGGTGGGTGAAGGGTGTAATAGTTGGGGGGGGGGGGAAGCGGCAATTGCCAAATGAGTATGTGGGGTTGGTGAGCAGAGGCAGCAAGGGTGGCAAACCCTAGTTAAACATATATTTTTTTTAAGAGAGAAGGTGAACTATGATATCAAAGGTTTTGCATTAATATATCTTAGGAATATTGAATGGTTTATATAGCAGGATGTGTGGCATTATTTGCTATCCTTGATAATATTTCTATTATTATTTAAAGTTTGTATAGCCATAAAAAGTGAAATGAAAAGAAAGGGATTCCTCCATTGAACCTGCTGTCAACAGCCGGTGAGAGTGAGTTGAATAGATGGAGATCTTTGGTCTAAGACTAAGTCAAGGGGCTGGAAGATCAGACTTTGGGAGCTCTCTCTGCAGAAGTCCTATGTCATATCTAGTTGGGCTCTAACCACCAAGTCACCACAGTGTTTAGCCATTCCTTTCATTGGAGGAGTCCTCCACCAGCAGATCTGGGTCCACTTGGTTACTGCTACAACAGGTTAAACTTTGGGGAAATTCCAGCACCTTTGCCAGTGCTTTTCTCTTGGGTTGCTAGGGGTTGGGATGGGCTAGTGGAATATCTGCTTAATGTTGTCACCTCTGCGGACAGCACCTGGACCTTTAACATCTGGACAGCATGCAGAAATTGGGTTTTTGTGTGTTTTCTGATTGGAAGCTGCCATCTTGGGTGAGCACCTCTCTCTTTTTTTGCACAATTGCCTAAGTGACTTCTGTGTTTGTTTTTTCTTTTTCTTTTAATACAGCAACCCTAACCCTAGCTTTGCATTGTAAGAGTAAAGTAGGGCATTTCTACGTTGCTTTGGGGTGTGACCTTGCTGTCAAATGGACGTGTGCACTCCTTTGCAGAGTCTTCCATTTGTAGGGTGACTGGAGGGCAGTCCTCTATTTTGAAGGATTACCCAGCCCTAATCTGGTTTAAGGACAGAAACACCTAAGGAAGGAAGGCCGTCTAGGTAGCAAACACATTATCTGGCCACAGTTTTCCCCACTGTGGTACAATGTATTGTGTTTCTATTTAAATGACAGCAATTATTTTGAAGTTTGCATCTATGCATACAGACCCTCCAAGCATGGGCGTAGCCAGGCCTTTTATAGGGAGAGGGGGCAGAACCTCAGTTAGTTATGTATTTTTTATTGATTTTTATTGATTATGGGGGGCAGCTGTCCCTCTCTGCCCCCCCCCGTCTACGCCCATGCCTCCAACTGTCCCTATTTTCCAGGGACAGTCCCAGATTTACAGAAGGCATCCTGGTTTTTTATTTGATCCTGGAATAGATCAAATTAGTATGGTTTCAACAACAACAATTCTATTTATACCCTGCCCATCTGACTGGATTGCCCCAGCCACTCTGGGCAGCTTCCAACATATATAAAAACATAATAAAACATTTAACATTTTAAAAAAACTTCCCTCTACAGGGCTTCCTTCAGAAGTTTCCTTGGCTCGGGAGGTTGCAAAAATCCATACCCTCCAACATTTTGCCATTGAAAATAGAGACTTTAAGGAAAAGCGGGACATTCTGATACCAAATCAGAAACCAGGATGGCTTCTGTAAATCCAGGACTGTCCCTGGAAAATAGGGACACTTACAGGGTCTGTAGGTGTGGGGCAGGTAAAGACTAGACTGAAAGGCAGTTTGTAGAGGTACCGTATTTTTTGCACCATAACACTCACTTTTTTCCTCCTAGAAAGTAAGAGGAAATGTCTGTTCGTGTTATGGAGGTAATGCCTACGGGTGGCATGCCTACGGATTTTCCTCCTCTAAAAACTATGTGCGTGTTATGGTCGGGTGCGTGTTATAGAGCGAAAAATACGGTATGTGGAAAGTGTAATGCACATTGCCAGCAATCAACCGAGTGGGTAAGGCCAAACCAGCATTTGATGCAGTCCCACTGTCTTTTACTTAGAAGGAGCAGGATTTCACCCTCTGAGGACTGTGCATTTGACTGCTCCACTTCACTGTTGTTACATGTAGAAAGATGGGAAAGGGACCAAGAGGTTACACTGCATTTCTGGAGGGCAAAACAAATCGAGTTATCATCCTGGCAATCCTGTAAATCTGTTTTAATGGCCTCTTAAATGGTTTTTATGGCTTGAGAGCCCCACATAATACACAGAGAAAGGAATGTAGAGCTAAAAACAAACTCAAAACGGGTCTGCCTTTTCTGAGAAAGGGAGATTGGCTGGAGGGAGGAAAGATCTGTGCCAAACGGGTGAAGAGTTTTATGTCTGCCTTAGATCATGGGGGTGTCCCCCCATGTCTCTATTACATCTTCCTATAACCTGGGGCCTTCCAGGTGTTGCTGGACTACAACTCCCATCAGTCCTAGCCAGCATGACCTTTATGTCCAGGGATGATGGGAGTTTTAGTCCAACATCGTCTATAGGACACTAGCTAATGAACTTGGAAAAGTTTTGAGAACAAAGCTGTCTCTGGAATGTACGAAATGCATAGCAACACCCATCCTAGAGAGAGAGAGAGAAAGAGTGAGAGGGACTTTCTGGAGGGTAAGAGCAAAAAGATGACCAATCTGTGTACCTGTTGCAACAGCCCAAAGGTCCCAGCACACCCAGTTCTGTTTCCCTCTCTTAAGCAAACTGATAAAATACAGCGGAGCCCCATTGTGGAGATAGCAAGAACTAAAGCTGGCGCAGGTGTTGCCCACCCAAGGAAAGATTAGGGAATGGGTGCAGAAATTTTGCAGCTTAAAATCAACTTCCCACCCAGTTGACACAATAGCAGAGAATCTGATAGGGAGGGGAGATTAAGCAGAGGGTGGTGGCAATGGAGAGAGGAGAGCCCAGTAGCTCCAGAGCTGGAGGGGAGGGGAAAGGAGGATTAATGGCCCGGTTGCTCTGCGTTGTGCAGTAGTTGCCAGAAACCTGTTAAACCAGGCTGCCTGCCAGGGAACAGAGACTCCAGCCGCCCGCCTGCAGCATGCAAAATGAAGAAGAAAAATATTAGAAAGCAGTTGAAAGGGTTGGGGGGTTTGCCCATCCCTTGCGTAACTGCGAAGCCTTCCCTCCCTCAGGGACCTCTATCTCTGTCCCCGGCCAGATAACCCAGGAAGGGATATTGGGGTTATGGTGTGTAGCTGAATGAAAAGGTCAGTACTCAGTGTGAGGCAGCTGGGAAGGAGGCAAATTCTATGGGAGGGTTCATCTAACTTCCAATATCTCAAGACCTTTATACAAATCTATGGCGTGTGACCACACTTGGAATGGTGTGTTGTACAGTTGTGGCCTCCTCACCTCAGAAAGGATATTGCGGAGCTGGGAAATGGCAACCAAAAATGATCAGGGGTGGGGTGGGGTGGAGCAACTCCCTTATGAGGGAAAGCTACTGCATTTGGAATTTTTAAGTTTAGGGAAAAGGAGACTGAGAGAGAATGTGATAAGAGGTGTGTGAGATTACACACGGGCTGATTCTGGACACATCAAAGAAGCATTTCAGTTAAATGCCTTGTAAACTTTGTATGAGAAATCAGGTTGGCAAAAACGGAACTCCACAGCGCCATCTGTTGTCACAGGGTTACAATGCACAAACAACACATGTAAAGTGCTTTTTCTTTGCCAATGTAGCTGAGTCCATGGAAAAGCAGGTGGGGGAAGTTTTTTCTCCCTTTCCCATATTGCTAGAACCTGGGGCCATCAAATAAAGCTGAATGGTGGCAAATTCACGACAGAGAAAAGGAAGTTGTTCTTCACACAGCAGAAAAGCCAACAATGCAATTTGCCACCACAAGGTTTGGTGGTGGCTACCAGCTGGGAAGGTTTTAAAATGGGACTAGACAAATTTGTGGAGGGTAAGACTATCTGTGGCTACTAGTTGTGAGGAAGCTTTGTTGCCTTCACTGGCAGAGACACAATGGCTATGAATGCTGGTTGCTGGAAAACCCATACAGAAGAGGCCTGTCATCTGACTGGAAACAGTAGGAATCAGGGTGCTGATTTATATAGGCTTTTGGTCTGATTCAGCACAGCTCTTCTTAAATTTTTAATCTCTAAATGAGGCTCTGGTTGAACATCTTAATGTGGCCACGTGTGAAATTATAGGAGAGGGGAGATGCTCAAGACTAGTGAGGAAGCACCATTTTCTGGCCTCATAGCTTACCTGGCATAAAAACAGGGGACAAAATGGCCTCAGGGATGGAGTGGTTGCACCAGAAAATTGACACCGAGTAAAACAAAAAGTTTAAGCCTGCAGTAGCTACCTGGTGGCCCTCTAGATTTTGATGGAATTCAATTCTTATAATCCCTGACTATTGTCCATGCTTGATCAAGTTGGAATCCAAAAGAGGAGACTGAGAAGAGATATGACAGCCATCTTCAAATATCTCAAGGACGGTCACAAGGACGATGGAGCAAGCTTTTTTCTCTCTCCTGCTGTTGAGGGCTGGACTCAAACCCATGGCTTCAAATTACAAGAAAGGAGAGTCAGACTAAACATAAGGAAGAACTTTCTCACAGTAACAACTGTTTGACAGTGGAACATTCTCCCTTCAGAGGGTGTGAACTCTCCATCATTGGATGTTTTTATGCAGAGGTTGGATGGCCATCTGTCATGGATGCTGTAGCTGAGATTCCTGCATTACAGGGGTTTGGACTAGATGACCCTTGGGGTCCCTTCCAACTCTACAGCTCTATGATTTGATAAACATCTGGAGGACCAAAGGTTCCCTACTCCTCCTGTTCCAGAGACCTCCATCAATGAAGTGACCCTTGTTTAAGAAGAACCTTCCACTCACTGAATTTTCTCTTGCAAATCCCACAAACGTATTTAGCATTGCCTAGAAATGTCTTGGGAAGCCCCCGTTCTCCTTGCCATATGTCATTCTGTCCTGATTCTACCCTCCTCACTGCACTCGTCATAGAATCATAAAATTCTAGTCCACCATGATGCAGGAATCTCAACGAAAGCATCCATGTAAACTCTGCTTAAAAACCTCCAGTGGAGTCTACCACCTTCCGAGGAAGTCCATTCCACTGTTGAACAGTCATACTTCGTGACATCCCAGGCACCCATTGAATTAGGAGATTTGGCTGCATGCCTAAGCTGGGGAAGAATGTGTCAGTGTCAAGCAACCTATGCCCATTTCTAAGAGAACTTTGTATGCCTGTCTGAAGCAGCGACGTAGCTAGCCGCTTGGGTGCCTGGTGCTGCGATCGTGTCCTGCAGCCGGGGGTGCCCATGGGGGCGGGGCGAGCCAAGGCAGGGCACGCTACATGGAGCCTCTCCGCAGCCTCCCCCTCAGTTGTAGGGCGGCTGAGGTGGTAAGCAGACGCAAGCCCCACACTGCTTGAAAAAGCAGCGCGGTGGAGATGTAAGGAAAAGGAAGGAACATTTTGTTATATGTGGTGGGAATGCAAATGCATTAAAAAAATTGGGAAATGATATACAATGAATTGAAAAAAAATGTTTAAAATGAATTTTGTCAAACACCCTGAAGCCTTTTTGTTAGGAATCTCAAATCAAGAGCTACCAAAAGAAAAATGGACATTATTTATGTATGCTACAACAGCGGCAAGAATCTTGATTGCACCATATTGGAAGATGGAAGAAATGCCATCAAAGGAACAATGGCAAGAAAAGCTCATGAACTATGCAGAATTGGCTAAGTTAACAGACAAACTACAAGAGGACAAAAAGGACTTCAAAAGAGTCTGGGAACCATTTACAGTTTATTTGCAGAAACAACAGAATGGACTGGATTCACTGGTGGGATTTGAATAAACTATCACAACTTCATTTGAGTAACACATATTTTAGAGAAATGATAAGGGGTTTTATTTTTGTGTAGGAAAAGCAGGATACGATAAATAAAACTAAATAACTCAGCAGAGGGGAGTTGAGGGAAGTCCAGAGGAGGGGAGGGAGAATAATTGTAAATAACATGATGA
This sequence comes from Podarcis bocagei, assembly GCF_964188305.1. Taxonomy (NCBI): domain Eukaryota; kingdom Metazoa; phylum Chordata; class Lepidosauria; order Squamata; family Lacertidae; genus Podarcis; species Podarcis bocagei. The sequence continues at coordinate 93,207,068 of NC_138127.1, forward strand.
ATGAGATTTGTATCATTCATTGTTCTAAAATTCAATAAATATTCCAAAAAGAAGAAAAGAAAAGAAAAAGCAGCATGGAGCTTGCAGACAGCCTCCCCCTCAGGAGGGACGCATGACTCAGGCACGCTGCAGGCCCTACAGTGTGACACACAGTGCCCCCCGCCTCACCTAGCTACCAGTGGCGTAGGAAGTGGGTGTGGGAGTTATTTTCCCCCCCCCACAAAAGTGTTGTGAGCCCTTTTTTTAAAAAAAATCACACAGATATTTTTGCCATGTTGTCACCCCCCTCAGTGATGACACCCAGGGCAGCCTGTACCACTGCACCCCCCTTCCTACGCCACTGGTCTAACGTATTCATTGCTAGCAAATGAAACAACCTGCCCATGATCTGGCAACATGCCCTGCAGCAGATATTATGCTTGTTTCCCTATAACCCAGAGAGTTGTCCCTGCATTTGACACCAGTCATTCTTGTCATACCACGTCACTCAGAAGTTTCCAAATGTAGCACGTAGCTGGGGAAAAGCAGCCCAGTCCAGTTTGTGTGTTGAGTCAAAGCACAGTGTTGCACAAGAAGAGGCGCTACGGTCACAGGGAAGCTCTAGAACTGGATACAAATTCATACCATAACATGGAGCGTCCGTAACATGAAAGAGCCCGTGGGACTATAAAATACTAAAAAGAAGTTATTGTTGCCTAGGCCAGGCTTCGCCAGCCTGCTACCCTCCAGATAGGTTGGCCTGCAGAACCCATCAGCCCCAAGGAGCATGGCCAATGGAAATGGATGATGGGAGCTGTAGTCTAGCAACTTCTGGAGGGTACCAGGTTGGGGGAGGCACTACAGGCAACCTTCAGGTAGAGCATCTGCAGCCACGAAGGCTTATGCTGTAATAAGACTGTCACTCTTAAGGTGCAAAAGGACATGGTGCCCATAATTCATCATCCCTGACCACTGGTCCTGCTAGCCAGGGATGATGGGAGTTGTAGTCCAAAAAAAGCTGGAGATCTAAGTTTGGGAAACCCTGATCTAGAAGAACAGCAGCCCTGGGTTCTCCTCTTCTATCATCTTCTAAAACAAGATGTATGGTGTGATCAGGACATTCTTCTGAAGACTATTTTCCTGCACACAGAAGCCCAGTGAATCAGGGCAGGGGGATCGGGATGCTCTTACCTAGCTTCCACCAACCTGGTGCCCTCCAGATGTTTCAGACTGGGGCTGATGGGAGTTGTGGTCCAAAACATATGGAGGGCACCTGGTTGGCAAAGGCTGATCTTAATTATGTACTGTCTTGGAAGGGGCCGATGGGGCTTGTGAGCCTGGGAAGGTAGTCTATGTAGGAGAAGGAAAACTGTGATCCTAAACCTGCCTTGCAGAACATCTTCGAGACAAGAAAAGGCTTTAAGGAGTAATCCCATCACAAATCCTGAGTGAAGTCCCTAAGGCAGTTGGATGGCGCCTTATATGCCTCCTTCCGGCAACTCCTGCAGCCAAACTGGTGCCAAATGTATTGCTCTGCTTTCCTTTAGACCCCATCAGCGAGTCTTGTCATCTGGGCAGCCAGGACCTCCACACACACTGCCCAGGCTTCCATCCTGGGAAGGGCACCTTTGTGGTTTGACTTCACCCCTGGAGGTATACTCCATTGTCTCTTGAGACCGTCAGACTAATTCCAACAACAAGAGCAACATTGTCTTGGAACCAACAGACATTGCCTTACCCTTCAGCACCTGACAAAAGAAAGAAAGGAAAAGGAAGGTTCTTTGTTATTTCCCTATTTGCACACCAAGGTTTTCCCTGAGTTGCCTCCCTCTCTCCCAGCTGCTGCGCACGGCTGGGGGTGCCTTTCTGCCTGCAGTATTCATTAACTCCGCATTCGCCCTGCCTAGCGCTGGCTTCTCGGGTAATGTGTTGATAAATTGACCATTGCAGATTCCTCCGCAATGGATTTGCATGTGGTTTAAAAATAGCTGCTGCTTGAGTGTATTCAGCAACGTTTCCTCTCCAGGGGGTGGGAAGGGAATCAGCTTCTCTCCCCATCCCTGCTGGCCAGAATTAACTTCTAAAGAGGATCGAACCCTCAGTAATTGTGAACTGCATCCTTAACATGCCTCTAAATCACATCCGCTCTGTGTGCGCAATTGTACCTGTTCCAGGGGCATCTCTACAAATGTTAGGTTGCAAGAGGTAGACAACATGGTGGCTTCCATATATTGGTGGTGGGCTCAACTCCCATGAGTCTCAGTCAGCATGGCCAATGGCCAGGGATGATGGAAATTGTAGAGGGACAGAGGGGACGCGGGTGGCGCTGTGGGTTAAACCACAGAGCCTAGGACTTGACGATCAGAAGGTCGGCAGTTCGAATCCCCACGGCGGGGTGAGCTCCCGTTGCTCGGTCCCTGCTCCTGCCAACCTAGCAGTTCAAAAGCACATCAAAGTGCAAGTAGATAAATAGGTACCGCTCCGGCGGGAAGATAAACAGCATTTCTGTGCACAGCTCTGGTTCGCCAGAAGCGGCTTAGTCATGCTGGCCACATGACCTGGAAGCTGTACGCCGGCTCCCTCGGCCAATAAAGCGAGATGAGCGCTGCGACCCCAGAGTCGTCCGCAACTGGACCTCATGGTCAGGGGTCCCTTTACTATCAAGGGATGGATTCATGTTGGCTACCCCGAGGGGTAAGGGCCATAGCTCAGTGGCAGAGCACCTGTTTTGCATGCAGAATGTGCTTGGTTCAACCCCCAGTATCTCCACCTAGGTCTAGGAAGTCCCCTGCCTGAAACACTGAAGAGCCGCTTCCACTCAGTCATTATAGGCAAGTGTTTCCCCAATTTGGATCTCCAGCTGTTTTTGGACTACAACTCCCATCATCCCTAGCCAGCAGGACCAGCGGCCAGGGATGATGGGAGTTCTAGTCCAAAAACAGCTGGAGACCCAAGTTTGGGAATCACTGGTATGTAGACAATACTGAACTAGATCAGTGGTCTAATTCAGCAAAAGGCAGCTCCTGTACTGTTATAAGGAACACATGTAAAGTGAAGAGGAGGAGCTCCCGTCTTGATACCACTCCCCTTCTACACGCATATTTCATATGTTCAGTAGGTGCTTCCATTGCTGATGATTCACACATGAGAGGGAGGTAGCAGTCGTCGGCACCCGTCTGTCTCGAAAGACAATGGAGTGCGCCTCCTGGGTAAAGTCAAATTGCTGGAGAATCACAGCGCCTGCTGTGGCTGCAGAGACCAGTGATTCGTAACTGCTGCCTCCTGTGTTGTTTTTGCTGCATTAGCAGCACTGAAGTGACCACATTGGGGTGCAAGCCTGGGCAGCGTGCATGGAGGTCTTAGACTGCCCAGATGACAAGACTCACTGATGGGGTCTAAAGGAAAGCAGAGCAATACATTCAGCACCAGCTTGGCTGCAGGAGTTCTTGGAAGGAGGCGTACAAGGCACCATCCAACCACTATGGATTCGTGTAGGGTTTACTCCTTAGCCTTTTCTTCTCCATGTTCAGATTTTTCCTTGGGGTTTACTCCCAAAGCCTTTCCGAGAGCCAGTGTGGTGTGGTGGTTAAGAGCGGTAGACTCATAATCTGGTGAACCGGGTTCGCGTCTCCGCTCCTCCACATGCAGCTGCTGGTGACCTTGGGCTAGACACACTTCTCTGAAGTCTCTCAGCCCCACTCACCTCACAGAGTGTTCGTTGTGGGGGAGGAAGGAAAAGGAGAATGTTAGCCGTTTTGAGACTCCTTCGGGTAGTGATAAAGTGGGATATCAAATTCAAACTCTTCTTCTTCTTCTTTCTCATCAATGAGTATAATTGCAAGGCAGCAGAATTTTAGGTCCAGAGTATTCCTTCTCCTAGATGGGCTTCCTTCCCAGGTTGACAAGCCCCATCTGCCCCTGAGACGTAGCAGTAGGCTTGGAGTAGCCCCAAACGTTGTAGAGGGCTCCCTCTCTAAAGTTTTTTTGGTTTTTTTGTACTTCTAAAGTAGAGAGAGAACCTTCCAGACAGTCTAATGAGGACTGAGAGTCCACAGTGCCACAGAATGCTGAACCCCTAATAAGGTGAGATGAGGCCGTTACCTCAGGGCAGCAGGCTGCGGGCAGCTGGGTGAGGCAACAAATCTGGCCTCTGTAGGGCCTGCCCTTCCTCCTCTAACTAGTGTACCCACAACTGTCCAACTATTAAGCCATGTGCTCCCAGGTAGCAGATCAAGAAACTCAGGACCACTTGGGAGCAGAGAGCGCAACAGCCATCGAGGTACATTTTAGTAGCGTAGATGAAATATTCTACTGTGTTGCTTTAAAAAATCCAACCCTCTTCACCAGGAAAGAAACTTAAAACCAGCAGTGCCTGGGGCTGCTGCGCTCAGCCTCACCTGAGAAATGGTGGGCCAGCTTCTGTTTCCATACAAACAAGAAAGCACTTTTCATATTTAGTTAGTTTGTCAGCTCTTGAAAACGGTACCTGGATTGGATCTGTGGAGTGGGGTTTGGGACAGGGCCTGGAGCTGTTGGCTGATTGTGAGGGATGGGCAAGTCTTTATCAGTTTTGGTTTCTCTCTGTTTTCCATTTTGCCAGTTAAATAAATTCAGTTCTCCACATTTCCATGTGAGTTTGGTTTTTTTAAAAGATAAATAAGGCATTGTGAAAATCCATCTGAATTTTAGTGCAATTTTCTAATATACACATTTTCCATGCTATTTTGTATGCAATTTCCATTAAATATAATGCATTTGTTTGCATTATATTGCACTAATATATGCATTTTTAATAGACACTTTACCCTCCAATATACATTTTTGTACACGTGACATGGTTGGAGAACTGCATTGCAAAATTGTGAAGTGTGAATTTTGAAGGAAGGCTGCATTTCCATTTGTGTATTGTCTCAGAAAATGTGAATTAAATAGGTTTGCCTATTGAATTTCTCTCTCTCCCCCCCACCTATTGCATGAAAAAATTCAGAGTGATTTTTATTTTAATATGAGCCTATTTCATTGGCACTTCCTGAAACAACATGTGAGCTAAGTTTCAACTTCCCTTTGGAATATGTCACCCTCCGGGTTTTGCAATGCAATTTGCCAACCATGAGATATACATGAAGATGCATATCTGGTGAGACTATTGTGCAACATGTACAACATGTATCAGGGGAAAGTACTTACAGAAATAGGTATGTTTTTTAATGATAGACTGATGTGGAAATGTTGAGAACTGAAGTTAGGAAAAAGAAGAAACTGGTGCCACCTTCAGACCAATGCTGTGAGGCTGCTTTGCCTGTGACACCATTAAATGAATGAATGGGCAAGGCTTTAGCTCCCTGATACAACATCTGCTGTGTATGCAGAAGGTCTCAGGTTAAATCCTTGGCATCTCCAGGTACAGCTGGGAGAGACCCGTGCCTGGAACTCTGAAGAGCTGCTGTCGTCCACTCAGACAGCCATGAGTTAGATTAACCAACAGGTACCTTCCTGTGCTCCTGGTTTGCCTTTACAGCCAAAACAATTCTCTTCTCTCCAGTGCACACATCTGCATAAAGAGAGGGGCAAAAACGAAAACAAATTTGCAGTCCATGCTCACTTGCTTTAAAAATGCGTGTTTCATTTTACTGACAATGAAACAGTAAGCAAAGCAAAAATGAAACTAGGCCAACTCAACGATGAGTTGTTGACATGGCACAAATAGGGTTGCCATATATATATTTTTTAAAAGGTGAAAATCCAAACACAAAAGTTGTCCAGCTTCCCCCCCCCTTTTGCCAAAGTTGATGAGCTATTTGTTTGTTTGTTTGGGGAGGGGAAAGAGGTAGTGCTTTTTCTTCTTTGGGCCAGAGCTGGTGATCTTTTCTGCAAACACTAAAAAAAGAAAATGACGCTTTTGAGCTTTTCTTTAAAAAAAGAAGAAGCAAAAAAAAAAAAAAAAAAAAGATACTTCGTCATGGGTTGCCATACGTCCGGGTTTCCCCAGACATTTTAACCAGCAAATGAAAATTTCCGGACGCTGCTTTTGACAGCCGAATCCCGGCTATGTCCGGGAAATTCCAGACGTATGGCAGCGCTAGAATGACATTAGCAAGTGGACCTGATGGCTCCTGAAAAAGTATTACAGCCTAAAAGCAGACAGTGGCAGAGATGGGAAAGTGGTGAGCTGACAGTAATTTTGTGTGCATGTGCACATGAAGAAATACACAGGCTTTGTTTCACTTGGAGGTGGGGGTTCAGCCTGAGTCCAGAAGTCCAGATGTTGCTGGACTAGAATTCCCATCACCCTGACCATTGGTCATGCTGGCTGGGACTGAGGGAATTCAAGAATATCTAGACAATCACAGGATATCTGGTTCTAGCAGTAATTCTGGAATGTGGGTATGCAAAAAGGGACTAGTCGCCATCAGTACCTTTCTACCCAGTGCTCTTAATATGCAGCACTTTTAAATCAACTGATGCTGCAGTCCTATACACACCTAAAGGTAAGGGTAAAGGGGCCCCTGACCGTTAGGTCCAGTCACAGATGACTCTGGGGTTGCGGCGCTCATCTCGCTTTACTGGCCAAGGGAGCCAGCGTACAGCTTCTGGGTCATGTGGCCAGCATGACTAAGCAGCTTCTAGTGAACCACAGCAGCGCATGGAAAATGCCGTTTACTTTCCCACCGGAGCGGTACCTATTTATCTACTTGCACTTTGACGTGCTTTTGAACTGCTAGGTTGGCAGGAGCAGGGATCGAGCAATGGGAGCTCACCCCGTCGCGGGGATTCGAACCGCCGACCTTCTGATCGGCAAGTCCTAGGCTCTGTGGTTTAACCCACAGTGCCACCCGCATCCCTGGGAGTAAATACACTTTAATTCAGTGGAGCTTACTTCTCAGCAGACATTGTGCTTTAAAGCTCTACCTGCTTGTATGGTCAATTAAAGCCCTGCTTTTTATAGTTTCTGCCCTGCTTAGGAGAGCATCATCTCCCGCCCCCAGTATTTAGGTAACACCAAGTTATTATGCACGGTGTAGAGAAAGTTGGTAGAGATGTATTTTTCTCCCTCCCTCATGGACATCCAACAAAGTTGAATGTTGGAAGATTCAGGATGGACAATAGAAAGTACCGGTACTTCTTCACACAGCGCATAGTTCAACTTTGGAATTTGGTCCCCAAAGAAGTAGTGATGGTAATTAATGTGGAGTGGGCAGATTCACAGAGGATAAAGCCATCAAAGGCAATGCTCTACATACATTGTCAGAGGCATTATGCCTCTGAATACCAACTGCTGGGGATCATAACTGGGGAGAGTACTGTTGTGCTCAGGTTGGGCTTCTGGGCTTCCCACAGCCATCTAGTTGGCCACTATGAGAACAGCCTGGCTAGATGGTCCATTGGTTCCAGTAGTTGCTGGTGCCCATAGAGACTGGTAGAGCAGAAGACTTAGAACCCAATTGTAGTTGGAGTCAATGACAGTCAGAGCTGGCTGATTCTAGTTTTGACCCTATTGAGTTCTATCATGGTAACACTGAGAGTAAGGAGAAGGAAACTGATAGGGAGGAATATACTGGGTGCACGTAAGAAGGCAGGCAGGTGGAGGCTGGTTAAGGGCAGAGTTTGGTGGGGCAGTACCCCTTTCCCCTAATGGACCCCCTTCCACTGTTTCTTCTTATGTTTTTATCAGCTAACTAGGAAAAGTAAGAACTCCCGTGAAACACCTGCCTGAGCCTCATTGTGCACTCTGACAGCATATACTCTCAAATCAAAAAGATCTGAGAGAAGATCGTAGAAGTAGCTAGTTTATTTCAGAAAAATCAAGCAATATTTACATAATTACAAGATATGGTGTGAAAGGACGGAACATAGCCAAGGCACAACACAGGGACTGCAAAAAAGCAAATTTCAAAAGTCTTACTTTACGGCTGTTTGATGCATTTTGCTGTTCCCTAAAGAGTCTTACCCAATAGATTATTTCTGAGTTGTCCCGATGAGAAAGAGAAGAAAGAGCTTCCCTGCCCCCAAAGCCAAAGAAGTTCTGGCGGAGGAAGCTAATTCAGTATATTATTTTCTCTAGACTTCTAGAGATTTCCGATGGGCTTTTGCGTCACAGATAACAAAGAAAGGAACTAAGTTCCACATTCTTTAACAAGGTACTATTCATGTCATCAAAAGCCTGATCTGGGAATATTGGCTTCCCCAGTGTCTTCCACACAATAGATTTCCTTTAATTTCCAAAACAAAATCCTTAACTCTTAGGTCTTGGGGTTGTCACCCCCTTCCCCATTGTCTTTGGAATTGCCTGACCATGAACTGCTTTGAATTTTCCTCACGCCTAAGAATGTTCCATCTCATCTTCATTCATTTATATCTCAAACTGAAAATATTAACAGAACTATTGTTACTAGAGAATCTGCTAGAATGAATCCTTTATCTTCTGTTATCTTTTTTCCTGGGTATACAAATGTGGTAGAAGACTAATTTATATGAGCAAAAGTTCTGCGATTGACAGAAAGATGGCTTCGTTTGAAAACAAAGCGAAAAGGGCAGAGGTAAAAATCATGACAGCAAATCTAGCTTGAGAGGAAAATAAATCTACCACACCTTTTTAACATGTGCTGTTACGAGAGATTGGCAGTGATATATATAGACATCAGGAGTCAGGTGATGCTGAAACAAGAGAGCAAAGGTTTTGGCGGCTAAAATGAATCTTATTTCCTTTCATCTATATTAATGTGCAATATGGGCAAAAATTGGGGCCAGACAGGACAGTCACATTATTACTGGCTCCTGTAACTTTAACAGGAACAAGATAGAATATTAGCAGGTGCTAGTGTAGATCTCTAAGTTTCATCTCCCCCTCCCCACATATTCTGCATTTTTTGGTTGCAATTCTTTTATAAACAATCAAGATGTGCATAAATTTTGTGAAGTAGTAATAATTGTTAGAGGCAAAGGTTGGCTTCTGGTCGCTTGGCAACTCGATTTGCCGTCACGTTTTGCGTTGCTGGCTGGCAATGTTCATTCAGGGCTTCTGTATGTTTGCCAGCTGAGCATGGCAAGGTGAGAAGCATTTGAAAGCAGGGCTGGGCAGCTGTTCCAGGTGCTTTCATGCCAATATGTTTGTGGAAGGAGGGGCAGCTCCTGGCTATGATATTACTGGTCCTCTCCTCCAAGGCACACTGGCCGGGGATGTTTGGCACCCCACCCCAGCATTGCGCCTTTAGTTCTAAGAATAGTTACATTTGTACGGAGCGGCGTGGCAATCTCCAGCAGCTGGAGGGATGCCAGGAGCAGAGCGCTGCCTTTTGCCTTACTGGCGCTGCTCTCAGACTTCCCTCTTGGTACCTCTTGCTTATCACCAGCACCACTGTCAATGCTAATGGCAATCTCAGTTCTCTGAGTGCTGTTCCTTCAGAAGCCAAAACAGCACCAACCCACTGAGTGGTTAATGCACATAACAATTGACCGTTGTGCACATTTACCAGCCTATTGGGAATTATGCAGAATGACCGGAGAATGTACAAAATTCATTTGATATATGCCTATTTTCCAAGGTCTGTAGGAAAATATGTTTATTTACCAGGAAATGTGCGCAGTTCCCTCTTAATGGAAGGATTAAGTGCACATTCACCATGAGACTTGGTGAAAGTGCACAATGGCTGGTTGCTATGCACAGTAACTGCTCAACGCACACATATGGAGAGGGAGGGAAAGAGAGGGAGGAACAGCCACTCTTGAGTTTGAACATCTATGCACCTAAAAGCATATGGCATTTTGTAAGCACTGAGAATATATTTTAATCTAGAAGTTAAAATTCTCTCTCCCGCTCTGCATCTTAGTGAGAGTCTGTATACATGCAAATGGACACCAAATACTAGTGTACTAATCTCATTCCATTTCCACCTATATTGCTGAATATGTTTTGAGTTGCATTTATTCCAGATTGGATATAAGATCTTCCTAACAACACTTAAGTTTTATTTTATTTTAAATGTTTACAATTTATTTATTCCATTTTTAAACCATCCATTTAGATACCAGGATGGTTGACAACATTAAAAAAAACACACCACTATAAAATTACAATATCCATATAATAACAATAACTAAAACAACTGTTAAAAAACTCTTTTATTATATATAGGTTTGGACTAGATGACCCTTAGGCCACCTTCCAACTCTGAAATTCTATGATTCTATGATATCAATGTATAGATACAGCAGCAGATTCCACCAATAACCTAAAACTTTACCAGACTACCATTGCCTCTCAAAGGCCTGGATAAAAAACAAGCAATTCACTACGGCAGCCAATGCAGAAGAAGTGAATGAATCTTCAGCATTCTGCAAACCTGAGTCTTTGGACAGTGATCTATGGCTTTAAAAGGAGGGGTGTTAACAAGAAATATATCTATTTCCTCTGTGAACATGTTGGAGGGGGACTTTAGGGTTGTATTGAGTGCTCCTGGGAAGCGTGGATCTATTGGTGGCAAGCAAACCTTGATTTCTAATAGTAGTAAGCCAATTGTTGATAGGGGCCCAGCAGTACTTATATTGTCAAAGCTGGGAAGCAAAATTGCTGTTGCAAAACTGGTTGGATGCAGAGGAATTGTGAGAGGCACAAGCTGGGGAACCCCCAAGGGAACCCCCAGGGGAAGAAGGCTCAGAGCCAGGGGATTGGTGGTGGGACAACAGTGAGTGGACAGAGGGAAAAGAGGGAGAAGACTGGGAGGAGGAGGTGTCAGAAGCTGAAGAGGTAACAGGGTTTAGTGAGCTGAGAGAGTCTGTGGCAGAGAGCAGTTCAGAATCAAGGGCAGAAGCTGAATCAGAAGAGTAGGATGAGGGAGGCAGAGGTGAGTCCGGCTGGAGAAGAGGCACAGGCATCTCCCTTTTCTGCTGCAAAGTGTTCTCCTGCCCCCTGGTCTCCCAGAACCAGGAAAAGCACACTTTCCAAAACAATATGTGAATTGAATCGCAGTCATCCTTCAAAATGTGCACTTCTCTGCATTTTGCAATGGAGTTGTCCAGCCAAGTAATTTGTACGAAAACAGGTCTTCCAGAACAGATCTGATTAATCAGCTGGTGACTGAACTACTTTTCTTACACTTTATTGTAGGTTTTTGGCGGCCTAGTCTGGATCCTGGTGGCTTCCACTAAAGTTAATGTTCCGATGAGTCAAGGCTGGGTGATGTTCGTCTCAGTGTTTTGCTTTGTAATTTCAACATTGCTTTTGTTCCTATATATGTGTGGCGCTCATGGAGGGAAGTCAGCTTGGGTTGCTGTGGTAAGTCTCTTTGGAGGGATTAAAATACCAGTCTACTTCCCCCCTCAGCCCCAAATAAAGTGCTATTTATCCATGCATCAGGTGTCACATCATCTAAATTTTGGTGGGATAAGCAGAGGAAAAGGGTGCCATGAAACTGGAGTTTAAACAAATTACAGTTTCCAGGGTTAAACCACAAAGCAGGAAACTGTGCTTTGTGTAAAAATGGAAGCCAGTGCTTCTAAACTCCTCCCTGCGGCTGTGAAGTGCAGTGTGTGGGCCAGAGTGTGAGCACTGTGGGGTGCTTCTCATTATATCAGAACCAGCCTTAGAATGCCATGAGAAATACATTTAAACAGAGCCAAAAGTACCCACTCACAGAGGAGGCTACCTGCCAAATCTTAGTATGAGTTGCTGCTCTGAAATTGGCATCTATTTAGTTCTGAGGCATGGCCAGTTCAGAGGCCCTGGCAGATTCTTGTCCAGAATTGCATGATCCTTGTGTGCTTTTGAAAAGTTTGGCACCGACTCTGCTCAGAATACAGCATTCCTCTCCTCCTGGATACAAACGCTCCCTCTAAAGCTGTTAGTCATGGCAGCGTATCCTATAAAACTGCCACTAAGCAAAACAAACTTCTCACCAGTGTCAGGTGTTCTCTGGCCCAGGGATATGGCGGGGACACATTCTCTTGCGCTGGTCTTAGGGTCTTTGTGTTGTTTTCTTTTCCAGGATGCTTTCTACCAGGTAATTGCTTCTCTCTTCTACCTGAGTGCGTCAGTTGTGCAAGCCTATACTACCTATCAGCTGAAATCTTATCCGGATCATTTTAAATACTACCAAATAGATATTGCAGCAGTGGTGAGTATATGTCCTCGCTTACAATACACACACACACACACACACACACACAGAGAGAGAGAGAGAGAGAGAGACAAACACAGACACACAGACACACAGACACACACACACACACACACACACACACACACACACACACACTGTATATCTATATCTATCTCTATCTATCATCTATCTATCTATCTATCTATCTATCTATCTATCTATCTATCATCTATCTAATCTTCTTCTTCTTTGGCGATTACTCGTAGCCAAGTAAGATTGTCTTCCATAAACACGGTTTTAACAATGAGTCCGTAAGTGACTGTGGAGGCTAATTCTGGATCCACACGTCCTTCCACAGTGGGGACATTGGTTTCCGGGCGGGAGTTGATCACGGTGTGGATTTGCCCAAATGACTTGTGAAAACTGCAGAGGACAAGTGCCTTCTTAAAGAAGCATCACTGCCTTCCCCTGGGGCAAAGGATGAATTGCCTCTGCCGTGACACATGCGTGAAATCACCTGAAAACAATATATGCTGCCTATATGTTTGTTTCCATTTGCATGCAAGTGTGTGGTGTAGTGGACTAGGACCTGGGAGAACAGGGTTCAAATCCCCACTTAGCCATGAAGCCCACTGGGTGGGCTTGGACCATATAGATTCACAAGTGACATTGAATTAAAGAGCAGCATTGACAAAGCGACCAATCAAAGTAAATGATATAACTCCAGTCTCCCTTAGCCCATCTAGTTGTGTTACAAATCTACAGGAGCCGGGTTGCCCCCCAAGATTGGGGGGGCTGGCGTGTGTGTGTGACATCACACACACCATGGGTCATGTGACATCACACACGTCTTCCAATGCCATGCAAGCCAGACTGGCCCGGCCTAGTGGAAGTCTGCACCAGCCTGCATGGTGTTGGGAGATGCTGTGCAGGCTGGTTAGACCTTGTTCGTCGGTTCGGTCTCCTCTGCCCCCTCAATATTTGGGGGCTGAGCTCCCTGAGAAAGAATATTGAGAGGGCTGACGAAAACCTCTGCCCACTAGAGTTGGCATGCCTGTACAAATCTTAAGTCCCTAGCATCACAGAGCAATAAAAATTCATAGTTGCCAATCTTAAGGCAGTACAGTGGTGCCCCGCAAGACGAATGCCTCGCAAGACGGAAAACTCGCTAGACGAAAGAGTTTTCCGTTTTGGAGGTGCTTCACAAAACAAATCTCCTATGGGCTTGCGGGTTTTTTCCCTTCCCCCCTTTTTGTCAGCTGTTTATCAGCTGATCCGATAAGCTGATAAGCTGCTAAAAGCCGCTAAAAGCCGCTAATAGCGCTAATAGCGCTAATCCTCTAATCCGTCAATGGGCTTGCTTCGCAAGACAAAAAACCGCTAGACGAAGAGAATCACAGAACGGATTCTTTTCGTCTTGCGAGGCACCACTGTAAACAGGGTCCTCACTTAGTCCTTTAGCAAAGCTCACAAAGTGAGGCAGATAGCAACCAAAAAGGAAGAAATACCTTTAAAACACCTTTAAAAAACAACACACCTTTGATATCAATCCAAGGGGTTGGACATTTCCAATTCTAACCCCCCCCCAGTCAATTTTACAGTTGTTATGAGGAGACCCACCTAAAACATGGGGCTATGAATCACCATAATCCACCTGGAAGGGGGAAACAGGAGTGACTGGGACCCCAGCTGTTTTAGTGGGATCCTTGACCCACTTCCAGCCTTGATTTGCCGAGACAATTTACTGCCTCGCTCTAGTTTAGGCGGCATGGCTGCTTTTCTGCTGTTCTAATCATAACGCCAAAGTCCTCAGGAGCCTTATCAAAAGTGGCATGAAGGGCCCAAGCCACTTGTAAAGGAGAGACACAGTCCTGGCACAATGTCATCCATTTCGATCCATCATGGCTGCCCTATCGTGCCTATATAGGGTACCATAAGTGCCGGGTGTGATGCATACGCAGGGCCTAGCAGGGCCCAGGTGAACTGAGGCTGCATACCTGAGGTAGGCCGGGTGAGAGACAAGAGCAAGTGCAGCAATACACACAGTAATGTGGGAAAAGATATTACGGAGAGATGCTCAGGATTGCTCATGAACTAATTTTAGCAAATCGACACACTGAACCCTCTTCGTTTCTCTTCTAGGTTTTTGCCTATGCAGTCACATTGACATATGTGATCCACATGGTGTTCTCGCTGCTGAGATGGAAGTCCTCTTAAAAAAATAAATAAATCTCTGAATGTCTTTTTAAATTTGATTTTTGCAGGTGTATTTGGTCAGTTACTCTCTATGTGTATCTAAAGGATTGTCTTTCTTTGGAAAATGTGTATACACAACAGTGTACTTTTATTGTATGCCGACAAAAAAAATAAACAAATCCTTGTTCATCTCTTTTTAGCTTAACTCCCACCCCACTCCCTCCCCGAATTTTGGTCAGATAGTTTGAGGAACCGAGGAAACTGGGAATATCTCTTAAATATATTTGTATTAAAAATGTCTTTTATGTAAATGGAGGTAAGGTTTGTACAATAAAAAGCTTCAAGTAAATTGTCTGCTGTTCTCTTTTTCTAAAAAAAATGTTTTCCCACCTCTTGCATGAGCAGTGTGAGGCGGCTAACTTCATGGGTGACACAAAATTATTTGATGTGAGGGCTCATCCACTTCCGTTTGTCCTAAGAGTTTGAGTCATGGGTCTGAGATGTCTGTCCGCTTCCCCTGGGAAACCCCACTGTTTACTGCTGAGTTGGAACAAACATCAGTCGGGTTTTCTGCATATTGGTGTTTCTTCCGATTCAGCAGTAAACAGCGGGTTTTCCTAGGGATGAAAAAAGAACCTCTCATACCCTTGACTATAAAACTCGGGGACTGACAGACATGCAGATGAGCCCTGGGAGAAACAAAAGCAGATTGCAAATTGCTCCAAAAGGACGTCTCCAAACTGGGTGAATGGGCAACAAAATGGCAAAAGCCGGTTCAATATAAGTAAGAGGAAAGAGAGGCGCCTTGGGGCCAGAAAAGCGTGACTTCAAATATATGCTGATGAACGTAAAATGACATAAGAAAGGCGCATCAAGTCCAGCATGCTGTTCTCACAGTGGCCAGCTAGATGCCTCTGGGGAGCCCAAAAGTGCAACAGGACGTGTGATTCTCAGCAATTGGAATCCAGAGGCAAAATGCCTCTGACAGCGGAGGCAGAACATGGCTGTTGTGATTAGCAGCCATTGGTAGCCTTATCTTCTGTGAAACCATCCAGTGCTCTTCTATAGACTGTTGGGTCTGATTGGTTGGCGACTAACCAGGAAAGAGATTTGGGGCCATGGCGCATAGCTCAGCGAAACCATTGACCCAGTATGCGGTGGCTGTGAAAAAGATGAATTCTACTCCAGGGACCGTTAATGTATGAGATGATGTTCTCAAGAGCAGTACCCCGATTATGGAATCCACTTGGCACTGATCCTGGCTGGTGGCTTTTATGAATCTTTTTGATATCTTTACCCAGGCAAGTGATGTGTTTTTCACTCTTGTTGGGTTGCTTTGTGATTTGATCTACTGCCCTTACTAGAATCACAGAGTTGGAAGGTACCCTAACGATCATATAGTCCAACCCTCTGCAATACAGGAATATATGCTCCTGTCCCATACAGGGATCGAACCTGCAACCTTGGCGTTATCAGCACCACACTCTAACCAATTGAGCTATCCAGGCTGACAACGTTTTACAATATTGCAGAGTGCTATACTTTGATGTTGTTCCCTGCTCTGGGATTTATTGTAATGAACATTTTATTTTAATGAATGAATAAATAAATTGAGAAAGAGATCAAAAATAAAACTGCCAACAACACAATGTCAGCCCACGCTCTTCACTGTCCCTGCTTCACACCTCAAGTGTTTCTTTCTGTTTGGAATATATCCCTGAACTCTGATAAAGCCTCTTGCTTGCCCAGAGGGGTGTGTGAATGTGTGTAGGAACTAGCCTGCTGTACAAAGGCAAAAACTGACATTCATTCCTCTGCTCTGCTTTTTGCCCACCATTGGTTCTATTGCTTCTGCCCATGAATGGCATGTGTCATTTGGCTGAAAAAGCTCCAACCCCCTGGCAGAATCCGAGACCAGGGAGAAGAGTTGGTGAAAGAAGACTGGAAGAAATTTAAATACTATTTACAGAAATATTGTAAAATTAATGAATGTTAGAAGGATGTTGGAAAGAAATTAAGGGGTTTCCAGCTGTAATGCTTTAGGAGATACGGGGGAAAAAAGGTTTATAAATGGGTAAAAGCTTAATGGTAAGGATTTGCTGAACTAACAAATTGAAGTGGAATACAAAGAAGGGAGGTATGAGGAGGTCTGGGGAAATAAGTGTAAGGAAGATATGTTATGGAAAACTATTTGTTTTTTAATTGTTTTTATGTTGTATTTTGTTTTTTTTATTTTCATTGTTATATTTTAAAAACTTTAATAAATATCTTTTTAAAAAAAGAAAAGAAAAAGCTCCAACCCTGTATTTCAACACAGCAGCCAACTAATCTGGGCTGCCTCCTTTGTACAGTCCAACATGATTAATTATCTTGGGTTTGGCAGCATTTCCTGCCAGATTCCCCAAATGCCAGGCATTTGGGAAAATTCTGTTGGGTGGCCTACAGCAAGCTATAATTTCATACCCTTTTAACAGTTCACTGATGAAAATAGCGCTATTCAGTGATGATGGTGATGACTGGATTGCTCCAGCCACTGGGAGGCTTCCAACATAATAAAGCATTAAACATTAAAAAACTTCCCTATACAGAGCTGCCTTCAGATGTCTTCTAAAGGTTGTATTATCTCCTTGGCTCGGGGGTTGGGTAACTCCATACCCTCCAACTTTTCTCAGATGAAAATATGGACGTCCTAAGGAAAAGCGGGACATTCTGGGATCAAATCAGAAACTGGGGCAGCTTCTGTAAATCTGGGAGTGTCCTCAGAAAATAGGGACTCTTGGAGGGTCAGTCATTTGCCAGTCTGCTGGCATGCTGGAAAAGGTCTGAGAGAAGCCCGTTCCACCCCTAATAGGTATGAATTATTACTGAACTTTTAATGAGCCCGGAAAGGAAAGCCTCACTCTTCAAATGACAGCATGTACATGCATTTGTGCAATAAATTCCTAAGGAACCTATGGGACAAAAGGATGGCGGTATTTGGAGGTGAGCAGAGAGCAATCCTTGTCCGGGCTTCTTTTTTCTAAGATGGAACCAAAGAGCCTAATAAATCCGGTGCGGTTTGGCTCCATGTCTTGCAGACAATCAGAAATATGCAGCAAAACTGCTTGTGTGAGAAAATTCATATTCCGGTGTCTTTTACACTCGTACACCTGTCGAAGGGCAGGTTCTCAAAACATGAAGGGTGGTTTTCTGGAGACGTGTGTCCAGCGTCTGGCTCTGTCTCTGAAGAGCTTTTTTCCCTTTTGGTTTTGTTGAGCATGCGGTTTTGTTTGAAGTAATCTCTTAAATACCTATAAGACCAGGATTTGTTGAAAATAAGAAAAGAGCAAAGAAGGAGCATGAAGCTCCCCCATTCCATTGAAAGAACACATGGGGGAAAATTTATGAGCTCTGCCATGGCTTCTTTTGTTTAAAAGGTAAAGGTAAAGGACTGCTGGACAGTTAAGTCCAGTCAAAGGCGACTATGGGGTTGTGGCGCTCATCTTGCTTTCAGGCTGAGGGAGCTGCCATTTGTCCGCAGACAGCTTTTCGGGTCATGTGGCCAGCATGACTAAACCACTTCTGGCACAACAGAACACCGTGACGGAAACCAGAGCGCACAGAAACACTGTTTACCTTCCCGCCGCTGCGGTACCTATTTATCTACCTGCACTGGTGTGCTTTCGAATTGCTGGGTTGGCAGGAGCTGGGACAGAAGAAGAAGAAGAATTGGGATTTTATGTCCTGCTTTATCACTACCCGAAGGAGTCTCAAAGAGGCTAACATTCTCCTTTCCCTTCCTCCCCCACAACAAACACTCTGTGAGGTGAGTGAGGCTGAGAGACTTCAGAGAAGTGTGACTAGCCCAAGGTCACCCAGCAGCTGCATGTGGAGGAGTGGAGACCCAAACCCGTCACAGGGATTCAAACCGCCGACCTTCTGATTGGCGAGGCCAAGAGGCTCAGTGGTTTAGACCAGTGTTTCCCAACCGGTGTTCCGCGGCACACTAGTGTGCCGTGAGACATCGGCTGGTGTGCCGTGGGAGGAAGGCGGGCGAGTCGGGCGGTGAGAGGCGGCGGCGGCGGCGAGGATCCGCGTCGAGCCGGGGGCGGCTCCGCGGTGGTGGTGCCGAGCGGCGGGGCAGCGCGCGCAAAAGGGAGGATCGCGAGACAGCAGAGGAGGAGGAGGCCGGCATGTCCGGGCAGCAGCAGCAACAACAGCAGCAGCAACTCCCGCCGCCGCCCCCTCCTCCGCCCGCTATCGCCGCCACCACCACAACAGCCGCCGCCGCCTCAGCTGCCCTCGCTCTGCTGCCTCCTCCCACCCCGGCAAGGGGGAGGGAAAAAACTTTCGCTTTTGTGCGTCCCTCCCGGCGTGACGCTGCGCGCTGACGTCACGGGGCGGGGCTTTAATGGTGGTGTGCCGCGAGATTTTTTTCCGGCTCACAGGTGTGCCGTTGCCCAAAAACGTTTGGGAAACACTGGTTTAGACCACAGCGCCACCCGTGTTTATGTTGTATGATAAACGGCACTTATGCCGTTGTTTATGTCGAATGATTGATCGATTCTCTGGTTTTCTGATTCTCTGGCATGAAAAGTGGTCTATTGCTTATAGGAAGAAAGAACAAGAAAATTCAGCATTTCAGGGGTCTTTCGCTAAGTAAAAATCTAAGCCAAAAACCCTAAGTGTGAACACGCAGCCCTGGGCAAAATTGAAAAGCCTTTTGATCCTGTATCTGTGAGGTTAGAATCTATAAGTGGAAACCTGCTGAACCAGCCAAATGAGTTCTTAAGGCCTTAGCCACCCAGCTAACTATAAAAGAATTGAATATGCCCATCAGCATATTAAAGAATCAACTCTGTTGCCATAGTGAACAAATGGATGGTCTCTCCCCCCCACAACTCATCTGACTGAATGCCACATCAACCTAGGATGGAGAGCAATAGGCCCAGGGGGTATTGTGTGTGAGAGTGAGAGAGAGGGCAGGGGATTTGGAGAGAGTTTTGACTGATGCCAGACGCTGGAGACACAGAAACCTGTCTTGTTCTGTGCTGGACCCCAAAGCTATGGATTGTGAATGCCCCTGGGAACCTAATAGGGAGGCATGATCTGCTGGAGTGTTAATTCTGTAAGCCCCTCCATCCCATGCTCTGTAAAAGGTAAAGGTAACCCTGACTGTTAGGTCCAGTTGCAGACGACTCTGGGGTTGCAGCTTTACTGGCTGAGGGAACCGGCGTTTGTCCACAGACAGCTTCTGGGTCATGTGGCCAGCATGACTAAGCCGTTTCTGGTGAAACCAGAGCAGCGCACAGAAACGCTGTTTATCTTCCCGCCGGAGCAGTACCTATTTATCTACTTACACTTTGACGTGCTTTCGAACTGCTAGGTGGGCAGGAGCAGGGACCGAGCAACGGGAGCTCACCCCGTCGCAGGGATCTGAACCGCTGACCTTCTGATCGGCAAGTCCTAGGCTCTGTGGTTCAGACCACAGCGCCATCCGCGTCCCATGCTCTGGTTGTATATGTGTTTAAATAAAGCCACATATTGTAAAATCACCAACATCTCTATTGACTTCAATTTCAAGGAAACAGAACCCCGGGTAAACTATGGATTTCTGGAACGAGCTCTTTGCTGCTCAGAGACTGGGGTATGTGTATTATTATTATTATTATTATTATTCCTTGCCTTTCTAATATGTTACCTGGGCAGTTTACCACAAAATATTCAAAACACCATAAAATAAACAATACATTGAAATATGCCCATTTCTCTCTTCCTCTGTGCTTTTAGATGACAATATCAGTCCTTGAGATATCTGGCTCTGAAGCCCTGGTCCTCCTCAGTCCACTCAAGTCACGTTTTGAACATTACACCCGTGTTGATGGGAAAGGGAAAGAGCCTTCATAGCGAGTTGCCTAGGGTTTTCTGTATACCAATGCAAGCGGGCGCTTGCATTTTAGGGTACACAATAAAGGTGTGCAAACATGAATTATAGTAGCCTTATCGCTCTGTACAGCGGCCATCTGTGGAAGAAGGGAACTGAGGGAAAAGATTTGGCAAGCCGCAGGGACTCTCGGCTCTCAGCTGTGTTTGAAGAATCCCCATTAAAATGTAAAACAAATATTCTTCTCTTTGTACATTTGTTTTGCCTCCCACATTAAGCAATGCCCTCCCCCTTTTACTACCTCAGAACGACAGTTTCTTCAGTCTGAATGAAAGAGGCGCCTACGTAGCAACTACATAAACCTGATTTATCACATGAAAACAAACCGGTATCTACTGCTGGATCCTATTTACACTAAAGCGATGGTTAAAAGCCAGTGCTGTCAACAATTCTTTTTCCAGCAGGTTCCAATACTTGCCTTAGGAGTCTTGAGGGAGCCGCTGACAAAATGGACCACATCCCAGTTGGTTTACCTGGCTGTGTTAGCAGTGGCAGGTGGCAATGGCGCTGTGGTCAGAAGTGGGTGGTTTGAAGCTGCCTTTTACATTTCCCATAATGCCCTGTGTGCTGGCTCTGGGTCTGTGCGTCTTTCATGTGTACATGACAGGGGCAAAATTTAATCGGTGAAGCTGGAAAGAGATGCTCAGATGGAAATTTCTCCCTGCTGCGCTGCAACCCTGTCAGCAGTCAAGGGGACAACTCTGTTCAAAGTGCAGTAAAATCACTGTGCGTTTAGAAAGTGTTTGAGAGTGCTCAAAGAGCTTCAGTCGTGTTGTCGCAGTGAATTCTTACCGTAGCTTTGTAAGGGAAGTCAAGATTAAAAACCCCATATTGCAGAAACACGGCAGGCGAGGGCGTGGAGGCGGAAAGTCAGTGACTTGCCTGAGGCTACCTGCCGAGTCCATGGCAAAAGGAGAGATTAGGAAGGAGAACTTCCCGGTTGACTGCCCCTACAGCAGCGGAACCGGAAAATGTTGTAAATAGGGGTTTTTCCTGCACAGTGTAAATTTGGTGGAGGAAGATGACTGGGGTTGAAGGTGGGCAGATTATGAATCTGCCTTGCAGGTATCGGCACTTTTGTGGGTTAAACCACAGAGCCTAGGGCTTGCCAATCAGAAGGTCTGTAGTTCGAATCCTTGTGATGGGGTGAGCTCCCGTTACTCAGTCCCTGCTCCTGCCAACCTACCAGTTCGAAAGCACGTCAAAGTGCAAGTAGATAAATAGGTACTGCTCCGGTGGGAAGGTAAACAGCCTTTTCGTGCGCTGCACTGGTTCGCCAGAAGCGGCTTAGTCATGCTGGCCACATGACCCGAAAGCTGTACGCCGGCTCCCTCGGCCAATAAAGCGAGATGAGCACCACAACCCCAGAGTCGGCCACGACTGGACCTAGTGGTCAGGGGTCCCTTTACCTTTACTAAGTTGTCATTATTCAGCCAGTGTTCTGGAATAAAGTACTCAAAAACCCGCTTCCTTTTCTACCACAAAAAAGTCTAACTTTTGTGAAAGATCCATGAATCCTCAATATTGTTACATGCCACCTCAATTTCTGAGCGGAAAAACTGCAGGGGTTCCAGAGCTCACCCAGGGTTCAGTTTCCTTCGAATTCAGGTCGAGACTGGGGTCTTTTTGATATATGGATTTATTTGCATATATATACAAACTCTCACAGGACATCTTTGGAGGGGAGAAGCCTGGGAAGCTAGCCCATCTAGGACAAGGAAAACTCTGATCTTAAACCTCTGCTGCCTTGCTTCAGGAAGCTTTTAATGTTTGATAAGAATGTATTAATTACAATTACAGTGGTACCTCAGGTTAAGTATTTAAATAATTCCAGAGGTCCATTCTTAACCTGAAACTGTTCTTAACCTGAAGCACCACTTTAGCTAATGGGGCCTCCTGCTGCCGCTGCGCTGCCGGAGCACAATTTCTGTTCTCATCCTGAAGCAAAGTTCTTAACCCGAGGTACTATTTCTGGGTTAGCGGAGTCTGTAACCTGAAGCGTCTGTAACCCGAGGTACCACTGTTATTTGTGCAAATTCAGGATGTGTTTTGCATATTGCTTGCTAAGGTGTGAATATCAAAACACTCCATAAATGTCTCGATTTCCAGGCTAACACTTTAAGCTTATGAAATTCAGGCCACATGCATTTCTTCGGATAGAAGCAAACATTTAATTCAAACACATTGGAGATGTGAGGTGCTTTTGGAATGGGGTTCAGTGTTATTCAGTTTCTGAAGACACCAGATGGATCAATCCCATCAGTGCCTTTCAAACCCTGCAGTTCAACACCCCCCTGTTTTATGTCAGTCTAGGGTCCCTCCTGCCCCATACGTCAGTGGTGTTGACTGTCCCTGGAGCGAAACTTGAATTGGCTGATGTCTAGCAGATGCACAGAGCCAGAGAGCATGGAAGATGCTTGTCTCTGTGCGCTTCTCTGACAAATATTTGACACGGGCCCTTATTTGACTAAGAGAACAGACTTTGTTCCTGTAGGGGAGTTTGTTCTGGCACTTAACTGACAAGCAGACGAATACCTCCCCCCAGCCCAAAAGCCTGCAGAGCACTTGAGTTATATCGGTGGAGCCCAAGGGACATAACAGAACAGCTCAGTAAACTTTTTAAGAAGACCCATTGACAAGGCTCAGGGCAGGTCTGAAATAGCAAATCCCCCTCATTCTTTAGGCCCTGCAGCAAGGAGGAAGATTTCCAGGCAGATGGCTGAAGCCGGAATATAATGCATATGTCTTCCAACAGTGAGCCATGAATTCTTGTGGAACTAATGAAGAAAACACGCTCCAAAGCTGTATGGATGCCCTCCAAAGAGCTTCCTTGGTGGATCAGACCAAAGATTTACTAGTCAAACACCCTGCTTTCCACAGCAGCCAGCAAGGTGCCTCTGGGAAGCCCCCCCCCCCAAGCAAGAAATGAGCCCTCTGCTGCTCATGATCCCCAGGAACTGCTTCTGAATATGAAGTTCCTTATAGTCACCATGAATAATACTATGAACCAGTCATTTGCCTAATCGCCTTTTAAGGGCAAATGTGGCCATCAGCACACCACGTGGCAATGACTTATACTAACTAATTATGCACACTTCCTTTCATCGCCCCTGGATCTCACGCAGGACAGCACCTTCCCGTTTCAGCTCAGGTGGAGAAATGGGATGGCCCAGTACCCTATGGCATCCCACACCACATTTCTCCAGGGACTAATCTATACTTGTGAGTTATAACGTTATAAATGCTTTATAAAATTGTGACACCAGGGGGCGCTGTACAGCAGTCAATGGAAGCTTACGTTAAGAGTTATATAACTTTTTTTTTGTTAGCGTTTGTTGTTGTTTTTTAGAGCAGTATAGATCCAGCCCAGGTTGATGAGAAGCCGAACTGTCTTTGGCTAAGGTCCATCCTACCCAAAGTACTGTTAGCATCCTCTTGCATTGTCTGGGATCCTTAAGGGAGTTTAACTGAACGCAAAATTTGAGTGTGGTCGTATAATAATAATAATAATAATAATAATAATAATAATAATAATAATAATTTATTTATACCCCGCCCATCTGGCTGAGTTTCCCCAGTCACTCTGGGCAGCTCCCAATCAAGTGTTAAGGGCTGCCTTCAGATGTCTTTTAAAGGGAGGGTGTTCCACAGGGTGGGCGCCACTACCGAGAAGGCCCTCTGTCTGGTTCCCTATAACCTCACTTCTTGCAATGAGGGAACTGCCAGAAGGCCCTCGGTGCTGGACCTCAGTGTCCGGGCTGAATGATGGGGGTGGAGACGCTCCTTCAGGTATACAGGACCGAGGCTGTTTAGGGCTTTAAAGGTCAACACCAACATTTTGAATTATGCTCGGAAACGTACTGGGAGCCAATGCAGATCTCTCAGAACCGGTGTTATGTGGTCCCAGCGGCCTCTCCCAGTCACCAGTCTAGCTGCCGCATTCTGGATTAATTGCAGTTTCCGGGTCACCTTCAGAGGTAGCCCCACGTAGAGCGCATTGCAGTAGTCCAAGCAGGAGATAACTAGAGCATGCACCATTCTGGCAAGACAGTCCGCAGGCAGGTAGGCAGGTAGGTAGGTAGTAGACAGCCACCCTGGACAGAGAATTAACCTGCGCCTCCATGGACAGCTTTGAGTCCAAAATGACTCCCAGGCTGCACACCTTCTCCTTCAGGGGCACAGTTACCCCATTCTGGACCAGGGAATTCCCCATATCCGCCCACCCCCTGTCCCCCAAAAACAGTGCTTCTGTCTTGTCAGGATTCTATCTCAATCTGTTAGCCGCCATCCATCCTCCAACTACCGTATCAGGAATAGTTTGATATTCTTGCAGCCAAATTAGCTCCATCTACATTGAGATTAGCCCTTCACCTAGGTTCCACCTGTGAGGTTAAAAGGAGGGAACTCAGCCTTCTTATCACTGTCCGAGCTTTTGCAGACAGGGAGAGAACATTTGATACTTGCTTTCAGCCAGAGAAATGTGGCAAACCATTTGTCTTCTGGCCATGGACAGATGCCAGCATAGTTAGGGATTTGGAAATCCAAAGCTGCCTGGCCACGTGAGGCTTAAATCACCTCTGATCGCCTCTCGTACATTTATTCAGCCATTTGATCTGCATCTGCATGAGAAAGGAAAAGCACAATAAAGGCATTTATCTTCTTTTGGCAAGGAGCATTCTCCCAAATGCAGGTTTTACATTTGCATTGCAAACTGCTTGGAGCAGGAGCTGCTTCCAGACTCGTGTCACGCTTGCAAAATGCAACCTGCTCCGAGCACTCCTTCCTTCCTGCCAGCCAATGCCACCATCATCCTGGCTCATCCTGACAGCTGATTTCATTATGTTCTTTAAAACGTTCTGTAGAGTGCAACCGAACATCATAATTCAGCGTCGAACTGCTGTGCTGTGGCAGACAGAAACAGTCCATCTAGGTTAGTTTTCTGGCAGTTGAAGCCCACATGCCGCAGAGCAGATGGAGATAGTCAGAAGAGCGTGAGAACCTTAATTTCAGAGTCATGGGTTCAAATCCCACACTGGGCGAAAGATTGCAGGGGGTTGGACTAGATGACCCTCGTGGTCCTTCCCATCTCTACAATTCTATGATTCTATGCCATTTATCACCAGCAGCTGATAGTCAAAAGGGTATCGTCTTGGAACATGGGAGATCACATTTCTGGCTGTTAGGGCTGGCAGACAGCGGCAGTGGTAGAAGACTCCTCCTCCCCAGGGTCTTGCAGAGCCAGGCAGAGGCCCGGGCCGGGCAGATAATGTGCCCCCCCCTTTTTACCCACGGAATAACTGAAGTCTTATAAATAAGTACCGTATTTTTCGCTCCATAAGATGCACCTGACCATAAGACGCACCTAGTTTTTAGGAGGAGGAAAGGAAAACAAGAAGAAAAAATATTCTCAACGAAACAGTGGATGTATGATTTTTGTGGTTCATGCTGTGGCCACAGACATGTGATCTGGTGATGAATTTGGGGTGACCCAATGCAAAAATCCTGAGGATCCATGTGGATCCGTGCTTTGTAACCACGTTTTTGGGCCATTGCGGTCCCAGGCAACAGTGGGTGCGTGATTTTTTTGGTGCAGGCTGTAGCCATGTACATGCTGTGCGATCTGATGGTGAATTAAAACCCTGAGGATCCATGGGCTTTTACCTCCCCCCTCCCTCCCTCCTTTATCTCTAGCATCCCTTATCTCTCCCCCCCGATCGGCAAACGATCAGCGGCTTTGTTTCAACACCCACTTCCTGCTTTCAAAAAAAAAAAAAAAAAAAAAAGCAAGAAAAAAAAGCATGATCTGCTTTTCGCCGCTGGGCAATTCGGCTCCAGGGACCAGGCATTCGCTCCATAAGACGCACAGACATTTCCCCTTACTTTTTAGGAAGGAAAAAGTGTGTCTTATGGAGCGAAAAATATGGTAAGTATATAAATAATTTTCACAAAAGTTATGCTGACAAATAATTTTATTTCAAGGCTTGAACCGTATCTGCATATAAAGACAAAATGGAAAATATAGATATACAATAGTGCTTTTTAAAAATACATAGAGAATGTATGCTGACCGAGGCCCCCTTGGAATCGGAGGCCAAGTGGCGCATATGGCCTCCCCTCTGTCCTCCCTGTACTCATATATTTTTAAAATCTGCTTTGGCAAGTACAGTAGCCGTCATTACATGCTGTGGGAATGATTTCTTCAGGATAAGGACATGCTGAGCTGTATAAAGAGGTGCTTCATTTCTGTTTGCTTTAAACTTTCAGATTGGTCACCTCAAATATTTTAAAATAGTAGACACAGAATTGTAGACGCGTTCTAACTAGCTAAGTTATATCATTTTATATGAGTTGATGGCTAGAACTTAACCTGCTTTACAGATCTCTGCATGCCTGAATAACCAGCTACCTGCTCAGCAATGGAGAAACTCCAGTGGCAAAAGGGAGCACCGTCTGCACCAATTCTTTCTTATTATTTCTTGAGATCTAATTATTTCTTCCTGGAGTGTGGGAGGACGCTGCTTGAAACCCTCAGCAACAGCAATTAAAACAAATGCAAATCTCGGTTCCCCCACTAATTTGTTTAAAGTAATTAGCTGAACATAATACGGAGTGGGTTTAAAAATAAAAATTAAAAATCCTAGGTGCAATGACTCAGCATGACCTTTTGAACATCACTGATTCCGAACTGCGCCTTTCCTCCTATTCAGAGTCATTTCCACAAATTCCATGCAATGCTGCTAGAGCCATGATCTCAGTGGCAAAATCTGATAAGAGCCTCGGCAACAGGAACAGGATCAACAAAACATTTTATGTGAGAATGAGACAGTGGCACACCCATTAAAAACAATTGGAATTAATTCATCTTCTCGATTATTTTTAAGGAATTCCCAGTGGCGTAGCGTGGGGGGTGCAGGGGGGGCCGGCCGCACCGGGCACAACATCTGGGGGTTAGGTTTAGGGGGCGCAAATCCATGGGTTAGGGGGCGCAAATCCACGGGTTAGGGGGCACAAATTACTTGCCTTGCCCCGGGTGCTGACAACCCACGCTACGCCACTGGGAATTCCCAAGGAAGTAGCCAATTACTTGATGGACAATGCAACCCCAAGGTTGTGCATGGATGCAAGGGATAGCGAAGAAAGCTTTATCCAGTGCACATCAGGCTTAATGGCCTCTGAACTGCATCACTTTTAATTGCAACTTGGAGCAAATTTCAACTTTGAATGCTCTTCACACCGCTGCAGCTAGCAAACGCTACCATCTCAACCCCATGGCATAGTGGAGGGGGGCACAGGGATGGTTGCCCTGGGTGCAAAATTGGTAGGGGATACAAAATTTCAACACCCAGCGCTGCCTCAATACAGCGGCACACTTCCATCGCTGGGCTCCATTGAAAACGGCTTCTCCCCGTGAACTAGGAAGTGGACAACAGAACAACTTTCTTTTCTTGCAATATCTTGGGTGACGCAGACACCAATAATAATAATAATAATAATAATAATAATAATAATAATAATAATAATAATAATTTTTATTTATACCCTGGCCTCCCCAGCCAAGGCCGGGCTCAGGGCGGCTAACAAGCAGTAATAAAAACAAATTGAATGAATACAACTTAAAAACAAAATTAAAATACATTAAAATATTGAAACATTAAAATATTAAAATGTAGCCTCATCGCAGGAGGAGAAAGGAAAAGAAAAAAGAAAGAGGGGGAGGGAATCAAATTGGCTCCAAGCCAAAGGCCAGGCGGAACAACTCTGTCTTACAGGCCCTACAGAAAGAAATCAGATCCCGCAGGGCCCTGGTCTCATGAGACAGAGTGTTCCACCGAGCCGGAGCCAGTGTTGAAAAGGCCCTGGCTCTGGTTGAGGCTAATCTAACTTCCTTAGGGCCCGGGACCACTAGGGTGTTGCTATTTATGGACCTTGAGGCTCTCTGTGGGGCATACCGGGAGAGGCGGTCCCGTAGGTACGAGGGTCCAAGGCTGTGAAGGGCTTTATAGGTCAAAACCAGCACCTTAAATCTGACCCTGTACTCTACTGGTCAGCTGAATAATCATGTGTACTCAGTTTCCCACCCTCCTCCATGCAGCCCCGGGTGTTTGCAACCCACGCTATGCCACTATCTCAACCCAATGCTCTAGAGAGTTTAAGGGTTTCAGAGAAGCCAAGGATGATGAATTTTTGGCTCTGCAGATGTTGCTCAACTTTAGCTCCACCATCCCTGATCATTGCCCACGCTGCCTGACTGTGGTGATAGGAGATGGAGTCCCACAACATCTGGACCCCAAGGTCGAAGTGGGTTGGCTTCCTATCCCTGAATAAGCCATGTTCCTCAGTTCAGTAGCTCTTTATCTATGACCTCTGGAACAAGATCTTTTCCCTGCCTTTTGTCAAGGGGACAATGGAGTATAGAGAAGAGTGCCACCTGGTGGCTGTCGTGTGTCCTAAAGGAAACTGCAGCTCTTCTGGTCATCCATTTATTCCTTAAACCAGTCTGATCAATGGTTTGGGCAGGGTGGTAATCCAGGAATATGTGGAGGGGCACAGGCTCCCCGTGCCTAATGAAAAAAGACTTCTAAGCTGCCTTTCAAAATATATTTCCAAAATGTCGCATAAAATACAGCACAAAAACGAAAATCAAGATTCACAAATGAAATAGTAAAATTGGCTTATTGCTTCAAACCGTCCATTTCACCGTAAGCACTAAAACCTGACTTCGCAAGCCTTTGAAAGCAAGATCCAGAAATCTGTTGGGAGAACACAGAAGAGTGTCTCTTTCTCGCTGTTGTTCATTAGGCTGCCGGTGGAGCTGCTTCTTCATGGAAATATTACATAGATGGGTCAATATGACACACGGTTTGTGGGCGGAAGTCTGTGGACTCTTGCAATAACACCCCCCAAAAAAAATTCTCTTCAAGGCTGGGCAGTAAATTGATGCTGGTTCATGATGCCACAGAAGAATGAAGGACTAGATAGACCACAAAGAACATGTGTATGATTTTTTTTTAAAGTTCTGTACAGGAAAAATAAAGTACCTGTGGTTAGTGGGTGGCTCAGACCTTTTAATATAAATTTTATATGGTTTTTCAGATTAAAATTTTAGTCACACATCCAACATACAACCAAGATTCCAAAAAAATCTCCTGGGCTTCCCTCCTCCCTGTTGTGGGTCCTATTGTTAATCATTTCCTCCCACATCTTTTATAATAATCCAAATCTTTTACCTCTCCACTGTGTCCAAAATTCACCATTAAACTACAAGTGTTATTCCAATCCTACTAATGATTTTAACTGTTCGCAATGGTTTTTAAGATAAATTATAAAATTTCCCCCATTCCTCATTAAAATTATGGTTTTCCCGATTTCTGATTCTTCCGGTCATTTTAGACATTTCGGCATAATCCATCAACTTGATCTCTGGTAGACCTACCTACCTACCAGGCTCAGAACTTCTTTAGCCTTCCCCTCTCTGCCAGTGTGGTGTAGTGGTTAAGAGCGGTAGTCTCGTAATCTGGTGAACCGGGTTCGCTTCCCCGCTCATCCACACGCAGCTGCTGGGTGACCTTGGGCCAGTCACACTTCTCTGAAGTCTCTCAGCCTCACTCACCTCACAGAGTGTGTTTGTTGTTGGGGAGGAAGGAAAAGGAGATAGCCGCTTTGAGACTCCTTCGGGTAGTGATAAAGCGGGATATCAAATCCAAACTCTTCTTCTTCTTCCCGGATGATGTGCCAGTCATTCAGGGTGGCTCCTGAAAGGCTGCTTTGTGCTGAAGCACAGCTGAAGTTCAAAGCGCACACATAGGCACACACTCTGCAATGGCCACACACAGATCCTAAACTGTGAAACTCCCTCCCCAAAGGGGTATATGCAGCACCTTTGTTGTTTGGTGCATTTTGAAGGTGTACCTTTTTATCCTGGCCTTTGACAGTTAAAAGGTTTTTGCTTTGCAGGACCTGCCTCTTTTGCCAAATCTGTACAGTGGTACCTTGGGTTACATAAGCTTCAGGTTACAGACTCCGCTAACCCAGAAATAGTACCTCAGGTTAAGAACTTTGCTTCAGGATGAGAACAGAAATCGTGCTCCGGCAGCGCAGCAGCAGCAGGAGGCCCTATTAGCTAAAGTGGTGCCTCAGGTTAAGAACAGTTTCAGGTTAAGAATGGACCTCCGGAACGAATTAAGTACTTAACCCGAGGTACCACTGTATTTGTCCTAAGTCCTGTGGAGGTATCATGGAGGGGCGAGTGGTGGTCTGATCCCAAGGAGAGGAGCTCAGGGAGTTGGGAGCTGGATGACCCTGGAAGTGTCAAGAGTCCTGGGAAACTGTTGGTAGTGTGGTGGATGGTAAGCCGGATCTCAAGAGGCGACCAAGTGGGTTCGCGGAGAACAAGTTGTGCTCCGGTGACAGCAGACACCCCTAGTGTCTCTTAGTTAAGGACACCCTTTCATCAGAGGGCATGGGGGGCTGCGAAGTGGCCACCCCAGCTGCACAGCCAATGAAGAGGTTCCAAACCACAAAAGCATTGCCAGATTGTGTTCCTGTTCTTGTTTCTCCATCAATACTGTTGTCCGGGCTTCTTGAGACCAATTGTCTATTAAGTTCGTGCACCTATCCCAGGGGTCAGCAAACTTTTTCAGCAGAGGGCCGGTCCACTGTCCCTCAGACCTTGTGGGGGGCGGGCGGACTATCTATCTATCTATCTATCTATCTATCTATCTATCTATCTATGGGGAAATGAACGAATTCCCATGCCCCAGAAATAACCCAGAGATGCATTTTAAACAAAAGCACACATTCTACTCATGTAAAAACACCAGGCAAGCCCCACAAATAACCCAGAGATGCATTTTAAATAAAAGCACACATTCTACTCATGTAAAAACATGCTGATTCCCGGACCATCTGTGGGCTGGAGGATTTAGGCGATTGGGCTGGATCCGGCCCCTGGGCCTTAGTTTGCCTACCCATGACCTATCCCCCTCAAAAACCCACTGTTGGCTCCTCCTGCTCAGTTCTCGTTTGCTTCTCAGCATCTCCGATATAAAAAATGCCCCACTCCCTATTGGATGCCAGGTTTTGACTCCCACCTTCCCTGCCATTCTGAACAGAGAAGAGGTGCAAGGAGCTTGTTTGTGAGCAAGGGGAAGCCACAGCTGATGGAGGTGACTTTCCCCCCTGTTAATGGGGCATCCCATTTTGTGGTCCTCTCTCTCTCTCTCTCCCCTGCCCCAGTATCTGTTGGATACAGCACAGCACACATTTTTGTTGTTGTTGCGGGCGCTTTATCATCGAAATTCCACCGGCCCTGAAAAGGTTGGCAACCCTTGATCCCCTGCCGCTGCTGCTTTAATGGGGGAAGCCATAAAAACAGCTATTATTCTCATTCATCTTAATCCAGAAGCACAGCGCAGCGCAGGCTGCATGCCTACAGGAATATCTGTGAAGACCTTCTGCCTCTATTGAAATTAATGAGGCTTCTACCGCGGATGGGAAAGCTCTCAATATACATGGTTCAAATCACCTGCATTTATAAGAGTTTGCTGGATCGTGGCGGATGCATTTTGGAACGACTATTACAACTGTAGCCCAACCTCTCTCTTAACAATAGGTCTTGTTTTTTGTTTGTTTGTTTGAAATGAATTCCTTCAAGAGCAGACTTTCAGGTGCTTTCTATCTCCCCCTTTCTTACACCGCTGACAGGACTGGGTAGTGCTTTTCTTGAGTACAAGGCATGAAATTTATTACGGTCAGAGACCAGCTTGAGAAACACAAATGGAACTACAATCCCAATAGCAAAACAAACATTTAAAACAATTGAGTACAAGGCATGTTTCTGGCAAGCTTGTGGATTTAATTTCTTTAAAATAGTGGTGCCTTGAAGAAAAATCTGGGTTGCCTCCAACACTGTGCAAGGAGACAATTAGTTTTTTTAGTGTGGCAGTGCCTAAACTTTGGAACTCCCTGCTGATTGACAGGAGGCGGGGGGGGGGGGCTTTGCTGTGTTTCCTTTGGTGCTGGCTTAAAACATTTTTGTTCAGTCAATTAACGTAGAATGCCGACTTGTGTTTTAATCTTTTAATGCTAACTTTTGACTTTAATTATCTTGCAAACGTCTTCAATGCCTGTCTTTAAGCATCTTTTTAGTGACAGTTTTAAATTTTGTGCGTGGCCCACTTAGAGGTTTTATTAACAATCAGACAGTATATAGATGCTGTGAAACAAATAGTAGGCAGGACAGGATTTTGTCACAACTTTATTTCTGCCATGTTGTTTGACAGTTCACCCCCTCCCCAAATTACGCATGAAAGCAACCTGTTGGTTGCAGGCTCTCCCACCCCTCCACGGCCCGCAATAAAGCAGATGCAGTTATGAAATTGCAATTTTAGTGCATTGGTCACTTGCACTCAACAGAGAGAGAGTGCCCACTGGAGAGAGGAAGCCAAGCTGTTTTGAGCCCCTAAGTTAGAATGAAACCTTCATACAGCATTTATCTTGGAAATTAATTCTAGGACTCTGTGTCGATGGTACATCTTCCTCGGCTTTTGGGCATCTATATACGGACCCGTCTACGAAGCTGTTCTTCTCACATTTGCCCAAACGTTCTTCTTCATTCCTTGTGCTGCCTTCACTTCACTGAACTCCAATTTGACATTGAGAGCTTCATCCTCGGGCTCCGGATCTTCTCTGATCGCCCCCTGGGGCTTTGCGACGACAACAGGAAGCGGGCCACGTTCTTCACAGAATTCTACGACGTAGAGGCCTTTCTTATTGGCTAGGTTTTGGTGAGTTTCCTAGTTGGGGAGGGGAGAGGAAAGGCAAACATTTAAGCCACAAGCAGTAGTAGAGGAAGAGTTTGGATTTGATATCCCGCTTTATCACTACCCTAAGGAGTCTCAAAGCGGCTAACATTCTCCTTTCGCTTCCTCCCCCACAACAAACACTCTGTGAGGTGAGTGGGGCTGAGAGACTTCAGAGAAGTGTGACTAGCCCAAGGTCACCCAGCAGCTGCATGTGGAGGAGCGGAGACGCGAACCTGGTTCACCAGATTACAAGTCCACCACTCTTAACCACTACACCACACTGGCTGATCCATCCAATTTCAAACCGTAACCATGTAGATATTCTGCATAGTTGGCTCTAAGGCTTTAGTGGCGAGATTGGCAAGTCACCTTTTTCTTCTGAACAAGAGAAGGGATGCTTTAGGATCCAGCAACTCAGAAATCGTTTTGGAAAGAAAACAGGCACCTGCTAGACACAGATAACCTCACATTTTATTATATATATGTTGCTAGCCCTCATGGATGCAACAATGAGCTAAAAAATATCCAGGTGATATGAAACCAGAAAGAAAGCCAAGAAACTCAAAATCAATCGGTCTTGTTTTTTCAAGTCTCGTGATCAGCTCAATTAGCATGAATAAAGATTAAGCTGGTGCCCTAATAAGCCTTAACTGTGAGAGTCTGTGTTCTCAGGAAGGATTGAGTGCATGATCCCTCAGACCCTGGACTGGTTTGCACACAACCATGGCTTAGTGCAAACCCAGAGGCAACTGCAGCTGCTTTGCTCCCCTCTTGCCAGGCTGTTGTACTAACAGTTTATTATAGAATGACGCAATGCATGAGCCCAACCTGACATGCATAGGACTGTACTGTAACAAAACATGAACCACCCTGGATAAGACCGGGCATGTCTTACCTGTTTTGCTAATCCCTTGAAGAGCGCTCGGGTGACATTGAGTAAATTCCTGGATCCATAAAGCTTGGCGTACATGTCTTGAATCCCAATAAGTTTGCACATGGTAATGATAGCTCGGTGGCAGTGAAGACCGTATCCTGGGGGAAGCAGTTAGTGAGCATTAAAGCAGCCCAGTAAAATAATTACTAAACAAT
This sequence comes from Podarcis bocagei, assembly GCF_964188305.1. Lineage (NCBI taxonomy): Eukaryota > Metazoa > Chordata > Lepidosauria > Squamata > Lacertidae > Podarcis > Podarcis bocagei. Next base: position 93,241,153 of record NC_138127.1, read on the forward strand.
TGCTTTCGGCATGGAATTACACTACAAATCACACCAGTCTGAACCATCACAATCTGCACCTGAGCCTGAGATGGGTACAGATTGGCCCGGGGCTCCAAAACTCGATGAAACCGCCCAGTCAACCCCAATTTACCTTCTCTCCTCCCCTGCTGCCACTAACCGCTTTCGCACAAGTGTTTAAATTGCGGGCCGGAACATCAGTTAACCGAATCATACTTTATTTATACCTGAGTCCACACTGAACCACTGCCTACCCAAATATAGTTTGCAGAGCTCCGGAGACTAGACCTTCTTACATATCAGAGAATCAGACCCTAATCAGAGATGCACACAGCCCTGGGCTGCGATGTTGAGCAGACCCGAGACAGGGAAAGAACAAGAACCACAGGAACTGAGAAACTATGTATTCTTCCTTAAGGCCTGAGGTTTTAATTCAAGCCAGAAGGCCATGGCACGGTGCATTGTATCACCTGTGTTATTCTGGAGGTGTAGGAGAGAAGGAAGAGAGAAAGAGAGAGCAAAGACCTATCCAAATATTGCACAGCAGGGAGATTAAGTGCATGTCTTCCCCTCATCCCTAGACATTTATACCAACTGCACAACATGAAATTTAAGAGAGAAAGAGAGAGCAAAGTCCTATCCAAATATTGCACAGCAGGGAGATTAAGTGCATGTCTTCCCCTCATCTGAAGACATTTATACCAACTGCACAACGTGAGATTTATAGCAAGGTTTTTATAGGCCTCCAATTAAAGACATCAGCCACAAGTGATGCAAAAGGAGGACTGCCCTTCTGAAATAACTGTGCTTTGGCGGAGGAAACACTCCCATTGAGCTGATCTCGGTAACAGTCTGGGTAGCTAGAAATGAGAAGCAGAACAGTGCAGGCTGTGAGAATAGGTCTGAGGAGCGGGCAGAGCTTTCAAGAAGCTTAAAATGGGAAGCTTGCTACCAAAGCGACAGGATTTTGAATGGCATTCATTTCATTCATTCATTTGGGTGGGGGAGGCAAGGTGCTTGTTAACGGGAGCAAGGCGATATATTATTGAAAGCGCTGGTCACTGCTCTGTTGCCAAGCAAACTCCCTGCGCTGCTTTCATTCGTCACCTGAATCTGCCACTTGCTCAAAGCTTTTTATTGTGCAAGACTGGTCCTACAGGAGGCTGAGGGAATTGCCATCAGACCCGGATCCTTTGGCAATTCATTTTCACCTTTGGGAGGGAAGGGAACTCTAAGCCTCTCTCTCCATCACTTTGAAGCCCTGTTTTGTACACTGCTGCCACTATTTCACACTGAAGCGCTGCGGGATGTGCGTTAGGTACCATAATGCCGGTGATATGAAGATTGCTTTTCAAGGCATGATTTGGTTATGAGACAGAAGAATGCAGCACAGCTGCTGGAGGGAAGCAGGCAGATACGAGCTGGATATCTTCAGCCTAAAGAAAATAAGAAATTAAAAGGGAGGGGAGAACATGACAGTGCTCTTCAAATATCTGAAGGGCTGTCATGCAGATGATGGGCTGGACTTGGTCTCTGTTGCTCCAGAAAGAAGGACTAGACCCAGTTTCGAAATTGCAGAGAAGCAGACCCCATTTCAATGCACAGAGAGGGAAACAGATCAATGGCAGAGCACACACAGGAAGTCCCAAGTCCAGGACTTAGAATCTCCTGTTGAAAGGGTCTCAGGTAGCAGAAAAACCTTGTCTGGAGACTCTTGAGAGCTGCTGCCAGCCAGGGTGGACAATACTGGGGAGGTGGACCAAGCAGCCTAGCCTGGCATAAGAACCTATCTATTCTTCCTTAAGGATCGTAATTCTTCTTCAATTCTTCTTAGGATCCTAATTCATTTCAAAAGTAACTCCTTGCCAGGCTGTGAAAACAGTCCGGTCCTTTAAAGGACATCTGAAGGTCTCATTAAAACGATGCATCCTGGGCACAAATCTCAGCTAGACTCTCTGCTGTGCACAACTGATCTCTACACGAGTGAAGGTTGCACTGCTCTCTTCATTTGAATCATGTTATGAATGGAAAATAGGAAATCCCTAGTGGCACACACAGAGCACGCTCAATGTAAACGGGACACCGAAGCCCCCATTCCAAGAGGGGGGAATCTGTGGCCTTGCAGATGTTCTTGAACTCTGCCATCTCCTACCAATTGACCATACTGGCTGGGGCTGGTAATGTGAGAACATCTGGAGGGCCACCCCCCATTCCTGCCACATCTGTACAAAGCGGCAAATGCACAAATTTGGATGCGTGTCTCCGGTACTGAATGGGACGTGGGTGGCACTGTGGGTTAAACCACAGAGCCTAGGACTTGCTGATCAGAAGGTCGGCGGTTCGAATCCCCGTGACGGGGTGAGCTCCCGTTGCTCAGTCCCTGCTCCTGCTCCTGATTTGCCAGAAGCGGCTTAGTCATGCTGGCCACATGACCCGGAAGCTGTACGCCAGCTCCCTCCGCCAGTAAAGCGAGATGAGTGCCACAACCCCAGAGTCAGTCATGACTGGACCTAATGGTCAGGGGTCCCTTTACCTTTTTACCTCCGGTGCTGAAGAAAGAAAATAATTTTCCGTAACCTTTAACTCCACCTCTGCCTCCAGTCAGGTGCAAATATTTAGCTCCTATCGCAAAGTAACCTGGGGCAGCAGCTGACCATTTACCGTGCAAGCTGGTCAATTCACATCCGCTAAGAAGTAACCCGCAGAAATTCAGTTTTTGAGTCCAAGGATGGAAAACGCGGCGCTTCCGAAATGGCAAATGTGGGACCGCTACCAAATGAAACTCTTGATAAATAGCCTTTCAGATATCGCTCAGACGTAATTATGTCGAAAACCTGATTCCATCTCCAAGCATGAAATTGATACTTTCTCAAAACAGCAGAGCAAATGGCTTTAGATGGCTATCGCTTGTTTTTCAATTATAGGGGTGGGGTGGGGGGGTGTGGAAAGAAGGGAAAAAGAGGGAAATATTAGCACAGCAAAGCCTGTGGCCTGCTAATAGACTTCCTTTCCTCCATTTACTGAGCACCGAGCTTGCCCTGCAGACTGGAATAATCTCGAAGAGCTGTCTTAATGGCTTTTTAATAAAATGCATTAGATCACACTTGGGGTTTTTTAAAGATTTATTGGCCTGAGTCACACGAACTAGCACAACTTAAAGAGGGTTGGGTCATTCTAAGCGAAAGCCCCAGCACAGAACCATGGAATTGTTGAGTTGGAAGGGACTCAAGAGATCATCTAGTCCAGCCCCCTGAATTCTCATTTAAAATGGTAACAGATTGTAAATCTGAAGGAAAATTCAATGTAATGCTTCAGAAAGGAAGGAGACTTGAGGTTTCCTCTTCCACCCAAACCCATCTAAAAACACTGATAAAAGAAAGTACTTCTTCACTTGATCCCCCCCCCCCTCTTTCCTTTCTCCTTCTGTGATAAAACTCCTACTTGGGGACTTCCCTGGCTTTTCCCTGGCCCACGTAGGACCAGTCTGGATAGTTGGCCTTGACAAAGATTTTACATTTTCATCCCCAAAAAGTTTTTGATTTGAGTTTCTACTGCAATGGGGCTGCATTTTAATGTTGTATTTTAATCTTGTTTTTAAGTTGTATTTTAATCAATTGTTTTTATACCTGGTGTTAGCCGCCCTGAGCCTGGCCCTGGCTGGGAGGGTGGGGTATAAATAAAACATTATTATTATTATTATTATTATTATTATTATGAACAGCTGAAATACGGAATTGCAGGAGGGAGTGACAGCCACCAACTTGTATGGCTTTAAGAGACGATTAGACACATTCATGTTATCAATGGCTTCTAATCATGGGGGTGTGTTGTAATAGTTCCACTGTTAGAGGTCATATGCCTCTGAAAACCAGGTGCTGAGAAACAGGAGCGAGCCGAGTGCTGCTATGCTCAGGTCCCGCTTGCATCTGACTGGCAACCGTGTGAAAAAGGGGCTGGCTCAGATGGGCCACTGCCATGATGCAGCAGGCTCGCCTTGCGTTCTTACGCAGTGCAAAATTCCTTCCCAGGCAATCCAACACCTGTGCCATGAAAACCTGAATTCTGCAGGCTAACCACAGAAAGAATTAGAGGAACCATTGGAAATGACTATGAAAAGCAGTAGAGATATGAGATGATCAGAGCCCTCCGAACTTGAAGCATGGGAAGCCCTATTAAAAAAAATTATAATTTGGAAGATTATTTGGATTATTTGATATGTATAATTTGGAATATTTAACGTGATTTGATTGGATTGTTAAAGTGGAAAATTTAATAAAAATGAATTTAAAAAAGAAAAAGAAAACCTGAATTCTGCAACTGGTGGCAATGACACAAACTGGACGTTTTGCGCAATGGGTTCTTTCACTAGTCTTGGGGGAGGCCGTAAGAACTGCCCCTCCACCCACGGCCAACTACTAGAAATCTTATTTAGCAACCTCTCTTGTATCTGAGGTTTCAGCAGGCAGTGCTTACATGCTTACGGGTCTGTTTTTTGCAATCGCAAGGATTAGAATTTGGCTTTTTACTCCCCTGCAAAAAAAGAAAAAAGGAGGGAAAGAGATTCTCGGGGAAGTTGAATCCCACACCCAGTGTCACATGCTGCATTTTCCTGTGCTCCCTTACAAAATGACAACAGACACACAACCCTGAAAAGGAAAGAGGGCTGTGTTTTGCTCTGGAGTATTTTTTCGTGAGGTTAAGTGGAGTGGGGGCACCCGCTTTACAATCAAGAGCTACACTGGTGTGGTTTGTGTGACTTTCCATTGTATGACCCTACACATTTTGGGAAGGCGTGAGATATATTTTTCGGTCATTTCTGAAATACCTAAATCAGTTGTGCCAGAAGAAAGACCCCAAAAAGTGAAAAATGTATTGGATCAGTAAACCCTGCTTTACTGATTTGTTCTCCATATTCTTGCATTTGGCGCCTTCCCCTCTTTCCTTCTTCCACGAGCAGAATTAACGTTCAAGAGACAGCAAGAGAAAAATCGTTTCATTGCACAGGTGAAGGTGTTCACAGTCAACAGAATGATGCCCGAGGCATCGGCAAGGATGAGCAATGAAACTTCCATTGCCACCCCGACCTTCCACATATGGGAATTCTTAATGCTTCCATTTGTCAGCTTGCGACAGCACTCCTGACCTAAGTTCTGCGCATTCAGCACTGCTGCCTGCCCACTGAACTTATGGGGGGGAATTAGAAATGCTGAAAAATAGAGTGCTGGGCTTCAATCTGGACAGAGCGACTGTTTCACTTTACAGGAAAGGTTATGTTAAGAAAAGAAGACTGATCACACCGATTTGGACGAGAACACTTCTAAATTCCACATCTACCTGAAAGAGCGACTCCACCTCCATCCTTCTGCCCGGACGCTGAGGTCCAGCACCGAGGGCCTTCTGGCGGTTCCTTCATTGCGAGAAGCAAAGCTACAGGGAACCAGGCAGAGGGCCTTCTCGGTAGTGGCGCCCGCCCTGTGGAACGTCCTCCCACCAGATATCAGAGATAAACAACTACCTAACATTTAGAAGACACCTGAAGGCAGCCCTGTTCAGGGAAGTTTTTAATGTGTGACATTTTAATGTATTTTTAATCTTTGTTGGAAGCTGCCCAGAGTGGCTGGGGAAACCCAGCCAGATGGGCAGGGTACAAATAATAAATTATCATCATCATCAGTTGCAGCTTTTACTTACCCTTGTTCTGCTTCTTCATCCGGATGGTTGTTTTCTTAACAGTGCTTGCGATATCGTGATAAACTAGAAGAAAAGGTACATGTTACAGTAAGGAGAGTGCTGCTGGGTTGGACCAAAGGCTCATCTAGCTCAGAGGATCTAAGGGCAACAGCCCACTCCCCAGCAACTGGCATTCAGAGGTAAACGACCACCGATACTGGAAGTAGTACTGCAATTCACTTTCAAGTGCCAAATGTTCAGAGTATGGTACATGAGACAGCTGCATCTGAACTGGACCAGTATTCCTGCAAGGCAGGGGGTTGGACTTGATGACCCTTGGGGTGCCTCTTCCAACTCTACGCTTCTGTGATTCGCATGTTCATTCAAACTTTTGGACTTGAGCTTTAGAGACAAGCAGACTAAAGGAATGGCAAGCTACGTAGGCTGCGTCAACAGAAGTCTAGTGTCCGGATCAAGGGGAAGTCACAGTCCCGTTCTATTCTGCCTTGGTCAGACCACACCTGGAATACTGTGTCCAGTTCTGGGCACCACGATTTAATAAGGGGGATATTGACAAATTGGAACGTGGGCAGAGGAGGGCAATCAAGATGGTCAAGGGTCTGGAGACCAAGCCTTATGAGGAATGGTTGAGGGAGGTGGGTATGTTTAGCCGGGAAAAGAGGAGATATGATAGCCATCTTCAAATATCAAAAGGGCTTCAAATATCTTCTGCTCTGAACAGTAGGACATGAGACAATGGATTCAAGTTACAAGAAAGGAGATTCCAACCAAACATGGGGGGAAACTTTCTGGTGGTAAGAGCTTTTTGACAGTGCAACGGACTCCCTTGGAGGGTGATGGACTCTTTTTCATTGGAGGTTTTTAATCAGAGCTTTGATAGCTGCCCGTTAGGGATGCTTTAGCTGCGATTCCTGCATTGCAGGGGGTTGGTCTAGATGACCCGTGGGGTCCCTTCCAACTCTACAATTCTACAAGAAGAAGTAATGCAACTAGCTGGCTTTTAAAACCTTAGGTAGAGTCTAAAATCTTGCAACTTACTTGTGTGATCTTCGTATCTTTCGATATAGTGCAAATAGTGGATAGCTCTGTTCTTCGCCTAGGGGGGGAAAAATCCAAGAAGACACTTTTCATTAAGAAATGATTATGTCAGAGGACTGTTTCCATTTTACGGCGAGATCGAATTTAAGATAAAAATAAGAGCTATTTCTGCCAATTACGTACCGACCTGAAACGTAATTAGTTTGATAAATTAAAAGGGATCAAAATGCTTTTATAAAGTACCACAGACTATGCCCAACCAAACTTCCCAGCCTACCTGCCCACACTGGCAATGTCAGCTATTTGGGGGTCTAAAAGGAAAAATCCTGCAGTTCCAACAGGGATTCCGCTTCTTTTCCTCTCCTCAATGGCTGCCAGCACGCCCCTGAAAAGCTGCTCCCGAAGGATAGCAGATCCTCAAGCTCAATTTTTTTTTTTGTATACATGGAGGGAGGGCAGGAACTGGAGGAGGGAGGCAATCTACAACACAGCTATGCCCTCCTTTGGCAAAAGAGAGCAACAGATCCCCAACTGGTTTGATGCTGGCCTAAGTTTCCAGTGTTCTTCACATGGAACATAGGAATCTGCCTTCTACCGAGTCAGATCATTAGTTTATCTAGCTACAGCACCATCTACGCTGACTGGCAGGGGGCCTCAGGCAGGGAACCTTTCTCAGTCCTACCTAAAAATGATAGGGATTGAAACCTGCAAGCATTGCAGGCGCTCCCATCACTGAGCTACATTCCGTCCCCCCAGTATGTTCTCATGCCAGGACAGAACCACGGCACTGTGTGCATTTTATGCATAAATACCAAGTAAAGGAAGTCCAGATTTGAAGGAAGACATCTGAAGGCAGCCCTGTTTAGGGAAGCTTTTAATGTTTAATAGACTATTGTATTTTAATATTCTGTTGGAAGCCACCCAGAGTGGCTGGGGAAACCCAGCCAGATGGGCAGGGTATAAATAATAAATTATTATTATTATTATTAAAGGTAAAGGACCCCTGACCATTAGGTCCAGTTGTGACCGACTCTGGGGTTGCGACGCTCATCTTGCTTCATTGGCCAAGGGAGCCGGCATACAGCTTCCGGGTCATGTGGCCAGCATGACTAAGCCGCTTCTGGCGAACCAGAGCAGTGCACGGAAACGCCGTTTACCTTCCCGCCGGAGTGGTACCTATTGATCTACTTTGACGTGCTTTTGAACTGCTAGGTTGGCAGGAGCAGGGACCGAGCAATGGGAGCTCACCCCGTCGCGGGGATTTGAACCGCTGACCTTCTGATCGGCAGGTCCTAGGCTCTGTGGTTTAACACACAGCACCACCCGCATCCCCACATCATCATTATTATTATTATTACTTTTAAAAGGACATACTTTCCTCAATGCAATCATCCTGTCCGTTGCTTTTCCCAGTGCAAAACCTGAGGGGTGCAAACAGATTGGTAGATTGGTTAGTAGACAAATGCCGCATGTGGAAATCTGCAAAGCACTTGCGAACAAGGAGGCCTCCTCATAGCTACGCACTTTGCCCCACCGAGGCAAGTGGTGGTCCTGAAGTGCTTTTGCATTTTCAGCTTGGCTCCCCCCCCAAAGGACACTAAAACTGTCCAGAAATGTGCTCAAGGAATCAGGTGGCAGTTACGAAAGTCTTCACCTCTCCCTTCCGTCTGTGGAACGGCTTGCCAGCTTTCAGCAAAAGGGAGGAAAAAACCTTACTAAATGTGCCCTTGGCTCCTTGATCAATCTACTTTCCGTGCAATTAAACGGCACAAGTCTTGGCTTTCATGGAACAGAGTGCCACCGGGAACCACAGAGCGTAATTATAGAATCGTGGTGTTGGAAGGGACCTCCTGAGACGAAGGAATCCCAACTAAAGCATCCATGACACATGGCCATCCAACCTCTGCAAATTAAAAGCAAAGGACCCTGTATTAATCTACATCCCGAGAACACAGCCAATGAGGGTGGCTTTGCTGCTGGGCTGTAATCTTGGCAACAGCCTTAGATTCTTACTCTCCGAGGAAAAATAAATTGGTGTCTGATGGTGTATTTTAGAAGCTGCTGCAAGAGAAGTGTTATTTCCTTGCTAAGTTCGTATTAACAATGTTCCAAAGAAAATTGCTGACAGTCAGGAAAAAGCCCCCTTAGCAGCAGTCTTTTTAAACAGGGGCAGCTAAACTTTGTGTGTTGCAAAGGCCGAAGTGTCCTTTCGAGTCAGAGGACAGGAAACAGCCTTCCACTCGGGGGCAAAACCCTCCTCTCCTGACCAGTTCCTTGGCCTTTCCACGCTTCAGGCAATACTGTGTTCTATCTCCTTCCACCCTTGCAGAAATTCTCCCCCCTCCACCCCTGGGGTGATGAAGATCGAAAATAACTTGGGCATGAGATACGGAAGATGATAGACAAAAGCACACATTCAAGGGCTGCGACCAACACAGAGCACAAACCCTGGATGGAGACGCACACACCAAAGAAACAGAAACGCAACTGAAAAGAAGTTATAGAAAAATAGTGGGTTGCTACGGTTATGAAATGAACAAAAGCTGCCCCCTGAGAATGAAGTGCTCACTTACCAGCAATTCCATTTCCATTTCCAACCACCACCAGGGCACTGACAGATTTTCTCCTTCCTTCCTTGGCTGTCATATTAAATACATTTTTCAACTGAGAAAGAGAGAGAGAGAGAAAATGCAGGCAAAGTTTAAGATTGTTGATAAGTTAAAATAAAAAGAGGATGTTTGCGGCAAGTCTGTTCTGAAGGATGCTGCCTCTTTGCAAATCAAGATTCATCATTTTGACAGTTCTCTTGATATGGGTGGGTTGTTGGGAGCACTGTCATTTTCTGAGGGTGTGTGTGTGTGGGGAGGACAGGCAGATGGGAGACTCCTATGCTGTCTTCCTAAAATGGTATGGAGATCTATTTGGCCTTGTGTGCCTTGCATTTTATTTCCATGTTAGGCCTTGTTTCTCTCTCCTTATTGGTGTTAAATGATTGTTGCTTAGTCGTTTAGTCGTGTCCGACTCTTTGTGACCCAATGGACCAGAGCATGCCAGGCACTCCTGTCTTCCACTGCCTCCCGCAGTTTGGTCTAACTCACGGGTGTCAAACACAAGGCCCGCGGGCCGAATCCGGCCCGCCAGACCTCGTCATGTGGCCCGTGTAGCTGCCACTGGCCGCCAGCCTTCACCTTTTATTCTCGCTCTTTTTTTTTACACAAGAAAGCCGCCTCTTCAGCGCATGCGCGGCAGCCTACAAGCCAGAGTCTACACACACAAATATATATTTATTCCTCCTGCCCCGCCCCTCCCTTTCTTGCAGGTTTAAAGGTTGGGATCTTTTTTGCCCTCTTTCGGGCTTCAAAGCAGACTTGTGCGCGTGCGCAGCTGAGGGACACCCCGCCTCCCCTCCCCGCTATTCTCGCCCTCATCCTACTTCCAGTTGCGGCCACCCTTTCCCCGCCACCCCTCTGCCCTGTTCCAGCATGTCCACCTGAGCCTCAAACTGTTGACGTCATCGCCAGGCACCCGTGCCGGAAGCGAAGGGAGGAAAGCGGCGCTCCATGCTCTCCGCGCGTGTGGCTATAGCAGGTCGGGAGCCCCCAGCTGCAGCTGCTCCTCCCGCGTTGCCATGGCCGGCATCCTCTTCGAGGATATCTTCGACGTGAAGGGCATCAACCCCGAGGGCAAGAAGTTCGACAGGGGTGAGAGACAGGCGCTCGTTTTTCATAGCAAAAGCAGGCATGGCCATCCCATAATCACAAACACTCATCACACTTACGCATTCCCATTGGACACTTGCCACATGCAAAGATTTCCCCCTCGCCCATTGTTTGAATGCACCCATATCTCTTGAAACACATGGCAATTTTTTCCTGGAAATTCAGCTGCCAAATCTGTGATGTATGAAGCTAGACCAGGCATGTCCAAAGTCCGTTTGGGGGGCCTAATCTGGCCAGCTGGTTGGTTTAATCCGGCCCCTGTGGCAGTTTTTTTCCCTGGGGTAAAATCCTTTAAAAAAACTTCAGTCCTGAAAAAAGGTCAGCAATTTGGTCGGCCCTCACGGCCCTTCACTTCATCAAATCTGGCCCTCTTTGAAAAAAGTTTTGACACCACTGGTCTAACTCATGCTGGTAGCTTCGAGAACACTGTCCAACCATCTCGTCCTCTGTTGTCCCCTTCTCCTTGTGCCCTCAATCTTTCCCAACATCAGGTTCTTTTCCAGGGAGTCTTTTCTTCTCATGAGGTGGCCAAAGTATCGGAGCCTCAGCTTCAGGATCTGTCCTTCCAGTGAGCACTCAGGGCTGATTTCCTTAAGAATGGATGCGTTTGATCTTCTTGTGGTCCATGGGACTCTCAAGAGTCTCCTCCAGCACCATAGTTCAAAAGCATCAATTCTTCAGTGATCAGCCTTCTTTATGGTCCAGCTCTCACTTCCATACATCACTACTGGGAAAACCATAGCTTTAACTATACGGACCTTTGTTGGCAAGGTGATGTCTCTGCTTTTTTAAGATTAAATGATTAGGTTAGTTTAAACCAGGGATGCAGGAATCTAGGGCCCTCCAGTCCCCATCCGCCCCAGCCAAATAAAACTTTTATTTGCATAGTGCTACCTGTGTATAGTTTTACCTGGGAACGGTTGTCCATTTGATGCTGTAAACCCCTTCGGATACCATCTTGTGGAATGGAGGCATAAGAATAAATTATATGAATGGACGTGTCTGGCTCTTTTACCATCCTTGGAGAGTTTCTGTGCACATCCACGCACCCCCTTTAACGTATCTCTGCATCAACACACCTCTTTTCATGGTCGCCAACATATCAGTTCAGAATGAAACAAAGCAAGGGAAAACAATCAGATCTGTTCAGCTGCACAACTTATAAGGGCTGCAGGATTCCACTTGAGGAACTGAGACTAAATGCAACACAGAATTCTTCTTACTCTTTTTTAAAGTCATCCAGGACCCTGCATGCATGTACGGGCAGGAGAGCAGGCTGGTGGATGCCCTTTGTTTGATTTCTGTGAGGCCGGTTCAATGGTTAGCCATAACTTCTCTTTGCTAAGGCGTCTGCTTGGTTAAGAAACCAGACGCGAGACATTTGAAGTTCTCTTCCCTGCAGTACTTCACTCAAACTTCACACTTCATTTCTAATCAGTGTGCTAAAGAAATATCACTGCGCAGGATAAAAACAATAATGCGGCGAGACATCAAACCCTGCTCTATTTTGCTTTCTAAGTTGACATGTTCCTAGAGTGCTCTCCCAGCGACAGGTTAACGTGCTGTGTCATTTGAGGGAGGAGATCTCTATTTATTTATTTTTCAGTTGGCAGAACAGATTCTGCTTGAATCGGCAGCGGCTAAGACTTGTGTGCTAAAATGCAACTGATGGGAGTTAGAGAACTGCCACCAGATTTCCAGAACAACGAAGATAACGTATTTATTTAGATTTTATATGCCACCCTTCATCACTGATCCCAGAGCGCATGTCTGTCTGTCTGTCGTTTTGCTTAGCTCCAAGCTTTTCTGATCAAGGTTGGCTTGTTCTGACGCCTTTTTGCTAGATGAAACGATGTCTTGCTTTGAACCCGTCCCTTCAAGTTCTGAAGCTGTTTGTAGCCATTCTCCTACAAACCAGTCCTTTGGGGCTTTGGCCTGTAAACAACTTGGAAGAGATTTTGGCTTCTGGCTTTTGCTTGTTGCCAGGTGAGGTTTACACTCACAATTTCAGTTTTCCAACCTTTCCCCCTTAATAAGGATTGTGCACAGGATTCCACCTGGATTACTTGTAGCATCTTGCATTCATCTCTTAGCTCTTCTCCGAACTCACAGAAATGGGTTCCTTTGAATCTTTGCTTGGGCAAGTAGCGATCATGTTGTTTGTTTTCTCTTTCCTTAATATTTAGGATAAGTTATAATATAGTTGGAACACAGCAAAGCCTTTAACTAGGTTGGACTATAAAAGCAGACTTGCATAATAGTTAAAAGTTTTGCACGCCGTAATTATTGTTTGTAAAAATTAAGTTGCGTATTGGTTTTCTGAGCAGTGTTAATACTTTAGCTGCATATTTTGCTTCCCCATATAATCATTATATACTGGGTGGCATTCAGCGAAGTCTTACTCAGAGTAGATCCACTGAAATTAATGGACCTGTTATTAATGTTTATTAATGTCAATGGGCCAACCTTTGTCAAACCTAGCTGAATACCACCCACTCATTTTCCCCCTTCCCCAAGAATCATTCATGTATGAGCTTAAAAATAACGAAGAGAAATCGGCAGCACAGCACATCTGCTATATATTTTGGAAAGTTGGCTGCTTGTTGGCTAAGTATTAGGACACTTCTTGAGAATTTGGGTTCCTGAGATAAAGCAGCAGGTTTCCCCTCTATATTTAGATACAAGTGGGCCCCACTGTAAACCAAGATGGCAGGCCGAACCTTTCAAAACTGCACCGATTTTAACCACCAATTTCAGAACTGTGCTGATTTTTGTGTTTCTTTGAATTCCCAAGCAATGGTAGATATGAGGCTGCTAGTATCTTTCATGAACCAAAATGGTCACTACCCTCTCACCAACTGAAGGAAATGAAGAACCTCACTGTTACTACCTGTCAGGGAACTGCCATCGGCTCAGGAGTGAGGGGGGGAAAGGCGGATGGATTACAGAGAGCCCCCCAAAATCGTGGGAAGCAGCACTTCCTCAGCGGAGGAAGGAAGCCATGCCTCTAGTGGGGAGGAGATGCAGCGCTCGGAGGATGCAAGGCGGTGCCAGGACACCTTGCCTGAGCAAAGCGGGAGGTCCCCCTTTACCCAAGCCTTCATTGCGCAGTAGGATTTCATGCAGAGAGGGGAGGCGTAGGCTGGGGGTCAAGAGACTACTCTGCTGGGGAAGATTTAAGGACCGCCCACTCTCAGATTCTGCTAGCGAGTGAGCAAGACATGGAATAGAGGCGCTCTGAATTGGAAAAGTTTTTAGCACCAATAATAAAGCTTTAGAACAGACCAGTGAGGCAGCTTGCCTGATTGCTCTCGAGCAACCACCCGATAGCTATAACACTACCCATCTATTTTCAAGTGTAAGACATGCTTTGCTTCCTGCAGATCTGGATGCTAGGACCTTCTCTGCTTCAGAAATGAATACTCACCAGCAATGCACAATTTCCAATACCAGCCTTTGTGCAATGGAACTGGAAGGAGCACTTGCTGAACCATTCAGATTAAATAGACACGTTTCCTAGCTGAATTAAACTAACCAAACCCCGAGCTTCATCCAGCACCCAGCAACCGTATCCATAAAGTTAACACCTCCCCCTCAAAACACGGCACATCGGAAGCGTTCTTGATGACAATGTGTTTCTAGGATTCTGCACTGCCTAGAGATGCCGTAACAGGGCACCACGCCTAAATGTATGCACTGATATGAAGCAGGCTGCATGTGCATTTTTTGTAGCTGCTGGAGGGAGGAAAAAGTAAAGGAAAAGATCAACCCGAGGGAGGATTTCAGCAGATATTATCTGCTGAACTTTGCCAATGGGATCCATGCATCACCGGTGCTGTTTCAACAGGAGCACAGCTGAATCAACAAGTACTCTGCTACTGGAGAGTCTGCATTTGGCTCTCCCGATAAGCTATCTGGACAAAGCCAGATCCATGGGACGTCTGGGTTTTATTACTATGAAAGCTTTTCTCCTTTATTTCTTAAGTGTTTACTGGTGGATATCTGAAGTTCACGGGCTGATTTATGGGAGGAAAACAACCCCAAAGGCAAGAAAAATGAGCTTTTTGAAAATCCACTCTCTGCAAACCTGGGTCGCTGCAAAAGAGTACTGCTCTCGATTTCCTAAAGCTGGCTAAGAGACTGGGAACAGCAAAAGGAGACTGGGGGCAGGACAGAGGATCACAGGCTCTCCAGCATGAAACCCGCCCCCCCCCCCAATTCAAGGCACAGTCAAGGGTTACATCAATAACTCCACAATAGCAACTGCAACAAGATAAAAACTACCTAGTTTCTACAATAACACAAGCAGCCTGGTTTCTCTTTACTCCTCTTCTCATCCTACCAAAAAACCTATGTGTACAACCTAAGAATTGAAGCAGACCTGGCCAACAGCTAGATTTTTATATTTTCAAATATAGGGCTGGGGGAATCAACCTTTGACTGATCCTTGGAAACAACAGCTGTTTTTTCCTCCTGCTCAGCTTCTGCAGGTCCATCCAGAAGCCTGCATAGCACCTAACAGAACCTCATACGAACACCGTCTATCTCTTTCCAACATTGCATTTAGTCAATCACAGCCCTTGGGATGCAAACTCCACAATTTCAACATCGGCCACTTCCCCCTTGCTTTGCTTACCATCTAGCCAAAAGAAGAACTCTGTAGAACTCAAAACCTTGCACGTTATTCTGCAACATTCTGGTTACGCTAATAAAAGGATTTGCCCTAATACAGATTTTGGAAGCGACACTGTCAATCACGGTTAATGCTAAGCAAGTTTTTCATGTCAACCAGTTTGAAGGTTATGAAACCCTAGTTAAGAGGTCCAGCTGCCTGCTGTTAGCCACAGTTATGGCAGATGAGGAAGAATTTATGTCAGCTGTGAGGATCAGATTCCAAGGCTCGCTCTTGATCTCTTAACCACTGGCCAGATTTCCTCTTAAGTAGGGTTTCCTTACTTCCAAATCCAGGAAAACGAGGCTTCCTCCTTTTTTCCAGAAGGTGGCAACAGCAGCACATGGAAGTGAGTCAGGCTACTGGAGGGGAAAAACCACATACACACAAAATTACTCCTGTCAGCTGTTTCTGTGCAGCTCTGAAGGGAAATGTGCCCAGTCACCCATCACAATCAGACCCATCACATCTCTCTTAAAACTCTGTAAAGGCCTTTCAAGCTTGATAATGCGCACAGGCAGCCATGGACTGTTACTACATCAACTGTCCTGACATCAAACAATGCAATTTTTTTTTACCTACTGAGCTCCGGCAGAATTTCCTCCCCCCCCTCTCATTCTGGAGTAGACAAAAGCAGCTAAAATGCCCCACTGCAAAGCAATATCGATTTTGCAACTTGTACAGATATATATTCTCATTCACATATATTGTCATATGAAGAATACGAAGTTGGTGTACAGGAAAATATCAGCTGTGGGAGGCAGTCTGCACCTGAATGCCAGTTGCTGGTTGTGAAAAGTGGGGAGTGTGCTCTCGCACTCGGGTCCTGTGTGAGCTTCCCACGGGCACTGTGAGAACAGGAAGCTGGCTTATGTTCTTATGACAGCTGCCTATGTAAGTATAAGCTATGGTTTTTCTTTTTTTAAAAAAGGGGGTGAGGATAACATGCGCATTGCTATGGTCTGTCAGCTGAAGGAAAATCAAACTGTCTCCTTTCTATATGGGTTTCATTTGGTACCTAGCTCAGATGTTATCACGAGATTCTTAATCTCAGGGTTGTGGGTTCGAGACCCATGTTGGGCCACAGATTCCTGCATTGCAGGGGGTTGGGCTAGATGACCCTTGAGATCCCTTCCAACTCTACAAGTCAATGAATTCTAAGTATGGTGCTGTGTGGTGTAACAACCTTAGTCGAGCTGTGAAAAGGGGGGTGGGCGAGGAGAAGAAACACACACACACACACAAAATATTAATACACATTTGATCATGCCACAACTGCTCAGCCTGCTGACCAAAAAAAGCCTGGGAGTCATTTTGGACTCACAGCTGTCCATGGAGGCACAGGTCAATTCTGTGTCCAGGGCAGCTGTTTATCAGCTCCATCTGGTACGCAGGCCGAGACCCCATCTGCCCGCAGACTGCCTCGCCAGAGTGGTGCATGCTCTAGTTTTCTCCCGCTTGGACTACTGCAATGCGCTGTACGTGGGGCTACCTTTAAAGGTGACCTGGAAACTACAACTAATCCAGAATGCAGCAGCTAGACTGGTGACTGGGAGCAGCTGCCGAGATCACATAACACCGATCTTGAAAGACCTACATTGGCTCCCAGTACGTTTCCGAGCACAATTCAAAGTGTTGGTGCTGACCTTTAAAGCCCTAAATGGCCTCGGTCCAGTATATCTGAAGGAGCGTCTCCACCCCCATCGTTCTACCCGGACACTGAGGTCCAGCGCTGAGGGCCTTCCGGCAGTTCCCTCACTGAAGAAGCCAAGTTACAGGAAACCAGGCGGAGGGCTTTCTCAGTAGTGGCACCCACCTTGTGGAATGCCCTCCCACCAGATGTCAAAGAGAACAACAACTACCAGACTTTTAGAAGACATCTGAAGGCAGCCCTATTTAGGGAAGCTTTTAATGTTTGATGCATTATGGTATTTTAATATTTTGTTGGAAGCCGCCCAGAGTGGCTGTGGAAGCCCAGCCAGATGGGCGGCATATAAATTTTTTATTTTTATTTTTTTATTATTATTAATTATTATTATTACTATTATCATCCTCCTCCTCCTCCTCCTCCTTTGACAGGAGAGCCACACACCAGGAAGGCGATGCAGGCCATATGCTATTTGGCACTGTGGTTCACAGATCCTGACAGAAGGGCTCCCAGAGTCAACAGTAAATGGTGTTGGTCTTCTTCTTTCTCTTAACAGGCACCATGCTTTAAACTCAGCAAATATAGCCTAAGGGTTCTTTAATGTCTCACGGTGTGAAGATCAGAGGCAGAAGGATGGATGGCTCAGTCAGTAAAGCATGAGACTCTTAATCCCAGGGTTATGGGTCTGAGCCCCATGTTGGGTGAAAGATTCCTGCATTGCCGGAGGTTGGAATAAATGACCCTTGTGGCTCCTTCCAAGTCTACGATTCTATGATAGCGGCTCGGGCATGGCGGTCCTGTTATGACAGAAAACAGCTGGAGACCCAAGTTGAGAAACACTGGCAAACGGTTTAATTTACCAGCACTGCAGAAATGTGAAGGGAGAAACAAGGTTTATAAAAGGGACATCTCTGGACGGCAAAAGGTTACTTTAAGGTTACTGCTCAAACTATTTTATTCCACCTTCTGGAGAACATGGGGAGAAATCTATATTTAATTAGGGGAAGCAGGCAGGAATGATTATGAAAATGCAGGTTATAGCTTTCGCTGACACTAATAAGCAGGTTAAGTGCCGCTTCGTGTTATCACCTTCAATAAACTTTGGCATGTTCAGTCTCCCATTTCAAACAATGGAAAAGAGAAATGGAGGGATCTGAACAGAAGGTTTTATTATCAACTAATCAGAGTCTCTGGAGTTTAAGCCAGGAATGTTTAGGTCTTTTAGGAGCCACAGAGGAACCAAACAGGGTGGCAACATCAGCACCTGTGATTGGTCAGCGCCTGTGATTGGTCAGCAGAATGCTTCCTTTGGATTGGGCATGCCTGGTACAACTACTGAGCATTCAGCCAACAAATCAGCACCTTCCGCACTTCAGGCTCAGCCCAAATTCTTGATTTAGCTGTGGCTCACGTATTTAGCTCTAGCAAAAGCACCAGACCTCCCCCCCCCTCTCTCTCACACACACACACACACAGCTGTTTGGAGCTGACAGTGCACCCCTTTGAAGTTGTCCATCTGCAGGCACAGTTTGGAATCAAAGCATACCCCAAAATTGATTCCCACCTCCCACCTCCATGCAGACAGCCTGCAGAGGGAAAATCTCCATTTGCGGGTTCTGCTTGAATTCATTTTTAGCATTATTCCCATTTCTCCCGTAACATGCTGTTCTGCCCTTCAGATGTTCGCACCAGCAGTAAGCCTTCAAGATTTGGCAAAATCAAAGAACACGAACACACAGACACACACAGACACACACAGACACACACACACAGACACACACAGACACACACCAGACCCTCTGCACAAATGGAAGTTTCATTAGAGAGAAGACCCAAAATCTCAAAACATGGCCAAGGGAGTGAACGCTTAGCTCCTCAGGTAGGGGTTTTCCGGACCCATCCTATTCCCATGACTGTAATTCGTTTGAAGTGTTGTGACCTGCCCTGGGACCTGGAGGCGAAAGTGGGCTATAAATGTAATAGTAGCAGCAACTACAGCATACGAATATAAAAAGAGCCCTGCTGGATTAGGCCAAAGGCCTATCTAGTCTAGTATCCTGTTCTCACAGTGACCTATGCAAAGCCCTAAAACAAGACCGGAGTGCAACAGCATTCTCTCCATTTATGATTCCAAGCGAGTGGCGTTCAGGGACATACAGGCATCCACCCAATTACATGTCTTCAATTCACCCGCAACTGCGCACATGCGCAGGACTTGCTCTCGGGATGGTGCAGGCCGCGCAGAAGCTGGTGACGGCCATCATCACCCAAGGGCCCAAGCTTGTCTCTGCTGCTATCACTTATTCAAAGCCTGGCATGGCCACTTTTTGGTACAGTGGTGCCCCGAAGACGAATGCCTCGCAAGACGGAAAACTCGCTAGACGAAAGAGTTTTCCGTTTTGGAGGTGCTTCGCAAAACGAATTTCCTATGGGCTTGCTTCGCAAGACGACAATGTCTTGCGAGTTCCTGCTGGTTTTTTTTCCTTTCCCCCCTTTTTCTAAGCCGCTAAGCCGCTTATCAGCTGATCCGATCAGCAGATAAGCCGCTAAAAGCCGCTAATAGCACTAATCTGCTAATCCGTCAATGGGCTTGCTTCGCAAGACGAAAAAACCGCTAGACGAAGAGAATCACAGAACGGATTCTTTTCGTCTTGCGAGGCACCACTGTACTGGCTCCCTCAAGTCCTGCTGAAACTCCTAAGTCTACTGATGGCATGGATTGCTGAAGAGCATGCAGTCAAACAGCTTGCTGTCAAGGAAGCTCTAAGGAATGTCTTGGTGGCTACTGAAGTGCTAATGTGGTTTTACATCAGTGAAATCATAGGCAAATGTGGCCTGGTTGGCTATGATGTTTGAAAGTTTTTGTTTTTTAGTCCTAACAGTGTCTTAGTGTTACATTACAACACTGAGATGAAATTGTGGTGGTCTCTACAAATATCATTCTGATTGGGACAGAATCAGATGATGGTGACATGAATGCGGACAAAGATCCCTAAAATACTCCTTCTCTTCCTCCTCGTGTTGGGGGTAGGGCAGGCACTACACACCACTTGGGAAGAGTGAACTAATTCCAGTGTACTGGAAGAAGCAAAGATCACCAGTGTTGAAGCAATGATTCTTCAACATCAACTTCGTTGGATTGGTCATGTTGTGCGGATGCCTGATGATCGTCTTCCAAGGCAACTACTCCATTCCAAACTTAAAAATGGAAAGCATAATGCTGGTGGTCAACAAAAGAGGTTTAAAGACTGTCTCAAGGCAAATCTTAAAAAATGTAGTATAACCACTGACAACTGGGAAACACTGGCCTGCGAGCGCTCCAGTTGGAGAACAGCCTTTACCAAAGGTGTCATAGGCTTTGAAGACACTTGAACTCAGCACGCAAGGGAGAAAAATGCTAAGAGGAAGGCATGCTTGGCAAATCCACACCATGATCAACTCTCGCCTGGGAACCAATGTCCCCACTGTGGAAGGACGTGTGGATCCAGTATTGGCCTCCACAGCCACTTACGGACTCATTGTTAAAACCGTTTTTATGGAAGACAATCTTACTCAGCTACGAGTGATTGCCAGAGAAGGAAGAAGAAGAAGAAGTGGTTGACTATTCAAATAAACGCTACACAATGAAAAAAGTAAAAAACCGAACAAAACTGTGCATATGCACAGGAAATTGGCGGGATGGGGGGAGAGACCTGAAGAGCCTCAACAAAGCTCTGTGGCACCTCTGGCAAGCGAGGAGACCCTCCCCAGAGCCCAAACAGGGAGTCACCTGTACTGCCTTCAACAGGGGAGGTAAAACATAACCATTGTGGCTAGCGGTCACCAAATGCTTTTGCAGAACAGCAGATAAGCCCAGCTGCCAAGGAAATGCCAGCTTCAAAATTTGCCATTGCTAAGAGGACAGTTGCTTAATTGCTCAACATACCTCCAGGTCCTTAGGATACTCTCCTTTCATTTGCCTTTGAGCAAAATCCCAAGGGACTTCTTTGTGCTTTCCTTCCACACACTGGCTCACTTACTATTCATTAAAGTATGCTACTCTCACTCAGCTGCTGTTTAAAATCGCTAGCTCTGCAATTTTGCAAGCCGCCATCAAGCGCTACTTTTATGTCATGGGCACAAGGGTGGGCGAGGACGTTTGTGGCCGAGTCATATTTTAGGGGCTCAAGGGCGAAGCCACACGCACTGGGCCACAAATGAGAAAAGCCTGACGGTACAAATTAGAGAAGAGTTCATGCCGCTGTTTAAAACGTAACAAGACGCCAGCGACGACAACCAACCCTGCATGCAAATATTAATATCTTCTTGCACGAGCTAGACGTGCTAATCAGTGTTTACAGAAGGATAGCATTAGGATTCTTTGTTCATAAAACACTAGTAATGCTGCTTTGGCATCTTTGTTCACAAAGGGGTTTCTTCTACGGTATAATTAATTTTCAGGGAAACACTGATTAGCGTAGGCCAAAATTCAAGCACCCTGGTGTGCTCCCCTTCCCTTGCTAACAGAAATGGAGGCAAGCAAGTTGAGAGGGAAGCCTCCTCCCCACCCCAGATAACTGTGTGCAAACTCCTACCACCTTATCATATGCATTATCCGAAACCTAGAGCACAGAGCACACATTTACTGCAGAAGTTTGGGTTACTGTAGAGGATTCTTAATTACCCACTGCAGCCTATGGCGAATGTCTCGTTCCCAAGGCATTTGAAACAAAATGCTTTGCCTGCCAAAACGTAGGAACCCGAGGAAAATCACATGCCCCCTGCCGTTCTTAAAAGCCCTGCCGCACCTATTTAAATCTAACGAAATTGCCATTGGGGCAGGGTGGCAAGACAGTGCAGTGCATTACAGCTCTCTTTATTAACTTAATATAATCTAGTTTGCTTGGTGTGAAATTTTAAACTTCAATCTCGAAGCCGAGCTGCCCGTGAGGGTGGAGGAAGGAGTCTCGTAGGTGCACTGGAACTGCCACTTCGCAACTGGGAAGGTGTCTAAACAGAACAAGAGGCTTGCATAATTTGCCACAAGGTTTCCTGATCACATCCATCTTCCAAGGACAGGATGCTTGCTAGAAAGAAATGTGTGCATGTTGCTCCATATCATCCTCCAAACTTCTGCTGAGAACATGTCCACATGTGTCATTTAGCTACCAAGCTAGGCTAATGGTGCTGCTACAGCTTGGGACAAAAATACCGAAAGAAATGTCTCATTTATTATATTCCCAACCAACAGCTGTGCTCTGCAGGAGAGGACCTCCTGCAGATACCGCCTCATCCTTCCTTTATGATGTAGGAATTGGGTCTTTAGCGTGACAGCACCTATTCTTAAGCCCTCCTTCCCGTTTACACATCAGAGAGCCCCCCTGAAGTCCTTCTTTTTCCAACAAGCCTCTTAAGTGGAGATTTTTAAAATCTCACTCTCTAACTGCATTGGATTTGAAACTGTTTTCTTATATGCAATGGCTTTAACTGTGGCAATGGTTTTTTATATAAGAAATGGCTTTCTATCGGATTTTTTTGTACCGTAAAATCACTTTGAGGTGTTTCACGGGAAGCGATTCATAAACAAAATAAACAATCATGATGAAAACAATATATGTGCCGACTAGTTTCAGAGCTGTTTAACTGCCATGGCTCCTCACCAATGTGCCCTGTAGCTCCATGAAGGGGCCGTCCTCCTCTTCACCCTATGATCCATAGGGAACTGCCTTATACAGTGGGTAACCTAGGTCAGTACTGTCTAAACCAGGGGTCTGCAACCCGCGGCTCCAGAGCCGCATGTGGCTCTTTTACACCTTTGCCGCGGCTCCGGGGCGGATACTAGCGAGGGGAGGAGGCGCATTGTGCGCCCCGACACTCCCCACTGTGGCGGGCACTGTACTGGCTGTGATGTCGCATGGGGGTGGTGCGTGCGTTAGTCACGCACCGTCCCAACGTCAGCTTCCTGGTTTTGCAGTTCCCAGGTTTTTTTTCCTTCGGAAACGGGTCCAAGTCAAGTGGCTCTTTTTGTCTTAAAGGTTGCAGACCCCTGGTCTAAACTGATTGGTAGCAACTCTGCAGAATTTCAGACCAGGGTCTCTCCTAGCCCTCCTGTTCCACTGCCTCCCAGGACCACCTTCTTCTCCTTTGGTGATTCCTCATAGTCAAGTAAGATTGTCTTCCATAAACATGGTTTTAACAGTGAGTCCGTAAGTGACTGTGGAGGCCAATTCTGGATCCACACGTCCTTCCACAGTGGAGACATAGATTTTCCGGCAGAAGTAGATCACGGTGAGGGTTTGCCAAGCGTGCCTTCATCTTAGCTCGTTTCTCCTTTTTGCCCCAAGTTCCTGCCTCTTCAAAGTCCATGGCACCTTTGGTAAAGGCTGTTGGAACGCTTGCAGGCCAGTGTTTCCCAATTGTCGGTGTTGATACTACATTTTTTAAAGAATAGATTAGTATTTAAACCTCTTCTGTTGACCACCAGTATTTTGCTTTCCATTTTTAAGTTCGGAATAGAGTACAGTGGTACCTCTGGTTACATACTTAATTCATTCCGGAGGTCCATTCTTAACCTGAAACTGTTCTTAACCTGAAGCACCACTTTAGCTAATGGGGCCTCCTGCTGCTGCCGTGCCACCACCAGGCGATTTCTGTTCTCATCCTGAAGCAAAGTTCTTAACTCGAGGTACTATTTCTGGGTTAGCAGAGTCTGTAACCTGAAGCATATGTAACCCAAGTTGCTTTGGAAGACGATAATCAGGCACCCGCACAACATGACCCGTTCAACGAAGTTGATGTTGAAGAATCATTGCTTTGACACTGGCGAGTTCAGCGACCGAACCTCTCTGTTGCGGCAATTGCCTCATCAGGTGCACACCTAGGAGTAGCTGAGAGATGTCGTAGGACCTTTTCCTAACTTGTAAGTGTGCTTTTGACAACACAGAGTTAATTCCTCACCCTGGACATTCCTGGGATCTTCTGCATGCAAAGCAGATGCTCTTTCCCTGCCAGGCAGTGTAGATAATACTGATTTAGATGGACCGATTGCCTAAACTCGCTAAACTTCCTGTGCTGCTCCTCTCTAATCAGAAATGGATGCTCAGATACTTATTTATCGTCTGCTGGCAGCAATGGATCTGACGCCTCTCTAGACACAGCACTGGATTTCTTTCTGCGATTAAAACATAAAAAGAATGGCACATGCAGTTGACTAGATCCTTGTATTACTGTACGCCTGCTGCTCACTCCCTTTGTGTTTGGGAACCTGTCACTTTCCATTACTCACCCTTCTTTATTACTGGGAGAGAATCACGCAGTAATCTTAAAACTGAAGCGTCTCAGCCCGAGATGTCTTGTATTATTATTTTTTAAGGGTGGAAAATAAAACCCAGCTTTACAGTTGCAATAAAAATATGATTCTCTACAGGTATATAAAACAAAACAAAAAAGGGGAGGTTTCACTGCCCATCAGAGGCAATTAGATCTCAAAGTACTTCATAACGACTAAGTTAGAGCAGATCCGCAATAAACGATCTGTGGCCCTGAGCAGCTTGCACAACATAGCCCTTCTCTTTTGGAAGCGACTTGCTATTCTAAAACCTCTGGGGAGGAAAATGTAGCAGCTTGCTTAGTTGCCTGAGGGATTAAGGACTGAACATGAACTCCCCCCCCTCACCTTTCTACTAAAGCTCCCTCCATGTCAAAATAAATTTCTTTATAAGCTGCTCCCACTCTTAGGCTGAAGGAGGAATGCCAATTTCAGCAGTTGTGGCGATCATACAGGGTCCCCGGACGTTTCACTTTCTATTGATCCCTGTGCCACCACTTTATTTCTCGCTGCCACCACCCAGGCCCTACCTGGTACAATACTGAGTCCAGTTAGAGTTAAATTGGAACATAAACTTCTGTTTATTGATTGCAGTTTAACAAGCTTGTGGTTTCATAAACGGTATCGGTCCATTACAATCATGGGGTGCCTATCCAGACCTATAACGTCCGCTACCTGCTCTCACTCACTAAACCACCTCTCAGATATTTACAGTGGTACCTCGGGTTACATACGCTTGGGGTTACAGACACTTCAGGTTACAGACTCCGCTAACCCAGAAATAGTACCTTGGGTTAAGAACTTTGCTTCAGGATGAGAACAGAAATCGTGCGGCGGCAGCGGGAGGCCCCATTAGCTAAAGTGGTGCTTCAGGTTAAGAACAGTTTCAGGTTAAGAACGGACCACCGGAACAAATTAAGTACGTAACCAGAGGTACCACTGTACTTGTCTTCCTAGCTCCTAACTGCTCCTGACTCAGCTTATTTCACTACACTAACTCAACCTACCCTCAGACTCTATCCCAATTCACTCCCACTCCAACCAACCACCCAACTCCCAACAAACTCCCCCCTTTGCCCCTTCCGGAGCTGGTTTTATAGTCCCTCTGACTCCACCCCCCTGGGTTCTGATTGGGTAACCTGTTTAACTATTTCACCTCCAGCACTCTCATATGTTAACATCACAGCGGTTTCATAGAATCGCAGAGTTGGAAGGGACCCCCCCAAGGTCATCCAGCTCAACCCCCTGCAATGCAGGAATCTCAGTTAAAGCATCCATGAGAGATGCCCATCCAACCTCTGAGGAAGGGGAGCCCACAACTTCCAGTCCATTTCACCTATTTGCCTGGTCAGGAAGGGATAAGTGGGCAGATAAATGAATTCAGATTTCACCAGAAATTATTAACAGGATAAATTGTTGTGAATGGATTTGTTCTTCTGAGATACACCCTCAACCAACTTCCCCAAAGATGGGAATGTAATTATTATTCCTCGATTCCTTTTTGATTGACGCCTGAATTCGTTGTTTGCGATACCGTATATTTTCCTGCATTTTTCTGTGGGTCATTTTACCCACAGTGTTTTCAGAACTGATGTTTCGAGTTGTCCCTAAGGAAACATGCAAGTTAAAATGTTTTTACACAGAAAAAAAGAAAGAAAAATTGCTTAGTGTGACTGACAAAACGCTTTTGTGTGAAAGACGGTACTGAGGGTTTTAGAAATAAGTTACTTTTTGAGACTGTACTCGCCAACAGGTCTATGCCAAGTAAAACTTAGTTGCAATACCACCCCACACATTGGGCCTCAGTAATGTTACACCTGCGTAACATTAAAGTCAACAAAATGGCAAGAAAGGAGGTTAAGGATGTGTTGAATTGTACCCTGGACAGGAAGTTCACACACCACACACAGGACAAGGCAACATTAATTGTTGTCTCTATCTACATTCCTGATAGCCACAAGATAATGGGATGATTGATTGATTGATGTATGGTGGTGAAGAATTGATTTTCTTTTGCTTCAATGTGAATCAGGTGTGTGTTTGTTTTTTTTAAAAAAGGTGAAATTTAAATTTTTTATCTCATTTTCATTTTAAATTATTTTGCTTCCTGATCTTTCGAGGATGCTTGGATTTAGTCCTTTACTATGGACTTTCCTTGTATTTTTTAGCAGCTGATTTTTATGTGGCAATGTTTCTTTAGTTAAGTTTCATTTAGTTAAGTAGATAAATAGCGGGAAGGTAAACGGCGTTTCCGTGCGCTGTTCTGGTTCTCCAGAAGCAGCTTAGTCATGCTGGCCACATGACCTAGAAGCTGTACGCCGGCTCCCTCGGCCAATAAAGCGAGATGAGCGCCGCAACCCCAGAGTCGGCCACGATTGGACCTAATGGTCAGAGGTCCCTTTACCTTAACCAGCTGCTGAAAACTGCAGGAGGGGCGAGTGCTGCTGCACTCTGGTCCCGCCTTCATGCTTCCTACAGGTTGGCCACTAAGAGAACAGGATGCTGAGCTAGACAGGCCCCCGGCCTGATCCAGTAGGCTCTTCTTATGTGAGTCTCCACCCCATGCCAGCCTAACTGGTGGCAATCAGTTCTACCCACTCCACCAGCTCTATCAAGAACCAAGTGCAGCACATTACGCTGTAGTTACAGAACTGAAAGTGCAATTAAGGTGCCAGGCCTCCTTTAGCATCCTGCATGTCGCTTATTGCAATTCCTCCATCTGCCCACCCCAGAAATAATTGAAACGCTGCCGGAAGATACTCATGCTGCTTTGAAATTCAAATTTCAGCCCACGTGGAATTGTGATCTGAGTTGTTGCTAGGTGCCTTCGGTGAGCACCTCGGCTTTCCTCCCAGTAACGATAAGCGAAAACTGGCACGCGATTGAAAACGCTCTAAGCCTGGGTTCAACAATCTGCTGACCTCAGTACAAAAGTTAATTGCGTATGGGATGCAATTTCAAGCTGCTCTCAAAAGAGAAATCTCAACATACATTCTGAAGAGGCGATGGAAAAGAAAGCAGGTTCAGAAAGGCTGCAAAACGTTTTACGAAATCTGAAATGCAGAATATGAGTATCTTCACTAATACTAAGCTATGAGCTAGTGGCAATAGGAACACCCTCACACAGCGTATTTTTTTAGGAGTACACCTATGATGTACACGTTTGCTAACAAGTACATCATACAGGGGGACACAGGTGGTGCTGAGGGTTAAACCACAGAACCTAGGACTTCCCAAACAGAAGGTCGGTGGTTCAAATCCCTGTGACGGGGTGAGCTCCTGTTGCTCGGTCCCTGCTCCTGCCAACCTAGCAGTTTGAAAGCACGTCAAAGTGCAAGTAGATAAATAGGTACCGCTCCGGCGGGAAGGTAAACGGCGTTTCCGTGCGCTGCTCTGGTTCGCCAGAAGCGGCTTAGTCATGCTGGCCACATGACCCGGAAGCTGTACGCCGGCTCCCTTGGCCAATAAAGCGAGATGAGCACCGCAACCCCAGAGTCGACCACGACTGGACCTAATGGTCAGGGGTCCCTTTACCCTTATATCATAAAGGAGCTGTGACTAACAGCAAATCCCCATAGATTACACATACAAATCGAATCCTGGCTCTGGGCAAAAGAACGATTAGATGGCACACAAAAACAATGTTTTGGCATTTGAACAGGGGCAAGTGGTCACTCATTGAAAGTTTTTTTAAAAAAATTACACCGGCATTTCTGAACGTGAAAGGTGGGTCCATCAGGGAGATATGAAACACCAGGAAAGGGAAGTGAAAATAAAACCCTCCAAATGCATAGTTTGTAAAAAGTCTATATATAATCACACTATTTTTCAAAGGCGGGGGTGAAGGTGGGTCAGTGATGGGCGTAAGAGAGGGGCATGGCTGGCAAAGAGATGTGGTTTGAAGAGAGTCCACAGAGCCAGGCAGAGAGGCCTGCAGGGCTAATACACCTATGCAAACAAGGCAAAAGAAAGGTGGGATGGATTCCAAGCTACTTATTGCTTTTTCCAAGAGCAGAGGGTCAAAAGTTGTTTTGTTCATGGCTTCGTTACCGGAGTAAAAGAACACAAATTAGAAAAAAACATTTGCAGAAAACCCTCTCTTTTCTCTCAAGCTTGGACCAGATGACTCTTGGGTCCCTTCCAACCCCAGAATTCTATAATTCTAGTGGCTAACCTAATGGTTGCCTTTGCAGCTTTGCAGCCTTTGAACTCTATCCAAGAGTCCTTTGAACTGGGCGCTGTGGCAGAGCCAAAGGAATAGCACACTTTTCTCCGCAGCTGTACTAACGCTACTTCAGAATTCCCCAGCTCCCATTACCAGTGAGTTATAGTCAAAGGATGGTAAGACCAGAAGCATTTTGTGTTTAAGGTGCGAATCCCTGCAGATGTTTTGCAGCGCTTACCTCAATCACTCTGGAGTCGAAATCTTCGTATGTTTCTGTCGGAAAAGAAAATGCAAGTCAGAGATGTACAGCTCACATACACATAAATGCATCATCTCCATATAATATAGCTGTATAAAAATGTTACCTTTCCTAGGTCTGATTCAAGCATGATTAAGCCATGCAGAGTTCCCAGGGAAGAGGGACTGATTATTAAACCACTATGGGAAGAATAGCTCAGTGAAGGAACCAGGGGTCTCCTATCAACTCTCAGCACCCATAACAATCTACAGTTCCCAGGAATCTTTGGGGGGAAGCCATGACTGTTGAAGTGGCATAGGTAAAAGTAAAGGGACCCCTGACCATTAGGTCCAGTCATGGCCGACTCTGGGGTTGCGGCGCTCATCTCGCTTTATTGGCCAAGGGAGCCGGTGTACATCTCCCGGGTCATGTGGCCACCATGACTAAGCTGCTTTGGCAAACCAGAGCAGCACACGGAAATGCCATTTATCTTCCCGCTGGAACGGTACCTATTTATCTACTTGCACTTTGATGTGCTTTTGAACTGCTAGGTTGGAAGGAGCTGGGACCGAGCAACGGGAGCTCACCCCGTTGCGGGGATTCGAACCGCCGACCTTCTGATCGGCAAGTCCTAGGCTCTGTGGTTTAACCCACAGCGCCACCCGCATCCCTCTGAAGTGGCATAACAGTGCTTAAAAAGGTATAGAGCAGATGGGCCCCAAATTTCAACTCCGCTTGTGCATTTGCGGCAAAGGGAAAAAGAATTGGAGAGACAAGGAAGGCAGTTTTATGAACGTGGTGAGTCCCAATGTTACTGTGCTTCTTCTGCTGATTTTCCACTGCTAAAAGCTCTGCAAAGTGTTAAAACTAGCATGCCATGTTAGGAAGCGAACAGATTGCATACAGACAATGACATTTTCGGCTAAATTTAGAGCTGCCTCCTTGCACACACTATCGGCCAAAGGGATACCGTAAGCTGGCTGAGCAGTCAGGCATAGATCGCGGAGTGTTTTAAGGTCTAACAGGAGCAGCCAGGCTATAAACGGCTCACATGTACCGTGCCGACACCACACCAGGGTATTGTTTTAGAAACGAGCATGCTGAATGACCAACTATCAAAGGGTTTGCAGTGATTCAAATCAAACAAATAAACAGGCTCAGGTCTTATCCAACACATGTTGCTCGCACAGCGACAGAGGGAAGTTGGGGGGGGGGGCTTGGGGAGGGAGATGCATGACCACCCCAGGCACTTCAAATCAAGTCATGTCTCAGAGTTAACAGCCATCTTGCTCTGCATTTCAAGTGAAAAGGCTGCCGGGGTGGGGAGCCTGTAATCAGTCAGATGCAATCACTGCAACATCTCTGAAGAGTTAAGGGAACAGCGCTGAGCCAAAGTACTTTGCACAGACCGGGCTTCTAAATGCTGGCCGCACAGCACCCATTCCCACCCAGTTCTGCCCACTGCAAGTGTTAGGGACTTGCTGCAGGAAACTGATGGGGCTGCAGTGGATGTGCTGGAAATGAGGACAGCATTCTGCAAGGCTGCCAACTCCCACTGGCAGGCAGGCAGAGCATGGCAAGCGGCATGTCACATCAGACACATCGCTCGAAAACGCCAGAAACCTCTCTGAACCCAAAGCGCCATAGCTCAGCGGCAGAGCGCATGATTTGCATGTAGTCGCTCCCGAGTTTCATCCCCGGCACCTCCAGCTCAAGAAGATAAATTGTCTGCCGGAGACCCTGGAAAGTCACCGCCAGCCAGAGAAGTACTTCTGCATTAAACAGATTGACTGCCCGAGTCACCGTTCAGCCTTCTATGGCTCTTTAGGGTGATCAAGGAAGGACCACGGCTCAGTGGAAGAGCTTTGCATGCACAAGGTCTCGGGTTCAATCCTTGGCATCTCCAGGCAGGACTGGGGATAGCTCCTGCCTGAAACCCTGGAAAGCTGCTGCCGGTTAGTGTATGCAGTATGGAGCTAGCTGGATCAAGTATAAGGCAGCTTCCAAGGTTCCTGTTATTAGATTTTCTTGGTGTTGTTTTATCTGTATATTTTTCAGTTGTCCATTGCAAGCCGCGTTGAGCAGTCAGGCAGGTTGCCCACATATTTTTTTTTAAGATACCCATAAGTTCAGATGACAATTTATAGTCATGGGAAAAAGAAAGTACCCCCTCTTTGAATTCTGTGATTTTACATATTGGGACATAATAACAACCACCTGTTCCTTAGAAGGCCTTAAAATTAGGTAAATGCAACCTTGTACGAACAACAACACATGACACATTACACTGCATCGTGATTTATTTAACAGAAGAGAGTCTTGAGGGCTGGGCAGAGATGCCTGGAGGGCCATACATAACCTCCTGAACCCGAGGTTCCCCATCCCTGATCAAACTGTAGCTTATAGAAACCTTTTCTTAAGGGAATTATTAGCAACCCCAGATGTTCTATCACTGAGCTACACAGACATGCACGGAATAAGTTTTATGAAATGCACAAATAAAACAACTAGAATGCACCTAGTTATCTTACCTCCAGTAGGACTTGGATCCGGGGGTCCTAGGCTGATTCCTCCCCAAGATCTTCCAGTCCATCCTCTCTCCCTCTTCACCTTTATCTTTCGTTTCCTGTCAAACTCTTCCCGCAGACGGAGCTTTTCTGCTTGCACCTTCTCCTGCTCCTCTTTATCCCGCTGATCAATGGTCTGGACTGCTCCTTGTTTCAGTACCGGAGCATTGAGGCCAGGCCAGAGGAAACCCGAGCGTCCTAAGGCAGACAGAGAGCACAAGAACAACTTAGGGTACTTCCCAGATCACAGCCGTAACCGTGAAATGAGCTGTAGCTGTACAACAAGCATCGCCCGGTGTTAAGATTCAACTGCTTTTTAGGATGAATGGGCTGGGGAGCTAAACTACAATTAAGGAAAACAGTGCGCACTAAGTATATTGATAATAAATACATTTTATTTCTCTGTTTGAGGATATATGACCTGCTTCAGCTGACAAAACAGTGTGCACTGAGACAGAACACAGAAGAAGATGAGCTCAGTGAACCAAAAGCAATAAGCAACATTTATTTAGCCAACATGGGGGTGGGGGTGTCCCATTTTGGGACTGGGGGACTGGATGTATTTCAAAACAAATAAAAATACAATACACACAGATCTCGCTTTACAAACATTTGCTATGTGAAAAAAATGACTTATACGAACATGCGGAATTACAGTGGTACCTCTGGTTACAAACTTAATTCATTCCGGAGGTCCACTCTTAACCTGAAACCATTCTTAACCTGAGTTACCACGTTAGCTAATGGGGCCTCCTGCCGCCACTGTGCAATTTCTGTTCTCATCCTGAGGTAAAGTTCTTAACCCAAGGTACTACTTCCGGGTGAGCGGAGTATGTAACCCGAAGTACCACTGTAGTACCCGAACCTTGCTGTGACACCACAGAATCAGATATTCGCACAGAGAGTATTTTTTACTTTCTTGTTTACACACCTCCTAGGCTTAGCATTCTGTGGCTGACTATGTCCTCCTGGAGCTGGCTGGTTGTGTGTGTGCCCTCAATAGGGTTTCAAATTATTTATATGTATTACTTCTGCGAACTTTGGGGGGTCCCCGAGCATGCAGATACCTCCCTTTCGCATCTCAGCAGCCCTGGTTTGGTGCTGAGTGCTGATGGGAGTGGAGCTAGAGTTCACTCTTAGAGGGACCCAATATGAATGAAGAGGTTTCTGGCCTCTTGCTTCTGTTGTGGATTTACCTTCGCCAATGATCTGGCCTCTATTGAGATCCTTCTTCAGCTTCTTCTTGGTCCTTTTCCCTCTTCCTTTCCTTCCACTGGCACCGCTCTCTGCCAAAACGCCTTTCCAGAGCTGATCAGCCGTCACTGAAACAGATATTGCACACAACTCATCCGAATTCTTAACAGCAGCAATTCAAGGGTGGGGTGGGGAAAACATGCTCAGGTGTCATTTAATCTAAGGTATGCCAAGCCGACTGTGCCTTGAGAAGTGTTGAAATGTCACCGAGAGACCGTTTGCAGGGATCAAAAACGAGGTCACGGGTATCTTGGGTCTGTAGCCTGACCTATTAAGGCTCTGGATGGATAAAGCTCGCATCTTCTTCACAACAATCTTGAATCATCATCATCATCATCATGGCTTGCTGAATATGAATGCCTACCAAATCATGAGTGTGTGTCTGGAAACATGGCTATGAAGATGGGCTACAGTTGAGCAAACAAGTGGCTACCAACTTCAATACCCGCTCATGGGAACATAAGAACCTGCCTCATACGGAGACCTACCCTGACCAGAAGTGTCTCTCCAGGATTTCAGAAGTAGGGCACTCACAGCCCTAGCTGGAGATGCTGAGGAGCTTCTGAATGCAGAGCAGATGCTCTGCTGAATTTCCCTCTTAACTGGCTTTGCCCTCTGTCCCCCCCCCCCTCAAGGTTAAGATTACTATAATGAGGGGGCAGGTCCAGAAAGCTCAGGCCAGGTCCAGAAAGGTCTTTCTCCATGTAGTTGCAGAGACGTATGCAGACCGAGAATGACTGCACTGAGGGTAAAGGTAAAGGTAAAAGGACCCCTGACCATTAGGTCCAGTCATGACCAACTCTGGGGTTGCAACGCTCATCTTGCTTTATTGGCCGAGGGAGCGGGCGTACAGCTTCCAGGTCATGTGGCCAGCATGACTAAGCCGCTTCTGGCGAATCAGAGCACTGCATGGAAACGCGGTTTACCTTCCCACCGGAGCGGTACCTATTTATCTACTTGCACTTTGACGTGCTTTCGAACTGCTAGGTTGGCAGGAGCAGGGACCGAGCAATGGGAGCTCACCCCGTCGCAGGGATTCGAACCGCCGACCTTCTGATTGGCAAGCCCAAGAGGCTCAATGGTTTAACCCACAGCGCCACCCGCATCCCAAAGGCGTCCCACAGGGCTACTGAGGTGAGCCTGTGTCAAAAATTACTTGCAAATCGGTTCACAGATTTCCTCCATCTAGTCTTTGCTCAGCTTCCTTTTCAGTAACAGTTTCTTCTCAGACCCGAACCCAGGGACTCTTATTAAGGGACTCTTATTTTTTTCTCACCTCCCCTGGCATCCTTTATCTAACTTATTTTCCTCCCCTCCCATCAGCCACATGAACCATCACTTCTTAAAAGGGAGCAGCCTTGCTCCCTCCCCAACCCTGCTGCCTCTCCATCTTCCACAGTCAAGGCAGAAAGGAATGGAAACAGAAAGGAATCAATTCACAGCTTGCGGTGACAATGCCGCTAAGTGCTCCTTCCAGTCTCCTGCAACACCTCATACCGTGACAGTGCCCAGCCGGCGTCAAAGGACATTGATCACTTCGTGTGATTTCCCCCAAATTCCCAGCTCTTGAGCTCTTAACTAGCCACAGGGACACAGAAGAGGGCCTTGAAATGTGCGTCATGAAAAGCAAAGCATGCACGAGGCATTCGGCTCCTTACGGTTAAATATCACAAAGCAAAAGGGCACAGATTGTGACAAGAGACTGATAACACGTTGTGATGGCTGGATAGTACCTCCAGGCTGGATGCTACCTCCCAAGATCTGAGGCAGCATGCCTCTGAATGACAGCCACTGGGGCATTATAGGGGGAGAGAGCTATGGCACTCAAGTCCTGCCTGAGGGCTTCCCATAGGCATCTGGCTGGCCACTCCGAAAACAGGATGCTGCTTCCAGATAAGGCTTTGGTCAGATCCAGGAAGGCTTATCCAATCGATCCAAAGCATGGCCTTGGTTAGGCTGGCCTCAACCAGAGCCAGGGCTTTTTCGGACGTGGCCCCGATCTGGTGAAACGCTCTGTCACAAGAGACTAGGGCCCTGCAGGACTTGACATCTTTTCGCAGGGCCTGCAAGAAAGAGCTGTTCCACCAGGCCTTTGGCCAAGGCAGTCTGACCGCCTCCTTTGGTAATTCTCATAGAATTCTAGCCCAATGGTTGCCATTAATTTGACTCTGAATTACTATTATTATTATTCTCTGCCAGCTCAGCTGGGACCCTCTGTTATTTTGCTCCTCCTCTCCAAGTTCAATCACATGCAAAGATGCCTCCATGCACTTCTTTTCCTCTTCCCTTCACACTTGTGTATTGGGTGTAATAAATGTTACCTTAAACCAGGTGTGGGGAAACTTTGCCCCACTACAGGTTGCTGAAGTACAACTCCCTATCACCCCTGGCTATTGGCTATGCTTGCTGGGGATGATGGGAGCTGTAGTTCCAGTGGTGTAGCGTGGGCTGCCGGTGTCCAAAGCGGGGAAAGTGTTGTGCCCCCTTAGTGGACTGGGCAGCTGGAGTGGAGGCGTGGGCCAGAGGATGGGGTGTGCGGATCCGGCAAGGCACATGGCTGCTGGCGCTGCTGGTGACAGGCAGCCCAGGGGACAGGGGGCATGAGCATTGCGCCCCTCCAGAATTTTGCTCCTGGGGACACTGCTGCTCTGCCCCCCAATGCTACGCCTCTGTGCAGTTCAGCAACATCTGGAGGGTCAATGGTTCCCAACCCTTGTCTTAAAGTGTGAACCATGCTGAATACAAATAATAAGCAAATAAATAAAGAGTTGGGATCAACTTACTGCATTTATATATATTAATGACTATGTTCTCTCACCACTGTTGGAGGAAGCATTCTCTGAATACCAGTTGCTGGGAATAAAAAAATAGGTGTTGTGGCACAAGTCCTGCTTTTGGACTTCCCATAAGCCTCTGGGTTGGCCACTGTTAGAACAGAATGCTGGACTGGCTGGGCTTTTGGCCTGATCCAACAGTACTTTTCCTGATGGTATCAAAAGCTGAGTAAAGGTCAAAGAAAACCACTTCTCCGTCCGTTTCCTAAGGGCTTTAACAAGCACAACTGAGGCAGCTTTGGTACCCTATCCTGGCATGAAGCCAGACTGAAAAGGGCCCAGGTAAATTATCTAAACGTGCCTGCAGTTGGATCATCACTACCCACTTCAACACCTTGCCTAAAAGTGGGATATTGATGACTGGGTGATAGTTGCTCAGCCCTTGTGGGCCCACACAAATCTTCTTAAGGGCTTATAGCACCACCACATTCTCTTTTTTAATTTTTTTATACATTTTTATTGGTTTTTTTAACATATCATTTCCAACAATCATATAACATAACTTTGTATCTTATACAATATTTTAGACTTCCGTCAACACCTCTGATGATTTTTTGTTCTTTATCACTTATTCTGCATTTCCTAATTTCTCTATTACTCTTAATTATCATTAACTAATAATTCTCCTCATAGTCTTTCTTGCAATATTTCAAATAGTCCTCCTTACAGAACTTCTTGCAGTCCTATTAGCATAAGCTGTTCATTACAGTTACTTTTCAAATCGTTCATATATTTACTCCGGTCTTCTAAGAATTTCTGGTCCCGCAGGTTTCGAATCCTTCCTGTTAATTTATCTAATTCTGCATAGTCCATCAATTTCATCTGCCATTCTTCTTTCGTCGGTAATTCTTCTTGCTTCCATTTTTGTGCCAATAATATTCTTGCTGCTAGCACCTCCACATTCTCAGACTGCCACAAATCAAACTGATCCACAATAACCTGACCAGATGGTGCTTTGGAGGCTTCCTCAAGACTCACTCTGGCATCCAATTCTGTGTGAATCTGAGCAATTTCATCTCTGGCCATACGTTAGGCCCCTGATGCACTAAGACAGTCTCATGGTTTCCATGGAGGACATGATGTCCCGAGTGAGCACATCAGGACATGTGCAGCCTAAGTATGTGTTCAACTCCCTCCTACTGAAATCAAGTTGGTACCCAGTTAGGTAGGCTCAGTTTCAAGGGCTTCAATGGGCAGGTTAAATGGATACAGGATGGTGGCCTGAGAGGGGAGAAAAGCTACGCAAATGTTGTTTCTGGTTATATGCCGCAGCACCTGTTGTTTACAAGACTTACATTTATTGAAGAAGCTGCTGTGCCTGCATGGCTGCACTGTCACGTCGCGGGGGCCAGAAATGTAGCAATGCGTCTGGAAAGCACATGCCAAGGTAGCATAATGACAATTGCCTCCAGACCCTGGAATCAAGGTGCAGCCTGGGGAGAGAAGCAAAGAGAGGTTAGCTTAACCAACAGGGCTGTCACCCAGTTAAAGAAATGTTAGCTGACAAATTAAATTAACGTAAATAAGATAATACTTCTGAAGAAGAAAAGGAAGCACATTTTGCTTGTTTTTTTGGACAAGTGCATGCACATGCCTTCTTAGGAAAGAGTGAATGTCTCTTCTAAGACAATCCTGCCGCTTGCCGTTTTTGCATTAAAAATGATGAATGGTTTTTGAAACCCCAGCTGCCAAACTAATTGGGGACACTATTTTTAGATTTATTAACAGAAATCTTAATAGGCTTTAGATCTGTTAATCTAATTGATTGATTTATGCTGCATCCCCAGTGTCAAATCATCCCCATAAGATAGTGGTTTTCAACCAGGGTGCTTTGAATGATGGTGATGGGTGCCTTGAGCAACACTGGCCTGTCCCTCTTTCCTTCCATCCCTCCTCCGATGCCCTCTCGCATCTCTGCCTCCTAAAGGGTTGCTCAACTGTTTATTGCAGCAGCCCTGGCTATAAGCTCCACAGGTGAATTGTGCCTCTGGGACTCTTGGGGCTGGCCGGGGGTTGCGGGGAGGCAGCTCAGAGACTAGGGGTGGCAGCAGTGGCTGCCTGGAGGAATCCCAAAGAGTAGGGAGAACAGGCTGAGAGAACACTCCACAAGAGAGGGTGTTCGAAAAAGGGTGAGAGGCTGCCAGCTCTGCAGGCAAGGGGTGACATAGCTGGGCTCCTGAGCCCCACAGGGGCCCCACAGAAAAAATGTAGTTGGTCAAGGGAGCCATGGACTCAAAAAGGTTGAAAACCTCTGCCATATGGCATTTAGCACAGCCTGGTGTATTAAACCAATGTTTCTGGAGCCTATGTCAATCCAAACACTTTCCTTGGGTCCCCAGCTGTTATTGGACTACAACTCCCTTCATCCCTAGCTAGCAGGACCAGTGGTTAGGGATGATGGGAGTTGTAGTCCAGCTGGGGACCCAAGTTTGAGAAACATTGGGTTAGAGTGCTGGCTTAGGACCTGGAAGATGAGGGCTTGAATCCGCACTCAACCACAGTGCTCAATGGGTGAGCTTGCACCAGTCACTGTCTCTCAGCCTATGCTACTTCACAGGGTTGTTGTAATGATAAAATGGGGGAAATGTGGTATAAATGAATGAATGCCCACTGCTTGCCCTTGGTGGTGCACCTTCCCTTGATCCTTGTTTGTGGTTTACACTTGAGTTTCTGGCTCACCTGGCCTAACAGCCAGCTCTCAATGGGCACTGAAACCCAATTGCCTGGTGTTTAACCCTTATTAAGACATGACGGAAGGTGAACAGCGTTCGGTGAAAACAATTTCAACAGAATTATCATGATGGAGGGAGAGGGAGCCAATTCCAATGAGAAGTCTGATAGCAGAATCGGAGAAATGAGGCAAAGACAACAGTTTACAACAGATGCCCAATAAAGAAATTGATTTTAGCTAGATGAGGATGGGAAAATGCATAGAAAGCCGATTAGAAGGTAAAGGAGCTACTGGATAATAAACTCAAAGAGTTATAAACACCGGCAGGTAACTGATTTCAGTGCTACATCACCAGGCACCACAGTAAACATCATCATTCGTCTTAACTAGGGTTGTCAACCAATTAAAGACTTTTTGTTAATCAAGCACTAGCCTCTTAACCAACAGCGTTTTCGGATCCACATAGCCTCTGTTTTGTATAGGTTCCTGCTAAGAAGTCCATGCTATGGCAACCTTAAGACCAGGAGTGGGGAACCTCTTTGGCTTCATGGGCCAGATCCTTATCAGGATCGCACTCATGGGTGATTAGCAGAAGAACAGCAAAAGCAGATTTTGCAAGCCCTTATGGCCACCGTGAGGTGGGGGAAGGGGGCGTTATTAGCTTTTGTTTGTTTCTCCTTGTTTTTATCATGTATTTTGTTTCTTATATTGTATTTTTATGTTGTGAACTACCCTGAGATCTACAGATGAAGGGCGGTATACAATTTATAATTAATAATAATAATAATAATAATAATAATAATAATAATAATGGGATAAACACATACTGCCTGTTACACAATGTTCTGAGGGCCTCACAGTTCTTCCTACACTTGAGGACATTTTTTTTAATCAACATCGATTTTATGTGGCTACATACCTAGATATTTGGATGATTTTTATTAATGTATATGTTTAAATTAAGATGGATGTATGAATGGTTATTGTATCTTAATAACAGCTTGTTTCAGGTTTTCCCCCTTCTCCTCTTCCCTCTTAGTCCCCCCCCCCGTTTTCCCAACATTATACTTTCTTTGTTAAATCATTCATTAAAAAACAACAAATAGCAAGCAAAAAATAAATTAACCCATGAGGCTTGTGTGTAATACAATAACCCTATGAACTCTATTCTTAGAACAATTTGAGGGTGGCAACACAAGAAAGGGCCTTCTCAGTGGTGGCTCCCCACTTGTTGAGTGCTCTCCCTAGGGCGTTACACCTGGTGCCATCACAATCCATGTTTAGGTGACAGGCAGAAAAACCCCCACATTCTTATTCACTCATGTCATTGCTCCATAATTTTTTGACTTAGTGGAATAGGGTTGAGCGGGATCTGCTGTTTTATATATATATCTCATTGGTGAGCATTTTAGATTGTTTTTACTCTTGGCTTTCATGCTTTTATTTACTGTTTGTTTCTGTAAGTCACTTTGAGTTTCATCTTTCTGAAAAGAGCAACTAATAAATGAAAACAGCAACACTAATTAAAACACTTCACAGAACAAGTTCAAATGTCAAGATCCATGTTAACAAAGCCCTTCAACAAGAATCACAGAATCAGAGAGTTGGAAAGGACCCTCAGGGTCATGTAGTCCAACTTCCTGCAATACAGAAATGCTGATATGCTCCGCTCTTACTTTAAAAATAGACTTGCATTAAAGTTAGTTAGCTAGAACACCAGGACAAGGCATGACTGGGTTTTGGGTG
The DNA here is from genome assembly GCF_964188305.1 of Podarcis bocagei. Lineage (NCBI taxonomy): Eukaryota > Metazoa > Chordata > Lepidosauria > Squamata > Lacertidae > Podarcis > Podarcis bocagei. Next base: position 93,280,702 of record NC_138127.1, read on the forward strand.
GGGGAAATGAGGGCAAGATTCACAGCAAGTTTCAAAGACCCATTTTTGGATTAAATTTCAAAGAAGAGAACTGCTCTTTGTGGCTTCACATTAAAGCAGGAAGACTGAATGGATTGGCAAAGCTGGCATTGAAGAAAGTGATCTTCTCACTGGAAGAATCCTGGAATCCCAATGAGGTTTGAGATTCTCTGAAACACAACTGATTTTCTCTGGTTTATAGCAAGTCGCCTAATATGCAGAACTAATATGGGAGCAACAGAAATAGTTATGGCTGATGAATAGCCACACAGGAAGGTGGAGGAACTCCCGCAGCTCCTGCCTGTCTATAAATTGCTCCCTTTCACCAGGACTGTGAACAGAAAACACCTGGTCTGAAACAGCTGCAATGTTCTGGGAAAGTTAATGTACAAAGAAATCTGATTAAGCTGCAAGATTGCAGCTCTAGAAACATCCAGTCCTATTAATTTTAATCTTCTAGCGGGCAACGAACTCCTTCACCTCAAGTTTTCTGTATCTTTTATCTGATCAGAATCCCAAAAGGCAAAATGCTAAATTGCATTACAAACAGAATTACACTGAACAAGAAGCCCCAAGGGAATGTACAGCCCGGTTAATCACAACCCTGCATAGTGCATGTTTCACCTCCTTTCAGGGACACTTGCTCAAATGCCTTTTACATCAAAATATGGCAACACCTCAAATTAATGGATGCCCTTTATTTCAGAGAATCCTAGCTCAGGGGTGCCTCAGGCTCTCAATAACAGATCTCCCTAAGTGGCATATGGACAACCCATGGGGGTCCATATGGCTTAGGGCCCTCGTATCTATGGGACCGCCTCTCCTGGTATGCCCTGTAGAGGACCTTAAGGTCCATGAATAACCATAGTTTAGAGCTCCGGGCCCTAAGGAAGTCAGACTATCCTCCACCAGGGCCAGGGCCTTCTCAGTGATGGCTCCGACCTGGTGGAATGCTCTGTCCCATGAGACTAGGGCCCTTCAGGATTTAACCTTCTTCCATCGGGCATGTAAGACAGAACTATTCTGCCTGGCCTTTAATTTGAATTCACCTGATCTTTTATTTCCCTTCTCTTCCTCCCCCCTCCCTTTTTATGAAGATCACCCGCTCTGAGATCCCACAGCTTTCTCCCCTGGCCCAAGTAGGACCAATTCAGCCAGCTAGCCCTGGGGATTATCTAATTGATTTTTGAATTTTATTGTTATTCGTGAACCAGGAAGGGCGGGACATAAATGAAAATTTATTATTATAAAGGACTCTGTCCCAGCCAATTGGCACTGGAAATAGCTGATTTGTACATTCTTCAGCTGTCTCCTGTGCTTATTGACCAGTCCAGAGGTTCCCAAACTGTAAGCTTCATTCTGGTGATCTGTGGATTTATGGTGGAAGTCAGGAGATGGCATACCCCTCATATTAAACATTCAGATTGGTTTTTAATTGTATCTTTATTGCATCATTTCTAATGTCATAGAATTATAGAACTGTAGAGTTGGAATGGACCCCAAGGGTCATCTAGTCCAACCTCCTGCAATGCAAGAATCTCTGTTAAAGCATCCATGACAGATGGCCATCCAACCTCTGCTTAAAACCTCCAAGGAAGGAGAGTCCACCACTTCCTGAGGGAGACTGTTCCACTGTCAAACAGTTTTTACTGCCAGAAAGTACTTCCTGAGACATTTGAAGATGGCTATCATATTTCCTCTCAGTCTCCTCTTTTCCAGGCTAAACATACCCAACTCCCTCAACCATTCCTCATAAGGCTTGGTTTCCAGACCCTTGTATTACAGCTTGAATTCCACAGAATATATACAAAATAAGCCAGGCCTGCTCTCCACCTGAGGCCTTTAATGTTGCATGCAGCACTTTAGGGCTCCACGGTTGCCCACTTAATTCGTTCTGGAGGTCCGTTCTTAACCTGAAACTGTTCTTAACCTGAAGCACCACTTTAGCTAATGGGGCCTCCTGCTGCTGCCGTGCCACCACCAGGCGATTTCTGTTCTCATCCTGAAGCAAAGTTCTTAACTCGAGGTACTATTTCTGGGTTAGCGGAGTCTGTAACCTGAAGCGTATGTAACACAAGGTACCATGGTAAAGAAAAGGTCCAAGCCTCTCCAACTGTAATTTCTTCTAACTCTTAAGAAGGGTATGTGAAGGAGCAGGGTCACTGTTGCAAACTGAATCAATATTTTAAGGGAGTGGGCAGTGTAGTAATATTTTTATATATAAATATAAGCCTACAATTTTAAGCAAATGTTGCTCATTTAAGCAAAGGAGCTTCTCCCACTGAAGGAATAGGCAAGCAGGTGGCCTTAGGGCAAACCCATATGCCAGCATCACCTTCTGACTTAAGAATAGTCCTTCACTTCTACCATTTACTCAAGTTTCTTTCTAGCACAGATTTCATCGGCTACTTTAAGTGCTTCTGAGCTCCTCTCCCACTTTTGCAGCAGCTGCTGCAAAAATGCAGTAGTAATTGTACTTGCACGAAGTTTTTTTTAATTAATCAATGACTATGTGGAAAGGGTTCTGAATCCTACATTATTTATGTCTCCTGTGAACAGATGCATTCAAATAGTTTTTATTCCAGTTCATGTTACAGTGGCAGCTAGGCAATATCAGATTGCACTCTAGGTCTGATTCAAATGCAACAAGGTTCCTTTTTCTGTCACTTGTTCGCAACAGTTCAATCTTCATAATGTAAACTCAGAAGTAAATCCTACAGAGTTCAGCAGAGGTTACTCTGACTGAGGTTAGGATTGCAACCTTAAAAAAGAGAGACACGGCTATAGAACAGAACTTTTCCAAGTAGTGTATGGACTAGGAAAACCTTGCCAGTTTCAAACCTTGCCAAATTTCTTGAAAAGGGGCAATTTTATAGTTCTGGAAGCAGGCAGGTTGGGGTGTATCATTCTCCAAAAATAGCTATAATGGATGCGGTGACATTTAAAGCAGAAATAACATAGCTTGTGAATGTTGGTAGTGTGCATTAACTGAACTGGAGAAAGACTGAAAAGATTTAATGGTGTAAATGTCTACTCAGAAGGCAGTCATGTAAGAGATGTTTACTCCCAAGTCAGCATATATAAGATTGCTGGGGGTATTGGGAGTTTCAGCTCAGCAGATATTCACAGCTGGGGAAGATCTGAACAGGAGACAGGAAGGGAACACATGCTTTGCATGCAAAACATTCCAGTCTAAACGTCCCTGGCATCTCCAAGGAAGGCTGGAGAAGACCTAGGTTTAAAACTATGAAAATCTACTGCCAGCCAGCATAGCCAACTGGTTACCAGTGTGATGACCTCCAGGGGTTGTTTGACTGCAAGTCGGCGTGGTTGCTGCTCAGGAATGGTGGAAGTTATAAGTCTTAAAACCTGGAGGGCCCCACATCTACTGAACTAGATGGACCGTTGGTATAATGTGTCAGCCTCCTGCCGAGAAAGTCTATATACATTTACTGGGGCGGGCTATGTTCAACAGAGCAGAGTGTTAGAAACTCAGATATATAATTTAGGCGCCAAATGGCTCCATTACTTATGCCCTACATTCCTGGCGTGCTCTGGTCCATGGGGTCACGAAGAGTCGGACACGACTAAACAACACATTCCCCCCCACCCCAGGCGGTTTACAGATAAAAATAAGAACCGCTACAAAAACAGGGGGAAGGGGAACCGACCATTAAAAAACAACTGATAAATATATTGCATATTCTCTCAACGGTCAGCCCCGTTGTACTCCCAAGTACACGTGCGATCCTATCCTATCTGCACGGTCGCTTGCGAGTGAGGAACCCTCGCGACGGAGGCCTGTCTGGGATTTCGCTGCCTGGCAGCTGCGCTAAACCGAGGACCCCAAGGCCCGAGGCGGCGGCGATGGGAGGCGGTAGGATCTGGGCAGAGTCAGGCGAGGGGAACGTACGAGGGACACAAGCCGCCGCCTCGAAGGGTGAGAGCAGCCGGAGGCCAAGAGCTTCCCGACCCCGCCGAAGAAGCAAGACTAAGTAAAAAGGGGGCTTCACCTCTCCACGCGGCTCTGAGGGCTCCGGCGCTGCAGGCTTTTTGAGCCACCACAGCTATGGCGGCCGCCATCTTGGCGAAGATCCTCCTCGGCCACCGTACTTGGTGTCCGCGCGTTTGCCCGAGACCTTAAAATCTCCAGGACGCGGCGCCCATCACCGGCTCCGTTTCGCGGCGCTCAGCACGGCGGTCAGGGAGGTATGAGGGAGCGGGCGAACCTTGACTCGCCTGCCCATATTTTCAGTATGCGCTGCAGGCAGTACTGTGAACAGCCCCTTCCTTCCCGGTGGAGGGGGCCTTCCCGTTAGGACCCGAAGACTCCTCCGCTCGTTAGGTAGAGGCAGCCCAAAGGGGGTCAACAAGCCGCTTGTGGTTTTTCAATACACTTCCGGGAGTGGTTCAGAAAGCCCTCACGGAATCTCCCATGTGCGGGGCTTCGAGGGGCAGCTGCCCGCGCAAGCTAACGTGGAAAATGCCAAAGAGGTAGATGGAGCAGTGTCGTTAAGAGGCTCGTTTTCAATTGGAGTGTTTTGAAAGCAGGATCAAAATGGGTGCAAGGGAGCCTGGACTGTTTCTCTGGCTTTTTATTTATTTAAAACGTTTATAAACCACATAATTATTTTTAAAACTCTTCGTGTTTTGAACAAAAGAAACCCCAGCAAACAGCATAATGAAAACAAAAATAGAACATAAAACCAGTAACACAGCTCATAAAATCTCATAAAAACAAATCAAGGACTGCAAAAAACTATCCTGTGTGTCAGTTACAACCTGTCTTCCGTAGCTCACCTGGAGTTCTCCTCCATGCTAACTGACTCCAAGGATTCCCCCCCCCCCCAGCCTGTCATTCAAAGTTGAAACCCTAAACCCTGGCCTTTGCCTCTGCCCACTAGCACCCAGTAAGGAAGGGGCCCCACTCTCCCATACCTTTGTTCCTTGCTAATGGCTGATCTAGTGGGTTTCTGTGTTTGGCAAAGTTTAATCAAACCTCGATCAATTCTAACTTTTACCAAATCCAGGCTTTATGAGAATCTGGCACCCCCACAAACCCATAACAAGACATTTTGTTGGAAAACAGATGGGCAATGTGAGTCTATCTTCCTCACTGGATCTTTTGCATCAATCTGTGGTAATAACCTCAGTGCTTGTGCTAAAAATAAGTTTAATGCTTGCATTTTATATATATAAAAGCTGGTCCATCACAAATTATAACAGATAATTTCCTTCCACTCCTCCCCAACCCCCTGGTTATTTAGTTTTTATAACTAGTTTTAAAATTATGTTTATCTAATTAAGTTTTTGCTCTAATGGACACAACTGGCAAAAGCTGTGGGGAGAACAAAGTTGAGTAACTGGACAATGAAAAGTGCCGGTTGCAGACTGGCTGTTTCACACAATCCCTTCCCCAGCCTGAATGGATGGTAGCTTAACTTCTTTATCTTGTTATGACAGATGTTTGAGGTGACTGGCTGGCAGAGCAATCTTTTCTAAATCAAGATGAATAGCTGTGTAATGTTTTGCTGTCTTAAGGTAGGGAAGTCAACCTCAAAACTGTTGAACTTTTTCGGGGGGAACACACACGTCCTGGTTCTGTTGGCAAAAGCCCAGACATTTTGCTGATTTTTTTAAATTCCCCCCTCCCCCAATAGTTTTGCCATTTGACTCCTGTACATGTCCAGGACATATGGCAAACTTGCTTATGGTTGCATTTGGAAGAGTCAGTGTAGCACCAGTGGCTGGTAGAGCAATCCCAAAACCAGAAGAAGCCAGAATAATTTAAGCCGCTGTAGTTTACCCCGTTTGCTGATAACAGTGCCTTTAAGAACACAAAGACAGCCATTAAGAACAACTGACCAGGCAGGTGTTGTCCTTCCTCCAGCTGAGAAGTGGACAGAAACAGAAGAACTGAAAGGGGGAGGTTGCCAGTATAATGTTGTTGTTTAGTCGTTTAGTCGTGTCCAACTCTTCGTGACCCCATGGACCAGAGCACGCCAGGCACTCCTGTCTTCCACTGCCTCCCGCAGTTTGGTCAAACTCATGCTGGTAGCTTCGAGAACACTATCCAACCATCTCATCCTCTGTTGTCCCCTTCTCCTTGTGCTCTCCATCTTTCCCAACATCAGGGTCTTTTCCAGGGAGTCTTCTCTTCTCATGAGGTGGCCAAAGTATTGGAGCCTCAGCTTCACGATCTGTCTTTCCAGTGAGCACTTAGGGCTGATTTCCTTAAGATGGGATAGGTTTGATCTTCTTGCAGTCCACAGGACTCTCAAGAGTCTCCTCCAGCACCATAATTCAAAAGTATCAATTCTTTGGTGATCAGCCTTCTTTATGGTCCAGCTCTCACTTCCATACATCACTACTGGGAAACCCATAGCTTTAACTATTCGGACCTTTGTTGGCAAGGTGATGGTCTCTGCTTTTTAAGATGCTGTCTAGGTTTGTCACTGCTTTTTACCCAAGAAGCAAACGTCTTTTAATTTCGTGGCTGCTGTCACCATCTGCAGTGATCATGAAGCCCAAGAAAGTAAAATCTCTCACTGCCTCCATTTCTTCTCCTTCTTCTTCTTCTGACTAGTATAATAAGGGGCCAGTATAACTGGGGACGTGATGTCAGCACATTCAAATAGGTGTCCTTTTAAAACAGAGGTTTTGGAGCAAGGGTTTCTGGGAATAAGAAGGCAGGGGCAGGACTTTGAGGAGTCTCAAAGCGGCTAACAATCTCCTTTATCTTCCTCCCCCACAACAAACAGTCTGTGAGGTGAGTGGGGCTGAGAGACTTCAGAGAAGTGTGACTGGCCCAAGGTCACCCAGCAGCTGCATGTGGAGGAGTGGAGACGCGAACCAAATTACGAGTCTATCACTCTTAACCACTACATAACACAGGTGATAGATACTCTTGCGATGCAATGTTCTGCTGCACTCCTTCCACTGAAACTCAAGTTTTAAATATGTGTAAAATAAACCATATTGCATAAAGACACGACAGTCACTGCCATGCCTCATTTCCAAGGAACACAAGCCCTCCTAGTTAAGAGCCAAGACCTTTGGAATCTTGCTGCCAATAGGCAGAGGTTGGTGTGACCTGTAACAGTATAATTTTGCCAAAATGCACCTTTTGCAAAGCAATTTCCCCTGATAATGATGCATTTTGGTACATCTTGTTTTCACTAAAATATTCCTTTGTACACACAATTTGCCACAGTATATGCATTTCCATCACATTGCTTGGCAGGAGAAATGTGTTGCAAAATTTGGAAAAGTGCAAATTTTGAAGGATACCTGTGTCATGTTTCACATACTGTTTTGGGAAATGAAAATTTGGTAACTTTACATTTAAATACGAATGGAGCTGAATTTCTCCCCTTACTCCCCTACATTTCTTGCAGGACTACTGCCACCAGGAAAGAAAGCAAATGGTCTCCTAATTCAGTAATTGCAATCACGGTCGTTGTAGGAGGCCTCAAGAAACCAACCAGAACCTTTTCTTTTTCTTTCTGTGGTTTGAAAAATAAAATAAAAAGGCGAGGCTCACAAAGCGAAAAAGATAATCCTCACTTTGTCATCTGAATGGCGAAGGAAGCAAATCTTAATTTAGCTGCCTCGTGTGTTCTCTCCTGTGGAACCGCATTTCTCCTTGATGCAGCTGAGACTTTGCCTGAAAGGGATTAAGGAAATCAGCCCTCGCTTTGCTCCCGGTATTTTACATAATGGCGTGAAGTTTAACCAGTAAAAGTATCAAGAGGCGGTAATGAGGCTCTAGCAAAAGTAATAATTTCCACGATTTGTGTGTGGTGTCGTAAATTAACTTCAGATTAAAGGAGAGAAAAGGAGAGGTTGAGTTCAGAGTGGCGTCTTGCATGCTTAAGAGAGATTTTGCAGAAAGCTAGGAAACTCATGCTGGCTAGGGAGATGTAATGTGCGATGGAGCAACTTAATGGAGCCCCGAGGTTTATTACCTGAGCTAGATCAGTAATGAAAGGACGTGGACCAACCTATCCTATTAAGGAGCAGCAAACCATGAGAGTACATAATGTTTGTATCTCAAGTACTTTGTGGGGTTTTCCCCCCAGCAGCTGGATAAAATTCTAATACTAGCAAGCTCCCCTTCTTTAATAAGCCTTTGGAGAATGTGAATTTAGGGACAGATGCAGAAAGGGGAAGTAGACATTGCCTATTGAGACGGAAGTCCAGTCTAAGTCTGCATTAAAGAAAAAGAACTCACAAAGGGAGAGCTGGAGAGGCCTTGATGTTGCCCATCAGCTCTCAGCACCTGATAGCTGACTGAGCAGCATATAGTCCCCACTATGGTGAAATGTACAGGGACACGGGTGGCGCTGTGGGTTAAACCACCGTTCCTAGGGCTTGCCAATTGGAAGGTCGGCGGTTTGAATCCCTGTGACGGGGTGAGCTTCCCTTCCTCGGTCCATGCTCCTGCCAGCCTAGCAGTTCGAAAGGACGCAGTGCAAGTAGATGAATAGGTACCGCTCTGGCGGGAAGGTAAACAGTGTTTCCATGCGCTGCTCTGGTTCGCCAGAAGCGGCTTAGTCATGCTGGCCACATGACCCAGAAGCTGTACACCGGCTCCCTTGGCCTATAGAGCGAGATGAGCGCTGCAACCCCAGAGTCGTCCGTGACTGGACCTAATGGTCAGGGGTCCCTTTACCTTTACCTATGGTGAGATGTATTGTATTTCTATTTAAATCATAACAATGGGGAAGAGAGATTTTGTGCTAGCCATCAGGCAATGGCTTTTCCATCCTGCCTTGCCCCACCCTACAGCCCTAGGAGCCTTTCCCAGACCATAACATTAAGACAGGGTCTCCCAGACTTGGGTCTCCAGCTGTTTTTGGACTACAATTCCCATCATTGCTGACCACTGGTAGCTAGGGATGATGGGAGTTGATGTCCTAAGGCTTATTAGTAGAAGGAACGGTTCTCAACAAAGTTTTTGTCTTCCTGACTTGGGGGAATATGCATGATAGTTACTGTAGCTACCCTTTGCCCTGTGCTTTTGTCTTCTTAAAAGACCATATACTGAGTCATTGGTCGCCAAAGTCCATTTCGGGGGCCTAATACGGCCCTCTGGTCAGTTTAATCTGGCCCCTGTGGCAGTTTATTTCCTGGGGTAAAATCCTAAAAAAACCTCAACAACTTCAACCCTAAGAAAAGCTCAACTACTTTGGGGTAAAATCATAAAAAGGTCAACAACCTCAATCCTAAAAAAGGTCAACAACTTTGGTTGGCTCTTTGGTCGGCCCTCAAGGCCCTCCACTTCATCAAATCTGGCCCTCTTTAAAAAAAGTTTGGACACCACTGGATCTAATTCAGTATTGCTTTACACTGACTGGCAAGATTTACAGGGAGGAAGTTCTCCCTGGACTGATGTAGGGGATTGAATTTAGGGCCTTCAGCATGCAAAACAGATGCTCTCGCATGGCTGTTACCTCACCAGGGATCTTTTCATAGAGCCTTGTTTGCACATTCATAGCTCTTAGTTCATCACAGAAGTATCTCAGGTGCGCTGCTGTACCTTCAACACACAATGCCTTTAACAAGAAGAGAAAAGAGCAGATGCCCATTCGCTACTTTCAAAGGGATTAGCCAGCTTTGGGAGCAGTTCACCAGAGGCAACAGTTTTCTAATTTTCAGAAAAAGGCACAAAGGTTTCTAAAAAGTTACGCTGTTCTTCATAATTTAAAGAAAAACCACAGCGCCGCTGCCCCCCCACCCCCGGAGTGCAGCATCTGTTTATTAAGACTCTACAATACGATCACAAAGAACTGTTTTGTTCTTGAAACATGCTGAGAAATTGCACAGAATGAAAAGTAAAGATGATGCGGAAAGCATGGTAGCAACGGTTACCAACGTGCATTGTTATCGAGAGGCTGAAAAGACACTGGCTGCAGAAATGGAAAATTACAATCTGGATTACAGCATTTCTGCTCCAATCTCATTATTGGATGCTTTGCCTTCACAGGCCACATTTTTAGGGAGGGGAAAGGGGTTCTATTTAGATAGAAGAAGAAGAAGAGTTTGGATTTGATATCCCGCTTTATCACTACCCGAAGGAGTCTCAAAGCGGCTAACCTTCTCCTTTCCCTTCCTCCCCCACAACAAACACTCTGTGAGGTGAGTGGGGCTGAGAGACTTCAAAGAAGTGTGACTGGCCCAAGGTCACCCAGCAGCTGCACGTGGAGGAGCGGGGAAGCGAACCCAGTTCACCAGATTACGAGTCTAACGCTCTTATCCACTACACCACACTGGCTCTTCAGAACGAATTAAGTTCTTAACCAGAAGTACAGAATTGATCCAGGGATGGTGTGGGGAGAGGAAGAAATGTTCTGGTAGTCTCAAAGATCCTAGCTAATTGGTGCCCATCACAGCAGACTCCTTCTGGGGCAAATTGAAGTAGGAAGCCGTCCTTTTTGGGGGGAAAACTCGCCTTGGGATAGAAAAATGTTTGGAGGGCACCATCAAACCCCTCTTTAAATGATACGTTTGCTTTCACCCTGATGTGGAGTAATACATTCAGCTCATTGAACTCACCAGAGGTGCCACAAATGAACCCTAGCAAGTAAAAAGATGAGGAAGGGCCCCAAAGGAATCCAGGATGGCTCTGTTGCATGGTAATGATCAGGTTAGCAGCAGGTCCTTAAGAGTGATGTGTGGCTACCATTTATTGTGGTGTTGTGTGTGCTCACATGTACACTCACGGTGTACACTCATGATTTTTCTGATGATAGGGATGGAGAATCACATCTGGGGCAGACCAGTCCTGGGCCTTTTGAGGTCCTGAGGCACTTACACTTGGTCCAGTATGCTACTTTGTGGAATGGGACCTACAAGGAAACCTATATTGCCCGCCCCCAGCCTGCACAGATGACGCTGTAAAATTAGATGTTACAAAAGAAAAACACATAATTTTTAGTATCCGTTTCTGTGATGTGATGATTTGTACTTTAAATCCAAGCCCTCTTGTAAACACTTGGATATCGAGCTAATAAGTAATGGGACGAGGACCAGAAGATACAAAGACATATTTTGTACAATGTGGCGGTTTGGGTTCTGTGTAATTGGCAGTTCCTTGCACTGCAATTCAGAGTCCCTGTCAAGAAACTGAAAATGTATATGCCTTGATGTGACAGATTTGGGTTGATAGCCTGAATTACTAAAGAAATAAAAATAAAAATGAACGCAACACATCTTTCTCTAGAACGTGGCATGTGTTTGGGATCCGTGATACCTATGTGATATGTTACAAGTTGGCCTGCGGGCTTGCTTTTCTGTAACAATATGGAATTGGGTTGTAGCTGCTCGTCATTGCCAGTGTCACAAGCCCTTTCCAAAAGATACCTCTGACACTTGTGTTCTGTACATAGTATGCTTAGTGTTAAGGTTTCCAGTGGTTCTCAACCTGTGGGTCCCCAGATGTTGTTGGACTACAACTCCCATTATCCCTGAGCTCTGGCCTTGCTAGCTAGGGGTGATGGGAGTTGTAGTTCAACAACATCTGGGGACCCACAGGTTGAGAAAGGCTGGTTTAGACTTACTATGTTGTAGGTTTAAGTTAAGTCTGCTGCAACTGGATTTCTTATGGACAGTGCCAATCCTGAATATTAGATTTGTGACCATTATGCTCATAGAATCATAGAATCATAGAGTTGGAAGAGACCACAAGGGCCATCGAGTCCAACCCCCTGCCAAGCAGGAAACACCATCAGAGCACTCCTGACATATGGTTGTCAAGCCTCTGTTTAAAGACCTCCAAAGAAGGAGACTCCACCACACTCCTTGGCAGCAAATTCCACTGTCGAACAGCTCTTAGTGTCAGGAAGTTCTTCCTAATGTTTAAGTGGAATCTTCTTTCTCATTTGCTCATTTGCGTTCAGTAGCAGTAAAGAGCTGCTGGATGAAATATGATTGCCTCTGGTCTATTTTTTTTTGGGGGGGGGAATGCTGCAATGTGTTCAAGCTTTTACTCTAACTCTATGTTGAGATCTGCTCTGGATCAATACTGAGTAGAATTCACCCAGTCAAGCTTGCTAAGATATATCATCTGTCTGATAACAAATGTTGGAAATGTAAGGAGGCTGAAGGGACATTCTTTCACCTGTGGTGGACTTGTCCAAAAGTGAAGGCCTTCTGGGAAATGATTTACAATGAGTTAAAAAAGGTGTTTAAGTACACCTTTCCTTAGAAACCAGAGGCCTTCCTCTTGGGCATTGTCGGCCAAAAGGTGTTAAAGAAGGATAGAACTTTTTTATGTATGCAACTACAGCAGCAAGAATTCTTATTGCTAAATATTGGAAGACGCAAGATTTGCCCACACAGGAAGAGTGGCAAACGCAATTGATGGACTATATGGAATTGGCCGAGATGACTGCCAGAATCCGAGACTTGGGAGAAGAAACAATTGAGGAGGACTGGAAAAAATTTAAGGACTATTTGCAAAAACTTTATAAGCTATATGAACTATAAAAATTCGCATGATTTGGAAGGTTAGCTCCAGCGATGAGAGCTGACGATATATGAAATTAGGTAACACCAATGGAAGGATTAAATGTTTGAATGTCTAAAATGATATTATACTTGTTATTAAAGTAAATGGATAATAAGTAATTTAAACTTAAAATGCAATGATTTGAAAGTACAAAAGAAACACATGAAACAAGGCTACAATTTGCTGATAATTTTATTGTTAAGAATGCATTGTGTGGGAGATGTGGGGAAGTCCGATAGATGACTGAAATAAGCTTTGAAACGTTTCATTCTTTTTTTCTTTTATTTTCTTGCTGTTCTTATTTCTTTGTATATCTGACTGGTTTCTCTATCTGGAAAAAATGCAATAAAAATTTTATTAAAAAAAAAAATACTGAGTAGAATTCCATGACACAGACAACACTCCAAATCACAAGGAAGGATGGTGCTGAATTTTACTCAAGCTTAGAGGTAGCCAATGTGTTGTCCTTCAGCTGTAGTTGGATCCATCCATGAGAACATAAGAAGAGGAGCCTTAGGGATCAGGTCAATGGCTCATCTAGTCTGGCATCCTGTTCCCACAGTAGCTGACCAGATGTCCCTGTAGGAAGACCACAAGTGGGACATATCTTAGTGCAACAGCACTCTGCCCCACCTGCAATTGCCGGCAACTGGTATTCAGAAGCAATAATGCCTTCTGACAGTGGAGGTAGAACATAGCTATCAGGCTAGCAGCTGTTGAGAGCTTTATCCTCCATTGATTTGGTGCCTCCTGTGGAAAATGACTCCATAATTTAACTATTCCTTTTTTAAAAAAAATCATTTTCATTGATTTTCCAATAAAAGACATCCAATTAATATATCCAATCATAATACTCCAGTTAAAATAAAAAAAACTAAAATAAAAAAGACCAAATTATAGTCCAAATTATAATTATATAATAATACTGTCTGGTTCTCTAAAGCATATCTCCACATCTCAGTCCTGCCTCTCCTTGTTGCTTCCATATTTCCCACATCTCGATTTTGACACTTTATAATTCCCGTCCCTGAGTCCACGATTCTCAATCATGTCAAACATCATACACTTTCATCCGCCGAATACAACTTTGTTAATATATATTTTTTCCAACTGTCTTTTTATCAGCGCATCTTCCTCTGACTCCGTTCCGATCCGGGATGTTGTCCAAGTCTGTTATCTGTCACATAATTTAACTATTCCTGACCATTGGCCATACTTACTGAGGATTACCTTTTCTAGCTAAATTCTAGTTGACTGATTTCTTCATTGGTTTGGAACCTGCGTATTTCTGGTGGATTAGAATAATGAAATCATAGAATTGTATAGTTGGAAGAGGGTTGCCATTTGTCAGGGATTTCCTGGACATATCCAGAACACTGCAGTTGGCAGCAGTGCCCGGGCAGAAATCGGGGGAAATGTCCAGGAAAATCTGGATGTACGGCAGCCCATGTCGGCTACCTCTAAGCTTGAGTAAAAAAACTCTTTTTTTGGTGATTTTGCTTAAAAAAAGCTCAACAACTTGTCTGTCTGGGTTTTCACTGTTTGAAATACGGCAACTGTTTCACTGTTTGAAATTGGCAAAAGCCAATGCAATTCTGGGCTGCATCAATAGGAGTATAGCATCTATATCAAGGGAAGTAATAGTGCCACTGTACTCTGCTCTGGTCAGACCTCACCTGGAGTACTGTGTCCAGTTCTGGGCACCACAGTTCAAGAAGGACACTGACAAACTGGAACGTGTCCAGAGGAGGGCAACCAAAATGGTCAAAGGCCTGGAAACGATGCCTTATGAGGAACGGCTAAGGGAGCTGGGCATGTTTAGCCTGGAGAAGAGGAGGTTAAGGGGTGATATGATAGCCATGTTCAAATATATAAAAGGATGTCACATAGAGGAGGGAGAAAGGTTGTTTTCTGCTGCTCCAGAGAAGCGGACACGGAGCAATGGATCCAAACTACAAGAAAGAAGATTCCACCTAAACATTAGGAAGAACTTCCTGACAGTAAGAGCTGTTCGACAGTGGAATTTGCTGCCTAGGAGTGTGGTGGAGTCTCCTTCTTTGGAGGTCTTTAAGCAGAGGCTTGACAACCATATGTCAGGAGTGCTCTGATGGTGTTTCCTGCTTGGCAGGGGGTTGGACTCGATGGCCCTTGTGGTCTCTTCCAACTCTATGATTCTATGATTCTATTAACCCTAAGTTGGAAGGGACCTTGAGGGTCACCATATCCAACCCCTTGCCATGAAGGAATCTCAACTAAAGCATCCATGAAAGATAGCCATCCAAACTCTGCTTAAAAACCTTCAGAGAAGACTAGCCCCCCACCTCCCTAGGAGAGACTTAGTGTGGTTCAGAAATAAGGTGTGATCCAGAGCCAAGGGGACAGCCTGGTCACATTTGCAGGTCACTGAAAAACTAACCTGTTGTTCTTAGGGGCTTCCGGTGCCATTTCAGAGCTTTGGGTAGGTTGGAGAACTTTCACCACATTCCAAAATCCATTCCAGAATTTGGGGGAGACCAGATTTATTTCATTCAAGGATCTGTCAAACATTTTCATTGAGGAACCCACGGATGGGCTCCATCCACCCCTAATCTCATTGGCTCTACTAGCTGGTCAAACATCTGAAAAGGGCAGCATCTGTCTTCCAAAAGGTACTCCCCCACTCCCCTGCACTTTGGAGAATGCTTCATAAATTCAGTATATTATTTGGCTTTGGAAGGCATCCTTACTTTAGGGTATGGTGTGTGTGTGATTTTGATGGGCTGTCCTTTCAAAATTAGGACACTGGGCTTAGCCATCAGTGCATCTATAAATATAGGCCTTTGGTTTAAAGGACCAAACAGATTCCCACAATGTGTTCTAACTTTTATTACATGCAGGGGACCTGACCCACTTTCCTAAGATGAAAAGCTCTTCAAATTCCATGTATGACAACAACTTCACAGGGATATCAGAACATTGCCAACAGAGCCTGTGATCTCTGAACATCTCAGCCTGGGCCAAGTTCCAGAAGAGACTTGAGCAAGTGAAGCATTTGTTGGACTGGGTGCAAAGCCTGCCCTGTGATTAGTGCTACAAGCAAAATGAGATGATTGTTGGTTCCCTTTGCATTATTATTATTATTATTATTATTAATAATTATTATTTGCATTAGAGCTGAGCCAAAATGCCCACCCCTTGCCCAACATCACCACCCCATTTGCAAACTTCTTACCGCATTTTTGCTGAAGGCAGGGATGGGGATCTTGTTGACCCATAAATGTTGTCAGACTACAATTCCCATCATCCCTGACCACTGACCATGCTGTGGGAATGTTGTGGATAGTAGGAGAGGATATATTGATTAAATATTATCCTTCCTCACTCACGCTAGTGAGCTAGTAGCACAGCACATTCCCTTGCAAATTGCTGGAAGCAAGTTGATGAATTCGTGAGAATCATTTGAGTTGAGCAATCCAGTCTGGCTTGTCCAGATTGGGTTGTTCCTGGTAAATTTCCCTTTAGTTCCCTCTTGAAAACAAGAATGACACCACAGTTTTCTTTTAAAAGTAATGGTAAAGTTTACTTACATTCATTTCACAGTATTGCCCTGAAGGCAGGCTTTCTCTTGTAGTTACAGTTACATTTATAGAGAAAAGAAGTCTGAGCCAGGCCTCAGACTTTCTACCTTGTGGCTTCCATCCTCTGTAAGGATCAGCCATGTGCTGCTGGCTAAGGGCCAGCAGAGGTGTCCAAAAGGTGAAAATGGAAAAGGTGAACAAGAGGAAGATGGTTGCATGACTAGCTCTTTTATAGGGTCTGCTAGGGTCACGCCCATCTACTTGTTCACACACGGGGGAGGACGCTCCAGAGCAGGTATGACAGGAAGTCCTCCCTGTCTGGAGCAACATTCCCCTGTGTTTCCACTCTTTGTTGTTGTTGTTTAGTCGTGTCCGACTCTTCATGACCCCATGGACCAGAGCACACCAGGCACTCCTGTCTTCCACTGCCTCCCGCAGTTTGGTCAAACTCATGCTGGCAGCTTCAAGAACACTGTCCAACCATCTTGCCCTCTGTCGTCCCCTTCTCCTTGTGCCCTCCATCTTTCCCAACACCAGGGTCTTTTCCAGGGAGTCTTCTCATCAGGCGGCCAAAGTATTGGAGCCTCAGCTTCAAGATCTGTCCTTCCAGCGACCACTCAGGGCTGATTTCCTTAAGAATTGAGAGGTTTGATCTTCTTGCAGTTCATGGGACTCTTAAGAGTCTCCTCCAGAACCATAGTTCAAAAGCATCAATTCTTCGGCGACCAGCTTTCTTTATGGTCCAGCTCTCACTTCCATATATCACTCCTGGGAAAACCATAGCTTTTACTATACGGACCTTTGTTGGCAAGGTGATGTCTCTGCTTTTTAAGATGCTGTCTAGGTTTGTCATTGCTTTTCTCCCAAGAAGGAGGCGTCTTTTAATTTCGTGACTGCTGTCACCATCTGCAGTGATCATGGAGCCCAAGAAGGTAAAATCTCTCACTGCCTCCATTTCTTCCCCTTCCATTTGCAAGGAGGTGATGGGACCAGTCCACTCTAGGAAACAGGAAATGTTGTATTTGACTGCTTCAGTGAAGATACATCCCACACATGCTGGGGGTGGAGGTGACTGATGGGTATTGGTAGTCCAGCAGCATCAAGGGAGCCACAGGTTCTCCATCTCTGCCCTAAAGAGTTTAGGGTGGTAAGCCTGGCTCCACCCTCCACGCCCCCAGTAATGTAGTGGCAAATTCAGAAGTGCCAAAGAAAACTATGCTTCCTATCTGGGCAGAAACAGGAGAAATGCCACAGGGAAGAAATTGCAATGGTTCCGAGAACAATCGCTGCAGCATCAAAAAAAGATAAGCGGTGAAGAACAACGTGATCTTAGGAAATGCTTTACTGACGACCCCCAGGAGTGAAAGAAGTTATTACAAGAACTTTTCAGCTCATCTTTCTTTTTGTATGGTCCTTATGTGCGCGGGCGTGCTTAAAGAAAAGCTTTGAGTTAGTATGTAACTTAATCATCTTTTATTTAAAAAGCAACATGATGGCTCATGTAAACTCTCTAATTGTCTCCTATACGCTGTGAGTTGGACCACCTCTGCCCAGGTGTCGCTATGTGAACTGTGAAGTTATTCAAATCGGGAACACGGTGGAATCATTTTAATAGTGTTACACAGTCAATTGCTTCAGCCTTTGCAAATAATTGAAAATTATGCTCTCTTTAACACTGTGTTTGAAATCCTTCATTAGAGAGTGATAGAAATTCACGGCAATTATCCCGCTCATTCAGCTCCTCTGCGGGTGCAAATTCATATGAGAGAATTGAGTTCACTGATTCTACTGATTGCCAAAAGTTGGCAAATACAGAGAAACGTGCTTGATAGCAGGGTATCGGCTAACCTAACTCCATCTTGGATGTAAAATTTATATATGCTCTTCTGCTTTTCCTCTTGGTTAAGAACATAATTTTGAGCCTTGGCTTTATGGAATTCTAGCCTAAGTTTGCATAAGCTTGCAGTGTTTAGTTCCTGCACTATCTGCTTGTATAAAAGCCATTTCTCAGTATTGCATTACAGTTTAGAGTTGGGAAAATCCAGCTTTTGGGAGACTTCTATTTCTCTCGCAAAGCTACATTCCCCAAAGTTCCCTGTGAAAAGGGATTGTAAAACCACTCTGGGAATTGTAGTTCTGTGACGGGGGTATCTTATCAACGCCCTGAACAAACTCCAGCTCCCAGAATTCTTTCGGGTAAGTCATGTCTGTTTAAAATTTTATCCTAGCACTTTAAATGTTTGATGTGGGTGTAGCCTCAGTCTGGACAAACTATTGGCATAATGGATTTATCTAGAGCCAGGTCTCCAAGGTTAGTAGAGATATCGAAGTTTGACCCTGAAAGCCGCCTCCCACTCTGAATTCTGACATCTTGTCAAATAGAACCACAGCCCTGGGTTATAGTCATTGTGATTAACAGCCATCAATAGCTCCACCCGCCATGATTTTTTTCCCTAAGCCCCCTTTAAAGGCATGTACAGTCGTACCTTGGATCCTGAACACCTTGCTACTCAGAATTTTTGGCTCCTGGACACCGCAAACCCGGAAGTGAATGTTCCAGTTTGCGAATGTTCTTTGGAACCTGGACGTCTGATGGGGCTTCCTGCAGCCAATCAGAAGCCACGCTTTGGTTTCCGAAAGTTTTGGAAGTCAAACGGACTTCTGGAACAGATTCCATTTGACCTCCGAGGTACCACTGTATAAGGAAATGAGAATAAAACATAGGGTTATATTCACACTAAGAGGAGTTCATAAATTCCAGATCAGTTCCATGGAACACCTGTTTGTAGGAACGAGGGCAATAAACTCAGAATTTGATTGACACCATGAAGGCTGATTAGTTTGTACTCTCCCTGTTATGGTTAAATCAGAAAAGAGGTTGCTCGGGTTATGGTTAATATTATCTATTTGCCCCGGAGGGGTTGTTACATTTTTACAGTGAAATCTTACAGATATTTGCCGAAAGGTAAGTCCCACTGAATTTAATGGGGCTGACTTCAAAGTAATTGTGCTTTGTACTGGGAGCCTGAATTATTCATCAATTTCTTTTTTATTAATCAATTTCAATTTATGGAACCAATTTTGTAGCAGAGAGCCTCGTTGAGGCAGGAATGAGTAGTATCCCAGAGGCTTTTTATTTTTATTTTTTTTAACATTGAGTGTCTTCCGTGACCTCAAACATCATTTACTAGCATTTGTTTCTGGGTTGTTGTTTTTTTTAAATAAAAAAAATTCAATGCATTTATGTGACTTATTATTCTCTGTAGTGCTGTCCTCTGAGACCTGCTGTATCTCTTAGGCAGCTGGCTGGGTTTTATTTACATTCATGGTCAGAGGTACAAACAGCATTCAAGGTTATCTCCTGTTGTTGCTGCTGCTGCTGCTGCTGCTTCCCAGCGCAGCCAATTTCTTTATGGAGGGAAGCCTGCTAGTTAGCTTGTTTCCATGGAAATTAGGAGAACATGGGCATGATAAGAGAAGGGGCGTGGTGCCTCCCAGACCCAGTTCCTCAAGCTGGAACACTGGAACACAGAGCTGCCTTCTCTTGAGCCAGACCAATGGTTCATCTAGCTCATCGGCAGCAGCCAAGCCAGGATTTCAAGGTTTGTTCACATTAGCAGCTTCAAAATTATTGCATTAATACCTCATCTTTTGGGATGCGAGTGGCGCTGTGGGTTAAACCACAGAGCCTAGGGCTTGCCGATCAGAAGGTCGGCGGTTCCCCGGGGTGAGCTCCCGTTGCTTGATCCCTGCTCCTGCCAACCTAGCAGTTCGAAAGCACGTCAAAGTGCAAGTAGATAAATAGGTACCACTCCAGCGGGAAGGTAAATGACGTTTCCATGTGCCGTATGACCCGGCAGCTGTACACCAGCTCCCTCGGCCAGTAAAGCAAGATGAGCGCCGCAACCCCAGAGTTGGTCACGACTGGACCTAATGGTCAGGGGTCCCTTTACCTTTACCTCATCTTTTCCTCCAAGGAGCTCGAGGTGACATACATGGTTCCTCTGCTTTAATTTCCAGAACAGCCCTGTGAGGTAGGTTAGGTGGAAAGGCAGTGACTGGCCTAGATTCATGGCCAAGTGGGGATCTGAATTCCATCAATGGTGTCTCCCAAAAATTTTACACATCACTTGGGAAGACAGGTGAACTAATATCAGTGTTCTGGAAGAAGCAAAGATCACCAGTGATGAAGCAATGATTCTTCAACAACAACTTCATTGGACTGGTCATGTTGTGCAGATGCCTGATGATCGTTTTCCAAAGCAACTACTCTATTCCAAACTTAAAAATGGAAAGCGTAATGCTGGTTTAAAGACTATCTCAAGGCAAATCTAAAAAAATGTAGTATAATCACTGACAACTGGGAAACTCTGGCCTGCGAGCGCTCCAGATCGAGAACAGCCTTTACTTTGAAGACGCTCGAACGCAGGACGCAAGGGAGAAACATGCTAAGAGGAAGGCACACTTGGCAAATCAACACCGTGATCAACTCCCGCCTGGAAACCAATGTCCCCACTGTGGAAGGATGTGTGGATCCAGAATTGGCCTCCACAGTCACTTACGGACTCATTGTTAAAACCATGTTTATGGAAGACAATCTTACTCGGCTACGAGTGATCGCCAAAGAAAAATACATCATCATATGATACCATGCATTTTTATATGTATGTAGTTTTACTGCACCAATGAGGGTATCACAGATAGTGGTGGGCATGGACCCTGGAGACAGATGCCCCACGTACTCCTCCGCTGTGAACTTCAATCAGTAAATGAGCATGTCAGAGTGTTTCAGCCTCAGTTCTCCAGCTGCAAAATGGGGATAATAGGAACCTACTTCCCCAGGAAGTCTTGATTTAGTCATATAAAAATTCATCCCCCTGCTTTCCAGGACTTGTACACCGATCAGGGAGCCTTAAAGGTAAAGGTAAAGGGACCCCTGACCGTTAGGTCCAGTCGTGGCCGACTCTAGGGTTGCGGAGCTCATCTCGCTTTACTGGCCAAGGGAGCTGCCATACAGCTTCCGGGTCATGTGGCAGCATGACTAAGTCGCTTCTGGCGAACCAGAGCAGTGCACGGAAACGCTGTTTACCTTGCCGCCGGAGCAGTACCTATTTATCTACTTGCACTGGTGTGCTTTCGAACTGCTAGTTTGGCAGGAGTGGGACCGAGCAATGGGAGCTCACCCCGTCGCAGGGATTCAAACCACCGACCTTCCGATCAGCAAGCCCTAGGCTCTGTGGTTTAGACCACAGCGCCACCTGCGTCCCTCAGGGAAGCTTATAACCTTTTTAATCCTATTACGATCCAAAATATATTATAATCAATGCAAACATGAAAATACATAAAATATAAAACATTATATTTTCAAAAGCAACAAAGGCTGGGTGGGCGTCTGGAACCCTGAACAGGAGCACACCATGCTGCAGCATTCTAGTGTGGGTTCCACTTCCTTTAAAACCCAGACCTAGTTCATCACCCTGTGCTCAGAAGATTTCTACAGTTTTTGTAGGCTGTCAAAACTTTGCCAAGAAACACAATTTCTTCTCTTCCTCTACTTAGTGCTGTGCGTGCATCTGCATGTGTGTAACTTGAACTGACTGGGTTTGCAGGTTTCCATAGTTACGCATTACATTTAACAAGGGCGGGGGGAATGAAGACTGGAACAAATGGTGTTTATTAATATTCATATAATAAAGCCTGCCTACTTGCATTCAAATATATTGAAATATAATTGACTGTTTAGCTAGCTTCAGCCGCTAATGGTAATTCTTGTATTCATATTTGGATATTTGATTTGTGCTCTGAGGATATTAATACAAAAGAGACAAGATTTCAACGGCAATGTGGAGAAAGTCAGGAAAGTTAATGGCACACCTACTTTACAGATTGCCTACTAGGATATTAAACGTACACAAAGAGGTGGCTTAAGTCTTCCTGAGTGATTCTTCTGAGACCATGTTACAACCCCCCTTATCATGCAGAACACTGTTCAATCCATCAAGCAGTAGGGTAGGTAGGTAGGTATTGAATGATGTCATTAAATAGTGAAAATCTTGCTTTACTCCAAACTCTGTGGAACACATCACCAGCACATAGCTCTCACCTGTAGATGGTCATAGCAGCTGTAAAAGTGCTGAAGTTATTTCCAGTGTAGGTCCCCTGGGATCAGGGAGACGTGTTCTACTCTGGTTGATGTTCTTCTAGGCTGCATCAACAGAAGTATGGGGGCCAGGTCAAGGGAAGGAATAGTACTGCTCCATTCGGCGTTGGTCAGACCACACTTGAAATACTGTGTCCAGTTCTGGGCACCACAATTTAAGAAGGATGTTAACAAGCTGGAACGTGTGCAGAGGAGGGCAACCAAGATGATCAAGGGTCTGGAAACCAAGCCTTCTGAGGACCAGTTGGACATGTTTAGTCCGGAAAAGAGGAGATTAAGAGGACATACGATATTTTTAAAGCTCTAATGGACTGTTGCATGGAGGATGGAGCAAACTTGTTTTTCCCCTGCTTTGGAGAATAGAACCTGCACCAACGGCTTCAAGTTACAAGAAAGGAGATTTCAACTAAACGTTAGGAAGAATTTTCTGGCGGTAAGAGCTGTTTGATGGTGGAAAAGATTCCCTCGGGAGGTGGTGGCCTCTCCTTCCTTGGAGGTTTTTAAGCAGAGGTTGGATGGCCATCTGTCATGGATGCTTAGTTGAGATTCCTGCATTGTAGGGGGTTGGACTAGATAACCCTTGGGGTCCCTTCTAACTCTATAATTCTATGAGTAATTTATTGTGGCGTGTTTGTAAATGCGTCATCATATCTGCATTACAGATTCACCAGATATATAAAGTAACCGCAGTCATGAGTGTGCTGGCCAAACACCTTGCGAGTGACATTTTAACTATATCTGTCACTCACTTCCCCATTTGCTTGCAACTTGGATGTTGGCAAGGAGTAAAGTGACATTTAACAAGAATTGTGTTCCCAGAAGGCAGTGCATCTGTCACCATGGTAATGGGGGAGCAAAATATTTTCTTATTCGGAAAAAGGGGGGGGGGAAGGCTTCACTCACATCATAGTAAATTTATCACTGTGGCAATAATGCCACATTAGGGAGATAGTCATTTTATTTAATAGAATTCACAAGCCGCTTTTCACCAGAGGTGTGTAGCAGTAGTAAAACAGTAAAATCATCAGACTAAAGCCGGTTAAATTAAAATCAATTCCAAACATTTACAGCAGACCCCATATGAGATCGATTCCGTATGATACAGCAGAGGTGGGAACCTGCAGCCCTCCAGATTCTTCACAGATCAAAGAATTGTAGAGTTGGAAGGGTCCAAGAGGGTCGTCTGTTTTTGCGCTACAACTCCCAACTTCCCTGACCATTGGGCATGCTGGTGGGAGTTGGAGTCCTTTGGAGGGCACCACATTGGCTCCTGCTAATTTCAGTTTCTCCCAGTTTCTCCCATCTTCAGTTCTCCACATTTCAGTGCCAATTTGCAATTCCTTCCTTGCCCCCCCCAAGTTCTCCTGAAAATTCATCAGCATTTTAATCATGCTAATTATGTTGCTTTGAATGTATACTTTATTTTTTACTTTCTTCAGCAATGTTTTATTCTGGATTGTTTTATTTGATGTTTTAATGTGTTGTTAAACACTTTGAAATCCCTCCCTTAAAAATGTTAAGCGGTATAGAAATGAAATGAAGAAGAAGAAGAAGAAGAAGAAGAAGAAGAAGAAGAAGAAAGTTTGCTCTTGCATGTAAAGTGAGAGAGCTCCAAATGTTGGCTCTCAAGAGGGAGGCATGGCAAGGAAGGAAGGAAGGAAGGAAGGAAGGAGAGATCAGCAGCCCTAAGAGTTTTAACTCTGAAGGAAGCTTAGGAGTTCCTATCTCTATCTCCCCTTTCTCATGCAGATGTATCAGCCTCCAGTACAATCTGAATTGCATGCCAACACTTCCCACACATTGCAACCCATGGTTCACAGTGGACATCACGCCAAACCATAGTTTGTACTAACCATGGTGAAGAGCACACACCATGAACTGAGCTTCCAAATGTAGAGCAGGCAAGCTGCTTCTCTCATTTTCTCTCCCTTCTCTTCAGCTTCAAGCATTCCTAAGTTTACTCTCATTTTCATGGTGTAGCACCCTCTTGAGGCGAACCCGTAACTGCTTTGTGAATTGCAGTACCCCAGAAACTGTGGTTTGACAGCCGGTGCAGTTTCACATATAACATTGAATTGTGGTTCGGCATGACATCTGAATTACCGCCTATGTATTCACCTTTGGCCATGAAGCCACCAGAAAGCACTGCTAAGAGAAAACACATATATTAGATTTAAATGCCTTGTCGTGAATTTGGTTAATTGCTGAGCGAATTCCTTTAATGTGGCAAAAGAAAAATGCAGCTGTGCTTAATGAGCTGCTAAAATATTCTCTGGGCAAATCTCTCCCTGCCCCCACTTAAGGATTGGCAGCAATTGCCGGTGGGGTTCTTTCCTAAAATATTCCCAATGAAAACTTGATGTCTATTATCGTCCAGACCTGCACAACACTTAGTTTCATTAATGTGAAATGTTGAACACTATTTATACTTATCAGTGGTTTGCAGCATGCCAATGATCTCGCTTCAGCTGGCTGCTGTGAAACCTATTCACCAATACTGAACGTGCTTGGGGGGAGCGCAGTTTCAGGTCCCAGCCTTGCCTTATGCAAGGAGGAGACCAGAGTCTGCAGTAAAGATGGGCAGAGCAGTGTGGTTCTGCTCTGAATTTGTCTCCAGCTCCCTCAATACTTGTTTGAAGAGGGCCCAGCCCCCCAAGTGTTGCGGGGGCCCAGCAAGACATCGTGGAAGTTTACACCAGCCTGTACGGTGTTGGGAGACGCCTTGGGGACAGGCACAACTGGCATGAGGTTGACTGGCCTGTGCAGCATCTCTCCACCCTACAGGGACTGGTGTGGCCTAGCGGAAGGTTGATGCCGTAGTCAGAGGAGTGGTAGGAGTTGATGTCCTCTCTTAAAAAAAAAGAAGGAAGTTTATGCAAATATGACTTGGTAACAGGAGTTGTATTTGTCCATGGAGTTTTCTTGGCAGGGATACTGGAGTGGCTTGCCAGTTCCTGCAAAGCAGAGACATCCCCTTGCCGACAAAGGTCCGTATAGTTAAAGCTATGGTTTTCCCAGCAGTGATGTATGGAAGTGAGAGCTGGATGATAAAGAAGGCTGATCGCCGAAGAATTGATGCTTTGGAATTATGGTGCTGGAGGAGACTCTTAAGAGTCCCATGAACTGCAAGAAGATCAAACCTCTCAATTCTTAAGGAAATCAGCCCTGAGTGGTCGCTGGAAGGACAGATCCTGAAGCTGAGGCTCCAATACTTTGGCCGCCTGATGAGAAGAGAAGACTCCCTGGAAAAGACCCTGATGTTGGGAAAGATGGAGGGCACAAGGAGAAGGGGACGAAAGAGGGCAAGATGGTTGGACAGTGTTCTTGAAGCTACCAGCATGAGTTTGACCAAACTGCGGGAGGCAATGGAAGACAGGAGTGCCTGGCGTGCTCTGCTCCATGGGGTCACGAAGAGTCGGACACGACTAAACGACTAAACAACAACAGCAACAGGAGTTGGGATGAGCAAATTTCATTCAGTTTGTCAGGCGAGCAAATAGTTTTCTAAATAGGACATATTTCAGCATTCTCCATGTGATATAAGAGGGTTTTCAGCTGCAGAAACAGCTCTCTCTCTCTGTGCGTGTGTGTGTATAGCATGTCAATCTATCCTCCTTCTTTGTTCCTTAGGAAAGTAAATATTCTGTAGCCCCCGCTCCCCATGGGGCTTACTGCTCTCTCCCTCCCATTGCAGATGTCACTTCCTGCTCGAAGGAATGCAGCGATTTATGTATATTATTTTCCTTCCTTTGGAGGAAAGAAAGACCTTCTGGTGGAAAAATGTAGCAGGGATGGAACAGATGGCGCAGCCTGACGTTTTAAAAAGCTAGCACATGTTATCGAGCACACTTTGTTGTCCCTGAGATACGAATTAATCCCACATTTGTACCAATGTAAAGTGCCAACTTGATTTTACTTTAAATACTTGCATGACAAAGATGATGGAAGACAGTGATGAGGCTCGGGTTGGCTGCTATCTTGGTCATCGTGGCCAATGGGACGCGGGTGGCGCTGTGGTCTAAACCACCAAGCCTCTTGGGCTTGCTGATCGTAAGATCGGCAGTTCGAATCCGCACCATGGAGGGAGTTCTCGTTTCTTTGTCTCAGCTCCTGCCAACCTAGCAATTTGAAAACATGCCAGCACAAGTAAATAAATAGATATTGCTGCGGCAGGAAGGTAAACAGCATTTCCGTGCGCTCTGGCATTTGTCACAGTGTCCCGTTGTGCCAGAAGTGGTTTGGTCATGCTGGCCACATGACTTGGAAAAGCTGTCTGTGGACAAACGCTGGCTCCCTTGGCCTGCAAGTGGAGATAAGCACCACACTCCACAGTCAATTTTGACTGGACTTAACTGTCCAGGGGTCCCGTTATTATTATTATTATTATTATTATTATTATTATTATTATTATTATTATTATTATTATTACCATCCTTCACACGCAGATCTCAGCGTGGTTCACAGCATAAAATTACAATATAAAAACCACAAAATATGTAGTAAAAATTAGAACAACAACAAACCAAGAACTCTCCCTCCCACAACACATTTTAAAGGGCATCACAATAGCTACACCTACCTTTTGCACAGTAAAACCATGACAAAACAGTAACTAAAAATACTAGCATTGCATCACTAAATTAACATTTCTATTTAAAAGCAAAGCAGCCGAGTCCATAAACTTAAGCAGGATGTTTCTTTGCCATCACGCAACGCTTGGTTTGCAATGATGGCAAGCTATATGTAACGTGGGATATGTTTAGCCAGATCTCCTGATATTTTTATTTAAAAGCAATCGTGGGGGTTCTGAACTGGAACAGAGCTGTGCATGAATGATGGGCTAATAGCAACTGGGTGTTTGTACATGAATATATTTGCTTGTGAGTGACTGACGTGAGAAAGGGGATGGAGGTTGGTGCAGTGGTAACGCATTGGCAGAACCAACCCACAGCATGCCCACCTCAACACCGCTGTTCCCAGCAACACCACGACTAAGGCTCCATCCCACTGGGTGAGCCATTTCTGCACCACGTAGAGCTGTTTATATGCTGGCACGTGGAAGCCTCTGAGCCAAGATGGGTGAGCTACAGTGCTTGGTCTTATTGGAAAGCATAGACATATTGGGCATAACAGAAGCCTAGTGAGATGGAGAGAACTAGTAGGATGGCACAGACAACAATCACCTGATGCAGCCTGCTTATCGTTGGTACAAAATGAACCATGTTTGCAACCTACACAGCTGGGTCACATCACATTTTGGATTTGTCCAGCAATTGCTTCCACCATATCTCTGCTGCCCAAGGCGGGGGGGGGGGGGAAATGGACAGGTGGTTAGAGGGAAGGTATGGTGCCATCAAATCACCTCTGCAGTATTGAAAATGTGGCCTTCATCTTCCCTTGTTGTTGTTGTTGTTTAGTCATTTTGTGATGGCCTGGGAATCCGATTCAGAGGCTGAACCTGAGGAATCCCAGCCTGCACAGGAGTCCCTGCCTCCAGGGCCGGCTGAGCTGGGGCAGGGGCTTGAACCTGAAGGGCCCTCACCTGTGCCGAATCCTCAGGAGCAGACACCAGATGAATCCACTCTGGCTCCGGAGGTGATTGAGGACCCATTGCCTGCAGGTGCTCCTCTCCCAGCCCTGTCAGGGGAAGGTGAGGTTGCCTCTGGGTCCAGTAACCCTCCAGCCTCTCTGGAGCTGCAGAGGCTCAGGGCAGAGAGGCGGAGGGAACTAAGTTCTCACAGGAGGAGTGCTCGCCTTAAGGCCAGGAGAGGGCCACCCTAGGCCTCAGAGGAGATAAAGGGCAGTCAGCCCAGTTCCAGGTTGCAGGAGCAACATCGTTGGTAACCTGTTCCTACCAGCACCCTGTCCTGCTCTTCCAGAGTTCCTGACCACGCCCGGCTCCTTGCCTTGGACCCCGCTTCGCCCTTGACGGACAGCCTCCATACCCTTGACCTAGGACCGGACTCAGACCAGGCCGCACGGTAACCCCCCCCCCCGGGACCAGCACACATTTAGTCGTGTCCGACTCTTTGTGACCCCATGGTCACAAAGAGCACGCCAGGCACTCCTGTCTTCCACTGCCTCCCACAGTTTGGTCAAACTCATGCTGGTAGCTTCGAGAACACTGTCCAACCATCTTGTCCTCTGTCGTCCCCTTCTCCTTGGGCCCTCCATCTTTCCCAGCATCAGGGTCTTTTCCAGGAAGTCTTCTCTTCTCATGAGGTGGCCAAAGTATTGGAGCCTCAGCTTCAGGATCTGTCCTTCCATCTTCCCTTAAGTTCTTTCAAAGAAGCCACAAGGAGGAGGATCGTCCTGTCATCCATTTCACTCACTAGCAACCACTAATGGGAGCCCTATTTCTGTCTGATTTCTGAAGTCGGCAGAGGCCAGAAGCTCCTTCTGAATCATTGCTCCTCAGTCCTACCTTCAGGGTGAGTTCTTCTTGATCTTCACCTTTCCACCTCTCATTCTGGGCAGCCTCAAAGGGAGCCAGCCATTCTGAACAATAAGAGTGAAGGTGATTGATGGTGTTGAAGTAATGTTCTGATCCAGAGGCAGTATTCATATAATTCTTTTCTTAATTTCCTTCTTTTCCACCCAGAGTATTCTCACAAATCAAGGACCCATTCCAGCCAGGCTAAAGCACTCAACGAAGGTGTACAGCAGGGTCGGTTATATTACTTCTGGAATTTCAGGTTGCCAGAGCAGGATGTTGTCCATCAGTCAACAATCTGTTAAATTTTACCTCAAGAAAACCAGCGAAGTTGGAAGGGAGTGCAAGGATCATCTACTCCAACCCCACTGCAATGTAGGAATCCCCGACAAAACCCTCCAATGACGTAGAGTCCACCAAATGCATTATTTAACCAACAAACAAAGCAATGGCATCTCATAGCTTCCAAGGTCTCTGGAGTCCAGCTGTTTTGTGTGAGCTTCCCTGTGAGCTTGTGGACTTGTGGGCATGATCCTGACAGCTGCAAGAGGACAAAGCACGCCTTATCAGCTTCTTCCTGGGGCCATTTTGCTTGGGACACAATTCATGAGTCGCAAATTCTACAAAAAACCATGTTGTTGCAGCTGTTGTTGCAAGGGACCTTTCTCAGCACAAGGTCCACATTCCCTTCTCTGTGAACATCTGGGGGCCATATGCCAGTAGTGGGTGGGGCCAAAGGCAAAACTGGGTGGAACAAGGAAGATAACACTTACTTTTGCACAGTAGGCTGCATTATCTTCTTGGGATTCAGGAAATAGCAGCACCAGTCAGAGCTGGTCAGGAGCCAGCTACAGGTTGTGTACACCATGGGTAGGCAAACTAAGGCCCGGGGGCCTGATCCAGCCCAATCGCCTTCTAAATCCAACCCGTGGATGGTCCGGGAATCAGTGTGTTTTTACATGAGTAGAATGTGTCCGTTTATTTAAAATGCATCTCTGTGTTATTTGTGGGGCCTGCCTGGTGTTTTTACATGAATAGAATGTGTGTTTTTATTTGAAATGCATCTCTGGGTTATTTGTGGGGCACAGGAATTCATTCATTTTTTCCCTTCCAAATGTAATCTGGCCCCCCACAAGGTCTGAGGGGGACGGAAGTCCAGCCGTCATTAAATGGTGCTCAGCATTTAATAAAGACACAGTGAGCCAGCTATATTTTCAGGAAGGTAAGAGCAGCTCCTTCGTCCACTCTCCTCCAATTTTATTCTCCTTTTTTCTCCCCTGTCGCATGGCCGTTTGCCAATGTCTCACGTTACCTCATCCGGTCATGGCTTTTACCCACCCATTGCCATATAAGGTAATTACTGCCCAGAGGGGGAACATAACTCCATATAAGGTTATGCACTTAATACACTGCAAGGCACAGACATGCAGGTCACCAAGGTCAGCGAGGCACCAGGTGACGCTACAAGCCTTTGCCATGACTTCATGGCTCCCACATGAGGGATAGTGGACCGGCCCCCTGCTGAAAAAGTTTGCTGACCCCTGGTGTATACATTCTTTGCATAAATATATAAGTCATCATTACTTCTCATTCACCCTAGGCAAAAGAGATAACACAAGGGGGATGGAAGCCCACAGCAACCATGACAGCAGATGAATAACATTTTTAAAGTTTTTGTTAAGTGGAAGGATAGATGGTCAAACCCTTCCCTCCTTGTGAGCGTTGGCTCTTGTCTGCTTCTATGGCAGAGATCTAATTAAACAGCCTGAGAAATGCACACACACCGTTGTTGCACAAAGCAGCAAATGTACATAATTAATCACTCAATTAATCTGTCACCACCACACGCTTGATGTCGACAGTGACTTTCATTAAATACATCCCAAGGTGCTTTAACCAGAGAAGTAAAATTTAAACAGCTCAAATATTTAAGGATCAATCAGGCTTGCAAATGAGATCTGAACTTAGATCTGAAGGCTAGAGGGAAAACACAAGAGTCAAAGGAATAGACATAAAATAGAATAAAAGGACGGAGAAGAACAAAAACAGAAGAGTTTTAGTATGGGGGGGGAGAGAGAGCTCAAATCCCATGTCTGTAACTAGAAATCTACAGAGAGATGAACAAAATTGTTTTTGTTTTTATCAGATTCCTTGGGGATATCAACAGAAGATGAAAAGAGGGTGAGGGAGGGAATGTAACCCCTGAACCAAGGAGAACAGTAATCATGCCTTTAGAAGACATCTGAAGGCAGCCCTGTATAGGGAAGCTTTTAATGTTTTATTATGTTTTTATATACAGTGGTACCTCGGGTTAAGTACTTAATGCGTTCCGGAGGTCTGTTCTTAACCTGAAACTGTTCTTAACCAGAAGCACCACTTTAGCTAATGGTGCCTCCTGCTGCTGCTGCGCCACTGGAGCACGATTTCTGTTCTCATCCTGAAGCAAAGTTCTTAACCTGAAGCACTATTTCTGGGTTAGCGGAGTCTGTAACCTGAAGTGTATGTAACCTGAAGTGTATGTAACCCGAGGTACCACTGTACGTTGAAAGCCACCCAGAGTGGCTGAGACAACCCAGTCAAATGGGAGGGGAACAAGAACGAGAACAAGAACAAGAACGAGAACAAGAACGAGAACGAGAACGAGAACGAGAACGAGAACGAGAACAAGAACAAGAACAAGAACAAGAACAAGAACAAGAACAAGAACAAGAACAAGATATTCCTATTTATGTTGGAGGCAACCTGAGCCTGCAATGGCGGGGTGGACAGTCTTAACACCCCAAATGAGTCTTGCTTTCCCCATAGCCACAGCCTTGGAATCAAACATAAATCTGGCATGGCTCTCTCTCTCTCTCCCTCTCCCTCTCCCTCTCCTTTTCCCTCTCTCCCTCTCTCCCTTTCCGGCCCAATCGCCTTCTAAATCCAGCCCATGGATGTGTTAGTATCTCAGCTCTCAGTCAGAGGTAAACTGGCCTCCCCCGGGCAAACCGAGTGAGATACTTGTTGACCTTTCCGTCTGCGTCTCCCGGCAGGCAAGGTCGTAAATCGGCGATTCTCCTCGTCAGAGAAGAACACACCCTCTGCTACTTCTCTCTCCCTGCTTTTCCCCCCAGGGAGGGGAAATGAGACAGACAGGAGTCCTATTTACATGTCTTTTATTCCTGTCATTCAGCAGTACATAGAAACGTGACTGCACCTTCCAGACTCCAGCAGAAGAGTCTCAACTACACCCCTGCACTTCCAGCACAGGTCAGATGACACTCTGAGCTAACATCCGGTGCTCAGAGTAGAGAATAGACTTCCCCTTTTTCCCAACAGTACAGTTCGAGACAACAACATCCTGTTTTGCATTCCAGCCACTTGCAGCTGGCTTTTGCATTGCTGCTTTTACCCAACAGGACGGTCCGGGAATCAGCCTGTTTTGACATGAATAGAATGTGTCCGTTTATTTAAAATGCATCTCCGGGTTATTTGTGGGGCATAGGAATTCATTCATGTCCCCCCCCCCAAATATAGTCCAGCCCCCCACAAGGTCTGAGGGACAGTGGACCGGCCCCCTGCTGAAAAAGTTTGCTGACCCCTGTTCTAGCTCCTATAGCTCAACTCTCTGCTATGGCCCTTTGTCTTTCTAACTAACAGGCAGTGAGGGAGGCCCACACATCTATCCTTCGATACAGAGACACTCCCTTTGTTACCTTAAGGACCCATACTGACCCAGCCATTACCAGATTTGCTTGGCTATTCCAGCAGTTGAATTCACGGCTGGATCCAGGAAGCAGAAGGGAGGCTCAGGCATACAGCGTACCCAACCCCAAACTCATAACACTATGCATCTATTTTACTAGTGTCGTTTCACAAGAAAAAAAACTTGACATGGGTATAGTGAACACATCCCAGAAGCTGCAAAGCTGGTTCTCAAGGAATAATGAAATGACACAACATCCAGTTGGCCATGATGGTAATGAAAAGGAAAAGGACCACTGGATGGTTAAGTCCAGTCAAATTTGACTGTGGGTTGTGGCACTCATCTCCAATTTCTGGCTAAGGGAGCCAGCGTTTGTCCACAGACAGCTTTAATACAGGATGTGAAGGGAAGATAGGTTGGGAAGTCTATAAAAAGGTAAAGGGACCCATGACCATTAGGTCCAGTCATGACTGACTCTGGGGTTGTGGCGCTCATGTTGCTTTATTGGCCGAAGGAGCCGGCATACAGCTTCCGGGTCATGTGGCCAGCATGACTGGCGAACCAGAACAGTGCACGGAAACGCCATTTACCTACCTTACCATTTATCTACTTGCACTTGGACGTGCTTTCGAACTGCTAGGCTGGCAGGAGCAGGGACCAAGCAACAGGAGCTCACCCCGTCGCGGGGATTCGAACTTCCGACCTTCTGATCGGCAAGTCCTAGGCTCTGTGGTTTAACCCACAGTGCCACCCGTGTCCCTGGGAAGTCTATATAAGATGATTAATGTATGTAAAACATAAAATGGGAAATGTGTAAATAAATAAATTAATTTAAAAAAATAGAAGGCTATAATATCAACCATCTTCTGAAAGGAAAGGCCTCTGCTGCAAGACAAAGGGGATAAAAAACAGCAACAGAAGTTTGCCTTAAAAAAAATCCCTGGTTGCTGTCTGCGTTATATTGGAGTAGACTTCCGAAGAACCAGAGGTGGAAATCAAATGAGCGCAAGGCATAGCAATGATGAGTAAGAGAGCAATGGCAGCTTGATGTCCTTAATTCATTTGTGCCAGAGAGCTCATATGCATCTGTTCCGTTCACTTTCTGTTGTTGTTGTTTCTTCTTCTTCTTCTTGCACGAGCAGTTTTAATTGGCTCATGTGCTTCTGTTGCAAATTGAGAACATAATTTAGGATGTCTGAAATCCTGGCAGGAGGTAAGGACCAAAACAATGTAGGTTAGTTCATAACCATATGCTGGGATTATCACTCTCCTTGGAAATATAAATAGTCTGTCTGCATACAAACGTAAAAGAGCCGAGTGCCGTCAAAGGAATGCTATTTGCAAGACAAAAATGTTTCTGAGATTTGAAGAGGCAGTCATGATCCCACTTGGTCACCTTTTCCATCCCATCACTGTAAAAGCTGGTTGTTGTTTTTTCAGATTCCACACTTCAAACAATACCTGGAAAGAGCCCAAATTATTCCCCAAACAACTATTGAACAGTTGTGTGAAGACACCTGTGGGATAGTATCTCTGCCATTTCTGGTGATGGATAGTACACTTGATTCCACACAACCTGCCTCACAGGTTATTTTACAGTAGTACCTCGGGTTAAGAACTTAATTCGTTCTGGAGGTCTGTTCTTAACATGAAATTGTTCTTAACCTGAGGCACCACTTTAGCTAATGGGGTCTCCCGCTGCCCCCACGCCGCCGGAGCACTATTTCTGTTCTCATCCTGAAGCAAAGTTCTTAACCTGAAGCACTATTTCTGGGTTAGCGGAGTCTGTAACCTGAAGCGTCTGTAACCCAAGGTACCACTGTATTGAGTTTATTTTTTGTTTTACCTTTTCTTTAAATCAACAGGAAAAGATGAGAGCATATTTATTTATCTGGATATATGCAATTCCATTACTGTGGATGCTTGGGTTGCGAACGTGATCCGTGCGGGATGAATGTTCACAACCCGCAACAGCGCGTCTGTGCACGTGCGGGTTGTGATTCAGCACTTCTGAGCAAAGCACGATTAGTGCTTCTGTGCATGTGCGACCACTGAAACCCGGAAGTAACCCATTCCAGTACTTCCTGGTTTTGGCGCATCCGTAACCCAAAAAAAGCAACCTTAAGCGTCTGTAACCCGAGGTATGACTGTATTATAATGTAAGCTTTTTAAAAAACAAAAGGTGTCCATTGACGTAAGTGGCGATGAATAAAATACTTTTCTCCCATCATTGGCTTTCCCCGGCACTAAAGATGGTTGCATCAGAGGAAGTTTATATTGTAACCTTTAGAAAACAAAAATAATTCATGGCTACACCCTCTTTCAGAGTCCCACTATTTCCCCCAGCTCCTTCCTCCCACCCATCTGCTGCCTCCAACCAGTCCATGACAGTAAGGGGGGCTGTCCTCTTGTACCTTGTAAAATGCCATGCAGATAGAGCTATCTGTGGCCTTCGCTGGACTCCAATGCCCATCTGTTCTAACCAGCATGGACAATGATGAGGGGTAATGGAATTTCTAGTCCAACAACATTCCTGCCCCTGACAGAGAGAGTGCTACCCTTATTGTTATTTTAAAATAATGCTAGTTTAACATCATAAACAACTGAAACCCAAAGCTCTGTTTCAGAATTCTCTCCCCCCCTTTCACTCTCTGCAAATTTAAGTAAGCTTTCCTAGAATTCTTTTAAAAAAATCCACCAGCCAATGTGTATGCAGTGAACTGACATTTATCAATAACAATCTGTTCCTTCCAAGCCTCCATATGCCAAATACCTCATTTTCCCTTTTTTGCTTGTTGTGAGAAATTTCACAATCTGTCCAGTCCTTCTAATGTATCACGTAACATGCAGCAAGATGGACGGCTTGAAAAAAGGAAATCTTTAAATCAACCCTTAATTGTTCTGCAGGATATATTTTCTTTTCCTGTCTTGTGTCTGCCACAACTGGAATGAAATAAATCTCACCTTTTGCCCCAAGTGCCTGGGTGCGGTGCCCAGAGCAGCCCAACATGAATGCATATATCGGAAAGCAGAATGCATCTGGATGAAGGTAATGAGATACCGTCTGACTAATGAAGGTAGAAGACACCATCTGATGGATGCTTCCTTTCTGTTTTAGAATTATTTTTCCTTTATGCTATTCTGTTAAAGTTTATGCTAAGAGTGCCTGTCAAAACTGGGAGCAGCTCTATCCATCACTGAAGACAGCCCAAGATTGTGTGTTCTCTCCATTTTAAAAGATGAAAGGCAGAATTATGTTAGATTGCTACCAAACTGAGGATTTGGCGAGCTCAATTTCATTGGCCGTGGTTAAGGATGGGGGAGCAACTTGACTCGGTTCATATTTCTAGGCAAGCCTATCTTGTTCATTCCAGAACAATATATGAACTGAGAGACAGGCCAGCTTTTAAATTTCAACCTTCAGCTTTTGGAACTTTTGAAAGTCTCTGAATTTTGTAGTGCAGTTATCCAGCCAAGCAATGTGTACAAAAAAAATGCATAAATGAGGGCAAAGTGGGCAAAAAATAAAAATAGCATGTCTAAGAGAAAACTGGATTGCAAAAAATGTGCATACAAGGCAAAATTACCTTAAAGGGTTTGTATATTAGGAGAAACCTTCAATAAAATGCTACTGAATTTTCGCCTTCTCTTCGCTTATATTTATATAGCAGCAGCTAGTAGGTTGGAATTAACAGGAACCAATTATTAGATGCATCCCTCTTTCCCGTTTTCTTTTCCTCTATGCCAGACATATATTGATTCCCGTGCCTAGCCTCTTCTGCTATGGCAGGCTGGGCCAACCAGTTACGGAAAGGTTTCATTTGTCATTCTCGATTGCTGTTCTTCCCTCCTGTCTGCTGGATTCAGCCTTCCATTTGGCCTCAATCAGAGACCTCAGTGACATGTTTGTTGACTTGGGCTGATGCAACAGAAGGCAAACATTAATCACCAGCCTTTCTAGGAAGCTAGGAAACTCCCTGGAAGGAAAGAGAAATTCCAAGGAACAAATCCTGAGTTGGAGGAAAACAACAACAACAAACAACAACAACATTGCTCTGCCTTACATTAATATCACTGTTTGATACCTGATTTAGGTCCTGGTTAGCTGACAAAGAAAAGTTCATCACATCTCTTAA
Organism: Podarcis bocagei; assembly: GCF_964188305.1. NCBI lineage: Eukaryota > Metazoa > Chordata > Lepidosauria > Squamata > Lacertidae > Podarcis > Podarcis bocagei. Next base: position 93,317,202 of record NC_138127.1, read on the forward strand.
TGGTTGTGAATATTTTGTGAATGGGCAATTCCCCCGAAGGCTGGGGTGCGATGAGAGGTAGATAGATACAACTATTTCTCCTCTGTGTCAGTTTTGTGCATACCCCATGATAGATCTATCCCAAATGACTCCAACTGGAGAACAGCCTTTACCAAAGAAGAAGAAGAAGAAGAAGAAGAAGAAGAAGAAGAAGAGTAGTAGTAGTAGTAGTCTGGATTTGATATCCCGCTTTAGCACTACCCGAAGGAGTCTCAAAGCGGCTAACCTTCTCCTTTCCCTTCCTCCCCCACAACAAACACTCTGTGAGGTGAGTGGGGCTGAGAGACTTCAAAGAAGTGTGACTGGCCCAAGGTCACCCAGCAGCTGCATGTGGAGGAGTGGGGAAGCGAACCCGGTTCCCCAGATTACGAGACTACCGCTCTTAACCATTACACCACACTGGCTGACAAAATTCACTTATAAAATGCATAGCATAGAAAAAAACAAAAACTGCCCAATTCCTGGACTGCGAATTGAAAATAGGTTTGAAATTCCATACCACTGAGCTTGCTCCAGTGAGCTAGGCACCAGAGTCAGATCAAAAATTTGGTCACCACCTATTGACCCATTGGGGAAATCAAGAACCTAATTTTTAGTCATACGGGTGAATCCTAGTCGATCAGCAAACCTGATCACATCACTGAGGGCAAATGAAGCATACTCCGGATGCTGGGCCCTGAATAGGCAAACACTTTCATTCCTTCTAATGACACTCCATCAGGGAAAGAAAAGCAATTTGTGTGAAAATTGCCCTTCATTTCAGCCCAGTCGTTGTATATTTCTCATGAGGGTTGGGGAGTGAGGCAGTCATCGGCTCATGCTGTGCATTGATTGGCAATCCTATACTCCATACAGCCCCAGATCACCCTCTTCCATTCCCCCAGTGGCATGCACAGTGATCATCTTCTCCTTCCTTAGCTGCTGCTCAGAGGTGGTAGCTTCCTTGCATTTATACATAGAATAATAGAATTGCATGTCTTGACTCCGCAACCAACCCCTCATTGAGAAATGAGGCACCAGGACACAGATATTAGGTTAATGTTATTGGGCAAATTTTGGCCACAACTTTATTGATTACAGAATGTGAGCAGTAACTGGCTTAGGCATTGAATGGACCCTGCTATATTTGACTCCTGCCCGTTGTGCAGGGAGTCCGGTAAGGGTAAACCACCAGAAGGGGGAGCTCAATTGATGCAGACCAACTTGAGCTCCCCCACGTGTTCCCGATGGGGTCGTGTAATGGTCCTAGCCCTGCCCCAAGCTTCGGACAAGATCCACACCCCCGGATTCCTTTAACGGAATACCCTTAAGCTTGGAGGGGCAGGTGATGGCCACACCTCCCCTCCCCCATCAAAAGGTCAATCAATGCCTAACCACAAAACCTTACAAAATTGTGATGATTGCTATGAGGTAGGCAAAAACCCAATGGCCCTTGCCAGTTTTGCCAAGTGGAAAAATTCCTATCAGGCCCCTCAATGGCGACCAACCGAGGTCCATAGCAAGGCCAATAAAAATCTGCAGAAAGGGAGGGAGGGAGGGAGATTGAGGAAGCGAGCCAAGAGGAAGCCCTTTGGCTTATGCCTCCGTTTAAATGGTCCCGGCCACGCCCCCACCAGTCAGCTGATTGGTTGGCTGAGTGTTGACGCGGCCGGGATCTTCAGGGCAACGCGGGACTTCGTCCCCCGCCCTTGGAGGAGAGTGGGTGGCCACGTGGTCCACCGCAACTCCTCCCCATGAGGAAGTGGAGTGGAATTGCAGAGCTGAAAGGGACCTTGAGGGTCATCCAGTCCAAACCCCTGCAATACAGGAATCTCATTCAATGACAGACAGTCATCCAACCCCTGCTTAAAAACCTCCAAGGAAGGAGAGTCCACAACCACCTTCCGAGGGAGTCTGCTCCACTGTCGAATGGCTCCTACCATCAGAAAGTTCTTCCTGATGTTGAGTCAGAATCTCCTTTCTTGTAACTTGACTCCATTGGTTCAGGTTCTGCCCTCCAGAGCACACTCCATCTCCACATGTACAGGTACAGACATGAAGATTATGTACAGTGGTACCTCTGGTTAAGAACTTAATTCGTTCTGGAGGTCTGTTTTTAACCTGAAATTGTTTTTAACCTGAGGTGCCACTTTAGCTAATGGGGCCTCCCACTGCCACCACACCACTGGCGTGTGATTTCTGTTCTCATCCTGAGGTAAAGTTCTTAACCTGAGGTACTATTTCTGGGTTAGTGGAGTCTGTAACTTAAAGCGTCTGTAACCTGAAGCATCTGTAACCTGAGGTACCACTGGATACATAAATACATTATTTTGTCTGTATGCCGCCTTTCCATAGTTCAAACCATGCTCAAGGTGGTGTACAACATGGGGGGGGGGATCACATAATTACAAGCATAAACAGTAATAAAACATCAAAAGGCAGACAACCAAACTGAACAATTCCACACAAATATCCCCAACAGAATATTAAAAACACGATAAAACATCAAACATGAACAACTTCCCTAAACAGGGTTGCCTTTCTATATTTTCTAAAAGTCAGGTAGTTGTTTATTTCCTTGACATCTGATGGGAGGGCGTTCCACAAGGCGGGCGCCACTACCGAGAAGGCCCTCTGCCTGGTTCCATGTAACCTCACTTCTCGCAGTGAGGGAACTGCCAGAAGGCCCGGAGCTGATCTAAAAGAAAGATACAAAAAATTAACTCCCCACCCGCAACAATTCCCCAACCCAAGAATCTGTTCAGCAGCCACAGCTTTTGTAGCTGGAGTCAATCCAAGCCCCGCCCTCCCAGGCCAGGTGGGAAATCCCATGCCAAATTAAAAATGTGTTAGGGGTGGTGGTTATTGGGTTGTTTTTATTTTGATTATGTACTTTGTGGTTTTATATTTCTGATTTTATCCTGTGAACCACCCTGAGGCCTAGGGGTATAGGGTGATATATAAATTCAATAAATAATAATAATAATAAAGGGTCAGCCAGGCAGGGAGCAGGTCTTCCAGGACTCACAGCCAAGATTATGGTGAGAAGAAGAGGAGAAGAAAGCAGGGCTTTCCTGAAGTACTTAATGCCTTCACAATCACTTCAGATTCCGACGTGGCCAGAAAGCAGCAACGGCTAAAAGGAAAGAAGGGATCTTGCTCTGCGTTTCCTGCCTGTCTTTCACCTACTGCAAAATTATTGCAGACTCCCCCAAATAAAGGGCTTTGCGGTACCCCTCAGGGGAAAGAAAACCATCCTTGTTTGCACGACAGGGTAGGATGTATCAGATCACCAATGCGGAGCCTTTGCTGCATAACCCCGCTTGGTTTTTTCATGCTGTCTGTCTGGAGTTTGCTTCCACGGAAGGGCAGAGACACAGAAGGAATCGAAAAGGCCAGTTCACTGCAGATTGATTTGAATTAGCCAAGTCAGTGGTCTGAAAGATTCATTTCTGCCGTTCCCATTTGTTTCACTTCTGAAATTTGTTATTTCCAATCATCTCCTCCCTTCTGACTTACCGCCCACCCACCCTGGCCTTGGAGCCATCAATGTCACAATAATATATCTACTAAAAAGGCATAAGTAGCTGTTGCAACATTATTGGCTCCTACAGGGAGCCTGCATTTTTTATTTTTTTAAAAACGGATGGTTAGATTAACACAGAAAGGAGCTGATTCCATGTGTCGTGGCTGAATGATGGCTCCCTTCAGTATTAGCAGCAGCCAAAGGAAGCCGCTGCTTCCACGGCTGGGAATAATAATAATAATAATAATAATAATAATAATAATAATAATAATAATAATAATAATAATAATAATAATAATAATTTATTATTTATACCCCGCCCATCTGGCTGAGTTTCCCCAGCCACTCTGGGCGGCTCCCAATCAAGTGTTAAAAACAGTACAGCGTTACATATTAAAAACCTCCCTAAACAGGGCTGCCTTCAGATGTCTTTTAAAGAGAAGATAGCTGCTTATTTCCCTCACATCTGAAGGGAGGACGTTCCACAGGGCGGGAATGAAATGCACCCTCCTGCAGTGATGATGGTGGGGCACATTTGTCAGTGAGCTGTCTCTCAGACCCTGAAAAATATCCTCATAATACAACCTTTGCCAACCCAACTCCCACGAAGCTACCTTATACTGAATCAACTGAATCAACTAGCTCAGTTTGTCTACACTGACTGGCAGCTCTCCAGGCTTTCAGATAGGAATCTATCCTGGCTTGAACCCGATACCTTTTACATGCCAAGCAGCTGCTCTACCGCTGAGCTGTGTCCTTTCTCCTATGGGGAAAGGTTAAAACATTTGGAGCATTTTAACGTTCACAAGGAAGGTCAATGGATAGATGGCACGACGACTCTTGCAACCTACAAACGGATCACTCTCAGACGAAGATTATGCACGGGCAAATTTAAAGTTATTTGGAACGTATTCATCCAAACCACAGTGACCCATGAATCAATGGATATTTGAGGGAAACAATGAGTTCATCCATTTGCATATATGTTATATAGTTCTGTAATCTTAATCACAAAAAGAAGTTCGTAGGGAAAGCAAGCGAGGGGAGACATGGTAGAGGCGTATATAACCATGCAATGAGGTAGAGAAAATGGATGAGAAAAGTTGCCCTCCCTCTCTCAGAATACTGGAGCGTGGGAGTGAAATTCAATGAAAGTGAACAGTGGAAGCTGTGATGGCCTGGGACTCGGGCTCGGACTCAGAACCGGAGGAGTCTCGGTCCGCACCGGATCCTCTGCCTCAGGCGGTATCTGAACCAAGTCTGGGGCCTGATTCTGAAGAGCCCCTGTCTACACAGGTTCCCCTACAACAAGGACCAGCTGAGCCGAGTCAGGGGCCTGACCCTGCCCTGGCTCCAGATGCGGGGATTACCTCGTTGCCTTCAGCTGAGACATCACTTACAGCTGCTCCACTACCAGTTTGGTCAGGGGAGGCTGAGGCGGCCCCTGGGTCTAGTAACCCACTGACATCTCCTGAGCTGCAGAGACTCAGGTCTGAGAGAAGGAGAGACCTGAGTACTCGCAGGAGGAGTGCTCACCTTTGGGTGAAACAGGGAGGTGAGTCGCTGGGGGATCAGGACCGGCCGTTACCCCATCAGCGATAAAAGGCTGCCGGAGCAACACTGCTGCTTGCTGGAACCTGCCTGTTATCCTGTGCCTGACCTAGCCTTGTCTCCTGCCTTGGCCCTGTTGGACTGACTCCTCATGGAATCCTTGGATTCGGGACCAGACCTGGACCGTGTTGCTCAGGTTAACTCCCGGGCCCAGCACAGAAGCTTCAGGACGGACAAATGAAAGCATTTCATCGCACAGCACAAGTGGAATTTGCCCCCGTGCTGTGGAATTTGCTCTCACAAGATCTAGTGATGGCCACCAACTTGGATATGTTTGAAAGAGGATTAGATAAGTTCCTGGAGGATGACATGAGGCCTGCAAGACATGATGGCTGTACTGTACCTCCACTATTGAAGGCAGTTTGCTTCTGAATACAATACTGGGTGCTGGGAATCCAAAGACCTGCCTCTCTCTCTCTCTCTCTCTCTCTCTCTCTCTCTCTCTCTCTCTCTCTTGCTTATGTTACTCTGTAAAGTGACGCTCTTGCTGGTGGCACTACCTGAACACTTCCTCTTCACTTCCTCTTCATTTTACGACCACAACACTAAGCCAACATTAAGGAAGCTGTGAGGGTTTTGTCCCCTTAACTGAAAGAAGGCTCTTCCCTTGGTCCTGAGTCCACTCACTTCTCCTATACTATCCAGCAACAAAGAGTCTCATGCATGGCCAGGATGAGTCAGGAGAAAACGGTGGTCTGGACTCGGAGCACGTAGCAGGGAGAAGACTGAAAAGTCAAGAACGAACAGCAGAAGGTTAGAGACAGGTCCTTCAGCACCTTGGACAGAGCCAAGGAAAGAGACAACTTAGTCAAAGACCTATTGGGTCAAGCCCTTACATAGTTCTTGAGCGTCTCTGAGACACCATCCTTTTGCTGGGGAATGGAAATCTCCATATGCCCCAGAGGTGCACTTACGCCTGCGCTAGAAAGCAGGCTTTTAGTGTGGCAGCTCCAGCTCTCAGGAATCAATCGCCAGACAGGTGCCCAGCGTGATTAGGTTTAATAATACAGTTTTGTTTGAGAAGGCTTTCCCTGATGTGTAGCCAAGGGCTCCATCCACACTTTGTCCTGGCATTTTAAGGCATGTTTTTGAGAGGTTTTTCTTTTGTGCCACCGTCTTATCCCAGGAAAACCTGCTGCTTACCGATGAATTGGAACAAGCATCAATCCACAGAAAACCCAGCTGTTTGTTCCGATTCAGTAGTAAACAGCTGGCTTTCCCAGGGAAAGCAGCAGGACAAAGGAAAAACCTCTCAGAGTGTATCAGCCCGGCGGCCCTACCTCTAATCAAAAAGAAACTACAGCAACTTGACTTCTCTAACACAGCTTCCTATGCAAGAGGACCGTGTTCAGGCCTAGCCCTAGCTATTCCACCCCCTGAAGGGATCCCTCTATACTGCTTCACAATTTCTTTGGAGGCTAAGCGTAGGGCCTTTACCTGTGCCCGTCTCAACTGTTTTCCTACAGCAGTTCTGTCGGGTCGTTATTCCAGAGTTCCCATCGCAAACAGAACATGCTCTTGTAATGACACGGCCCTGGAGACTATGGACCATGTAATGCTCTTCTGTCCCAACTGGACAGATGAAAGATCTCGGTTTTTAACTCCCCTCGTGAATAAGCTTCATCTCCCAATCCAGCCTTGGATAGTGTCCCTCTTTCTGCAGGATTCTGATTGTTGGATTACCGAGATGACAGCAAATTTCCTGCTTAGTGTAATGAAGAGGAAAGCGGCACCAACTTCTTCTTTAACACCACAGCTGCAGTCGATACGCCGCACAACCGAACGAAGTTCCAAGTAGCCTTATTGTACAAGGACAATCGAGCTAGGACATATCTGAGGAGCTGAAGGACCCTTTAATGGTCCTCCTCCAGCCTCAGCAGTTTGTTGGTTTTTTTCCCTTCTCTTTTTTTCTTTGTTGAAGTAATCGCCCAGGACGATATCTACCTTTACCTCCCCACCCCTATTTTATGTTGTTATCTCAATGTATATCATGCTATGGCCACACGGCTAATGCAATAAAATTGAAATTAAAATTGAAGGAAAAGCCTCTCCTTCCTTGGAGGTTTTTAAGCAGAGGTTGGGTGTCCACCTGTCATGGATGCTTTAGCTGATTTTCCTACATTTCAGGGGGTTGGACTAGATGACCCTTAGATCCCTTCCAACTCTCCAGTTCTATGATTCTATGATTCTCGGACCCATGTCTAGCAATCACAGAAGTGTGGATGAGCCCCAAGTCATAAATGGAAGATGGATTTTATACCTGATGAAATTGTTGTATGGAGTTTGTATGGGTGGCTTTAATGAGTTTAGAATTTGTTGAATTGGTTTTATTGTGTTTGCATGCTTTTTCTGTTTTTGTATGTGCACATCACTTTGATTACTTTATGCTGTGAAGTGGTCTATACCTTTGCATAACTGCCACCACCGCTTCTAGCTGGGCTCACTAACATGGCCTATCCAGGCTACTTGAGCACATGCTTGTGTGAGTTTGCGCCTGGAACCCTTCATTAGGCTAATTGCCTGGGGTCGTCAGCTGATGGGAGCTAAATGTTCGGAAATGCTTTCCTAATACATGGGGAAATCACTTCGTCTGGTTGTGAATGCAAAATCCAATGGGACGCAGAGAAGGTGAGCAGAACAAATATTACAAAATCAGGCTCCAGCTGTTTACACAGTGCACAGTTAACCTATAGAATTTGTTGCCACAACATGTAGGGATGGCTATCAGTTTCTGTTGGGATGCATCCTGGGAGACAGGGGTAATTAGCAGGCCCTCAGCTGGCTCCAGACCACCAGCCGGCAGCTGGGCGAACTCCGGTTCTCAGAACAGCATCAAAAACTGCGACTCAGGCCTCAGAAATCTTTAGAGACTGAGCACACAAGCCAGCAGAGATAAGAACTCTTTGCAACGGACGTAGCAGGCAGAGTCATATGTAGGCATATTTACAAGCATTTATTCAGCATCAGGACAAAAGAAAAACATGTCTGCTTCCCTTCGTGTCTAAGCAAACAGCATAGGCAAAAGCTATATACAACGGAAGTTCCCAGCAGACTGTGCTGGAAGTAAACAGACATGTGACATACAGCAACTCCACATGCCTGTTCTAAAGGTGGAATGGAACTATATCCTAACAGTTTCAACAGCTTTAAAAGTGGATTAGGAAAATTCATGGAGGACAAAGCTATCAGTGGCTACTTGCCACAATGGTTCTGCTCTACAACGGAGGAAGCATGCCTCTGGAAACCAGTTGTTGAGAATCGCAAGTGGGGAGAATATTGTTGCACTCGGGTCCTGCTGTGAAAACAGGAGGCTGAACTAGGTGGGCCTTTGACCTGATCAAGCAGCCAAGCTCTTACGTTCTTACATCTACAGAACTCTCTTGTACGAGAGAAAGCAACCCTGTGTGGCCGTGTTTCCCAGAAGTTTCTTAGTGGGAAGCATACTACTATGACCAAACACCAGCACGTCTCGGCTTGCATAAGAGACGTTTGAAAAGCAAGTGCTGCCTTTTTGTTGAAACTGAATGTACACAAAGAGAGGCCCGTATACAGATTTCTGCTGGCGAGATTGAATCAGACAAGAGGGAAACTCAATTCTCAGCAGAGCGGAAGCTGCAGGTGTAGGTAGCAGATTGAATTGTACCACTCAACCCCTCCCCCACCCCCGTTTCTCATCCCTGGCTTTATCTGTTGGATGCCTTATGAATCAAAAGCACCTAGCACCGGCCTCAGCCAGGAACGGACGTTAGCAGCTTCTGTTTCCATTTCTTCTCATAAGTTCCCACAAGCTGTGTGTGTGTGTGTGTGTGTGTGTGTGTGTGTGTGTGTCTGACAATTAGCCGTTTCATTGCAGGCTTGGATTTTTCCGTATGCACAGATCTATTTCAAAGGCAGCGAATGCTGAGATAAGAAGGGCTTCTCCATCCCAGCTTCTCCAGGCTATTGGGTTTTGTTTTCTTTCTTGCTATAGATACACACACACACACACACACACAGCCACACACACACACACACACACTGTTGTAGTTGTCCATCAACTGCCAGGAAAATTATGGGAAAAGATCCTGATGACAAGACTGGCAACTTAAGCAACTTAAAGCATCACAAACTGGGCAAAGAATGCTGCTCCAGAAAACTACTGAAAAATGCCTGGGTTTGGAAGCTGCTCAGCAAACGAAAGCCTTTGCTTTAGCCTCTCCCCCTTGCAAATTATGCAGCAAGTCATGGTTGTCAAATGTCAAGGGAGGCTGCAGACCTGATTATGCAACTGTTCTCTGCGAGACGTACATGCGGCTTGGCAGGGCTGGCTCGAGATGCTAGTTTGCCTGCGGCAGAAGAGCCAAATGGCACCGCTCCTGACCCACTAACTAACATGGCCCACCAGGAAAGGCAATACCTCGTTGCAACAAAGGGGAATCATGCAAGGCCTCCATTTTAATAGGGCAAGTGCAGAAGAATTTCCTAACTCTTTGGAACATGGGAAACTGCCTTACACTCAGTTGTATCTTGTTGGTGTTGTTTAGTCGTTTAGTCGTGTCCGACTCTTCGTGACCCCATGGACCAGAGCATGTCAGGCACTCCTGTCTTCCACTGCCTCCCACAGTTTGGTCAGACTCATGCTGGTAGCTTTGAGAACACTGTCCCACCATCTCGTCCTCTGCCATCCCCTTCTCTTTGTGCCCTCAATCTTTCCCAACATCAGGGTCTTTTCCAGGGAGTCTTCTCTTCTCTTTGGTGGCCAAAGTATTGGAGCCTCAGCTTCAGGATCTGTCCCTCCAGTGAGCACTCAGGGCTGATTTCCTTCAGAATGGAGAGGTCTGATCTTCTTGCAGTCCATGGGACCCTCAAGAGTCTCCTCCAGCACCATAATTCAAAAGCATCCATTCTTCGTGTGGGATGTAAACACAGGAGCAGTCAATGACAACATTCCTAGAGTGTACATGTTACAACATGGGGAGGGATGTCTGTCCATCAAGCAGGTAAACTTCCTGGGGACGGACTTCCTCCACATGTGACCAGAGGTGGGTGTGGCCTCACCTGTGCAGGTAATGACAAAAGCACAGGGCAGGCAGCCATCTCTCTCTCTCTGCCATCACCTTTCGAAGAAGCAGGATGCCCTCTTGGCTCTCAGCCAAGAGAGGAGAGGGCTATCTTCCTATAAGATAGATTCTAAGTGTATTTTACCTTTTTAAGCCTGTCTGCCGTCTGGGATCATATTGTGAACAGATCGTGAGTAAACTCTTTTATACTTTTATAAAGACTGTGTTGTGTCTTGTATTTTAAGAGGGAACAAAGGGGAAATTACCAGAGTAATTATTATAGAGGTTCTAGCGAACCTGTGCACACGTTACCGTTGCGTACTTAAAGGGGAATGTCTATAAACTCTGCTGATATTTTGGGAACTTGTTAGCACAAGTTGGACAAGGATATAATTAGTCAATATATCCTCTCCTGCACCCCAGAACATTCCCACAAAGGGTTATGGGCCCAGCACGCTTCCGCTGCGTATTTTTGAAGGATTGCATTGGATTGTGATTTTGAGTTGAGTAGTATTTTTCTGAGTTAACTTCCTGGTAAGCACATGGTCCTTTGTTCCATTGTGCAGTGGGGATTAAGCAACCCCCCCCTTCCCTCAGAGTTCACAGTGACCCAAGGCAGTGAAGAATTGTTTTGCATTTTGAGATTTTTGAGATTTTGATTTTAAAATTTTGAGAAATTTTTGAAATTTTGAAGAATTTTCAAATTTTGGATTTTAAGATGGCTAGAGCAGCTTTTGATAGTGATGCAAATCTAGGAATGCCTGTGCTGAATGAGTACAATTTCATGCACTGGAAGCAGCGCTTGATAGCATGTTTAGATTATAAGCATATTTTGGAAGCTTTAAAGCCTCAGCCTACAGGATCGTCTGAGGGAGATTTAGCCAAGATAAGTGCTTGGAAACGCATGAACAGCGAAGCTAGACACATAATTTTGAGTGGACTTCGTGATGAGCAGCTATCATTAATAAATAGTACAGATGATGCATCTCAAATCTTAAGAGATATTGAGCGCGTGTATGGAGAATCTAGCATAAACAGCTTCAGAAACTTGGTGTGTAAATTAACCAGATTGAGGATGAATTCAAAAGAGGAATTCACAGAGCACATCAACAAGTTTACTGAGATTATTCAAAGAATTGATCTGACTCCCAAAGCTTTTGATGAGGATACAAAGATAGCATTTTTGTTATCATCACTTGGACCACGCTTTAGCGCATTTGTAAGTTTGATGGCTCATAGACAAGGTCTGACTTTTAAAGACTTGATTGGTTATTTAAAAGAAGAATGCAGAGATAGAGCTGAATCTCCAATGAGAAATGCTAGAAGCAAGGACAGCAGTTATGCATCTAGGCAATGTACAAAGTCCAAAGAGATGCCTAAGAAAGTGATTTGCTTCAATTGTAACAAAGAAGGACACATTGTAAAGAACTGCAGAGCTCCTAAAGCAAAGAAACCCCACCCCTTTCAGCCAAAAGGGGAAAAGAAGGGGAAATGTGAATGCACATGGTTATTGCAAGAAAGGAATTTAGCTGTCCAGAATCGTGAAAGTAAACGTAATAAATGGATTTTAGATTCAGGTGCCAGTTCGCATTTTTCATATAAAAGGGACTATTTTAATGAGATTAATGAAATAAATGATGAAGAAGGATCTGAAATTGAGATTGCAGATGGCAACATTGTTAAAGCAAAAGGTGCAGGTTCCATGAGCCTGAAATGCAATATAAACAATGAATGCATTGAGAACACAATCTCTAGAGTTTTGTACGTTCCAGAGCTGAGCTGCAATTTAATCAGCGTGTCCACTTTGGACAAGAAAGGTTTCCAGGTCACATTTGGAAATGGAGAATGTAAAGTGACTAGAAATGGCAAAGTGTTTGCTCAAGCAAAGCTAATAAATGGTGTATATGAGCTTGATCTTTCAGAGAACCAGTCTGCAAAAGTGGCACATTCCAGCCAGAAGGATGAAGCAGATCTAGACTTATGGCACAGAAGGCTAGGACACAGGGACGCCAGCGTCATTCTGGATCTACAGAAAAGAAATCTTGTAAGAGGTTTGCAGGTAAAGCAGAGCAACAAGGCTCCAGCAAAGTGCATAAGCTGTATTACTGAGAAGGCTGTAAAACCTTCATTTCCACGTTGTGCAGAACAAAGAAGCAACAAAGTGCTTGACATAGTGCACACTGACATATGTGGACCCATGAATGTTCCCTCACTGGGAAAGAATAGATATATTTTAATATTTCTGGATGACTTTTCAAGATTTTGTGTTGTGTATTTCCTCAAAGAGAAGAGTGAGACAGTGGAGAAGCTCCAGGAATACATTGCCATGGTCAAGAATAAATTCCAAAGAGCTCCAGCTGTATTAATGAGCGACAATGGAGGTGAGTACTGCTCAAATGAAATGCAGGCTCTCCTGGCCAAGGAAGGAATTGCACACGTAACCACAATTCCTTACACACCACAGCAGAATGCCATAGCTGAGAGAAAGTTTAGGTCCATTATGGACATGACAAGGTGCATGCTAAAGGATGCACGTTTGCCACACAAGCTGTGGGCCGAAGGAGTGTACACGTCGGTCTATTTGCAGAATAGACTACCAACTAAAGGTGCAGAGCGCACACCATTTGAACTTTGGCATGGGAAAGCTCCCAATTTGTCGCACATACGTGTGTTTGGAAGTCCGTGTTACTTCCACGTGCCCAAGGAACACAGACACAAGCTTGACTCCAGGGCAAAAGCAGGTATCCTTGTGGGATATGCTTCTGGAGGCAAAGGATACAGAATTATGGACTTACAAACTGGTAAGACAAATGCATACCATGCGGTTTATTTTGATGAATATGGAAAAGTAGACACTAAGAACACTGTTGTGGATTCTTCAGATGAGTCAGAAAGGACTCAAGAGTTTGTATATTTCCCTTTTGAGACCCCACAAAGTAATTATCTGCCTTCAAGTGTTACAGCGTCCCCCACAGGCGACGCACCAGAGGACGCAGAGAACCAGAACCCTGGCGGCACCAGAGACGAAGATGAGGACTCAGATGGGGACATGCCTGCATTGGAGGAGGATGAGGAAGCTGATGCGGTTGCAGAACCAGAGGTCAGGCGCTCGTCCAGAACCAACAGAGGTGTCCCACCAGTACGGTTGTCCTACTTTGCAGGGTCGGCGTTTCCACAGGAACCTTCCACTTGGGAAGAGATACAGGAGATGCCAGCTGCAGAAGCCAGTCTCTGGAGGAAGGCCGCGCAGGAGGAGATGGATGCACTGCATCAGAACAAGACCTGGACACTCACTGAGCTGCCTCCCGGTAAGAAGGCCATCGGCAGTAAATGGGTTTTCAAGGTTAAGAAGGGGTCAGAAGGAGAAGTGCAGCGCTACAAAGCTAGACTTGTGGCACAGGGATTTTCACAGCGTTTTGGTGAAGACTATGATGAAGTTTTTGCACCAACTGTGAGGTACAGCAGCGTAAGAATGCTTTTAAGCATTGCAGCCTCCAAGAAAATGAGGGTGAAACACATAGACATTGCTACCGCTTTTCTACATGGGCAGATTTCAGAAGAAATTTACATGAAGCAGCCCAAGGGTTTTATAAAACCACATGAGGCACATCTAGTGTGCAAACTGCAGAAAGGACTTTATGGGCTTAAACAGGCTGCCAGAGCCTGGAACCAGAAGTTGCATAAAATGCTGACGCAACTTGGGTACAAGCAAGGCGACGCTGACAAGTGCTTGTACAGTAAGTCAAATAATGGACAATTCTCATATATCCTAGCATTTGTTGATGACCTGATTATTGCCACAGCAAGTGAGAAAGACTATACACAGATAGTAAAACACCTTAGCAAGGAGGTGGAGGTCAAGGAGCTAGGAGATGTCCAGTACTACCTCGGGATCCAGGTGGAAAGAGAAGAGGACGGCTCATTTCTTCTCAGCCAAAGACAGAAGATCCACGAGCTAGTTGAGCACATGCAGATGCAAGACGCACATCCAGTTGCTACACCGATGGCTACTGACTTCCTGAAGAATCAGCAGGATTCGAAGCAGTTGCCAGACAACAATGACTACAGGTCGGCGATTGGTAAACTTTTGTATTTAGTTACCACATGTAGACCTGACTTAGCTAATGCTGTGGGGATTCTTAGCAGAAAAGTGAATTCTCCCACTGAGCATGATTGGGCAGGTGTAAAGAGGGTGGTGCGATATTTGAAGGGTACCATGAATTGTAAATTAAGGTTACCAGCCGTCAAAGACCCTAAGTTGGTTGGGTATACTGATGCTGATTGGGCTGGGGATAATGCTGATTATAAATCAACAAGTGGTCATGTTTTCATGTTTGGTGATGGACCTGTTTCATGGGGCAGTTATAAACAGAGCTGTGTAGCATTATCTTCCACAGAATCAGAATACGTTGCAGCAACAGAAGCCTGCAGAGAGATCGCCTGGCTTGATCAACTCATAAAGGACTTTGGGTTGGTGAGAAAAGGGCCTGTCAGCTTGCTAGAGGACAATCAAAGTTGCCTGAAGCTGACGCAGAGTGAGAAGTTCCTGGCCAGAACAAAACACATTGGGGTTAAATACCACTACATACGCCAGATGATCCAGGATGGACTTGTGGAGCTATCCTACTGCAGCACCCAAGAGATGACTGCTGACATCCTGACGAAACCCCTACCAAGAGAGAGTTTCCAGAATCTACGTGTCAAGCTGGGACTCTGGGTGGTTGAATAAAGTTGTTTATGTTTTGTATATGTTGTATTGCCTGAGAAGGGGTATGTGGGATGTAAACACAGGAGCAGTCAATGACAACATTCCTAGAGTGTACATGTTACAACATGGGGAGGGATGTCTGTCCATCAAGCAGGTAAACTTCCTGGGGACGGACTTCCTCCACATGTGACCAGAGGTGGGTGTGGCCTCACCTGTGCAGGTAATGACAAAAGCACAGGGCAGGCAGCCATCTCTCTCTCTCTGCCATCACCTTTCGAAGAAGCAGGATGCCCTCTTGGCTCTCAGCCAAGAGAGGAGAGGGCTATCTTCCTATAAGATAGATTCTAAGTGTATTTTACCTTTTTAAGCCTGTCTGCCGTCTGGGATCATATTGTGAACAGATCGTGAGTAAACTCTTTTATACTTTTATAAAGACTGTGTTGTGTCTTGTATTTTAAGAGGGAACAAAGGGGAAATTACCAGAGTAATTATTATAGAGGTTCTAGCGAACCTGTGCACACGTTACCGTTGCGTACTTAAAGGGGAATGTCTATAAACTCTGCTGATATTTTGGGAACTTGTTAGCACAAGTTGGACAAGGATATAATTAGTCAATATATCCTCTCCTGCACCCCAGAACATTCCCACACTTCGGTGATCAGCCTTCTTGATGGTCCAGCTTTCACTTCCATACATCACTACTGGGAAAACCATAGCTTTAACTATACGGACCTTTGTTGGCAAGGTGACGTCTCTGCTTAGCTTAGTATTATCTGCACTGAGCTGCTGTGGTTGTCCAGGGTTTCGGGAAAGTGTCTCTCCCAACGTTATCTGGAGATGCTGGGGATTGAACCTGGGACGTTCTGCAGGTGCTACAACCACTGAACTATTGCCCTTCCCCGGATTGCATCCCCCTAGGTCAAAGCTGCTATCAAACTCTGCTCCACTTTGCTTTAGGGCAGGTCCAGCCATTCGTGTTTCCCCCTCCAGCTGCTACGCTGCCTTCAAATCAAGGGTTGATTCATTAGCCTGCCTACTTATTGGCTGATTAGGGGGGAAATTAGAGGGCATTATTAGGGGCGAGTCCACTTTCCGGAGACTTGCAAAGCTGCCAGCTCTGCATAGAAAACAGCTTGGAGGAACAGAAACGTTTTCCAGCGTCAGCATTTCCCTCCCAGGCTGCCTGTCTTCGCAGCACCTGCCCCAGAATAAAAGGCAGAAAGGGACAGGGGAAGCCTTTTCCTGAGCAAGCATTCCTTGAATTGCCACGGAGACTTGGGGAATTGGCTTCTTCTATTAAAGTGAATAATAACGCCAGCCCAGGTAAGGGAGCCCTGCAAGCACTTAGAAATGTCTCTGCCCAAGGCTCTTCTATCTTTCTTTCTTCCTTCCTGTCTGCCTTCCTTTATTTACAACATTCCTATGCAGCCCTTTATTGACATATCTTTTTTTTAAAGAGAAGAATACTTTATTTAGAATTCAAAATAGCAAAGGAAAAAACCACAGTAATTGTTACATCAATTCATTACAATTCACCGATTCTAACAATATATAAATAGTAATAGAAAAATTACGCAGCATCACTTTTGACTTACTGAAGTTTTCATATTACACTTTTATCTCTTTATCTCCTTTTTAACAAATCAAAAAGAGAAAGACCAAGAAAGGAAGGCACACAAAAAAAAGAGAAAAGGAAGAAGAAAAAGGGGAGGGAAAGGAAAAAAGAAATAAGGAAAAACGACAACAACAATAAACACATTGACATATCCAGGGTGGCTCACAGCAAGATGGAAACTCTCATTTCCAATTACACACACACACACACACACACACACACACACACACACACACACTTTCGAAGTCACAACAACACCAAAAGGTTGGCATAGGTGGCACAGCAAACGCCCGAGTGGAAAAGGAAGCATTGCACAGGCATCAAAAACACGTCCGAGTTGGTGCTTGCTATCATTCAAAAGGGGAAAAGGTTCCATAAACTGGGCTCCAGCGCAAAGAAGGCCCTGAAGGGCATCATCCAAATTACTCGATAAATGGGCAGATCTCTCTCGGGGAAAGTATTCATTCAGATAATTGGAGAGCAAGCTGTTTAGGGCGTTATTTTTGTTGGCATGTGTCTGTCTCGAGAGAAACTGGAGTGCAATTCCAGGGGATGAAGTCAAACCACTGAAGTGAACTCTCTGGGAAGCAAGGCTTGGGCAGTGTGGATGTAGGTCCTGGGCTGCCCAGATGACGAGACTCACTCACTGATGTGGTCCAGAGGAAAGGAAAGCAATACGCTTGGCACCAGCTTGGTTGCAGGAGCTGCTGGAAGGAGGCGTACAAGGTGCCAGCCAACCAACTTAGGGACTCCACTCCAGATTTGTCTAGGGTTTAGTCCTTAGCCTTTTCTTCTCCCAAAGATATTCCTCAAGGCAGTGGAGGATTACGACCAGAGTTTTCCTTCTCCTAGATGGGCTACCTTCCCAAGCAGATGAGCCTCATCTGCCCCGCACTTCCCTCTGCAGCACATGGGTCACAGAAAAACTTTAAAAGTTGAGCAGGCAGCAAGCTGACAGCTGACACAGATCTTTCAGAAGTGGTGTCACGAGCTTATGGTAGATAGCTCCACCCAACAGCATAATGTCTGCGTTCTGCACCAGTTGTAGCTCCCGGTGGAGTACAGGATCAGGTTTAAGGTGCTGGTTTTAACCTTTAAAGCCCTATACAGCCTAGGACCCTCGTACTTATGGGACCGCCTCTCCTGGTATGTCCCATGGAGGACCTTATGGTCTTCAAACAAAAACATCTTGGAGGTCCCGGCCACAGAGAGGTTAGGCTGGCCTCAACCAGAGCCAGGGCTTTTTCGGCTGTGGCTCCGATCTGGTGGAACGCTCTGTCACAAGAGACTAGGGCCCTGCGGGACTTGACATCTTTCCGCAGGGCCTGCAAGACAGAGCTGTTCCACAGCCTGACCCCCTCCTTTGGCAATCCTCGCAGAACTCTAGCCCAATGGTTGCCACTAATCCGATTTGAACTGATTTTATAATGAAATGATTTTAGAATGTTGTATCATTTTATTGTTGTTAGCCGCTCTGAGCCCGGCTTTGGCTGGGGAGGGCGGGATATAAATAATTTATTTATTTATTTATTATTATTATTATTATTATTATTATTATTATTATTATTATGGGCAGATCCACATAGAGTATATTACAGTAATCTAACCTTGAGGTTATCAGCGTGAGGCTCATTGTCGCCAGGCAGGCTATCCCTGTCTAGGAGTAGCTGTAGCTGACACACCAGCTGAAGATGGTGGAAGGCAGTTGAAGACACCATGCCACTTGCTGGATAGAAATACAATACAAAATAGGTTTTGTATTTTAGTATTCTGTTGGAAGCCGCCCAGAGCTTCCAACAGATATTATTATTATGGATCAAGACAATGTGTTGCTGAATAATTTTTACCATCCCGGGCTATGCTTCCCGAGACTGATGTTATTTGTAGTTCAGCAACATCTGGAGGGTCAAAGGCTCCCCACACCTGGTGTTGACAATACCGGCCGTCTGACTCCACATGAGGTCACTTCCGACATTCCCACACTTTTGCGAATGGGTTTTGGCTTGGAAGGGGTTAATGAAAATTCAATATTGCAGGAGTCTCGTTTCTAAAATAACATTTTAGTGCAATCTCTAACACATCCCACTGGTTTTTGTTGTTATTGCAACAATTTTATTTATAAAATAGCCATTCTGGTCCATTCCATTTTGGGCTGTTTTTGCCTTCTGCACCCTCAGACTTAACAGGTACGTTTCTGGAATACTATTTTTTCATGCGGTGCAAGTTCTCCCTGGGCGGCCATTTAATGGGGATTGTGTGAAGTATTCCCTACCATGTGGAACATCTGGAAGTCTCTACAGCAGGGGAAGCGTTGAGGGAAGGGCTGTAGCTCAGTGGTTAGAGCATCTGCTTTGCACGCAGAAAGTCCTTGGTTCAATATCCAGGTCAGACTGGGAGAAATAATAACAATAATTTATTTGTACCCTGCCCATCTGGCTGGGTTTCCCCAGCCACTCTGGGCGGCTTCCAACAAAGATTAAAAATACATTAAAATGTCACACATTAAAAACTTCCCTGAACAGGGCTGCCTTCAGATGTCTTCTAAATGTCAGGTAGTTGTTTATCTCTTTGACATCTGATGGGAGGGCGTTCCACAGGGCGGGCGCCACTACCGAGAAGGCCCTCTGCCTGGTTCCCTGTAGCTTGACTTCTCGCAGTGAGGGAACCGCCAGAAGGCCCTCGGAGCTGGACTTCAGCGTCAGGGCGGAACGATCGGGGTGGAGACGTTCCTTCAGGTATACTGGGCCTAGAAAGAGCCTTGCCTGAAGCCACAGCCAAGCTAGATGGAGCAAATGCTTGATTCAGTATAAGACAGCTTCCTGTCTTTCTAGGTTGAAGGGGAAACAGTTCATTCTCAGCTCTGGTCATGTTTGATCCTTCCTTGTGGTAGACTGGCTTGTTTAGTTACTAGAAGCAAACGGGAATTGCTCCTAAGATTGCAAGAGCCAGCATTTCCAGAAATATTTCTGTGGGCTGGGGCTACTGTCCATCCTGATAAGGCAAATATTGATGCAAACCAGTAATAATAATAATAATTAGAGGAAAGTAAGGGAAAAGCAGCAACAGACAGAGCATAACCCCATTACCTCCTGGCCTTAATGGATTCTGAGCCACAAGTTCAATACCAGCTCCCCAAATGTGTCCCGCTGCCCTTTAACAAAGACATAAAATCGATTCAGAGGCAGAAAGAGTCCATCTGGAGAGAATATGCTTTCCTCTGCCTTTGCCACCTGAGGTTATTGCCCGGACTTCTGTTTCCTACCACCAGCTTGGCACACAGATATTTAACAGGGGAAGAAGCAGTGATGCCATCTCAGCAGGGGGACAGGGAACAGGAATAAACTCTCGCAAAACAAATACAAGGAGAGGCTAAGGCAAACAAGAAGCAAAGTGCTAAAAACATTTAATTTTAGCATATTGCTAAGAACGTTAAAACAAACAAATTTCTTTAAATACTCGCAAAGCATTGGTAGACTAGTAGCCAGGGATACGGCTGGACCTTTAGATGACAGAGAATGGCTGAAGGAGGATTGGTGGAGGCACTTACTGAGTAACTAAACAAACTTTTTGCACTGGTCTTCCCTGTTGTTCAGATACCTTTGTCTGAATCACTTTCCCCACAGAGTATAAGAAGTAACAAGGGATGCAGTTCTAGAAGTAGCAAGTGGCAAATGACCAAGTCACCAGGATGAGACCGTTTGAGTCAATAGTTTTATGGATCTCTCTGGATCTTACCGATCTTAACTCACTCTATCTATCTATCTATCATCTATCTATCTATCTATCTATCATCTATCTATCTATCTATCTATCTATCATCTATCTATCTATCTATCTATCTATCTATCTATCTATCTATTATCTATCTATCTATCTATCATCTATCTATCTATCATCTATCTATCTATCTATCATCTATCTATCTATCATCTATCTATCTATCTATCTATCTATCTATCTATCTATCTATCTATCTATCTATCATCTATCTATCTATCTATCTATCTATCTATCTATCTATCTATCTATCATCTATCTATCTATCATCTATCGTGAAGCTGAGGCTCCAATACTTTGGCCACCTCATGAGAAGAGAAGACTCCCTGGAAAAGACCCTGATGTTGGGAAAGATTGAGGGCACAAGGAGAAGGGGACGACAGAGGACGCGATGGTTGGACAGTGTTCTCGAAGCTACCAGCATGAGTTTGACCAAACTGCGGGAGGCAATGGAAGACAGGAGTACCTGGTGTGCTCTGGTCCATGGGGTCATGAAGAGTCGGACACAACTAAACGACTAAATAACAACAACAAATCTATCTATCTATCTATCTATCTATCTATCTATCTATCTATCTATATCTATCATCTATATCTATCTATCTATCTATCTATCTATCTATCTATCTATCTATCTATCATCTATCTATCTATCTATCTATCTATCATCATCTATCATCTATCTATCATCTATCTATCTCTATCTATCTATCTATCTATCTATCTATCTATCTATCTATCTATCTATCTATCATCTATCTATCTATCATCTATCTATCTATCTATCTATCTATCTGTCTATCATCTATCATCTCTCTCTCATCTATCTATCTATCATCTATCTATCATCTATCTATCTATCTATCTATCTATCTATCTATCTATCTATCTATCTATCATCTATCATCTATCTATCATCTATCTATCTATCTATCTATCTATCTATCTATCTATCTATCTATCTATCTATCTCTATCTTAAACTGGCTATGGTTCAGTCCTCCATTAAGCAGTCCAGCTTTAGTGAGAAACTGCACATTTTGGTTTGACTAATGACATTATTATTATTATTATTATTATTATTATTATTATTATTATTATTATTATTATTACAGTGGTGCCTCGCAAGACGAAATTAATTCGTTCCGCAAGTTTTTTCTTCTTGCGAGTTTTTCGTCTTGCGATGCACGGTTTCCCATAGGAATGCATTGAAAATCAATTAATGCGTTCCTAGGGAAACCGACTTCAGACCAGGTCCGGGGACAGTCTGTCCCCCGACCTCTTCTGAAGGCTGGGGGGGGGGACAAGGGCTTTTCTTCCCACCCCCAGCATTTTAAAATCGCCCCGGGACAGCGGAGGACTTCTCCGCTGTCGGGGCGATTTAAAAGCCCCTGGGAAGGCAGGCAGGGGGGACAAAGACTTTTGCCCCCCGCCAGCCTTCAGAAGAGGTCCTGGACCTCTTCTGAAGGCTGGCGGGGGCGAAAGTCTTTGCTCCCCCCGCCTGCCTTCAAAAGCTGTCCGGCCAAGGCTTCGCGGACCTCTCCGCCAGCAGCAGCAGCGCTGCCGCTGCTGGCGGAGACTTGCCGGCATGCCGAAGCCTGCGCGCGCTGACATCAGCGCGCCCAGGCTTCGCGGATCTCTCCTGCCTTCAAAAGCCGTCCGGGATAGCGGGAAGCGCTTCCCTGCTATCCCGGACTGCTTTTAAAATGCTGGCGCTGGGGAGCAAAGCCTTTCGGGCCCCGCCAGCCTTCCTGGACCTCTTCTGAAGGCCGGAGGGGGGGGGAAGGCTTTGCTCCCCACCGCTAGCATTTAAAAGAGGTCCCCGGAGATTTCCCTATGGGCTTTCGTCTTGCGAAGCAAGCCCATAGGGAAATTCGTTTTGCGAAGCGCCTCCAAAACGGAAAACCCTTTCGTCTAGCGGGTTTTCCGTCTTGCGAGGCGTTCGTCTTGCGGGGTACCACTGTATTATTATTATTATTATTATTATTATTATTTTCTACCCCGCCCATCTAGCAGGGTTTCCCCAGCCACTCTGGGTGGCTTTCAACAGAACATTAAAAACAGAATAAAACTTCAAACATTAAAAACTTCCCTAAACAGGGCTGCCTTCAGATGTCTTCTGAAAGTCGGATAGTTGTTTATTTCCTTGACATGTGATGGGAGGGCGTGGATGCTTGGGTTGCAAACGTGACCATGCAGGAAGCACGTTCGCATTCTGCAGTGTTCACAACCCGCAGTGTTCGCAATCCACAGCGCCGTGTCTGCGCACGCCCGGGTCGCGATTTGGCGCTCTGCGCATGTGCAAAGCATGATTTAGCACTTCTGCACATGTGCAAGCGCCAAAACCCAGAAGTAACCCATTCTGGTACTTCCAGGTTCAGCACAGTGCGCAACCCAAAATCGCACAACCCGAAGCGCCTGAACCCAAGGTATGACTGTAACTTGCTAAAATCAAAGGTCTGTCTCTTCTCCATTGCAGCCTCTAAGTAACTGCAGTTGGTGTTGAAAGGGGATATTGCCTCTCCTTCCAGGGGCAGACTTTGGTCTTTCAAATTTTAGTGGTCCCCTGTGCAAGGCCAAAGTTTGGCGCCCCTGCCTCTTGCCTTCTGTTCTGCTCAATTCATTAAATCATAATCGTGGTGGCCTGTGTGATGGAGCCGGTCACATTGCTCTAAATTCACATCTGCTCCTCCACCCCAGGTTCCCGCAATTCAGAGCTGTCTTCTCTCCCTTTCTCCTGCCTCAGAGCCTGCCAACCCAAGCCCAAGGCTGTGGGGCTCAAGACATTGGGTTGCATTTGCCCCATAGGCCAGAGGTTTCCCATCCCTGGTATTTAGCGCACTGAGAGTTAGTGTAGCTGTGAATGCTAGCTGGGTAGGCGGGTCGTGGCAGCATTGTAGCAGGCCTTCATCTGCTGCTGGTAAGTTTCCACGAAGTATCTGTCTGGTCCTTGGTAGAAACAGGAAACAGGATTAGGTGGAGTCTTGGTCTGATCCTGCGGGGCTCTTCTCCTGTTCAGATGCCACCCTCTTTTTGTCAGAACATTGATGCTTCAGCACTTCCATATCTACCCATACAGGCCAGGATTTTTCCAGACTCTGGCTGTGCTGCATAATAATACCAGTTGCAAAGCTGTTGCTTCCATTCCGCGTTTCGGTTCTTAGCTTTCTTTTGTCTGAAATATATGCTGATAACAACTAAAGCAAGTTGTTTTGCTTATGCCATCAAAGAAAGATGGATTTCTCTCCCCAGCCATCCTTGCAGTTCTGCAGTGGACATTTTTAATTGCATGTGCAGAGACAAGGATGAAATTCTGCAAAGGCAGCGTTTCTGTCCATCTTTTTTTTATCTTTTTATTTATTTATTCTTGTGCTGAATCCCTTATTGAAAATGCTAATCTCCAAATCCTCTCCTTTATAATTAGGCGGCTCTCTCTGCTGTCACCATAAAAGCAGCCACTCTGGGCCCACTGACAGTGCAAATGCTCATTCAACATTAAGAGAATGTCCAGGAGCAGAAAACAACCCCTCATAAGCCTCAGAAGGGGTGTTATGCAATTGATTTAGGCTTGTCAGTGTTTGTCTTTCCAGCTCCTTGACAAGAGCTCATATTGCATAATATTAACATAATAACTTGCCAGAAACATGAAAACGTTATATACCCTCAGTGGCGTAGCGTGGGGGGTGCAAGGGGGGCCGGCCGCACTGGGCGCAACATCTGGGGGGCGCACTCGCCGCCTCCGGAGTCTCCGAAGAGCCTCGGGCGCAGGCTGTAGCACCAGGGCCGCGGCCAAGAAGCCGAAGCTGAGCGCCGCGCCCAGGCAGAGCGCGCCGGGAGGCACCACCTCCAGGGCCCAGCGGCAGCCGCAGCACCTCGCCACCATTCCGCCGCCAGACTTGCTCGCACAGGCACGGCCGCCCGCCGACGACGCTGCTGCCTCTGGCGGCGGACATGGGAGAGAAACAGCGGCAGCCGAGCGGGAGACTCTCCCTTTCTCACTGCAACGCGAGGGAGAGAGTCAGGTGGAAACGTGCGCGTGCGCCCCAAGCCGCATCTTCGCGGGGGTTGGGGGGCGAAGCCGCCGGGTATTTGCACCCCAAATTGGGGCGACCGCAAAAAGCCACCCTGCCAGCAGCAAGCTTCAAGGTCAAAGGCTCCCTTCGAGGAAGCTGCGATCCTCTTTCCAATTAAGTCCCCCACCCCCACCCCAGCTCAGTTCAGTGGGAGGTGGATTTCCCGGGTCTCTTGTCCCTTAGAGGGCGCCTCTCATCATCCCGCCATTCGGAGAGCAGGGAGGGCGCCTCTCAGGAGACTTTCCCCCGAATTTGCTTTCCCGCTCAGGAAAGCGCGCGCGGCCCCGGCTGGATCTGCAACTCTTCTGGTGAGCGAGGTTTAAACCAGAGGCAGACGCTCTTTCTTGGACGGATGCCTGGAAGAAAAAGACCCCGCGGTCTCTTCCTTTCCTTCCCCTGCAGAGTCCAGCCACGTCCCTCAGCCGAGGCCGCCTTGCTTCTCAAAAGAGCCGGTCTACTACAGTTCGTGGCTGCATGGGAGAGCGCTGCTTTCCTTGCAAAAGGCCCCCAGGTTGAGTCGCCGGCACCTCCAGCTATGAGAGGATGGGAGCAGTGGCGTAGCGTGGGGGGTGCAGGGGGGGTCGGCCGCACCTGGCGCAACATCTGGGGGTTAGGGGGCGCAAATCCATGGGTTAGGGGGCGCAAATTACTTGCCTTGCCCCGGGTGCTGACAACCCACGCTACGCCACTGTATACCCTTTAGTGAAAAATGCAATTCTCCCCACCTCACATTGGGGACCCCCGGACTATAATGGACAGCCTCGCTCCTGCCTCTCGTGCAAAGTAGGATTTCTGAAATATGCCATCTGAGTAATTTGCTCACTAATCATTTACTACATTTACAGTCTGCCTTTCCTCCAAAGAGTTCAGGACATTTTCCTCTCCCTTTATCCTCACATCAACACTGTAAGGTAGGTCAGGCTGAGAGCGTGGCTGGCCCAAGGCCACCCAGTGAGCTTCAAGGCTGAGAGGGGATGTGAACCCAGGTCTCTCCAGACCCAAGTTGCCCACTAAAGTCATCCTGTGTGGGGCCAGCCCAGAGCCTGAGAATACTTCACTGTCAGGAAGATATTCCAGGCTGCAGTCTGATGGATTGCCACATGGGGCAGTATGGCTTGTTTAAACCACAGTTCACTGTTACATCCAAACAGGGAAACTCCTAGTTTAATCCTGGTTAGCACATAGCCATTAAACCAGAGTTTCCTAGTTTGGCTGTAATTATGGAAACTGTGGTTTGATTAAGGTGTTATTATTATTATTTTACCCGACCTTCACCATAATGAACTATAACGATTTAGAATTCAATATTAAAAACAATCAAAAGAAATTACAGTCACAGGAACAGGGTGGGTCCCTAGCTCAAGTCCATGTTGCAAATGATTAAAGGTAAAAGGTAAAGGTAAAGAACCCCAGTCCAGTCTCATTGCAAACCATTTTATGCAACCCAGCGGATTTCAAAAGAAGTAACTATGAACATGCACCATGTACATCAGGCATATCTAGTTCCTTGGTTGCCGGAGCTGATGTCTAATTAAATATGGGGTTGAACAGAAATGTGCTGACAGAGAGGACTGCTCTATTCGTACCAGCAGTTTCTTCTTTGCAGCAAACGAGTTCCTGATTCATAGAAAGCATATCCTGTCCCTCCTTGAAAGCAGCTCATAATTTCGAATATAATTGGCCAATAAACAAGCACATTAATGAACAGTTTAATTTACGGGTTAGAGATCATCTTCCCACTTCCGCCTTTGAAGGTGTCGTGAAAGATAACTGTGTTTGCATTTTGAATGGGCAAACGGCTAAGCTGGTTTGCAAACTAGTTTGCTAAGCTGGTTTGCAACCTAGGAACGTGGGCAGGAGATGCTCTTTATTATTCAAATGAATTTCCTCTGCATGGGCACATTCATGCCAGCACAGTATTTTTATTCTGTAATTATCATTTCTATTCCTCTTCCCACCCTCCTTTCATTGCTATTAAATATTCATTCACAAGATGCTGCTTTGCATTGTCTTGGTAGGCTGTGTGACCCAGCCTCCAGCTGAGTATGGAAACCCAATATGGAAATTGGATCTGTTTGTTTAACCCACCTACTAACTGGTAGAGCTCTAGTGTGATCCTGCCAGGGACTTCCTTAACCTTCAGAGGCACCTGAATGCTACGTGCTGGAATCCTAAAGTCATAGAGTTCTACCTCAGTAGTAGAACATCTGTTTTGCATGCAGAAGTTCCCAGGTTCTATCCAGGTGTGGGTGGCGTTGTGGTCTAAACCACTGAGCCTCTTGGGCTTGCCAATCAGAAGGTCAGTGGTTTGAATCTCCGCGATGGGGTGAGCTCCCATTGCTCTGTTCCAGCTCCTGCCAACCTAGCAGTTTGAAAGCACACCAGTGTAAGTAGATAAATAG
This sequence comes from Podarcis bocagei, assembly GCF_964188305.1. NCBI lineage: Eukaryota > Metazoa > Chordata > Lepidosauria > Squamata > Lacertidae > Podarcis > Podarcis bocagei. The sequence continues at coordinate 93,343,970 of NC_138127.1, forward strand.
GTACCGCTGTGGCGGGAAGGTAAAAGGCATTACCATGCACTCTGGCTTCCGTCACGGTGATCTGTTGCACCAGAAGCGGTTTAGTCATGCTGACCACATGACCGAGAAAGCTGTCTGTGGACAAATGCCAGCTCCCTCGTCCTGAAAGCAAGATGAGCACCACAACCCCATAGTCACCTTTGACTGGACTTAAACATTCAGGGGTCCTTTCCTTTTTTTTACCTTTACCTATCTCCAGCACGGGTGGTGCTGTGGGTTAAACCACAGAGCCTAGGACTTGCCGATCAGAAGGTCGGCGGTTCGAATCCCCATGAGCTCCCGTTGCTCAGTCCCTGCTCCTGCCAACCTAGCAGGTCGAAAGCACGTCAAAGTGCAAGTAGATAAATAGGTTCCACTCCAGCGGGAAGGTAAACAGTGTTTCCGTGCGCTCCTCTGGTTCACCAGAAGCAGCTTAGTCATGCTGGCCACATGACCCGGAAGATGTACGCCAGCTCCCTTGGTCAGTAAAGCGAGATGAGTGCCGCAACCCCAGAGTCGGCCACGACTGGACCTAATGGTCAGGGGTCCCTTTACCTTTGTCTCCAGGTAGGGCTGGGAGAGATTCCTTGACTGAAATCCCAGAGACCTGCTGCGAGTAAGTGAACTAGATGGACCAAGGGTTTGATTAAGCCTGGGCAATGTGTATTGAGGTCCTGGGCTGACCAGAATACAAGGACACCACCCCCTCAGCCATGCTGATGTGCAGGGGCGCCGACCTATAAAAAACATTGGGGGAGCCCGCAAAAGCTCATGAATAATAAATAAGCTCATGAATATGCAGATAAAGTGGCGCCGCCTCCTCGTGAGCGAATAGGGGAGAGCATGCTTTTGCTCGGGAGGGAGGGCAGGAGGCATGCAGCCCGACCCTGTGCATTTTGGGCTGGGGGAGGGGCGGCGGTGGCGCTCTGCTGGAGGGGCGGCCGAGATTATTGGGGGGGCGGAGCCCCCCCAATGAATTTTTGAGGGGGCTCGGGCCCCCTCAGGCCCCATGGAGTCGGCGCCTATGCTGATGTGGTCCAAAAGGAAAGCACAGCAGTACTTTTGGGACTAGCTTGGCTGCAGCAGCTGCCACAAGAAGGCATACAAGGTGCCAATCGACAACCAGTGTGGTGTAGCGGTTAAGAGCGGTAGTCTTGCAATCTGGGGGACCAGGTTCGATTCCCCGCTCCTCCACATGCAGCTGCTGGGTGACCTTGGGCCAGTCACACTTCTCTGAAGTCTCTCAGCCCCACTCACCTCACAGAGTGTTTGTTGTGGGGGAGGAAGGGAAAAGAGAATGTTAGCCGCTTTGAGACTCCTTAGGGTACTGATAAAGTGGGATATCAAATCCAAACACCTCCTCCTCCTCCTCCACCTCCTCCTCCTCTTCTTCCTCCTCCTCCTAGAATCATAGAATCATAGAATCATAGAATCATAGAGTTGGAAGAGACCACAAGGGCCATCGAGTCCAACCCCCTGCCAAGCAGGAAACACCATCAGAGCACTCCTGACATATGGTTGTCAAGCCTCTGCTTAAAGACCTCCAAAGTAGGAGACTCCACCACACTCCTTGGCAGCAAATTCCACTGTCGAACAGCTCTTACTGTCAGGAAGTTCTTCCTAATGTTTAGGTGGAATCTTCTTTCTTGTAGTTTGGATCCATTGCTCCGTGTCCGCTTCTCTGGAGCAGCAGAAAACAACCTTTCTCCCTCCTCTATGTGACATCCTTTTATATATTTGAACATGGCTATCATATCACCCCTTAACCTCCTCTTCTCCAGGCTAAACATGCCCAGCTCCCTTAGCCGTTCCTCATAAGGCATCGTTTCCAGGCCTTTGACCATTTTGGTTGCCCTCCTCTGGACACGTTCCAGTTTGTCAGTGTCCTTCTTGAATTGTGGTGCCCAGAACTGGACACAGTACTCCAGGTGTGGTCTGACCAGAGCAGAATACAGTGGCACTATTACTTCCCTTGATCTAGATGCTATACTCCTATTGATCTAGATGCTATACTCCTATTGATGCAGCCCAGAATTGCATTGGCTTTTTTAGCTGCCGCGTCACACTGTTGGCTCATGTCAAGTTTGTGGTCAACCAAGACTCCTAGATCCTTTTCACATGTACTGCTCTCCTCCTCCTCCTCTTCTTCTTCTTCTTCTTCTTCTTCTTCTTCTTCTTCTTCTTCTTCCTTCTTCGGGACTCCACTCTAGATCTGTGTAGGGTCTACTCCTTAGCCTGTTCTTCTTCCAAAGATATCCCACAAGGCAGCAGAGGTTTAAGATCAGAGTCTTCCTTCTCTTAGATGAGCCACTTTCCCAGGTTGATGAGCTCCATCTGCCCCTCACTTTCCTCTACAGCATGTACAGAAAGTGCCTTCTTGACCGTTGGACCCACTATTGGTCTCATCAACTCAATCCACCATAGCCCGTCTTTGCATGCCGGGGAAGTCCCTAACTCACTGAGGGTTTGAGACCCATTGGCTACCCTTTCTTGGTTTAGCTAGCCAGTCAAAGCTGTTCAAGGGTTGCAGCCACTGTCCCACACTGACAGCTTCTAGGAGCCACAGGTGAGAGCTGAGTGCAGGGTGGGGACCAAATGTGGGCAAACTACCCCAGAAGGAGCACAGTGTGTCCCCCACCAGAAATATTAAAGGTAAAGGGACCCCTGACCAATTGGTCCAGTTGTGGCTGACTCTGGGGTTGTGGCACTCATCTCGCTTTATTGGCTGAGGGAGCTGGCGTACAGCTTCAGGGTCATGTGGCCAGCATGACTAAGCCACTTCTGGCGAACCAGAGCAGGGCATGGAAACGGCGTTTACCTTCCTGCCAGAGCGGTACCTATTTATCTACTTGCACTTGGATGTGCTTTTGAACTGCTAGGTTGGCAGGAGCAGGGACCGAGCAACGGGAGCTCACCTCGTTGCGGGGATTTGAACCGCCGACCTTCTGATCGGCAAGTCCTAGGCTCTGTGGTTTAACCCACAGCGCCACCCACGTCCCACCAGAGATATTACCCATCCCCTAAAACCCCACACACTCCAAACAGTATATGAAGTTTGTTAAATTAAAATAAATGCGAACTCAGGACTGGTAGCAGGTCTTGGCATCGCTGGCTGTTTTCCAAGGTCTGCACTGCAATAGATGCAAAACAGATATTGAAATGTAGATGGGTACCCACAAGGCAGGACTTCCGGTCGGTGCCAGCGCTTAATGGCGGTCCTACCTCCGAGCTCCGGAGAAGGACTGCTTCGCAAGTTCGGGTCTTACCCGCTACGGCGAGCGGGGGACCCCTAAAATCCCAGGCGCTGAAGCCTGAGAACAAGGAGACTCGGTGGGCACCTTCGCGCCCCCCGGTACCGTGAAAGAGCCTTTTTAAAGGCTACGGATCGACATCGGGAGAGAGCGCGGTGCTGAGAGTCGCTACCCAGCCTGCGAAGTGAAGCCGCGTCGCCATAAGCGGAGAGCGCCGATTCCTTCCTGAAAAGAAAATTTTGGACTGAATTCCCGTGAGTAAGAGCTGGAAAACAATCGGGACCCTTTAAATTTCAGAAATTGGGCTAAAAACGGGGAGATTTAAACAAAGGAAGTCTGCCTCCCCCCGACTGCATGAAAGTGAAAGCAACGGAACTCTAAACCTGCATCCGTTTAGACCTGCTCTTTGATCATATAAACCGGACATTTAGACCCTTGATCTCCCCTCTAGCAAGCAGGGCAGAGGGGAGGTGAATTTGACTAACAACTGCATGATTTATTTGGAGGAAAAAACCTCTGCTATCTCACCTATTTGAAAGCTTGAAAAGGTCTGCCTTTTTAGTACACTGATTTGACTTTTCCCTGTGAAGTGACACTTTGATACAAAGTTTCCACAGTGCCTGACTTTTGTATATTATAAGAAGAAACAGTATAAACAGTATACTGGGCAACTGTGGCAATTTGAAGTTATAAGACTTTAGCAACATTGACTTTGACTGTGTTAATCTCCTTTCTTTTTACATCTTGGACTGTCTCCTTTGTTCTTGTATTTGGAAACTTCCTTCTATGGCCATTTTGATTTGCTCCCTCTAGAGGATAAAGTAAAGTCCGGCACGGCCTAAGACAGTGGAATTTTCCAAGGGAGAATAAATCCCGTGGGAATTGACCTTGACATGAGTGGACCACAAGAAGAGATAGTTACAAGAGCCAAGATCAAGCAACAACAACAACAACAACAGTTGCAGCTGCAACAAGCAAAGAAAAGAGGCTCAATTTCAGGCGCAACAGCCGGATTAGCTGGAACAACAGGACAAGACAAAGGAGCAGCCGTTTCTATGGAAGCTGTGACAGAAGCCTTGCTTAAGATAAACCAGACTCTGGAGTCTCTGACAAAACAGACTTCAGAGAACACACAAAAATTAACAGAAATATCAACAAGATTAAACCAGAATACAGAATCTATAAACAAACTGGTCGAGGAAAACGCCACCACGCGCCAAATTGCCGAAGAGGCCAAAGCCACTGCTGGAGAGACGCAGGAGAAATTAGAGCCACTTGCCAAGAAGGTCTATGAGCATGATGCAACTTTGGCCTTGTGGGAGTTACAGAGGAAAGAGAGAAACTTAAAATTAAGACTGATTCCGGAGAATGAAAGAGACAACCTTGTGGAATATTTGACACGGGAGTTTGCGGATTGTTGGGACCTTGAGGAAGACGAATTCAAAATCACAACTGCCTTTAGACTGGGTAAAAAGCAAGATAGAAAGACACCGAGAGATTGTCTGATCACACTCAGATCTAAGGAGGAAAGAGATAAAATTTTAGGACTACACTTTGAAAAGGCCTTGCAAATTGGAAATTCAGCTGTACAGATCTTTAAAGACATACCAAAATACATTTTGGATTTAAGAAACTTCTACAAGGACTTGGTTCTTTCGTTAAAGAAAAATTCTATCCGCTTCAGGTGGGAGTTCCCACAAGGACTGTCATTTGACTACAAGGCAAAGAAAGTGAAAATAAAGACAATTCAAGACAAAGACAAATTTTTGGCAAGATACCAGGAGGACCTACAGAAGGGGACTGTGGACGTACTTGCAGAACAGAGGAGAGCATTGGATATCCTGAATCTCTCGATTGGACAAAAACCACCACCATCAGAAGAAGAGCAACAACTTGGAGCTGTCGGAGGAGCCTTAAGAAAATAGCAAGATGGCTCTACAATTCCTTAGCTGGAATTGTAATGGGCTCAATGGGCCTTTGAAGAGAAGACAAGTATTTCATATATTGAATAGAGAACAACTGGACTTGATATGTTTACAAGAAACCCACATAACCAGAGCCCATAGGAGACTACTCACAAATAAAAGGCTGGGACAAGAATTTATTTCATCAGATAAAGTTAAGAAGAGAGGAGTGGTAATATATGTGAAGGAGAAATGGGCTCCAAAAATGATATTCAAAGATGAACAAGGGAGATACCTGGCTGTGGAGATACAAGTACAAGGAGAAAAATTTCTAGTTGTGGGAATTTACGCACCGAATGAAGGCAAATCTGACTTCTTTAAGAGACTCCATGAAACTTTGATGGACTATCTGGATTACAATATGATAATCATGGGAGACATGAATGGTGTGGTCTCCACTAATATGGATAAGGCACAAAGACTAACAGTCACCAAAGAAGGGAGGCTCCCTAAGACTTTTTTCGAAATGACTGAAAATATGGATTTGATAGACATTTGGAGAACAAGGAACCCTCTGGAGAGAGAGGGAACCTTTTTCTCCCAAGCAATGATGACCTGGACCAGAATTGATCAAATCTGGGTTACTAGTGGAATGGCTCCAAAGATTAAGAAAGTGGAAATCTGCCCAAAAACTTGCTCCGACCATAACGCCGTGAAGATGGAGATGAAACTTACAATAACTGGTCAATTTAGATGGAGAATGAATGACACCCTCTTTCGAGATAAGGAGATTCTCAAGAAGGCCCAAAAGACTCTAAAAGACTATTTTGAAATAAATTTGAGGACCGACGTGGAGAAAAGAGTGATCTGGGACGCAAGTAAAGCTGTTATGAGAGGATTTTTGATTCAACAAAATTCAATAAAGAGGAAAAAACAAAATGAGAAAAAAGAGAAGATCTTGGAAATGATAAAGGAAGCAGAGAGGAAATTAAGAACAAAACCAAAGTCTCAGGACATTTTAAGAGAGATCAAGTTATATCAAACTCAATATATGGAATTGATGAACCAAGAGATTGAATGGAAGATAAAGCAAATGAAGCAAAAGACTTTTGAATCAGCAAATAAATGTGGCAAACTTTTGGCATGGCAATTGAAGAAAAGGCAGAAACTAAATACAGTTACAAGCCTAGAGGTGGATGGAAAGAACATATCTAAACCCAATGAAATTAGAAATTGCTTTTTAAGTTATTTCAAAAAACTCTACACCCAAGGCCCGCAAAATGAAGAAGATATAGACAAATTCCTTGGAAGATACGGATTACAAAATATCTCTCAGCAAAGTAAGATGGACTTGAACCAGAGAATCTCAGAACAAGAGATAGAGGCTGCCATTCAGAATATGCAACTGGGCAAATCTCCGGGACCAGATGGACTGACTTCTAGATACTACAAATCGCTGAAGGAATGGCTGATTCAACCACTAAGAGAAGTTTGTAATGAGATTCTTGAGGGAAAAAGGGCACCTGAATCGTGGAAAGAGGCATATATTTCACTCATACCAAAGTCAGAGACTGAAAAGACCCAACTCAAGAACTACCGCCCAATATCACTCCTTAATGTGGATTACAAAATTTTTGCAGACATTTTGGCAAAAAGATTTAAAAGAGTTTTGATGGAGAAGATTCATAAAGACCAAGCAGGCTTTCTCCCTAAAAGACACCTAGCAGATAATGTAAGGAATGTAATAGACATCTTGGAAAAGCTGGAGGTGAATATAAACACTAAAGCAGTATTGATCTTTGTGGATGCGGAGAAAGCCTTTGATAACATCTCTTGGAGTTTTATGAGGAAGAATCTTCATGGGATGGGGGTAGGCCAGGGTTTTGAGAATGGTATGGCTGCAATATATTCTGAACAAAAAGCTAAACTGATTGTAAATAATGTTGTGACTGAGGAACTTAAGATAGAAAAAGGAACACGACAGGGGTGCCCAATTTCCCCATTACTTTTCATTTCGGTTCTGGAGGTGTTGCTGAATATGATAAGAAATGACCAGCAGGTCAAAGGGGTGCAGGTCGGAGCTAAACATTATAAGTTAAGAGCGTATGCAGATGACCTAGTATTGACTTTGCAAGAGCCAAACACTAGTACGAAAAGGGTCTTAGAAATAATACAACAATTTGGCCAGGTAGCTGGATTTAAGTTGAATAAGCAAAAAACTAAAGTTTTAGGGAAAAACCTAACAGATATGGAAAAGGAGAAATTTCAGGAGGAAACAGGTTTGACAGTGGTCAAGAAGGTGAAATACCTAGGGGTTTACTTAACACCTAAGAATGTCAATTTGTATAAGGACAATTATGAAAAATGTTGGTCAGAAATTAAAAAAGATTTAGAAATATGGTCAAATCTGAAACTGTCAATGTTAGGCCGAATTGCAGTAATTAAAATGAATGTATTGCCTAGAATGTTATTTTTGTTTCAGACCTTGCAGATTCTTGACAAGATGGAATGTTTTAAGAGGTGGCACAAAGACATTTCGAAATTTGTCTGGCAGGGCAAAAAGCCCCGAATTAAATTCAAAATACTGACTGACGCTAAAGAAAGAGGGGGTTTTGCCCTGCCGGACTTAAAATTGTACTATGAGGCAGCAGCTTTTTGCTGGCTGAAAGAATGGATGCTCCTCGAGAACACGGACATCTTGGATCTGGAAGGTTTCAATAATGCTTTTGGTTGGCATGCATATCTTTGGTATGACAAAGTTAACAGTACTTTTAAAAATCACATTGTTAGAAAAGCATTATTTAATGTTTGGTTAAGATATAAAGACCTATTGGAAAATAAAACCCCTAGATGGGTGTCACCAGTGGAGGCTAAAGCAGTGAAGAAACTCAATATGGAGGTCGGATGGCCGAAGTATTGGGAAATTTTAGAACAGGATGGAGACAAGTTTAAACTACAAAGTCAGGAGAAATTGAAGCACAAAGTAGAAAATTGGTTTCAATATCGCCAAATAATGGAATTTTTTAAACAGGATAGGAAAATCGGTTTCCAGGTGGAGAAATCAAAACTAGAGACCGAATTGTTAGAACCCAATACTAAGAATTTATCTAGAATGTATAACTTGCTGTTGAAATGGAACACACAGGATGAAACAGTTAAATCGGCTATGATTAAGTGGGCGCAGGATGTTGGACATAACATTATGTCAGATGACTGGGAATGGTTATGGAACACCGGTATTAAATTTACGGCATGTAATGCCTTAAAGGAAAACATTATGAAAATGGTTTACAGGTGGTACATGACCCCAGTCAAACTGGCAAAAATCTACCATTTGCCCGATAATAAATGTTGGAAGTGTAAAGAGACTGAAGGTACTTTCTATCACCTTTGGTGGACATGCCCGAGGATAAAGGCCTTCTGGGAAATGATCTATAATGAAATGAAAAAGGTACTTAAATGTACCTTTCCTAAAAAACCAGAGGCCTTTCTCTTGGGCATTGTCGGCCAATTGGTGACAAAGAAAGATAGAAATTTCTTTATGTATGCCACAACAGCAGCAAGAATACTCATCGCAAAGTATTGGAAGACACAAGATTTACCTACTCTGGAAGAATGGCAGATGAAAGTGATGGACTATATGACATTGGCTGAGATGACAGGCAGAATCCGTGACCAACGAAAAGAGACGGTGGAAGAAGAATGGAAAAAATTTAAAAGCTATCTTAAGGACTACTATAAACTGAATGAATGTTAAAATGTTGTGGTTGCCAGAAGCAATAGGGTACAGGGATACAAGGTTAGACAATAAAAGAGAACTAAGATGACAGAGATTAGAAAGTAACAATTGGGAGTTGCTAGTTGAAATATGGACATTGGGATGCAGAGAGGGGGGGTATGGGGAAGTCCAAGAAAAGAGGTTTATGAAAATATCTTTGAAACTATTCGTGTATGTTTGTCATTTTTTGTGTTTGTTTGTTTTTCTTAAAAATGTTGTAAAACCAATAAAAATTTATTAAAAAAAAAAAAACACAAGGCAGGACACAGTGATAAGAGCAAGAACCTATATTGAATTACAGAACTGAACAGCAGGGACAAAGCAAGTGGTTATATACATTTCTGAAGGCCTGGGCCACTCCCACTCCCAACGTGATTGGCTGTCTAAACTTCCAAGCTGTGAATCATGACTCAGAGTTTAAGGGCCAATGGCAGAGGCCCAAATCCTGAAATGCTCTGTGATTGGATATCATGTATCGAATCAGAAAACAGGGGCTCAGAATCCTTAGTCCAGACTCAAGCTCAGGCAAACACAGACCACTGTATACATAACAGGTGTGTGATGATCTTGCCTGAAGGCGGATTCTGGAAGCGGCTTGTTTATCATGGCATCCAGCATGAGGCTGCATGCTGCAGACTTGGTGAGGAACGCCAAGCCATGTGAAGTGATGGGGAACGGTGACCTTCCAAGGCGAAGTGTATACGGAATTGCAAACAACTCACTCCTCTTGCCTCTTACAATAGCAGCAAGGGGGGGCCATTTGGGGAGGGGAGGAAGAAGCTTTGCCACTGCTAATGGCAAGACCCATCCCTTTGAAATTGTTGGAGAATCCATCCCTCATGTAGAGAAATTCATTGAAATGGTCCCTGCAGTTTCTCTGCCCACCCCAATATGCCGGAGACATTCAAGAGGTCATTTGTGCAGTGCTCAAGTCTCTCTTCTCCATTTCTGGTTAGAAACATAAATGGGAAGGCAACTGAGAGTGGGAGTGTTTTGAACTAGATTCAGGCTCCCAAAGGTCTGGGGTCTAATCCAAACTGGGACACTGAGAATTCAACTGCTACTTCAAACCACAAAACTCTGAGAATGAGAGAATGTGAGTGGGTTGATGCATCCGCTACCCAGGAGCTCTCATTTTGCTTCTTAATTAATCTATATCACACTTTAAAAAAAAAAGCAACCACCCCTCTCTCTGGGATCTGCATATAGAAGGATTAAAAAGGAAATTGTAACGAGCCAGCCAGTTATGGAAACAGCAGGTTAAAAAGCAATTACACTGGGAAGAGGCACGTTGACACAAAACAAGAGTTGGAACTTTGATCCTGATTACAAGCTGAAGAGTGCCGGAAAGAAAAAAGAGACCAAGCTTAATCCTGGCCTTGTGTACTCAGATGAAGCTCCCATATATCTAACAGGGCCTCTTTTATTGTCTTTTTTGGCCTTATTTAAAACTAATTGGGCTTGTGTATGACTTTGCCCAGTGCAACCGCACTAGAGCAGCTGCGCTTTCCTGAGTTGCAGCACTGGGACAGCATCATGGCTTGAGATAGTTCCACTTTTCTGGTACTTCTCCCTAGTAAATATTTTCACCTGTTTTAGGAGAGATTGGAGAGACGCCTTTAACAAAATGCTAATTCCCCCCTCCCCCCGCAGAGTGTCAAGAGTTCAGCCTACACTCGAGTAGGACCCTGGCAGAGACACATGCCCAACTGCCATGTTCTCTCCCTCCTGGTCTTTCGTTCGGGAGCTTCAAAAGCTTTCTTCAGCCCGTACATCACAGCAACCAATGCCAACAGACATTGGCACACTTAGGGTTCAGCAGAGTTTGTGCATCTTGCGTGACAGAGCTCAGCATTTTGGCTAATCTACTTTAATTACATATAAACACACACAGAGCACTGCAATATGGCTCCCTCTCTCTCTAGCATCGGACATCAAAGAGAAAGAACAAAGGACAATAGTCCCACTTCATGGAACACAGTAACACAAACATCCTATCTTCGTCACTTCCCACTCTGTGGAGTCAAAACATATACCGTCATGTGAAAGACAACAATCCCATGACTGAAATCACGGAGCAGGAATTCTAACACAGAGTTCCCCAGAGAGAGTGGAGGAGTGTCCACCCACCCACCCCCCTCACACCTCATGCTGAATCAGCTTCTCTGTGGTGGTGGCTGGGTTTTCCCTGAGGGAGAGGGAAGGAGCAAGCAGCACCTGGATGAGTTCTGGAAGACACTGGGATCTGACAGGCTGTTTTAAAAAGACAAGCAGCTGCTACAGGCAAGAAGGGAAAGGGGAGGAGAGTCGAACCACTGACCCGACTTCCATACCCTCCAACATTCCTCAGAGGAAAACAGGGACATTTCTCACTCCTCCAAACTGATGCTCCTCAGCCCTCCATTGTCCCCGCCCTGAAAAGCATTTCCTATCAGAAGAAAGGCAAATGCCATTGCACCAATGGGACACGGCACACACGTCTTCTGCTGCCTTCAGAAAATTCCGATTTCATTTTATTTTTTGGTAGATTTACAAAAAGAAAAACACAGATCAATAAATAAATTTTAGGAAGGGGCAAGATTAGACAAAGATGCACAAAGCATTTTTTTAAATAATAATAAAAAATCAGTACTCCTTTCACTGTTCTCAGGGCAGAGGAGGAATGGTGGAGACCACCTCCCCAGCCCGACCCTTCCAGAGAAGGAAGGAGACAGTTCAGAATTACAACAGGGGTTTAAGGGAGGTCACAGCTCAGAGGGAGATGAGGGGGAAAGCTGGGAAATAATGGGAGAGGAGGAGGCAGAAGCACCAGAGGAGAGACAGCTGACAGACTTGGTGTCTTTAGAAAGCAATGCAGACCCCCCTCTCCCAGAACCCGGCAGGCGTTGAAAGTAGGAGAGCAGAGAGCTCAGAGGCAGAAAGCACTTTCCAGCACGCATTGTGATGACTCATGAGAAGAAGAAGAAGAGTTTGGATTTGATATCCCACTTTATCACTACCTGAAGGAGTCTCAAAGCGGCTAACATTCTCCTTTCCCTTCCTCCCCCACAACAAACACTCTGTGAGGTGAGTGGGGCTGAGAGACTTTAGAGAAGTGTGACTAGCCCAAGGTCACCCAGCAGCTGCATGTGGAGGAGCGGGGAAGTGAACCCGGTTCCCCCGATTACAAGTCTATCGCTCTTAACCACTACACCACACTGGCTCTCTCATGAGGAAGTGGGAGAGACGGAGGGGGTGGGGTTTAACTCGCAGCAACACCATTACTCCAAGAGGCTGCATTTCTAAGCCTCTCTCTGTGAATATTGAATAAAAAGCATTGGCAAGAACTTTCCTTGTCTTATCTGTTCATGGCAACCTATCATGGGGGGTTGGATTCTCTGTCGCCTGACACCCTGCCCTCCGCCTGCACTTCAGAGCTGGTACAGTGGTGCCTCACAAGACGAAAAGAATCCGTTCTGTGATTCTCTTCGTCTAGCGGTTTTTTCGTCTTGCGAAGCAAGCCCATTGACGGATTAGCGGCTTTTAGCGGCTTTTAGCGGCTTTTAGCGGCTTTTAGCGGCTTTTAGCGGCTTATCTGCTGATCGGATCAGCTGATAAGCGGCTTAGCAGCTTAGAAAAAGGGGGGAGGAAAAAAACCAGCAGGAACACGCAAGACATTGTCGTCTTGCGAAGCAAGCCCATAGGAAATTCGTTTTGCGAAGCACCTCTAAAACGGAAAACTCTTTCGTCTAGCGAGTTTTCCGTCTTGCGAGGCATTCATCTTGCGGGGCACCACTGTACGTCACACGAGGTTGGGCCACAGTGGCAGCAGCCTTCCCTCCTCCTGCTGTTACGAGCTTCCCAAGGGAGGAGGCCGGCAATGGCAGCCATGGAGAGGCAACAGGGTGCTCCCTTGCTGTGACCACAGCCACCATCGTCATCACTCACAACAAGCGCTGGGTAATAATAATAATAATAATAATAATAATAATAATACCTTTATTTTCAATGTACAACCTGTGTACATCCTCCTTCCTGTGCTCAGCAGTGATGCCTGTGAGGGAAATAGGAACATCCCTGGATCAAATCAGAAGCCAGGGTGGCTTTCGTAATTCTGGGACTGTCCCTGGAAAATCGGGACACTTGGAGGGTATGTACTGCCTGTCGAGTCAGCTTTTGATCCAGAGCTGCGTCTACATATTCTTGGCCTCTGCTGGGCTGCCTTTCATTGAGAGCCTGAAGCTAGACACTGGGCCCAGATCATTGGGGGGGGGGGTCAGCAAGGTGGAAAGAATTCAAGCTTAAAAATATATATTGCCTTGAAGTGGGCTGGGTGCTGCACTGAGCCCCTTCCCTGAGAAAGGATGTGCTCAGTAGCTCTTTCCAATATTTTGAATTGCTATGGTTTTTCTGAATTGTATTAATGAATTTATTGTTTGTTGTTTGCTTAAGTTATATGTTTACTGCATTTGGTATTACAGTGGTGCCTCGCAAGACGAAATTAATCCGTTCCGCGAGTCTCTTCGTCTTGCGGTTTTTTTGTCTTGCGAAGCACGGCTATTAGTGGCTTAGCGGCTATTAACGGCTTAGCGGCTTTAAGAAAAGGAAACAAACTCGCAAGAACTCACAAGACGTTTTGTCTTGCGAAGCAAGACCATAGGGAAATTCATCTTGCGGAACGACTCAAAAACCGGAAAACTCTTTCGTATTGTGCGTTTTTCGTCTTGCGAGGCATTCGTCTTGCGAGGTACCGCTGTACAATGGTACCTCTGGTTGCGAACGGGATCCGTTCCAGAGGCCCGTTCGCAACATGAAAAAAGCTCAACCCGCAGTGGTGCGTCTGTGCATGCGTGGGTTGTGATTTTGTGCATCTGTCATTTTGTGCGTCTGTGCATGCGCGAACTGCAAAACCTGGAAGTAACCCTTTCCAGTACTTCTGGGCCGCCGTGGGACATAACCTGAAAGAACATAACATGAAGCGGACGTAACATGAGGTATGACTGTACAGTCGTACTTTGGTTCTTGAACGCCTTGGTACTCGTACGTTTTGGCTCCTGAATGCTGAAAACCTGGAAGTAAGGGTTCTGGTTTTCAAACGTTCTTTGGAACCCGAATGTCCGACACCGTTTCCGCAGCTTCTGATTGAGTGCATGAAGCTCCTGCAGCCAATCGGAAGTCACGCCTTGGTTTTTGAACATTTTCGGAAATCAAACGGACTTTTGGAATGGATTAAGTTCAAGAACTAAGGTATGACTATATAGTGCTTACGATGCTGCCTTTCCTAATGCTCCTGGGAGTACTGGGAGCCGTTTTGAGCGCAAAATTTGTTGCTGGAAAAGCAAAACAAATCAAAATCATGCTGGTGTTTCCCCAGCAACTAGGGAACATTGTCTCAGAACTATCTTCATTTCAAAGTAGGTAATGTCCTTTTTATAAGTTACAAAGACCTATTCAGGCTTTGATATTTTTATTGCTTCTCTGCATTGTTTTAATTATCTGCTCTTTTATTATATTGCAATATTTCTTTTCTTCTTGTGACGGACTTTCATTTCATTCTGTTTATTCTTCGTGGCCTTTATGGTTGCATTGCCAAGAAAGGTGGGGGTGTTTTTGATTTCATTTTTTCGAAAGCAAATAATAATATTTTTTTTCAAAAGCAGTGGGTTTTAGGGAAAGGGCATATGGTAGGATTTCTCTCCTGCCTTGGTTATTTGCTGTTGTTGCAAACTCAGGTAGCGAAAGGAATGGCTGCATACCATTAACCCCATTATTTTTTCAGCTAATCAAAATGGCATCACATCATTACCATTCTGGAGCATCACAGTAGAAAAACTAAGGCAGCATGAGAATCGGAGTTTGGCAAAGAGCAAGGAGATTTAGAGGGAGCCATTTTTAAAATTATTATTTATTTAACGTATTTATATTGGGACTCAAGGCAGCTTAACAACATTAAAATGTGCCGTTACAAAATGCAAAGCAATAAAAAAGAAGTGCGTTTAAAACAATAGCTAAAATACATTCAAACCAGCATTAATGTATAGTTTGCTCTGACAGCAGCCCAGTGGTCAGCACCTTAGCTTGTCTGAATAAAAGGTTAAAAGGTAAAGGACCCCTGGATGGTTAAGTCCAGTCAAAGGTGACTATGGAGTTTTGGTGCTCATCTCGCTTTCAGGACGATGGAGCCGGCGTTTGTTCCACAGACAGCCTTCTGGGTCATGTGGCCAGGATGACTAAACCACTTCTGGTGTAACAGGACACCATGACAGAAACCAGAGCGCATGAAAACACCATTTACCTTCCCACCACAGTGGTACCTATTTATCTACTTGCACTGGCATGCTTTCGAACTGTTAGGTTGGCAGGAGCTGGGACAGAGCAATGGGAGCAATTTGAACCGCCAACCTTCTGATCGGCAAGCCCAAGAGGCTCAGTGGTTTAGACCACAGCGCCACCTGCTGATCAGCATCTACACCTTAGCCTGTCTGAATAGGAAGGTCTTAGCCTGCTGGCGGAAGGATACCTAAGAGGGAGCCAATCTAACCTCTCTTAGGAGGGAATTCCACAATGTGGGAACAGCCACAGAAAGGGCTTGCTCTTGTGTCATTGCCAATGGTGCCTCTGATCATAGAACCATAGAATGGTAGACTTGGAAGGGACCCTGAGGGCTCTCTAGTCCAACCCCAGCAGTGGAGAAATCTCAACTCAAGCATCCATGTTGATGAGACTGAGAAGAGGTGCTCACTCAAGGATCTTAACACCTGGGCAGGTTTGTATGCAGATGTTGGCTGTGTACACACTCCCATTTACTCTTTATCCAAAGCATGCTGTTTTCGGAAGTGGGGTATCTGCAGGGTTAGCCACAATCCATACCTTTCCTGTCTCCATCCCATCATTTCATATGAAACGCTGCATTTTGATGCACCCAAACCAGTTTCAATCCACATAGATAAAAGAACGACCCAGCTATGTTTTTAGCTGGTAATGTGTACCCAGCCAATGATTCAGCAAAGAGGGTTGTTTTGTGTGTGTTTTGTTTTAGGTAATATAATCAGCCTCAAGAAAAACACATGGCTTTGGCAGCCCCCCCCTCAATTTATCCATGTGCAATATTTGATAGGGACGCGGGTGGCGCTGTGGGTTAAACCACTGAGCCTCTTGGGTTTGCCGATCAGAAGGTCAGCGGTTCGAATCCCCGCGATGGGGTGAGCTCCTGTTGCTCGGTCCCTGCTCCTGCCAACCTAGCAGTTCGAAAGCACGTCAAAGTGCAAGTAGATAAATAGGTACCACTACGGCGGGAAGGTAAACGGTGTTTCTGTGTGCTGCTCTGGTTCTCCAGAAGCGGCTTAGTCATGCTGGCCACATGACCCGGAAGCTGTACGCTGGCTCCCTCAGTCAATAAAGCGAGATGAGCGCCGGAACCCCAGAGTCAGCCATGACTGGACCTAATGGTCAGGGGCCCCTTTACCTTACCTTTAATATTTGATATGTTTAGCTCAATTTAGGTGTAGCACTTTATATTATTTAACCTGTAACTGAAAGGTTTGTATCTGATGAAAGGTCATTTTCAAAGTCCAAACTGATCAAAAATGATCTGCGCTTTTCTGCGTCGCAAGAACACACAGTCGGATCAGCACTGATTTCAGTTGAATGTAAGGTTGGGAGTGTTCACATTATCATGAGTCAACAGAGGGCTTTGCTTCCGAGGAGACTTGAAAAAGTTGGTGTCATTAAATAGGCTAATTGAGAATTGACTCTTAAAAGATTAATCACTATACCATTATTTATCAGCAAACTAGCTCTCACTCGTTCACCATATGTCCCTCCTACCCTGACAGTATACAATACGGTTCTTGGTTGTTGTTTTTTAGATGGGCAGGGGAGTTGTGCTATTTTGGCTTTTTTTGCTGTTTCTGTTTATATAAGAGCATCACATATGGAGGTAGCAGATTGTTCCTTTTCCTTTATGACTTGTATTCATCATGTATTTACAATGTAGTAATCATTAAGTAATATTCTCCACTCTAGTTGCAATAAAAATTGACCACAACGAACGTATCATGATGCATTTGTCCACACTTCCACGGCAGCTTCATGTTTAAAAGTCAGTGAAATTTTCTACTTGGTTTTCTTTGATGCTTTCAAGCAGCCCAAAACAACTCTCTTGCCCAGGGCCCCCCAAACCTCATGGCCACCACTGGGATTGTGTATACCTTCTATCACTGGAGTGTAACTTGAAGCCATTGGTTCGGGTCCTACCCTCCAGAGCAGGAGAAAACAAGCTTGTTCCCCCCTTCCATTTGACAGCCCTTGAGATCTTTGAAGATGGCTATCCTCCCTCCCTCTCAGTCTCCTCTTTTCCAGGCTAAACATACCCAGCTCCCTCAACTGTTCCTCATAAGGCTTGGATTCCAGGCCCTTGATCATCTTGGTTGCCCTGCTCTGCACACATTCCAGCTTGTCAACATCCTTCTTATTGGACACAGTATTCCAGGTGTGGTTTGACCAAGGCAGAACAGAGTGGGACTATGACTTCCCATGATCTGAACACTATACTTCTGTTGGTGCAGCCTAGAATAGCATTAGCTTTCCTCCCCCTGTTCCATCACACTGTTGAATCATGCTAAGGTTGTGGTCCACCAAGACCCCTAGAACCTTTTTGCATGTACTACTGGCAAGATGTCCCCCATCTTATATTTGAGCAGCTGGTTCTTCCTGCCTAAGTGCTGAAGCTTACATTTGTCCCTGTCAAAATTCATTTTAACCTAGTTAAGGTTAGTTTTGATCTGTTAAGGTCATATTGAATCCCAATTCTGTCTTCTGTGGCATTAGCTATACTGGCTGCTGGGAATTGCAGGTAGGAAGAGGGGGCTATTGCCCTCATGCCCTACTTGTGGGCATCTCTGGGGCATTTGGTTGGCCCTGTGACAAACAGGATGCTGGACTAGATAAGTTTTCTGATCCAGTTGGGCTCTTCTTATTACCTTATCCCTCCTCTTATCATCACCTTCCCCCAATGCCTTTTTATGCCATGTGACAAGACCACTAGTTAGCAGGCAGCTATAGGCAGCTGAAATTATTTCCCCAAGGAGGAAAAGTCTCCTATAATGAAAAGGCTGGTCAGGTAAATTTACAAGCCTTCTGCTCGGATGGGGGAATGGTAATAACAAGGTCAAGTAAACAAGAAATCGCAGCAGCATCACTTTGATAGCCAAGGAAGCCTCAGTAGCGTTTATTGCTAATTGCCTTTGGGGGTTTGTTTAATGGACTATGTGGTTTTGTCCTGATTAGTTCCATGTGGGGAGCTGTGCAAAATAACTCTGGTTTAGCTTTAATAAGGCCCTGTCTGTGCTATGCATTTCAAAGCAGCATCATACCACTTCCAACAGCCATGTCTTGTCCCAAAGAACTTGGAGAACTGCAGCTTGTTAAGGGTGCTGAGAGTTGCTAGGAGACCCCTGTTCCCCAGCACCCTGGGCAAACTGCAGTTCCCGGGACTCTTTGGGAGGCAAACCATGATATGCATAGTGCAGGTGGGATGAAGGAAAGAAATGCACGGGGCATGACTCTCACCAGTGCTACTTTTCTAGAAAAAGAGGTACCAGAACTCGCCATGAACCATAGCTGTCAACCGTCCCTTATTTGGTGGGAAACTCCCTTATCCCAGCGCCGTGTCCCGCTGCTGTCCCTTATTGATGATGTCCCTTAAATTTCCCAGGTTTCAAAGGAAGCAGCTCCTCTCCCTCCCTCCCTCCCTGCTGGCCAGGGAGGAGGGAGGCTCCAACTGTGTTGCTTGGCTGCCCGGCCCGCCCCCCTCTGGCCTCCTCTCACCAGCCTCGGCCCCCAGAAGCCCCTCCCCGCCGGGACTGGTGGGAGCCTCGGGCCCTTCCGCCGCCATCCTCCTCGTGGCCCCCGAACTGAGCATCTCTGCCTGGGGCCTCCCCTCTGCCCGTCGCCACCGCTCCTGCTAGGCCGTACTGTGGATGCGCCGCCGAAGGACCCGAATGAGATGGGCAGCCTGGCACAGCCTATGAATTGCTGAGGAGCCTTGAGAGGAGAGCGAGGGCAACCATAGAGAAAGCAGTTCAGAGAGAGGAGGAGGAGGCGCGGGCAGGTGTTCCAAAGGCTAACCATAGAGGGGGAAAGCGGAGGAAGGACCATAAGCGCTTCTCCCATAGATTTGTAGTGGTAGAGTAGCATAGATGGTCTGATCTGTGGGTTTACTTCGGGTGCTATTTCCCCCCCCCCCCGACCCCGCCTGATGGAACTGAGAGCTGCAGATAGAGCATGAGAGAAAAGATACAGAACTGCAGCAGCATCTTCGTAGCTTGGACTTTATTTTGCGCGAAAAGTGGTTGCTGCTTGTAGTTATTTAATTGCAGTGTTTCATCAGCTGGTGTCTTGAGCAGCAACCTCTGGAAATGAAGGGCTAAAAACTGGCGCTGCTCTCCCAAATTATCTGGTCCCAAATTATCTTTTTTTTATAGTAATATTTATTGAACAATCAAAAGCTTCAAAAATTTAAACATAAAATACAAAAACCAAAAAAACCTACAAAAATGGGAAAATACAAAACAAAACACATAGAAGTACACAATAAAAAACAGTTAACAGAATAGGAAAAGAGAAGAAAAAAAACCCCCAAAAAAGAAAACAGAACAGAAATTAGTATTTTCATATCTTATACCTCATTCACTAGTTTCTTGACCTCCTCACACCTCCCTTTTTGTATTCCAGTTCAGATATTTAGTTCAGCAAGTCCTTACCCTCTATCATTCATCCTTACTCAACATCTTATCCTATAATAAATATATATTTTCCACCATTGTCATCCATATTTACATATTCTTATTAATCTTTTAACTAACACCACTTATTTTCAGTCCAACATCCCTTTAACATTCATTAATTTTACAGTATTTCTGTAGGCAGTCTTTAAATTTTTTCCATTCTTCTTCCACCGCCTCTTCTCCCTGGTCTCGGATTCTGCCAGTCATTTCTGCCAATTCCATGTATACTCTATCACCTTCATCTGCCATTATTCCAGAGTGGGTAAATCTTGTGTCTTCCAATACTTTGCAATGAGTATTCTTGCTGCTGCTGTAGCAAATTATCTGGTCCCAAATTATCTGGTCCCTTTTAACTTTGTATTTCAGCTGGTTGACTAAAATCCCTTATTTTGGCTGCTGATCCCTTATTTTCGAGGCTGCTATTTTCAAATCTGTAAGTTGACAGCTATGCCATGAACACATTCCTCTTCCTCTTAGAATGGCAATGGCGGCCACCCATCTGAGAGGTGCTGGAACTGAGTTCCAGACAGGGGCATCTTGCCCATAGAGGCAAGTGGTGTTGGGCGCCAAGTTCTGGAGGGCACCAGGGAAGAGGCGGAGGCTGGATGCTCCCGGTATCAGCTCACTGGCGTTGCCCGCCTCGCTGAAGCAGCGCCATGCTTGGAGGCCCCAGCTGCCATGGCCACTGTGGCATGGGCACCAGGGAAGAGGCAGAGGCTGGGCGCGGCAAACCTCAACATCAGTTCGCCGCCCTCGCCTGCCTCGCTGAAGCAGCGCTGCGCCCAGAGCCTCTGCCTCTTCCCCACCAGAGGTGCCGCCCTCCAGCCACCGCCCGCCTCCTCCAGCCCTGCAAAGCTGCTGGCAGCGCTGTAAAAAGGTCAGCAACTCTGAAGAGTTTGGATTTGATATCCCGCTTTATCACTACCCGAAGGATTCTCAAAGCGGCTAACATTCTCCTTTCCTTTCCTCCCCCACAACAAACACTCTGTGAGGTGAGTGAGGCTGAGAGCCTTCAGATAAGTGTGACTAGCCCAAGGTCACCCAGCAGCTGCATGTGGAGGAGCGGGGAAGCGAACCCAGTCCCCCAGATTACGAGTCTACCGCTCTTAACCACTACACCACACTGGCTCTCTGGGAAACGGGCGTGTGTGTGCTGGAGGGATCTTTGCACCACGGTGCTGGATATACATAAGACGGTCCTGGTTCCAGAGAGTTCTGGCTGGAAAAAAACCCCCTGACTATTACCGTGATGAAAAGGTTAGCTCGTTTTCACCTGCCCTGGCTCTCATTTCGCTCAGTGCTCATCAGTGACAACATGTCACACTACATTTAGAAGAGGTGTCTCTTCTGCCAGCCACGGGACTCTATTTTGAAGGTATTTATCAAAGACTCTGGAATAACTTCTGTCAGCCAAGTTGTCCTTTATCCGTTTAGCACCTGGTTGGAGAATGCTGGCAGATAGCAAAGACGGGGAGTTTCCTTTGAAGAACGACTAGTGGTTGCTTATCTTATCTCTGCCACGTAGTGCTGGGTCCCAATTTAACTTCAAGCTTCGGCTCCCTTATAACTGGCTTCATTCCATTAACTCGTTCCTTTAACAATAAGCTATATATTCTGGGCCCAATTCTACTTTAATCCTTATAAGGGAGGGAGAATGACTATGAGCACCAGGGCTCATATCCCCATCCAGCCATGAAGCCCATTGGATGATCTCTTGGGTCAGCCTCTCAGCCTAACCTACCTCACGGGATCATTGATTTGCATTTTAAAAAAGGTGGGGGAGAATCATGTATGCCACCTTCAGGAAAAATGGGATTTAAATCTGATGTTGACGGTGATGATAATGCTACACGACAATGCAACATTTATTGTTGATGATGATGGTTCTTTTAGCAGTGTCCTGCTTGTATCTGAGATTAAATGAGATTTATTCAGTTTACGAGTTGCTTCACACAAAAGGAGACCTACGGTGCTTAACAAGGGGTGTCTCAAAATATGCAATAAAGCCCCATCAAAACAAAGCAGCTGCACTAGAAGTGGCCATCCATTAAAAAACTGCACCCAGTAGTATAAAATGACCTCCCCACCCACAGAAGGATGAGCAGCACCAAAAAAATAATTGACTAAAAGCCATATCATTGGCTCCACTCAGATGCATTAGTTCCACTCAAATCCTAGCTAGTTAGTAATGCAAGGCTGGCCCGCAACAAGTTACAAGGTTGCCGTGAATGAGAGTTGTGCATGGTCCATCTGAATTAGAGATGGACTTCTTAGTATGGTGGTGCTGTGGTCTAAACCCTGAGCCTGTTGGGCTTGCAGATTGGAAGGTCGGTAGTTCGAATCCCCACGATGGGGTGAGCTCCTGTTTCTCTGACCCAGCTCCTGCCAACCTAGCAGTTTGAAAGCACGCCAGTGCAAGTAGATAAATAGGTACCATTGCGGTGGGAAGGTAAAAGGCATTTCCATGCACACTAGTTTCTGTCATGGTGTTCCGTTGTGCCAGAAGCGGTTTAGTCCTGCTGGCCACATGACCTGGAAATCTGTCTGTGGACAAAAACCGGCTCCCTTGGCCTGAAAGCGAGATGAGCGCAGCAACCCCATAGTCACCTTTGACTGGACTTAACCGTCCAGGGGTCCTTTACCTTTTTACCTTCCAAGCCTGTGTACGTTTTGCATGTGCATTCAGTCCATTTCTGAAGTAGCCTGTGCTGTTTGCATTATTTTAAAGCCGCATGAAGTTGCTACCAGAGGTGGACTTCGGTCTGTTGAGTTTCAGTGGCACCTGTGTGAGCCCAAAATTCAGCGCCCCCAGCCTCTTGCCTTCTGTTCTGCTCAATTCACTGACTACAACATAGTTGAAATGCCCAGCAGCATCCCCTAGGCTTGGTGCCCAGCGCGGTGGAAACACTCACACTGCCTTAAATCCACCTCTGATGATACATTCATTTGGGCATACATATATACATAATCATAGCATTATAGAGCTGGAAGGGACCACAAGGGCCATCTAGATTCCTGCAATACAGGAATCTTTTGTGGCTTGAAGCCATGACCCTAAGGCTAAGAGTCTCGTGTTCTACCAACTGAGAAAGGCATCAAAAAATTTGGAGGAGTATTGAAGAAGAGTAGAAGAAGAAGAGTTTGGATTTGATATCCCGCTTTATCACTACCCGAAGGAGTCTCAAAGCGGCTAACATTCTCCTTTCCCTTCCTCCCCCACAACAAGCACTCTGTGAGGTGAGTGGGGCTGAGAGACTTCAAAGAAGTGTGACTGGCCCAAGGTCACCCAGCAGCTGCATGTGGAGGAGAAGAGACGCGAACCCGGTTCCCCAGATTACGAGACTACCGCTCTTAACCACTACACCACACTGGCTCTCAGTGCATTCATTCCTCCCATTTGCATGTTAGTCTGGGAGATGTGAAACTGCTCTCTCCATACTGCAAATCCCTGATCTGAATGCAAACCCTCCAGAAGGAACAATTGCCCATGGTTTTGTGCTACTTTGTTGGAGAGTGGGGAGTGGTGGAAGATCCTAAAGCTTTTCTCAGAACTTCCCCATAGCAGTGGCCTTCCAGATGTTGTTGGACTCCAAATCCCATCAGCCCCAGCCAAGTGGACCAGTAGCCAGGGATGATGGGGGCTGTAGTTCAGCAACTTCTGTGCTGCCGCAGGTTCCCCACACTTGGGGAACAGCTCAAAAGGCAGGTCAGCTTAGCCCTTGAGACAGCCTTGCATTTCACGAGAATAAATCTTCCACTGAAAATTAGAAACCCCTTAGCTTTTATTGATATTTCTTCTTATTTATTTAATCAAAACACGTAGCACAATGACATATTGAAATAAATGTACAGTGGTATCTTGGATTAAGAACTTAATTTGTTCTGGGGGTCCGTTCTTAACCTGAAACTGTTCTTAGCCTGAAGCACCACTTTAGCTAATGGGGCCTCCCTCTGCCGCCGGAGCACGATTTCTGTTCTCATCCTGAAGCAAAGTTCTTAACCCGAGGTACTATTTCTGGGTTAGCGGAGTCTGTAACCTGAAGTGTCTGTAACCCGAGGTACCGCTGTAAAATAAACTGAGCATACACGGTTTCACAATTCTCAGCAAACCACTGTACCACTGTAATGAGAAAACAATACAGTTACATGAAAATGAAAATTAACACTCACATACATAAGATACAAATTTGGGTCACCACACTCACAGTCCCTGGGAAAAGGAATAATCATCGATATTGCAGGATACCATAACCGAGAATATTGTAAGACCTTGAGGACAACATCCTGACAAAGCAAACCGTAAAGTCCCCTTCCAGTTGATTAGAATCCAGCTATATAAACAGTTATCCAGATAAGCACTTGAGTTTGGTCTTAATCAAATGTGATAAAGTTAATTGCATGTTACATCTTGGATGTCCCCCCCCCCACGCCACACGGAGCTGTTGATTAGAGTCTTGCGAATAATTTGCTATGGATCATTTGTTCAATTAACTTAGCTTCTCTTTCTGCCTCCATAAAGTCCATGAACTGATTGCGCCTTTCAGAGAAGCTGCTGGACAAATACCCGGCGATTGCTTTACACATTTTTTTCCACCCTCTGGAATTACGGCAGGCAGTTCACAATGAGATGCTCTCTGTTCAGCATTCAAGTCTAGATGTCCCATTGGTTACACTAGTTGTTGCGAGTTGACACAGGCAGCCAGTCTAATTAAGGGTTTGCCTGTCCACAGCCAGCATATGCCTTCCTAACTATAGATCTGGGTTGTGGTTGTTTTCTCTTGTATTTCAGTTAACAGTGGGGAACAGCTTTACTAAATGCTCGTGATTCAGTTGAGCCAGGAATCACTCTTCCCCCAGATTAAAAAAAACAATGACACACATATACACGCAACACAATAGAGCATGGCTAATTGGCAGCCATGTGCGTATGGCAGAGGAAACACACAGGGTGTGATGTAAGTAAAAAAAAACCCTCCTCCTTTTCCCTTATGGGGTACCCAAGAGCCCATATAGAGTCCTTTTGTAGGTTCTCTATCGGTAGGAGAAAATAACAGAGGCCAGCCAGAGAATATTGAGAAGCAAAGCAGCTAGTAAGCCTGATCTTTAGTGATCTGTTGCAACAGGGTGCTCCCCTCACACTCGGGAAAAGAGGAGGAACCCAGAACCAAGGTGTGCCTGCCCTTATACAGACATTTTAAATTCCCTGCCCTGGAGCTCAAGACCACCCCTCCATACATCATACATACATCACAGAAGGGGTGTAGCCCAAGACCACCCCTCAGATACATCATACCTACATCACAGAAAAGGCAGTCTACAGCAGAAATCTGAGTGTGTTGTATTTACCCTGTCTGCCAGGTTACCTGTTAATGGTCACTTGACTGAATTACCTGGGGGTAATACTTAATTCCTGAGCCAGGTCACAGGCTCACCCTATTCACACCTTAAATGTGCCCTTAAGGCAGGATTTGTGAGGACAGAGACAATGGGGAGGTTTCTGCATTTCCTTCGACCTTGTAGAGAAATATTTGAGGTGACTGAAAGAGTTAAAATGGCTTTAGGACTTTTCCTGTGGGTTTTAGACATGTGGTTTATATATTTATATATGTGTTTGCTTGGTGCATTTATGAACATTATATATATATATATATATATATATATATATATATATATATATATATATGCAGGTTTTGGTGTCTTCGGGTGTCTTCCCGTGTAAGAGTTGGGGTGTCTAGGCGACGTTTCGACGAGGTCTCACTCGTCATCTTCAGGCTGGTGCTTTCGGCTTCTTGTTACTGGAACAGAGCAGGATCTCAGTGTTTGAGTTCCTATAAATACTGTTGAGGGGGTGTGGTGTATAGCCTCCAACGTTCTGGGCAGAGAGGAAGTTCCCAGGTTAGTGTGCCTTTTCTTCTTTTGTTCATTAATTACTTGAGGGATATCTTGAGTGATTTCTTGAGTGATATTCTGAGTACCACTTAGGAGGGTCATTAGGTGTGGATTAGTTGCTAAAGCTTTCGTGTCTTGACCTCTTGAGCTTGTGAAGAGTTTTTCTGAGAAGATGGCTGTACTGCAAATAGTTGTGCTCTGGCTTGGCTTCGTGTATAGGGGCGAGCTGTGGTTTTGTGCCCTGTGCCAGCCAGATCTGTGTAGGGATTGCAGGGGGGTGCAGTATCCGGAGGTGCCACTATGGTTTGGCTACTGGATGGTGTCTGTAATTTATCTGTGGAGAGGGTCTGGGTTTGGGTCTGGTGTGGTTGATTGGAGATGGCGTTCTGTGTGCCTCTGGTTCTGGTGTCGGTTTTTGTGGGGAGGGCTAATTTCCAGATGTCTGGCAGGCGGGACGTGTCGTCACGCTTGTTCATGTTGTGAGGGTGTTTCTCTATCTCGATGGCTTCCATGATTATTCTCTTGTGGTGATGTTCCATGTTAAAGAGCAATTTGGAATCTGCAAAATTAATTTCGTGTCCTGTTTCTTTCATGTGTTGGTAAAGAGAGGAAGTTTTTTCTTCTTTTTTGACGGCATTCTTGTGTTCTGCGATACGTGCATTTATTCGTCTGTTTGTTTGTCCAATGTACGTGGCTGGGCAGACTTTGCAGGGTATTTCATAGACCCCTTGGTTTTCTAGCTGGATTTTATCTTTGGGGTTTCTGAGGATATTGGCTATTTTTTGGTTGGTGCAAAAGGCTGTTTTGATATTGTGTTTATGGAGGATTTTGCTAATTTTATCTGTAGTGCCCTTGATATAAGGAAGGAGGGCCATGCCATTGTTTTCTTCTGTGTCTTGGTTTTTGGGGGGTGTTTCTTTTTGGATTAGCTTCGTAACCCTGTTTTGCTGGTATCCGTTGGCGATTAACACATTTGAGAGATTCTGTAACTCAGTTGTCAAGTGGTCTTTGTCAGCCAGGCGTTTGGTTCTGGAGATGAGAGTCTTGGCTACGGAGTTTATTTGTGCAGGGTGGTGGTGTGATTGTGCATGTAAGTAGCGGTTGGTGTGTGTTTTTTTCCGGTAGATAGTCTCAAATGTGTTAATCGCCAACGGATACCAGCAAAACAGGGTTACGAAGCTAATCCAAAAAGAAACACCCCCCAAAAACCAAGACACAGAAGAAAACAATGGCATGGCCCTCCTTCCTTATATCAAGGGCACTACAGATAAAATTAGCAAAATCCTCCATAAACACAATATCAAAACAGCCTTTTGCACCAACCAAAAAATAGCCAATATCCTCAGAAACCCCAAAGATAAAATCCAGCTAGAAAACCAAGGGGTCTATGAAATACCCTGCAAAGTCTGCCCAGCCACGTACATTGGACAAACAAACAGACGAATAAATGCACGTATCGCAGAACACAAGAATGCCGTCAAAAAAGAAGAAAAAACTTCCTCTCTTTACCAACACATGAAAGAAACAGGACACGAAATTAATTTTGCAGATTCCAAATTGCTCTTTAACATGGAACATCACCACAAGAGAATAATCATGGAAGCCATCGAGATAGAGAAACACCCTCACAACATGAACAAGCGTGACGACACGTCCCGCCTGCCAGACATCTGGAAATTAGCCCTCCCCACAAAAACCGACACCAGAACCAGAGGCACACAGAACGCCATCTCCAATCAACCACACCAGACCCAAACCCAGACCCTCTCCACAGATAAATTACAGACACCATCCAGTAGCCAAACCATAGTGGCACCTCCGGATACTGCACCCCCCTGCAATCCCTACACAGATCTGGCTGGCACAGGGCACAAAACCACAGCTCGCCCCTATACACGAAGCCAAGCCAGAGCACAACTATTTGCAGTACAGCCATCTTCTCAGAAAAACTCTTCACAAGCTCAAGAGGTCAAGACACGAAAGCTTTAGCAACTAATCCACACCTAATGACCCTCCTAAGTGGTACTCAGAATATCACTCAAGAAATCACTCAAGATATCCCTCAAGTAATTAATGAACAAAAGAAGAAAAGGCACACTAACCTGGGAACTTCCTCTCTGCCCAGAACGTTGGAGGCTATACACCACACCCCCTCAACAGTATTTATAGGAACTCAAACACTGAGATCCTGCTCTGTTCCAGTAACAAGAAGCCGAAAGCACCAGCCTGAAGATGACGAGTGAGACCTCGTCGAAACGTCGCCTAGACACCCCAACTCTTACACGGGAAGACACCCGAAAACACCAAAACCTGCATTCCTGTACCCGTGAAAATCTACGAAAGCATATATATATATATATATATATATATATATATATATATATATATATATATACGCTGCTGTTGTTCTGCCAGTGAGTCTTGGGGAGGACCGCTCCCCCTGCAAGCCCATTCTCCACCTTGGGCCTGGGGGCGGCCCCTATACTCACCACCGCCACAACTCTAAGGACACTGCTGCGGCGGCAGCAAACGTTTAAACGTTTTATATATTTTAAAGTGTTTTAAAAGTGTTTTTATTTTTACTTTGTTGTATCACCAGAAACGGTGGTTTTTTATCCATGTATTTTTATTTTGTTTTGTTTTATTTTGGGTTGGGGTGGGATGGTTGCTGAGTGGGGTGGGGATTGGTTTTCTTTTGGTGTCATTGTTTCTTTGTTTGTTTTTTTGCTTTTATACTTTGTAAATGGAGGCGAGTATGAGGCTTGGGATTCCTACTGTGGAGGGGCGAGGGAGGTATGGCGGTGGGGGCAGATGTCATAGGCGAAGGGGATCGAGATACGGATATGCTCGTACCCCTTCCAATCTGCGCCCCATCCTGAGAGACGAGGGTAGGGTGAGCAAGGATTACTCACCTCCGTCACTGGTGTTGTGCAATGCCAGGTCTATAGGCAACAAAACCGCCACCCTGCGAGATTTCATCATCTCGCAGGGGGTCGACCTGGCTTGTGTGACGGAGACCTGGGTGCGTAAAGGGGCAACAGTTACCTTACGAGAGATGGCGCCCCCGGGTTTTTCCGTCCTCCACCAGTCACGGACTGTGGGCCGGGGGGGAGGGGTGGCACTATTAATCTGGGAAGATTGTTCTTTCAGGGCTCTACCACCGCCATCGATCCCCGGCATTGAATGTGTTGGCCTAGTGTGGGGCTCCGAGGTGAGCTTGGCTGTCTGGCTGGTGTACCGGCCACCTAGCGCACCAGCAGCCACCCTGTCAGGCCTGCTGGAGGCGGTGGCCGGCTGGGCCTTGGAGTTCCCTAACCTATTGGTATTGGGGGACTTCAACATCCATGCCGATGCCACTCCCTCCTCACAGGCTCTGGACCTGGTGTCTTCCATGGCGACACTAGGGCTCTCCCAGTTTGTTTCAGGCCCCACACATCAAGCAGGCCACACGCTGGATCTGATCTTTGGCGTCGGTATAGATGTGATCATGTTTCCTTCGATGAAGGTGCCATGGTCTGATCACTACGCTCTGAAAGCCAGGATTGATGTTCCACCCCCACCCTGCTTAGGTGGTGAGCCGATTTGGGCTCGCCCGCGGAGGCTGATGGACCCTGATAGATTCCGTCAAGCCTTGCGGGACCTTTCTCCCCCTGGCGACTCATTGACTGAGCTTGTTGAGGGCTGGAATACCCAGCTCCTGGCAGCCATCAATGAGATCGCACCTAAGCGCCCTCTGCGACCCCGCAGAAACCGGGCTCCCTGGTTTACTGAGGAGCTCCGGAAAATGAAGCGGGACCTCAGACGGCTAGAGCGAGTATGGCGGGGTGCCCGTGACGGAGCCTCAAGAACATCTTATAGGGTTTTTATGAAAACCTACGAGATGGCAGTGAAGGCCACTAAGAAGTCCTACTTCTCGGCCTCCATTGCATCCGCTAGCTCTCGCCCGGCACAATTATTTAGTATAATTCGGTCTTTAACGTCCCTCGAAGGACAGCCAAATTTAAATAACAATTCGACACATAGCTGTGAGGCATTTGCGAGCTTTTTTGCGGAGAAGGTCCTGTCGCTCCGCCATGACCTCCCTGCCAATTTGGATACAATAAAGGAACTGGAGGCCCCTCGACTGTCCTCGGGTCCAGTATTGGACCACTTTGACCGGATATCCCCAGCCGATGTGGACAGATTCCTCCGAGCTGGAAAACCCACCACTTGTCCTCTCGACCCGTGCCCGTCTTGGCTGATTAGAGCGTGTCCAGACGAGGTGCGGGCCCCCCTGGGGGATATCATCAATTTGTCCCTTGGCACCGGGACATTCCCAGGGGAACTGAAGGAGGCAGTGGTGCGTCCGCTCTTAAAGAAAACATCATTAGATCCCTTAGATCTATCCAATTACCGCCCAGTTTCGAATCTTCCATTCCTGGGTAAGGTGATTGAGAGAGCGGTTGCTGAACAGCTTGGTAGGTTTCTGGATGAAACATCGGCTCTGGATCCATTCCAGTCCGGCTTCCGCGCTGGTCATGGGACCAAGACGGCTCTGGTCGCCCTAACAGATGATCTTCGTAGACAGCTGGATCGAGGCGGGTCGGGGCTGCTGATTCTTCTAGATCTGTCAGCAGCTTTCGACATGGTCGATCATGAACTTCTGGACCACCGCCTCGCCGACGTGGGGATTCAGGGCACAGTCCTTCAATGGCTGCGCTTGTTTCTCTCTGGTTGGGGACAGAGGGTGGCGCTTGGGGGGGAACTGTCATCCCGCCACTCCTTGGTGTGTGGAGTGCCTCAGGGTGCGATTCTCTCCCCGATGCTTTTTAACATCTTTATGCGCCCCCTCGCCCAGCTTGTCCGGAGTTTTGGGCTGGGCTGCCATCAGTATGCTGATGACACCCAACTCTATCTGTTGATGGATGGCCATCCTGACTCGGCCCCAGACACACTGATCAGATGCTTGGAAGCTGTGGCTGGATGGTTACGTGGGAGCCGGTTGAAGTTAAATCCTTCGAAGACAGAGGTCCTCTGGCTGGGACGGGACGATATGGGATTGAGGGGGCAACTCCCATCTCTTGCGGGGGTGCAATTAGTGCCAGCACCGTCCGTTAAGAGTTTGGGTGTAATCTTCGATACCTCCCTCTCCATGGAGGCGCAGATTGCAGCTATAACAAAGGCGGCATTTTTTCATCTCCGCCAAGCTAAGCAGTTGGCTCCTTACCTCTCTCGCCCTGACCTAGCCACTGTGATCCATGCGACGGTCACCTCCAGACTGGATTATTGTAACTCGCTCTACGTGGGGCTGCCCTTGAGACTGACCCAGAAACTCCAGCGGGTGCAGAATGCCGCAGCGAGACTCCTTACGGGGTCTTCGCTGCGGGATCACATTCATCCGGTGCTATACCAGCTGCACTGGCTCCCGGTGGAGTACAGGATCAGGTTTAAGGTGCTGGTTTTAACCTTCAAAGCCCTACACGGCCTAGGACCCTCGTATCTACGGGACCGCCTCTCCTGGTATGCCCCACAGAGGAACTTACGGTCCTCAAATAAAAACATCTTGAAGGTCCCAGGCCACAGAGAGGTTAGGCTGGCCTCAACTAGAGCCAGGGCTTTTTCGGCTGCGGCTCCAACCTGGTGGAACGCTCTGTCACAAGAGACAAGGGCCCTGCAGGACTTGACATCTTTCCGCAGGGCCTGCAAGACAGAGCTGTTCCACCAGGCCTTTGGTTAGGGCACAGCCTGACTCCCTCCTTTGGCAATCTTTACAATACTTTAGTTTATGGTTGCCATCAATTTTGATTTTAATTAATTCTTATGATGTTTTTATAATGTTGCACTATTTTAGTGTTGTTAGCCGCCCTGAGCCCGGCTTCGGCTGGGGAGGGCGGGATATAAATAAAAATTTTTATTATTATTATTATTATTATTATTATTATTATTATTACACACTCACTCACACACACACACACACACACACACACACACACACACCCCTATAAATTATTATAACAGCGGGGAATGTCAAAATGCAGTACTGATTTTTTTGCCCATAAACTTTGCGCCATTGCTTGATGTAGCCAATGCCGTGATGTTAGAAATGCACTGTGTTCAGAGCAGGAGGTATTGATCCAAGTTTGGAATTCCCTCCTCAGTAAAAATAACATCACCACCACTACCATCATTTGCACATGTTAGCCGCTTTTTAAAACAAAAAGTAGTTTCAAAATGACTTAACAGAGATATATAAAATAAATCAGAAATCTGTAATGGAAAGTGTTTCAGGTATCTCCTCAGAAAACAGGAATGAAGTGGGGGATACTTACATGCAATCTATGCTCAATCTGTTGGGCTTTTAAAACATTATTAAAGGATTTCTACCATTTGTCTTCATGCTTTCTAAATAGTGTGCCCATTATCGTATGCAAAGTTTTGGAAGGGAGCGCAGGTTCAATCTTTGGTATGTCCATTTTTTAAAATATGTACCAGATGATTCAAAAGGCCTCCTGCTCAAGAACTTAGAGCAGGGATGGAAAACCCATAGTTGGATCAGGCCCACAGAGCCCTTTGAAACGGCCCACCAGAACCCATCTTCCTTCCCATTGCAGCACTGAGCTTGGGGGAGAGATTCTTCGCAACACAGTGCTGCGATGGAAAAGGAAGATGGAGCCTCTGATCTTCAGCAAGTGCTCTCTGGGGAGAAGCTATTGTCTTCCTGTCCATGATTTGCAACTGATGTGGAAACTGCAACAGTTGCTGAGCCAAGAGGAGCTGGAGAGACGATGATGATGAAGATAAAGATAGCATTTTCATTATTTTATTTTGAATTCATTCCATGCTTTTTGCAAAAGAGACTCAAAGATCTCTTGCGCTGATCTTAAATTAAAAAATGCCATAAAAATAAAAAGAAGGCAATAAACCATGCATGTTACTGAAAGTGTTTATCTGCCCACACAGAAAATAAATAAAAAAGTATTTATCCTTTCCCGGCCTCCTAAAAGATGAGAATCAAGTCAGGCTGCTAACAAGAAGCATCGTAGCTCATCTGCTTTAAATGCAGAAGGTTCCAGGTTCAATCCCTTACATTTCCAGGTAGGTCTGTAATATTTCAGCTGGAAAGCCTGAAAAGCTGCAGCCAATCAGTGCACACAATACTAAGCTAGGTGGTCCAAAGGCCCGACTCAAAATTAGGAAGTTTCCCAGCTTCCTAGGCAACCGAGGTCCAGAGGAGACTGAGAGACAGAAGCAGTTACTGGTTGCTGTCATCTCCTCCTTGCCCTTGTCCACTGCTAGGTCATCACTTGCAGCTGGGCCTCCCCAGGCCAGAGGGGGCTTACCTGTGGCATTATTATTATTATTATTATTATTATTATTATTATTATTCCCCAGCCACTCTGGGTGGCTTTCAACACATATAAAAACATAATAAAAAGGTTGTTGGATTGCAACTCCCATAACCCCCTTCCATTGACCACACTGGTGTATGGTTACCAGATGTCCCTGTTTCCCGAGGACAGTCCCCAGATTCACAAATCTGTCCCCGGACAAAATCCGTCCCTGGAATGTCCCCGGATTTCATTTTTCATTTGATGTCCCCGGATTTATATTTTAAGTGTTGTAGATTTATTAGTAGGGAATGAATGTTGCGTGATTGGTTCAACGGCACAAGACACATCATATGGGGACTTTGGCGAGGCAAAATGGCAGGTGCCACGGCAGTGAGCAGCTCCTGAAGCCAGCCAGAGCCAACTGCGCCACCAGGCTGACTCTGGGCTGCTGATACTGCCACCACCACCACCCCTGCCAGGGACGCCTGGTGCATCAACTGGGGGAACCGCTGACACACACCCCACGACCCAAATTGAGTCGGGAGCCCAGCAGTGCTCTGGGGCCAGGAAAACCCCGAATGCAGGGAGAAGGAGGAGAGTAGAAGGAGAAGGAAGAGAGAAAAAGAGTAAGGAGAAAAAAGAGGGGAGCCCTGACCTTGCCACGCCACTGCCGCTTCCACCGCTGAGGAGAAGAGGTAGGAGAGCACCAGGAGGGCAAGGACACGTGGCCAAGCCCAGGTCTGACCCAAGCCTACGCCACAGCGGCCAGCACTCCAAGAGAGTAGGCCAGGGCCCAGAGGAAGGCCGCGTGCCAGAGGAGACCACAGAAGAGAAGATATTATTTCCTATTTTTTTTAAAAAAAAACTTTAAAAAAATAACCGTTTCCCTTTTTAAAAAAAAAAAAAAATGTCCCCGGATTCTTTGAAAAAAATCTGGTAACTGGCTGGAACTGACGGAAGACATTGGCAAAGAAGTCCAAGGTAAATGGGAAGCTCATTGCTTGTTGTTGTTGTTTAGTCGTTTAGTTGTGTCCGACTCTTCGTGACCCCATGGACCAGAGCACACCAGGCACTCCTGTTTTCCACTGCCTCCTGCAATTTCGTCAAACTCATGCTGGTAGCTTCGAGAACACTGTCCAACCATCTCGTCCTCTGTCGTCCCCTTCTCCTTGTGCCCTCCATCTTTCCCAACATCAGGGTCTTTTCCAGGGAGTCTTCTCTTCTCATGAGGTGGCCAAAGTATTGGAGCCTCAGCTTCAGGATCTGTCCTTCCAGTGAGCACTCAGGACTGATTTCCTTAAGAATCATTGCTAGACATAGGTAAAATGACAAGCACAACAGCTGTTTGTCAAGAATTCTCCCTGCGGCTGTTTTGGATGAAAAGCTTCCAGAGAGATAAAAACTCCTAAGTTACCGGTAACAGGAATTCAGTTGTCTTCTTATCATGGTGGGAGACAGGTCCTTCAGCAAGACCAGTGCGTTTTTTTTCTGGGGGTACTCAACGGTACTCTGTACCAGCAACTTTTTTTTAATGTTAAAAGTGTGTCACTTACTGTAACAACTTCATGGTGAGTGATGGCACCTTTTTTCCTATGAAAAAGAAAAAGCACTGAGCAAGACTAATAAAGAAGGGAATTTTTTTTTTTTGGTGGGTAGCAGCAACAGCTTGAAGAGCTGATAGCCGCAGTTTAAAGAAGTGAGGCGATTAGCTTCTATAATGGGTTTCACTCTTGCTTAAATGCAGGCAGATTTGCTCGAGGGATTTCTGTGAGTGACGGAGAAGATTCCTTTCTGCAAACGCCTAGGCTTTGGACTCACAACACAATAAAAAAAGAGGAAATGCTTCCACATGCTCCCTCAAGCAGACAAAAGGAAATGTTGCCTCTGACAACGGATGAAGGACACAATATTTTTAGGTGGAAAGAAGACCTGCTTGCCTGGCAATGATGCATCACTTTTGTCTCGTTTCTGTAGGCAGCAGAGGAAGAATTTGGCCTATTGTGTATCGTTTCAATACTGCAGAACCAACACCTTCTTTTTAAATAAGGAGATAAAGGGCTAGACTCTGAAAGGACGCAGCAAGAGAAATAAAACCAGCTCTTCAGATGTTATTGTGATTGCCATCCTAAAGTGTTCCAGATGCTTTAGATTAGGAGCAGAGAAAAATAACAGTAATATTTTCTTTTCGTTTCATTTCCAAGGGCCAAGGCTACAAGAATGCCCCAGTTCCATGGAAGCACAGGCAAGCCACAAAGCCTCAGCTTTACATTTTGTCTGAAGCAAGATTCTAGTCCTTATGGTGGTGACAGCAGGCATGGAAGTACGGGCGCAACACCTAGTGAAACAGCAGGATGGCAAGGCAAATCGCTGAGTAAGATTTCTAGCGAGGCTTTAGTGTTCTTGGAGATATCTTCTCCCTTTTCCATGACTATCAGAACCAAGTTGCAGAATTTGGGTTCACTGTACAGGTTTCTTTTATTGCTATTTCCTTCTTCTTAAATAAATAGTAGACTTGTATCAGAATTTGGGGAAACTGTAGCCCTCAGAAATTGTTGGATTCCAAATGCCACCAACCCCAGACAGCGTGGTCAATCGTCAGGGATGGTGAGAATTCAACATCGTGCTGTTACAAATGTTAGAATCATAGAATCATAGAATCATAGAGTTGGAATAGACCACAAGGGCCATCGAGTCCAACCCCCTGCCAAGCAGGAAACACCATCAGAGCACTCCTGACATATGGTTGTCAAGCCTCTGCTTAAAGACCTCCAAAGTAGGAGACCACCACACTCCTTGGCAGCAAAGTCCACTGTCGAACAGCTCTTACTGTCAGGAAGCTCTTCCTAATGTTTAGGTGGAATCTTCTTTCTTGTAGTTTGGATCCATTGCTCCGTGTCCGCTTCTCTGGAGCAGCAGAAAACAACCTTTCTCCCTCCTCTATATGACATCCTTTTATATATTTGAACATGGCTATCATATCACCCCTTAACCTCCTCTTCTCCAGGCTAAACATGCCCAGCTCCCTTAGCCGTTCCTCATAAGGCATCGTTTCCAGGCCTTTGACCATTTTGGTTGCCCTCCTCTGGACACGTTCCAGTTTGTCAGTGTCCTTCTTGAACTGTGGTGCCCAGAACTGGACACAGTGCTCCAGGTGAGGTCTGACCAGAGCAGAATACAGTGGCACTATTACTTCCCTTGATCTAGATGCTATACTCCTATTGATGCAGCCCAGAATTGCATTGGCTTTTTTAGCTGCCGCGTCACACTGTTGGCTCATGTCAAGTTTGTGGTCAACCAAGACTCCTAGATCCTTTTCACATGTACTGCTCTCAAGCCAGGTGTCCCCCATCTTGTATTTGTGCCTCTCATTTTTTTTGCCCAAGTGCAATACTTTACATTTCTCCCTGTTAAAATTCATCTTGTTTGTTTTTGCCCAGCTCTCTAATTTGTCAAGGTCGTTTTGAAGTGTGATCCTGTCCTCTGGGGTGTTAGCCACCCCTCCCAGTTTGGTGTCATCTGCAAATTTGATCAGGATGCCCTTGAGTTCATCATCCAAGTCGTTGATAAAGATGTTGAATAAGACCGGGCCCAAGACAGAACCCTGTGGCACCCCACTAGTCACTCTTCTCCAGGATGAAGAGGAACCATTGATGAGCACCCTTTGGGTTCGGTCAGTCAGACAGTTACAAATCCACTGAGTGGTAGCATAGTCAAGACCGCATTTTACCAGCTTCTTTACAAGAATATCATGGGGCACCTTGTCAAATGCCTTACTGAAATCAAGGTAGGCTATATCCACTGAGTTCCCTTCATCTACCAGGCTTGTAATTCTGTCAAAAAACGAGATCAGGTTAGTCGGACATGACTTATTTTTCAGAAATCCATGCTGACTATTGGTGATCACAGCATTCCTTTCTAGGTGCTCACAGACTGTTTTCTTAATGATCTGCTCCAGAATCTTCCCTGGTATTGATGTCAGACTGACTGGGCGGTAATTATTTGGGTCCTCTCTTTTCCCCTTTTTGAAAATAGGGACAACATTTGCCCTCCTCCAGTCTGCCGGGACTTCGCCTGTTCTCCAGGAATTCTCAAAGATGACTGCCAGTGGTTCTGAGATCACATCTGCCAGTTCTTTTAATACTCTTGGATGCTGTTCATCTCTCCCTGGAGACTTGAATACATCTAAACTAGCCAAGTATTCTTGTACTATCTCCTTAGTTATTCTGGGCTGTGTTTCCTTTGCTGAATCATTTGCTCCAAATTCTTCAGGTCGGGCATTGTTTTCTTTATTGGAGAAGACTGAGGCAAAGAAGGCATTGAGGAGTTCAGCCCTTTCTGTGTCCCCTGTTTGCATTTCACCATCTTCTCCTCTGAGTGACCCCACTGTTTCTTTGTTCTTCCTTTTGCTACGAACATACCCATAAAAACCTTTTTTCGGTCAGCACAAGTTTTCTGCTTGTTCGACAGAATGATCCACCCTGTAGTATTTGGGTGGAGGGTGGTATAGAAACTAAATAATAATAATAATAATAATTAATAATAATAATAATAATAATAATGCATTTTAGCCTCAAAGAAAAGCAAGTTTAGTGCAGCCCAGAGGGGTGACCCCAGAGTTTACTTGCACATTCCTTTTTCACAATCCAGGATCACCAATCTTTATGGGTCAGTGGGAACATCTGGAATTTTGACATAGTGCCATGGGCACCAGTCACAAACTGGCTGCCATGGTGGTGTGGCATAACACAAAATGGCTGCCGCATCTGAAAATCAGGGACACAAAATGGTGCTAGCCCATCAACTGCTTCATTAGGGGGAGATATTGCAGATATTAATATTGCTTAGCTTAAAGCAATTGGATGCATAAAAACAGATTCCTCTTGAAATAAAAGTTGTTCAGACCCATAAATATGATTCAAAGCTTTACCCCCAGAACTTCCAAACAGGTACAAAAACAAATCAATGATACATCCAAATAATTCCATGAGGCAGATGCTTGTCCAAGGTTAGGCTCAACATCTTCTTAGAAATATAATTCCAAACAGACCTAAAATCAAAGGTCTCTCTCTCCTTACAGCCTCTATTAGCCTGGAGAGACACATTTGCACATTCTTCTCCCACTGTGACTGGGAACAAAAGACAAAAGGCAGCTCCCTTCAAAATGTCTATTTGCAACTGAATACCTCTAACACGTGATCTAAGGTTAAACACTCATGTGTAAAAGCAGAGTACAGCAACAGTTAATTATTAACCCAGCTAGAAGCTTGGAGAGCTCTTTTTAGCTTTAGTATTCCCCAACAGAATTTTCCAACGTTAAATATTTCAGCAATATACATACTGGCAGTCTCCATTTCAGTGCGCAATTAAACAATTATACTTAACGGGGAAAGGCACACATATGAGCTGCCAGTGTGCTTGCTTATGGAAGGAATTCACTTGCACTTCTCCTTTGTTCAGAACAGATGGGAGGATGGGTATCTAAACCTGGCATCCAATGAAATAAGGGCATGTTTAAGGGTGATAATAATAATATTAATAATAATAAGGCTGAACCAGGGCAAACTGCAACTGAGCAGGAAGAGCACACGGACTCTCATTTTTTTTAATTTTACGGGATATTTACGGACACCTTTTGTGGGCACTGTAGGAGGTACTGGCAGGCACACTGGTGCCCATGGGCACCAGATTGGAGGCAACTGCTCATCTGTCACTAGTCCTCGCTGACTGAACTTTATCTGTATACTACAGCCTTCGCCAAGCTGCTACCCTCCAGGACTTGTTGGACTACAACTCCCATCATGCTGTGCTGACGGGCTGATGGGAGTTGGAGTCCAAAACATCTGGAGGGCAATCAATTGGCAAAGACTGCTTTATGCCTAACTATCTTTAGTACCCAGCTCTGCTACGATAGATGATCCATGTTAAATCCCATTAGCATTCGGAGCAGAACACAGATGGTGGCTGAGATGGGGGAGCAGAGAGGGAGAGAGGCCATTAGGGGGAAGGGAAGGGACACAAGAAAACCCATAAGTTTAAATCACTAGGAGTGAATTAAACTTTCAATTACGATGCCCA
Source organism: Podarcis bocagei (assembly GCF_964188305.1). Lineage (NCBI taxonomy): Eukaryota > Metazoa > Chordata > Lepidosauria > Squamata > Lacertidae > Podarcis > Podarcis bocagei. The sequence goes on from NC_138127.1 coordinate 93,382,961, forward strand.
GCAAGGAGAAAAAAGGAGCACTCGGTTTTAATAACCCATCTAAACAGCAGCAGCAACACCACATTGCAAAACTTTAGTTACACGCAACCTGGAATTCCGAAGGCGCAACGGTCAGCTTTCTTTCATACACCTTACAGCTTTGATGGATTGACTAGATAGCTGGTAAGCGAAACCATCCATCTTGGAAGCAGCCTAGTAAATGAAGAAAAGGGGTGGGGAGCTAACTGTATTCTTCCCAGTGCAGAGTCGCTCTGGGCTTTCTGTGAAACTGCACCGTCATTGTCTTTACCTCATCAATCAACCCAAGCAGGCCTTGCCAATGGCTGCTGTGAGCACACCTGAGCTCGGAAGCCAGGGAAACTTTTTCAGGTTCAGGAGCATCCCTGGCCAATTGTCATGAAGCCTGGTGTCCCTGTTTGATGACCCAAACTGCCAAGAAAGTGCGTCCATAGGGCTGCAGCCCTGCAAGCTTTTCATTAGCATATTAAAAGCATTCAAAGTAATGCTGTGCAGCAGAGTACTATCAGTGCATGTGTCACATTATAGAGGACAGTCCCTGCCCTGAAAAACTTACAGGGGGAAAGGAAGAGGGAGAGGAGTACAGTAGGGTTGCCGTTTTTCAAAAAGTGAAATCCGTCCAGATTTTCCCAGACTTATTTTTTTTGCTTCTGACTACAGTCTTCCGGGTATGACAGGGAAATTCTGGACGTACAGCAACCCTAAAATAGGAAAGAAATGTTATTTTGATTCTACATACTTTGACTTGGTGACAGGCTGAGTTGCAACTCTTCATGGAAACAGAGGGTTGTGTGATTAATTTTGTTATGTTTATAATTATGCAATGTTTTTCATGATGTAAGTCACCATGAGCATGGTTTGAACTACGGAAAAGCAGCATGCATATAAGATGATGTATGTATGTATGCATGTACAGTGGTACCTCGCAAGACGAATGCCTCGCAAGACAAAAAACTCGCTAGACGAAAGGTTTTTTCGTCCGCGATTTGCCTCGCAAGACGAATTTCCCTATGGGCTTGCTTCGCAAGACGAAAACGTCTTGCGACTTTGTTAAGCCGTTTAAACCGTGCTTCACAAGACGAAAAATTCGCTAGACGGCAAAACTCGCGGAACGAATTAATTTCGTCTTGCGAGGCACCACTGTAGTTCAACTTGCTCGCTGGCTACTCTAGAAGATGCCTTTAGCAATTAATTACTTCGCTTTTATGCTAAGTGCTTGTGGTTTTGCACACAATGTGATGAGTAAGTAAGTACACCAGAGTCATTTAGCAACTTTAATTGGTTCCTGGGTAAAGGTTTCTGTTGTTTAATAGCACCACATCTGTTCTGTACAGTTCATTAAAGCAATTCTAAGATGCAGCGGACCTTGCCACACCTTTGCCATTGTTTAACCCATTTACCAGCATTTATATATGAATCTGCGTCACGGTTTTTGTGGCTAAATGCGCTTCAGTTTATTAGAGAAGTGTAGGGCATGATCTGGCCAAAGCTAAGCACTTCTGAGTCCTATTAATTTCAATGCGGAGAGTGGTAACTGAAGCACACGCCTCACTCTCCTGTTGAAAAGCGATGACACTAACCAAGCAACCCTAAGCCCCAATGTTGATGGCTGGGTGGGGAAGGGGGACAAGTTAGGGCGGTGCGCAGTCAGCCCTCCTCTGGTCTCTGTCAGCAAAGAGGAGTGATGTTGAGGCAGCGCCTCTGCAACAGAGGTTCCCAGTTCCTCCAAGGTGAGTGGCACTCCTTCACACAGTGCATTGTTGAATCGTGGGATTTGCTCCCACATGATGAAGTGATGACAACCAACTTGGATGGCTTAAAAAAAGAGAGAGAGAGAGCATTAGGGAAATTTATGGAAGATAGAGCTACCAGTGGCTACCAACTGCAATAATAATAATAATAATTTATTATTATTTATACCCCGCCCATCTGGCTGGGTTTCCCCAGCCACTCTGGGCGGCTTCCAACAAAATATTAAAATACAGTAATGCATCAAACATTAAAAGTTTCCCTAAACAGGGGTGCCTTCAGATGTCTTCTGAAAGTCTGGTAGTTGTTCTCTTTGAAATCTGGTGGGAGGGCATTCCGCAGGGCGGGTGCCACTACCTAGAAGGCCCTCTGCCTGGTTCCCCGTAACTTGGCTTCTTGCAGTGAGGGAACCACCAGAAGGCTAAAAGGAAAGGGAGTTCATGATGGCTGGGAGTTTGTTAAGAGGGAGATAGTAAAAGCACAACGTCAGGCAATACCAATGAGACGGAAACATGGCTATCTAAAGAACTTTTAACTGAGTTAAGATTAAAAAAGGATGTGTACAAAAAATGGAAAAGGGGGGAAACCACCAAAGAGGAATTCAAACAAATAGCCAGCACGTGTAGACACAAAGTCAGGAAAGCTAAAGCACAGAATGAACTCAGGCTTGCTAGAGAGGTTAAAAGCAACAAAAAAGGCTTTTATGGGTATGTTCGTAGCAAAAGGAAGAACAAAGAAACAGTGGGGTCACTCAGAGGAGAAGATGGTGAAATGCAAACAGGGGACACAGAAAGGGCTGAACTCCTCAATGCCTTCTTTGCCTCAGTCTTCTCCAATAAAGAAAACAATGCCCGACCTGAAGAATTTGGAGCAAATGATTCAGCAAAGGAAACACAGCTCAGAATAACTAAGGAGATAGTACAAGAATACTTGGCTAGTTTAGATGTATTCAAGTCTCCAGGGAGAGATGAACTGCATCCAAGAGTATTAAAAGAACTGGCAGATGTGATCTCAGAACCACTGGCAGTCATCTTTGAGAATTCCTGGAGAACAGGCGAAGTCCCGGAAGACTGGAGGAGGGCAAATGTTGTCCCTATTTTCAAAAAGGGGAAAAGAGAGGACCCAAATAATTACCGCCCAGTCAGTCTGACATCAATACCAGGGAAGACTCTGGAGCAGATCATTAAGCAAACAGTCTGTGAGCACCTAGAAAGGAATGCTGTGATCACCAATAGTCAGCATGGATTTCTGAAAAATAAGTCATGTCAGACGAACCTGATCTCGTTTTTTGACAGAATTACAAGCCTGGTAGATGAAGTGAACGCAGTGGATGTAGCCTACCTTGATTTCAGCAAGGCATTTGACAAGGTGCCCCATGATATTCTTGTAAAGAAGCTGGTAAAATGCGGTCTTGACTATGCTACCACTCAGTGGATTTGTAACTGGCTGACTGACCGAACCCAAAGGGTGCTCATCAATGGTTCCTCTTCATCCTGGAGAAGAGTGACTAGTGGGGTGCCACAGGGTTCTGTCTTGGGCCCGGTCTTATTCAACATCTTTATCAACGACTTGGATGATGGACTCAAGGGCATCCTGATCAAATTTGCAGATGACACCAAATTGGGAGGGGTGGCTAACACCCCAGAGGACAGGATCACACTTCAAAACAACCTTGACAGATTAGAGAACTGGGCAAAAACAAACAAGATGAATTTTAACAGGGAGAAATGTAAAGTATTGCACTTGGGCAAAAAAAATGAGAGGCACAAATACAAGATGGGGGACACCTGGCTTGAGAGCAGTACATGTGAAAAGTATCTAGGAGTCTTGGTTGACCACAAACTTGACATGAGCCAACAGTGTGACGCGGCAGCTAAAAAAGCCAATGCAATTCTGGGCTGCATCAATAGGAGTATAGCATCTAGATCAAGGGAAGTAATAGTGCCACTGTATTCTGCTCTGGTCAGACCTCACCTGGAGCACTGTGTCCAGTTCTGGGCACCACAGTTCAAGAAGGACACTGACAAACTGGAACGTGTCCAGAGGAGGGCAACCAAAATGGTCAATGGCCTGGAAACGATGCCTTATGAGGAACGGCTAAGGGAGCTGGGCATGTTTAGCCTGGAAAAGAGGAGGTTAAGGGGTGATATGATAGCCATGTTCAAATATATAAAAGGATGTCACATAGAGGAGGGAGAAAGGTTGTTTTCTGCTGCTCCAGAGAAGCTGACACGGAGCAATGGATCCAAACTACAAGAAAGAAGATTCCACCTAAACATTAGGAAGAACTTCCTGACAGTAAGAGCTGTTCGACAGTGGAATTTGCTGCCAAGGAGTGTGGTGGAGTCTCCTACTTTGGAGGTCTTTAAGCAGAGGCTTGACAACCAGGAGTGCTCTGATGGTGTTTCCTGCTTGGCAGGGGGTTGGACTCGATGGCCCTTGTAGTCTCTTCCAACTCTATGATTCTATGATTCTATGATTCTAAGGCCCTCAGCGCTGGACCTCAGTGTCCACATAGAATGATCAAAATAAAAAAATTCCTTCCTGTAGCACCTTAAAGACCAACTAAGTTAGTTCTTGGTATAAGCTTTCGTGTGCATGCACACTTCTTCAGATACATAGAATGATGGCTCTGTTCTGCCTCCAGTGTCCGAGTCGATATACAGTGGTACCTCTGGTTAAGGAACTTAATTCGTTCTGGAGGTGCGTTCTTAACCTGAAACCGTTCTTAAGCTGAGGTACCACTTTAGCTAATGGGGCCTCCCGATGCTGTCGTACGATTTCTGTTCTCATCTTGAGGTAAAGTTTTTAACCCAAGGTACTACTTCTGGGTTAGCAGAGTCTGTAACCCAAAGTGTTTGTAACCCGAGGTGTTTGTAACCCAAGGTACCACCGTACTATTGAATATCAGCTGCAGGGAATCCAAAATGGAGAGAGTGATGTTCTCTCTCCCCACCCCCTCAGGCTAACTTTGATAGGTGGGCAGGACAACCCACCTGCCTTCGTTATGTCTTCGCAGCAGATCCATCACCGTCTCCTGATGTGTGGCATCAGCTGTGTGAGGCCAGTGGGTATGTATTTGGGGAAATGGCTTTGTGGGCCAAATCTGGTCTGCAGCCAGGAGGCTCCCGACCCCTGGGCTATAGGAGGCCCTTCTTTGCAGCTGGCAGAGGCAGCTCATGGTCAGAACCCTCCCTGATGCGAAGATGGGAAGCTTCATTTCACGCTCCGGCAGGGCTGGAAAGGGGGTGTCGGAAGCAGTCCTCCTTTTCACCTGATCCCCCAACTATCCTGAAACTGACTGGAAATCTGCACCAGCCCTGGAGCTGCCATAGTTATTTCCCTCCTCCCCAGCTGCAGGCCATGGGAGGGAAATTAAGAAATATTTGTCTATGGCAGGGTAAGGAACAAGCGACCACCACCACCTTCTGCCTGGCTGGTATCAGCCATTCCTGCTTGGGAATTAGTGGTTTTCATTTAAAAGTGCATAACTCAGGCTAATAATAATAATAATAATAATAATAATAATATAGTAATTTATTATTTAATAAATTATTAAATAAGTGTACCCATGGGTGCCTCTTCCCCTCAGTGATGTAGCGTGGGTTGCCAGCACCTAGGGCAGCATGGAGGGGAGATAGCAGGGCGGGAAGCAGATGGAGTCCGCATGCGCATTCAACTGCCTAATGGCGTCCGCATCACCCAGGAGATTGCAGCTGCAGAGATAAGAAAATAAGGATCTGGCAACTTCTGTTTCAGTGTATCTGAAGAAGTGTGCATGCACACGAAAGCTCATACCAAGAACTAACTTAGTTGGTCTTTAAGGTGCTACTGGAAGGAATTTTTTTATTTTAAGAAAATAAGAGTTGTTCCATTGACTGGAGAGCTCACTTCTTGGTTTGCATGGAGAAGCCCAGTGGCAGAAGTGCACAGCTGTATTGAGGCAGCACCTGGTGTTGAAATTTTGCGCTCCCTTACAATTTTGTGCCTGGGGCAACTGCCCCTTTGTCGTCGTCGTCCCCCCCCCCATGTTACACCACTGCTTCTCTCCTCCTCCTCTCTTGTCCTAAGATGAGTTGTGCATTTTCAAGGCTGTGACTTGTATTTTTCTCCATCTCATGTGAGTGAATAATGACCATTTCCCAGACTTCCATGAGATTTTAGTAGAAAAGTTAAGTTGGGTTGTTGAAGACTTTTATGATTATAGATCATATTGTTGATGTGCTTTAAAGTTGTTGTTTTTTTAAATGTGGTTTGTTCTATTGATTACCCCAGATGTTGTATTATCTAGACTCCTTTGGAGCCCAGGGGGGGAAAGATGTCCGTGCAACTCTCAAAAAAGAAATGAATTGTCTCTGAGATCACACAGCAGCTGTGCTTGCTTTTGCACTGAGAATCTTGAACTTAAAAAGAGCAAATAACTTTTCTCGCTGCTGTGCCTAAATGCTGAATAATGTTGTCCATGGTTAGCTTGGTCTTGCGTCTGACCCACATGCAAGTGAAGTTAGAAGTGTGTGTGTGTGTGTGTGTGTGTGTGTGTGTGTGTGTGTGTGAGAGAGAGAGAGAGAGAGAGAGAGAGAGAGAGAGAGAGAGAGTGCCAGAGGTGAGATAAGCAACAGCAGCTTAATTTCCTTTGAGAGATGGGTTTTCAGCAGCAGAATTTCATATACACTGGGTTTGGAGATGGGGGGGGGGGAAAGAAGAGAGGGGAAAGAAAGCATTGTTAATTACATTACTCAGAAATCAATGTTGTTCTTTGAAGGTGCACATGAAAGAGTAGACAAAAGAGCCGAAACAATGGCACTGTTTAATTAAAAACAATCGTGGGCTATCTTGGTGACAAAACGATCACATTGGTGCTTGAGGAGAGAAGCTGCTGTGCTCAAGAGACTTCCTCCGGAACTTCTCATGGAAATAACCCGGGAGGCATTGAAAGCAGAGGTTGTCAACCAGGTCCCTACCACCCACTAGTGGGCGTTTCAGGATTCTAGGTGGGCGGTGGGGGGGTTCTACGGCACAAGCTGAATCCTCCTTCCATCGAGCCCTGGTGGGCGGTGAGGAAATTTTACCATCAAGAAAGATGCATTAGTGGGCGGTAGGTATCAAAAGGTTGACTACCCCTGATTTCAGTTGTTCCATTGTGAGGTCTTACTTGTCTGTTGCAAGTGTGGAGGAGCTGATCATAGAACTGAAGAGGTGGAGGTGGACTGTGAGGATCATGAAGTCCAACCCCTCCAATGCAAGAACCTCAACTCAAGCACCTAGGACAGACGGCCACCCAGGTCTCTGCTCTCAAGGAGCCTACAATCTGAGACAGACCATGGAGAAGCCGCAGAACGAGGAAGGGAGAAACTGGGGAGGGATGAAAAAATGAGGGCAAATGCCAGTAGATCAAGCGTGGGGAACTTTTGGTCATCCAGATGCAGCTGACCTAGAACTCCTATGAGCACTAGCTGGCATAGGCAATCATTAAAGATGATGGGAGTTGTGGTCCAAAGGGGGAAAAGGCCATGCAAAATGTCTGATTTAATTCCAAACACCTATGGTACAAAACTTAAAAAATAGACAGCATCTTAAAAAGCAGAGACATCACCTTGCCAACAAAGGTCCGTATAGTTAAAGCTATGGTTTTCCCTGTAGTGATGTATGGAAGTGAGAGCTGGACCATAAAGAAGGCTGGTCGCCGAAGAATTGATGCTTTTGAATTATGGTGCTGGAGAAGACTCTTGGGAGTCCCATGGACTGCAAGAAGATCAAACCTCTCCATTCTGAAGGAAATCAGCCCTGAGTGCTCACTGGAAGGACAGATCCTGAAGCTGAGGCTCCAGTACTTTGGCCACCTCATGAGAAGAGAAGACTCCCTGAAAAAGACCCTGATGTTGGGAAAGACTGAGGGCACAAGGAGAAGGGGACGAGAGAGGGCGAGATGGCTGGACAGTGTTCTCGAAACTACCAGCATGAGTTTGACCAAACTGCAGGAGGCAGTGGAAGACAGGAGTGCCTGGCGTGCTCTGGTCGATGGGGTCACGAAGAGTCGGACACGACCAAACGACTAAACAACAATGCTACATATGTAAACCAGCTGCAAACCCATTTAGTTCTCCCAAGGAGGTATTCTGGAAACTAGTTCTGTAACTGAAACAGGGAAATCGAAATAATTTGCAACAGTGTCCGAAGCTTGACACCTCCCTGGGGTTGGTGATGGAGGAGGAAGATGGGAAGTCATGAGAAGTAAACTAGCTTCAGACCAGGAGACAGAATTGTGGTGTAGAGATGGCCCTGGTTTCCAGAGCATTAAGCCAAGCCATGAATCCGGTTGCCTGTAAGATTAGAAGGGGCTGTAACAGCTTGGAAGAGAGCGAGTTGCTCAAGTTAATTGTGCAGTGCAAACATAACGGGCTAGGCCTCAGGGAGAGACAAAAGGGATAAGTAGCCTTTATGATCTCATCAATTCATTTGCCATACTGTGGGCTTTATTAAGAAGTCAACATATCATGGCTAAAGAAACCCAGCATTTCTTATACGATAATCAAAAACTGCATCTAGGGGGCAACACAGTATTTTCTTCTTTGATTTGTCTCACTTATTTGGATCTCTTTCTTTTTTTAAAAAAAGTGAATGAGGGGTATTTTAAAAAGCAGGGCTTATTTTGCATGATCTCTTAAGCACCTCTTGACACAGTGCTTGCCAAGCAAACACCACCTTCAGTCGCTAAATGCACAGTTGTGAGCCAGTGTGATGTACTGGTTAGAGTGCTGGATTAAGACCTCAGAGACCATGGTTTGAATCCCCATTAAGCCACTGGGTGACCTGAGGCCAGTCACTGTTGCTCGGTCTAACCTACCTCACAGGGTTGTTGTGTGTTGGGTTTTTTGACTACGTGCCATTCTGTGCAGCTTCACACAGAGTTGATTAAGTGTTGGCCAACAGCCAAGATGACTGAGCAGAGAGGAGTTATCTGCCTGGAGATATGGGACCCTGGCAACAGCTTTACCATTGGTTGAATCACAGGCATGGTGATTTATGACCTTACTGACTGGAATGTGTTTGTTGGTCAGTGTGGTGTTCTGAGAGTCGCTTGGAGTTTGTTAAGAGAGAGCTAGTAAAGATCCGTGTATCTGTTTATGTATATAGTAACTTGCAGAGTCTGCTGTAAAAAACAAACAACTCTAAGTAACCAAGTTACTAGTAGCAGCGTCTGGTTCCTGCTTCGTCCATCCTGCCTGCAACTGATTGCTTTCTGGAACTCTGCGTATGCTCTGATAAGATCTGGCTAAGGTCCTGCAACAGGTCAAAGTTGCAAAACACCAACATGAGGTTAAAATGACGGAGTTGGGGGAAGCGTATATGCCCCACTGATCTCCTTGGAGGAAAAGTGGGACTGTAGTAGTAATAATAATGGATAGCTCGGTTGGTTAGAGCTTGGTGTTGATAATGGCAAGGTTGTGGGTTCAATCCTCATATACCAGCATTGCAGGGAGTTGGACTGGATGATCCTCAGGGTGCCTTCCAACTCTACAATTCTGTGATATCCCAGTCAAAACTTGAAATGGCAGACAGAGATGTTGTCCAATGTCAACAGGGCTCAAGGCTATTTCCCCACCTTACTCCTGGCTTCAGTCACTTGTTTGGCACAGAGGGCACAGAGAGAGCCTAAAAAGGGCACTGCACAATGCTTCTGCAAATGTGAATTTAACTTCAAGATAAGGCCTTCTTCTTGAGAAGTCCTTCCCAAAATATGGTACACGTAACCCTCAGGGGTACATCAAATGGTACAGGCAGAGTTTTTATTTTATTTCCTCATAGCGACAGAAAACATTTCAAAGAAGAAGAGAAGAAGAGGAGAAGTTTGGATTTGATATCCCATTTTATCACTACCCAAAGGAGTCTCAAAACGGCTAACATTCTCCTTTCCCTTCCTCCCCCAAAACAAACACTGTGAGGTGAGTGGGGCTGAGAGACTTCAGAGAAGTGTGACTAGCCCAAGGTCACCCAGCAGCTGCAGGTGGAGGCGCGGAGACGCGAACCCGGTTCATCAGATTACGAGTCTACCACTCTTAACCACTACACCACACAGACAAAAAACAAAAGATGCATTATTAAAATGACCCCCAAATTATCTTTGCCTTAGAAGGCGTAAAACAGTAAGAGTAAACTCTCAAAGGGTTATTGTAAATTTGGGAAATAGTGCTCTAGTGAAAAGGGGCAGGGAAATGGTTTGGAGCTAGTTCTTGATTTTTGTTTGAGAGAGGCGTGCTTCCTAGGAGGGAGCTGCCTGCCCCAGCTGCATTTTTTGGAAACAGGATAGAGCAGGGATGGAGAACCCTGCAGACGTTGCTGGGCTCATCATACTTGACTGTTGGCCATGCTGGCTGCGGCTGATGGGAGCCAAACAGGCTCTGGAGGGCCACAGGAGGGATACAGGATTAGCTGTCTGCAGGCAGGAATTCATGCAATCATCGCACCCACCATACGAGCAGAGCAATTGTGTTCTCAGGCTTGGAGAAGGAAGGAAAGCTCTCCTTCTTCACTGTTCTCTCAGAGAAACCTGATTCAGTTCACTGTCACGACACTGCAGCATCTTTTCAGAAGAGCAGTAACCTACAGAACTGCGTGTTGGAAGTCACAGGCAAGACGCAGGGAGTCTGCTGGCATTTCTAAGGGCTCCAGCTAATCTCTGGCATAATCAGCCGGCATGTTATATGCTGATGGATTCCACACTGCTCTGAGAGCTGTTGCAGCAGTCAATGTTTTATTTATTGAATGAAGACCTCCCTAATTGAATTAGGTTGCTACTGTGAGATGCTTACCAGGACATCAGCAAAAGGAGATTGAGGGCTACTGCTTATTCATCCCAGCGCTGGGGTGTAATGAGCTATTGAACCAGCCATGAAAATGATGCGAGTTTGAGTTGTGTGGTCATGATTCAGTTAAATAGCATCTTCAGTCAATTTACATTACTGTAACTGCTTCGCATTATCCTAGGAATTAAAATCTGGCTGTTCTTTGCTGGCCAAGGTTAAATTGCAGTGAAATACGTTAAACGGTAAGCAGAGATGCATAGCTGGGTGAGAAACAACAGAGACAGGCTGAAATTTATCAAAAAAATGTTTTTCGATAATTTATTTCTGCAGATTTTCTTTTTCAAGCTTCCCCCGAGTTAGAGTTGAGATGAAATTTCTCAGCAGACTTGAGAGAATGTATGAGGGGTTGTTTTTTTTTGCTCTACCAGGAGGAAAGCAGCCAATTTGCAGATTTTTTCTGAACGTTTTCATCACACACCTCTTTCCTTATCTTGGAACAGGCAGTCATTTCACCATTGCTAAGCCCTGGAATGACCTTAGGCCCCAAGCAGGGCTCCCCCCCCCCGGAGGTACTTGAGGGTTCGCCGCAGCGGCATCATTTCCCCCCCCCCCCCAAGAAAAGCACTGTTTAAAAGTGTGGAACTTACTGTAACAGGGACGCGGGTGGCGCTGTGGTCTAAACCAGTGTTTTTCAACCTTTTTTGGGCAAAGGCACACTTGTTTCACGAAAAAAATCACTAGGCACACCACCATTAGAAAATGTTAAAAAATTTAACTCTGTGCCTATATTGACTATATATAAACTTACCGGGCTGCTGCTGCTGCACAGGGCTGGACTCACTCGTCTCTCTTCCGAGACCCGACCGTGACCGACTGGTTCCAGATGACCTCCTCACCTCACGCTGCACCTGCGGCCTGGTCTGGATCCGGATGCGGTCTCTCTGCAGTGCCAACTCCCGTCGAGTCCTGGTCTCCGTCTGTCTCCTCCTGCTCCGGTCCTCCTGGTGACTCGAGTCGCAACGTCTTCTTCTCTCCGCTGCTGCGCACACTATGCTCGGCCGGGAAGGAAGTCGGAAGTCTGGACCAATCACAGCCCGGACATCAGAAAAGTGGTGGGTGTCCCCCTGAGGAGCGCCAGTCGGCGCCCCTGCTGGCCGAGGGTGGGGTCAAAAACCCCACCCCACCCATACCCAGGACACAGTCCGGCGCCCGCCTAGTGGGCGAAAATTTGACTTTTTTTTTTAAAAAAAAAAATCTTTCGAATTTTTCAATTTTTCCCACGGCACACCAGGCAACATCTCGCGGCACACTAGTGTGCCACGGAACAGTGGTTGAAAAACACTGGTCTAAACCACAGAGCCTAGGATTGCCGATCAGAAGGTCGGTGGTTCGAATCCCCGCGACGGGGTGAGCTCCTGTTGCTCAGTCCTAGCTCCTGCCAACCTAGCAGTTTGAAAGCACGTCAAAGTGCAAGTAGATAAATAGGTACCGCTCTGGTGGGAAGGTAAACGGTGTTTCCATGTGCTGCTCTGGTTTGCCAGAGGTGGCTTAGTCATGCTGGCCACATGACCTGGAAGCTGTACGCCAGCTCCCTCGGCCAATAAAGCGAGATGAGCACCGCAGCCCCAGAGTCGGCCACGACTGGACCCTTTACCTTTACCTTTACTTACTGTAACAGCATCATGGGTAGTACTGGCACTTTTTTTCTAGAAGAAAGGCATTAGCTGAGCATCATGGAGGACCCAAGATGGTATAATGGCTGCCAGTGTAGTTGTTGCTCCTGCCACCTGCAACATCATTATCAGCAGAAAAGCGAGAGAGAGAGAAACATGGTTTGGGAAGGCTAATGGTGAGCACCACCTCAATAAACTGTTGGAAATTTCCTCCCCTACCTGGAGCGATTTGGTGAAATGCTTTCTCTCCTCCCCCACCAATTTCTCTGCACAGAGTGGAGGCCATTTGCACACAGCTGTACCCTGACCCGTTGGGTGATTTGAGATTCCCACCTCCCAGCAAAATGCCACCCTCACCCATTTTTACTAGCAAATAGTAGCGACACACAATGGAGGGAAGCGGGTGCAGATCTGCTGCCCCTCCCAGCTCTCCACAACCTGCCGCCCGAGGCAGCCACCTCACCTTGCCTCATGGGTGGGCCAGCTCCGGGGGAAACCATGGCCTAGGGGTCCCAATGTACCCTTCCTCCAGTGGGGCAGTGGAGCCACATTGCTTACCTGCATTTCCAACATGGAGGTCACTGCCCACAGCCAACCAGAGGTTGAGTCAAACGGCTTGCACTGCACTGAACTCTCTGCCACCTCGCCCTTCCTCTTGGTTATGGGCAGTAGCCCTCATATTGGGAAGAGAGGTGAGCAGTGCTGGCCCTGCCTCCCCTTAGTTTCCAGTGTGCAAAGGTTTTTTTTCAAAATAATAATAATAATAATAATAATAATAATAATAATACACTGCCCATCTGGCAGGGTTTCCCCAGCCACTCTGTAAGTATTTAGTCATGGCAACCCCAAATTGCAGTATGAAATAGTTCAGCTTAGACACATTTATGAACTCAGTGGAAAGTAGGTTGAAGCTAGAGTAGAGGGAGCTGTTCGTGGTGAGTTCCGGCACCTTTTTCTTCTAGGAAAGTAGCGCTGAATATCTGTCAGTATACAGTGAGTCCTATTTTCCTTCAGTTCCTGCATCCAAACCTAAATGAAGGTGGCATCCACGAATTTAAAACAGTCAACCCGACACGCTTGACAGTCCGTGGCAGCCAGTTACAAGCTATCTGCACCATGATTTGAACTTGGAAGTGCAGGGCCGAGATAAATGAACAATTATCAGGGGTGTGTTTAACATGGCAGCATTTAAGTGAACACAGTACAGATAGGAGCTGTGAAATTGAAGTGGCACCGGTGTATCTGCAGGCAATTAATAAGGCATGGCAGGCATCAGTTATAATGGCCTCATTCATTATAATGTCACCCATGCTTAATGAGATAAAATGTTTACACTTTAGATCCTAGTACTGGGGGGTGGGGGGTGGCGGTGTACAGCAGTGTGGGAAATACTAGTTGGGAAGATACTGGATGTCAGGCCAGAATAGCCCCAGATTTTGATCTCCCCAGGATTAAGATCAGGATCAGGTGAGGAAGGATCACAGCAGGGCAGGGTTGTTTACCTAGCTTCTGTCATGACTGGTTGGATACAGAGGAATAATAATAATAATAATAATAATAATAATAATAATAATAATAATAATAATTTTTATTTATACCCCGCCCTCCCCAGCCAAGACCGGGTTCAGGACGGCTAACACCAAATATAAAAACAATTGATTGAAATACAGCTTAAAAAACAAGATTAAAATACAACATTAAAACATTAAAATACAGCCTCATTTCAGTGGAAACTCAATCAAAAACTTTTTTGGGGATAAAATTTCAAGTCTTCACCAAGGCTAACTCTCCAGACTGGTCCTACATGGGTCAGAAAAAAGCCAGGGAAGTCCCCAAATAGGAGTTCCAACCCAGAAAGAGAAAGGAAAAAAGAAAGAGGGGGAGGGAATCAAATTGATTCCAAGCCAAAGGCCAGGCGGAACAATTCTGTCTTACAGGCCCTGCGGAAAGAAATCAGATCCTGCAGCACCCTGGTCACATGAGGCAGAGCGTTCCACCAGGCTGGGGAGGAACCAGCTGGGGAACTGCCAAAGGAAGAAGGCTCAGAGTCCAAGAAGTGATGGTGGAACAACAATGGTCAGAGGGAGAAGATTGGGAAGAAGAGGTGTTGGAAAGTGAGGAGGTAACAGGGCTTAGTGAGCTGGGAGAGTCCGTGGCAGAGAGAAGTCCAGAATCAGAGGCAGAAGCCGAAACCAGAGAATGGGAGGAGGGAGGCCAAGAGGCAGAGAGGAGTCAGGCTGGTAAAGAGTCACGAGTGTCTCCCCCTTCTGCTGCAACAAGCTCCCCTCCCTGATTGTCTCCCAGACGCAGAAGATGCATGAAAAGGGCAGAGGTTGGTTGCACACAGCTACAGTTTGTGCTCAGTGGCTATTAGCGGTTATAATATATGTTATCAAACTCTGTGCTGAGAATGGTTACCCTAGACTGCAAGTGAGAAAAGACGGCACAGATTGTGTCTGAAGAGGTTTCTAGTTCCTATCTGCCTTAATGGAGGCAGCTCCCACGACATCGCGGGGATCAAAAGCGGAGAAAAATAAGAATGATAGAGGGTAAATCATTCTTGGAAATTCCTCGCAGGGAAGGGAGGAATCTTCACTTGCAGTCCATCTCGGTACTTGGCTCTGCATGGAATGCAGTGGGCAGGGAGGCGCTGAGTGCAAAAGCACTTTGCCTGGCGAAAACCCTCCTATGCCACCATTAAGAAGAAGAGGTTCTCCTGTTAATTAGATTTTTAACTGGCTTTAGAGTCAGGCACGCTCTGAGAGAAGATGTTGTCATCAGAACTGTGGAATTATCCACCTGCATTGATCTGAGAAAAATATTTTATTTGGTATGGGCAGTGGCTGGCAGAAAGGCATTGCCGGATTTACGTATAAGCTAAACAAGCTGTAGCTTAGGGCCCCACTCTCTTGGCCCCCCCAAAAAAAAAATTAAAGGGAAAAAAACCACTGGATGTACATTTCCAAAATATAAGAAAAAACAAATAAAATAAAATCTACATACAGCAACAGTGTTTTGTGTTCTGTAGGCTCCTATTTGTTATGTGCAAATGGCTTTAGATACCTATTAGGTCTATAAATCACCCTGTAGCATATATTCAACACAACAAACAGTGACAATTTGTTGTTGACAAAGGACAGCTGGACATATGAAGGGCCCCATTACCTTCAGTAGCTGAGGGCCTCATCAAACCTAAATCTGGCCCTGCAGAGGTGGGGAGCCTCCAGTTTCCTGTTTACTTTGAGTTTCTTTGTTAATGATTTGGCAACTCTCTCCAGATGCAAAATTCTAAAGATACAAAATGAGGGTGGATTGCAGTGTGGAATAAAATTTGTGATTAAAAGAACAGTTAGCTGTGTGTGGTTTAAAGAGATGGGATGGTGGGGGGAGAGCTCTAATGCTGGAATGGATTATCTTGGAAAATTAGAGCGGATACCATCTCTACCCCCCCCCCCAAAAGACAACAACAGAGAAGAGATATAACTTAAGTGGACTTTGGCCAAATGCAGTCATAAAGATGAAAAGAATTTGGAGCCGTGGACGAGGGGAGGCATGGAGACTTTGATGGTGATGAATTAAAATGAAAGTACTACAAGATCCCCTGCGGCGGAAGCTGGATCCCTCTTTCCTGGGCTGTGGAAATTTCTAGATGTTGACTGAGTAGTGAGAAAGAGCGGGCTGTTTGGAGTATGTCATTGTCTGGAAACACCGAACAAGATGAGAGCACGATGGAAGGGAGCTAATGAGATATTTTGATAATTCTCCAGGATTACAGCCCCACCCCAGATACGCTGAGAGACAACAGCAATTGAAGGAATTTCAAGAATTAGACAGCAGACAAAGGCCAAGGACTTTATAATTGGACATATTCAGAATGACACATGCAGAGAAAAGGAAAATAATTAGAGCACCTCATTTGAAATCCTATGGAAAGTTAGTATTAACATGAACAGTAATCACTAAAAATGCAGCTGTTATCTTAATGATTAATATACCAACTGAAATGTAATTGGATGTTAATGGAAAATATGAACCGCAGCAATATAAGAATTAGACAAAAAACACTGATCAAGGAGCGCAGAAAACCACTTTGATTAAATTGTATAAATTTGGAATTGGTATAATTGGCAAAGCTGTGGTAATATTGGGTAAATATTGGGAAATTAATAAAACATTATTATTTTAAAAAACAAATTGTGTCTGAAGAGCATATCTATAATTTGAGCGTTTAGGATGTTTTCAGTGTCATAGGGAAAATTATATCTATGTATTTTTAAACATGAAAAC
Source organism: Podarcis bocagei (assembly GCF_964188305.1). Classification (NCBI taxonomy): domain Eukaryota; kingdom Metazoa; phylum Chordata; class Lepidosauria; order Squamata; family Lacertidae; genus Podarcis; species Podarcis bocagei. The sequence goes on from NC_138127.1 coordinate 93,399,492, forward strand.
TGATGTCTGCCGTTTCTCTTACATCCTCCAAGGTAGGCAGAGGAGGTAATTTGCAAAATCAACTAGCGTTGTGCAGAACATTTCTCCTGGGTTTGTTTGTTTTAAATCCATTTTCCGTCCGTTAATGAGAAAAGAAATTGCATTCAGAAATGATCACGGAGTGGGATAAACTATGCTGAAGTTCTCATGGGAAGGAAAGGGGAGCCTAAGAGACACTCGACTTTACTGCAAGTTTCTATTTTGTATATTTTTTGTTTTCTTTTAAATGCATTTGCTGTTTTTGCGCTTTTAACTTTTATAAAAATTATCTTTGAGTGCACGTCACATTGAGACAGTTGTTTAGGAGGAAATGAGTAAATAAATGACCGGAACGTGGGAAGCTGCCTTATACCATTGCCTCAGACCATTGCTCCATTTAGCTCAAGGTTGTCTACACTGGCTCCTAGTGGCTCTCCAGGAACTTTCCCAGCCTAACCTGGAGATACCGGGGATTGAACCTGGAACCTTCTGCACACAAAGCAGATGCTCTAACCCTGAGCTACAGCCAGACAGAGAGGCCTGAGGAGCTACATTTGGTCCTTGAGCTGGACAAAATCCTTGAGCTGGACCAATCCTGGAAGAGGACACTCACCTGTGAACACGCCTTGGCCACTGCATTTAGTGGCAAATGCCAGTAAATGTGGAACCAGTGGGGGTGTAGTGGTTATTAGGATTGGTGAGATCTGGGTTCAAATCCCTGCTCAGTCACAAAGCTCGCACGGGATGCCCTTGGGCCAACCACTCTCTCCCAGCCTAACCTACCTCACAGGGTCACTTCAACGCCAAAATGAGAAGAGGGGAGACCATGTACACCCCCTTGAGCTCCTTGGAGGTGAGGAAGGATATAAATGTCATTGAAATTCTACTCAATATTGATCCAGAGCTGATTCTGTCGGCATGAGAGGGCCAGGAGGCCAGCTGGCAACCCCCAGCTGGGCCGTCTCCTCCCAGTCTTCCCGCTTCGAAGACCATTGGCATCTTCTCCGACGTAAATCAGCAATCCAGGCTTCAAAGCCAGGGCATGCTATCAGCAGAGCAAACTGCGCACACAGAATAGGCATGAGGCTTGTGGAAGCATACTACAACTACAGATTTATTAAGCATAAATCAGGACAAAGAAACATGTCGTCTCTCTCTCTCATCATCTCAGAGAGAACAGGAAAAGCAAAAGCAATATGCAAAGGAAGTTCCCAGCAAGCTGTGCTGGAATGTAAACAGATATGTGACACACAACAGTTCCACACGTCTGCTCCTTAAGGTGGAACAGAAATGTCAACAGATTCCAGCGTATAGTTAGCAGAGTAAAAATTTAAACATGTTGCAGGATTCCCCAAAAATAGACCAGAGGCAATTGTATTTCATCCAGTAGAGCTTTGCTACTACTGAAGGCAATGACTGTTCCTCACATCAAATGGGGGGTGCCTTTTGTGTGGCCGCACGCAGCCCCCCCTCCGATCCCATGCGGCTCCTGGCCGTACAGCCTGGATATGCCCCCTCCAGGCTGGACACCTGGAGGTAGCCACCTACCTCTGCCAGTTACCCAATCCCAGCGGGGTAGGGGGCGTTGCCAGGAGAGAGTTGGCCAGGTAAGGGGAGGGATTGACCAGCCCACAGAACAGTGGGCGGAACTTACCTAGGAGTTCTCAGCCGGCTTCAGATATTCTCCCACCCTGCCCTCCCTTAGTTAAGCCTTCTTTTGCAGGTTAACCTCTTCTTCACAGGTGCGCAGGCGCTGCTATGTTATGGTCACTGTTGAAGGGCCGGAAAGGAATTTTCCTGCATTGGAAGGTTTTGCCTTCCCCGTAGCAAAACGTCACAACTTTGGCAGTTTTAGGCCTGGGGCGGATGTTGGTTTCTGTGTGTTGCCACTGCGCAGTGCTCTTGGAGTCACAAGAGTCTATTTTGCATTCCAGAGCTTCTAGGCTGTTGGAAGTCTCACGGAAGACAGGAGACGGATGTGATGTTACTGGTTTCCTGTTCCTTTGTTTTCAGTTCCTCTCTGCTCTCATAGAGAGAGTATGTATTTCTTTTCTGTCTGCGTAGCTTAGTAATAAAACTCTTAGCATGTAGCTCATATTTCTCGGCACTTCTGCTGCTTTGAAACTCTGCTGAATGGGGAACGTGCTTGGAGTCTTATCAGAGGCTCAGGTCGTTAATCACGTCGGAGGCGATTCCAGAAGACGTGACCGGAGGAGTCGCTCGGTTGAACTCAAGTCTGACAGCGGAATCCTTTAGTCTATCTTCCCTAAATGGGGGGCATGACCCATGCCCCCCCTGCAGCAGCGATCCCAGGGTTCCCCGTTAAAGGGGTTGTTTTGAGGGGAGGCATTGGCCACAGGCCGTTAGGTTGTCATTGCTCTCCCCTGCGATGGTGGCAAAACAGGGGGTGGGGTCTCTGCTTGAACAGACTGTGGCGTTCGTACGAAGCCCCCGGTTGTCTCACAGACTATTGACCTGTACACCACTAATCTGCTGCCACCAACCAGGTCCTCCCCGGTAAAATCACTTAGTCTCAGTCAGGTTCTCAAGGTAACAAAGAAGAGTGTAGTTTATTGTAGACACAAACAAACTTTAACTGCATTCAAAACACTGTTACTCTTGACCTTCTTAGTCTTATTTTATCCTGTCTCTATCTCTTCTACCCCCCCTCACTCAAGAACCCACTGCACTAACTGTCTCTCTCTTTCCAACCAACTACCCACCAACAACTAACTCAAACCTCGGGCTAAGCCCTTTTATAAACGGGTAGGCTCCACCTCCGGCTTTCCTATTGGTCTACATTTTTAACCCTTTCTCTTTCCCCTGTACAGACAGTTTCTAAATGAACGGGCAAACACCACACAGACTGTCAGGGAACTGCCATCGGAGGAACAGGTGGGGAGGGGGCTCACAGAGGCTGGGAGGGACTCAGCAGCGAAAGCAGGGACCAGCAGGGGGAGAGATGGGTCTCTGGAGGAAGGTCTCATGAATGCGGAGAGAGACGCAGCAGCTAAAGCAGGAACTAGCAGGGAAGAGGGAGGGCTCAGGGACACGTCCAGCGAGAACAGCGGGGAGGTGTCAGAAGCTCCCATAGGGAGACCCATTCCTCGCCGGAAGCTGACACGTCGTGAGTCCAGAAGACGTGTTTCCGTTAAGGAGCTTCTATGCTGGAAGCGCTTCCGAAAACAACCACTGTCGGAATCTGCAAGTGACTAGGGCAGACATGTTTGAGGAGCTCTGTCACACACAGAGGTTTGTGGAGTTGCACAAACTCTGAGGGACCATGATTTTACGCACAAGCAGCTAATCATCCCATCACAGCATTCCGACAGTCTTTGTAAGCTGCCTGTGCAGGAGAAGGCATCATGAGCGACCCAGCCGGAACCGGAGAGGCAGGAGTTGGAGCGGGTCCAAGCTTGGAAGAAAGGTACCGAGCGTTGGAAATCCAACTGGCGCTGCAGACGGCGAGGCTTGAGGAGAGAAGGGCTCAGGATGCAGACAAGAAGGGGAGAGCCACCCAGTTCAACAGAAAGGTACCAGGATTGGTGCAGAAGTTTGGGGGGGACCCCAAGGACTACCATGCCTTTAGGACAGAGATGCAATATGCCCTTAATGTGCAGTTTGATGAATTCCCTGATGAGGAATCGCGAGTTGCTTTCGTGATTGGGCATCTTGAGAGGGGGGCGAGGGACTGGGTTCGACCCCTGATGGCAACGCACAATGACGTCCTAAAGGACACCATGAAGTTCTTTCGTGCAATGGATCTCATGTTTTCCAGCGATATTGAGGAGGGAGTGGTGCGCAGACAGCTAATGGCTTGCAAGCAGGGAAGCCGATCTGTCCGTGAGTACTGGACTGAGTTCACCATGCTGGTTCACAGATTGGGGTGGGACTTATCGGCGAAACCTATTCAAATGCTATTTGAAGAAGGCCTTGCTTCGGCTGTGAAAGACGAACTTTCCCGGGGTCCTAGGGCGGATTCTATGGATCAGCTGACTAAATCTGCGCTGACCATAGGAGCGCGCCAGGAGGCGAGAGCTTTGGAGAGGCGGGAAGGGAAGGGGGAACGCTGGAAGGAGTTCCGCATTCCAGACATTCCAGAGACAACTTTCCCGCTGGCAGAGCCGATGGAAATCGGAACAGCGCGCGCGCGCGCAGTTTCAAAGCCCAGTGAGGGGGGAAAGAAGGAGGGAAAAGGTGCCCGGAAATGCTATCTCTGCCAACAGCCAGGTCACTTTGCCAGAGTCTGCCCCCAGAGGAAGGAATGGCAAGGGATGGTGGGAGCTGTTGAGGGAAGAGAGGAGGGAAAACCGGAGCAGGTAAAAGCCAACGCCTGGTTGCCACAGTCGGGGCACAGCAGCCAGGCCGAAGAGCAGTGAAAGTGCCCATGCCAGAAGCTCCTCAACCTGCTCTAGTGATTGAAGTGTCGCTAGAGCTGCAAAATGGACACCCCCTAAAGATAAAGGCGCTGTTGGACTCAGGCAGCTCCTGCAATTTTATGAGCAAAGAGTTTGCTGCTGAACACCAGATACAGACGATCCCTTTAAGCAACCCCCTGCAGGTGACCACGATCGATGGCAGGGAGTTGTTGGGAGGAGGAGTCAGCTTGCAGACCGTCCCAATGATAATGAGGGTGGCAAGGCACACAGAACTGATAGCGTTTAATGTGGCCACCTTGGGAGGAGCTCCTATTATTTTGGGAATGAGCTGGCTAGCGCTACATGATCCGCTGGTGGGCTGGCATCAGAGAGTGGTTTCCTTTGGTTCAGCACATTGCTTAGAACACTGCAAAGGGGGAAAGGGTTCAGCAGGGGCCCAAGCCACCCTAGCAGGGACAGAAGTAATGGAGAAGGTGAAGGTACCACCACAATATGCAGATCTCAGCGACGTGTTCAGCGAGAAGGAAGCTGACCAACTACCCCCGCATAGGCCCTTTGACTGTCAAATCAATTTACTCCCTGGGGCACAGCTTCCTGTAGGCAAGTTGTATGCCATGTCAGACAGAGAAATGCAGGAGCTAAGAGAGTTCATTGACAAGAACCTGAAGAGAGGCTTCATCAGAGAGTCCAAAGCAGCAGGAGGTAGCCCAGTGTTTTTTGTGGATAAAAAACACACGGACAAGCCGAGACTGGTGTGTGACTTCAGGGGGTTAAATGCAGTGACAGAACCAGTGGCTTTCCCTATGCCCAGGATTGACGACATTTTGACCAGGGTGCGGAAGGGAAAGATTTTTACAAAGCTGGACCTAAGGGGGGCGTACAACCTGATACGTATAAGGAAAGGGGATGAATGGAAAACCACCATGTTCACCCCTTTGGGGGCATTTGAATATCTCGTGATGCCATTTGGCTTACAAGCAGGCTCGGCGTGCTTCCAATCGTTTATGAACCACGTACTGGGGCCTTTGCTTTACAAGAATTGCGTGGCCTTCCTAGATGACGTGTTGGTGTATTCTGAGAATGAGGAGCAGCATGTGAGAGACGTCAGAGAAGTGTTGAGCAGGCTGCAAGCCAACAGGCTGTGGGTGAAACTGGAGAAGTGTCAGTTTCATACCAAGGAGGTGGAATTCCTGGGGTACCGCCTGTCAGACAAGGGATTGGCCATGGATCACGGCAAGGTCCAGGCAGTGCTGGAATGGAAAACACCCAAAACCAAGAAGGATGTGCAGAGGTTCCTAGGGTTTGGGAACTTTTATCGTAAGTTCATCCGAAACTTTGCACACCTGACGGCGCCCATTACAGACTGTCTCAGCAGTAAGAAGAAATTTGTTTGGACTGCGGAGGCGGAGCGAGCGTTTGAGGAACTGAAAAGGGCCTTCGCCTCTGAAGGACAACTTTTGCATGTGGATTTACAAAAAAAGCTGAGAGTCGAAACAGACGCATCAGACAGAGCCATAGGGGCGGTGCTTCTTCTGCAGCCAGGGAAGGAGGAGTCAGAGTGGAGACCGTGTGCCTTTTTTTCGCGAAAGCTGAACAAATCCGAGAGGAACTACACGGTGTACGACCGGGAACTTCTTGCTATTCATGAGGCTTTCCGGAGATGGAGGCACCTGCTGATTGGTGCACAACATAAGGTGCAAGTGTGCACTGACCATAAGAACCTAGAGTATTGGAGAACTGCGCGAGTGCTCAACCAACGGCAGTTGAGATGGGCCCAGGAGTTCTCCAAATTTAACTTTGAGATTTGTTACGTGCCAGGCCCAGAGAACGTTAGGGCGGACGCTCTCTCACGCAAACCTGAATATTTGGAGGGGGAGGGAGCACCCGAAGAAACACATGTCATTCCAGAGGACCGCTGGGTGTGTGGGGCGGCATTGGTGGGGCAAAGGGAACTGGTAGAGGGAACGGTGCATGATGAATACGCCCAGGACAAACTCAGGGGTCTCAGGAGGGAGGGAGACAAACCCGGGGGTTTTGAGGAGAGAAACGGGGCGTTGTATTACAAGGGAGCGTTATATATACCTGAAGGTGATTTGAGGGAGAAGGTACTCAAGCAACTGCACGATAGCCCCACAGCAGGGCATTTTGGGCAACACAAAACCATGTGGCTGGTTACCAGGGAATTTTGGTGGCCCAAGGTCAGGGAAGATGTGCGGGAGTATGTGAGAGGGTGTGACCAATGCCAGCGAGCCAAGGGGGAGAGGCGGGCACCGGCAGGGTTATTAGAACCACTACCCACACCTGAAAGACCATGGGAAACAGTGGCAATAGATTTCATGACTGATCTGCCAAGGTCCAGAAGGAAAACAGCCATCATGGTTGTGGTAGACCTGTTAACCAAAATGGCCCACTTTATAGCCTGCTCACATGCTGTCACGGCAGAAGAAACCGCTAAATTGTTTGTAGAAAATGTGTTTAGGTTGCATGGCGCCCCCTTGAGGGTGGTTTCAGACCGAGGGAAACAATTTACTTCCAGGTTCTGGAGGAAGCTCATGAGCTTACTGCATGTAGAGGTCAATTTTTCAACTGCCCGGCATCCTGAAACCAACGGGCAGGCGGAAAGAGCCAATGGCATCCTCCAGCAATATTTGAGGTGTTATGTGAATGACAGAGAGAATGATTGGGTGGAGAAGCTGGCGTTGGCAGAATTTGCCTACAACAATGCGGAGAACGTGTCCACGGGGATGAGCCCCTTTTTGGCTAATTACGGGTGCCATCCCCGAGCTTTCCCAGGGGGGGAAGGGGAGAACTGGAGCGTTCCAGCTGCCGAACAGTTCGTAGAAGAAATGGAAGCGATCCATCGCCAGCTCCAACTTAACTTAGACAGGGCCAAGGAGGAATATAAGAGGCAGGCAGACAAAAACAGAAGAGAAGGTGAAACCATTAGGGTGGCCAGGTGTGGCTGTCAACCCAAGGGTTACCATTCAAAGGGGGTTGTAAGAAGTTAAGACCCAAAAGACTGGGCCCATTTGAAGTCACGCAACAGGTCAACCCAGTGGCTTTCAGACTCCGGTTACTGAACCACATGAAGCTGCACCCAGTTTTCCACAGGTCGTTGCTGTCACCGTATAAAGGGGACAGAGAAGGGAGGGTCACTCGGGGACCAGCAATGGAGGAGAGGGAACACAGCTACCATGTAGCGGAGATTCTCGATTCCAGGTGGAAGGGAGATCAAGTAGAGTATTTGGTAACGTGGGAAGGGGAACCGGAGTCGGAAAACACCTGGGTCATGGCAGAGGATGTCAATGACGAGGTTTTAATAGAAACGTTTCATCAGAGGTTCCCACGTAAACCTCAGCCAGTGGCGAGGTTCCGAAGGGAATACTTTGCCACCACCGACGAAGAAGAAGAGTTGGAGGGGTTCACTGATTCCGAGGAGGAGGAGGATTCAGCGAGCCGGAACGGAGACCGATGGAGGGAAATGTTCGAGACGTCTGAAGATGAAGAGGATTCCTTTCGGGGTTTTACCTCCTCACCGCCCAGAGGAGAGGGAATGGGCGGGGGTGAAGGGGGCCCTGGAGGGGAGGTGGATGTCAGGGAACTGCCATCGGAGGAACAGGTGGGGAGGGGGCTCACAGAGGCTGGGAGGGACTCAGCAGCGAAAGCAGGGACCAGCAGGGGGAGAGATGGGTCTCTGGAGGAAGGTCTCATGAATGCGGAGAGAGACGCAGCAGCTAAAGCAGGAACTAGCAGGGAAGAGGGAGGGCTCAGGGACACGTCCAGCGAGAACAGTGGGGAGGTGTCAGAAGCTCCCATAGGGAGACCCATTCCTCGCCGGAAGCTGACACGTCGTGAGTCCAGAAGACGTGTTTCTGTTAAGGAGCTTCTATGCTGGAAGCGCTTCCGAAAACAACCACTGTCGGAATCTGCAAGTGACTAGGGCAGACATGTTTGAGGAGCTCTGTCACACACAGAGGTTTGTGGAGTTGCACAAACTCTGAGGGACCACGATTTTACGCACAAGCAGCTAATCATCCCATCACACAGACGTTCTCCAGAGCCAGCCCAATCCCCACATATTCTGGATAACCCTGATGTTCCCCAGACTGGGAGGGGACTGGGAGGGATAAATGCCCATGCCTAAGCCAAGTTCTCCCTACACCTGAAGTTTTAATAAAGTTGTGGGCAAATTTTAATCCCATAACATGTTGTTTTGAGTCATTATTCCACGCGGGTGTCACCCAGGGTCGGGGGGTTTCCGCCTGTGCGTGCAAATGAGCATAATGGTCACAAATCCAATACATTCAGGATTGGCACTGTCCATAAGAAATCCAGTTGCAGTAGACTTAATTTTAACTTACAATAAGTCTAAACCTTAACCCTAAGCATACTCTGTACAGAACACCACACCAGAAGGAAAAGGGATAGAGAGAGAAAGTGAAACCCAGGCTCCTTCTGGCCCTACTTTTATAGTTAGCATGACCTTGACAGAAGAGATAAGAGATCCAGTTCAAACCAGCTGTACTCAGCTTCTCTGAAGGAATAATAACCCAAACACCATGAACCTTCTGCTAGCTTCTTTCACACAGAGAAGCTTCCAGAACCCTCTTGAATTACTTAGAATAGGAAAGATCTCTACACATCCGATCAAATGCAAACTGACAATAAATGCAATAAAAAGTCAAATGAAATAGTTTTCCTCAAGCATCCTGAGAAAGAAAAATAAAACACAAGGGCTTCTTTCACACAGGATGAAGGTTTCCTAGAAATTTGAGGGCAGAGTGCGGCAAAGCTCCTGGCCAAACTCCAAGCACAATTCATACGTTGCATTTTGAGGATGAATTTTGGGCCCTTCTCTAAAGCGACAGATTGATGTGAAGACCACACAGAAATGGCATGTGCTTCCTTTTGTTCTACATCATCTGTCTTCCCCAAGGCAATAAAATCCTAGAACGGTAAGTGGCCTCAAGAATAGTTACAGACCAGTGGAAATAGGGTGAAGGGTTGAATGAGGGGAGTTTGAACTGTGAACTTGCCTGTTTCAAAAGCCTAGTTTGAGCTAGCTTCACCAGGCTCCTTCAAGCTGGGCCTAACTTTGAACTAGGATTCATCCCAACATTTCACAAGGGTGTTTGTGTGTGTGTGTGTACAACCTTTAGAAGACATCAGAAGGCAGCCCTGTATAGAGAAACCTTTTAATATGGAATGTTTTTATATTAGTTATTATTACCGTATTTATTATGTTTTTATATATGTTAGAAGCTGACCAGAGTGGCTGGGGCAACCCAGTCAGATGGGTGGGGTATAAATAACATCATCATCATCATCATCATCATCATCATCATCATCATCATCATCATTATTATTCCACACTTTGTTGGCCGAGTCCCAAATGTGACTTGTTCTTATTCCTGGATTGAACATTGACCTTTCTGTGTGCAAAGCATTTGTTTCACTCTTACAGTTCCCTGCCTGCCCCTGAAATACCTGCATACAGCCATTTATTTGACCCTTGCCTCTCCCTTCTTTCCCTAATACCCCTTGTCTCCCCATGCACTAAACTCCTAGATGCTTAACATGCTGGAAGGTGCTGTATATTTCAGTACTGTTGTTGTTTAGTCGTTTAGTCGTGTCCGACTCTTCATGACGCCGTGGACCAGAGCACGCCAGGCACTCCTGTCTTCCACTGCCTCCCGCAGTTTGGTCAAACTCATGCTGGTAGCTTCGAGAACATTGTCCAACCATCGCGTCCTCTGTCCTCCCCTTCTCCTTGTGCCCTCCATCTTTCCCAACATCAGGGTCTTTTCCAGGGAGTCTTCTTTTCTCACGAGGTGGCCAAAGTATTGGATTCTCAGCCTCATGATCTGTCCTTCCAGGGAGCACTCAGGGCTGATTTCCTTCAGAATGGAGAGGTTTGATCTTCTTGCAGTCCATGGGACTCTCAAGAGTCTCCTCCAGCACCATAATTCAAAAGTATATTTCAGTAGTGCTACATTAATGCTAGTGTTGATACCATAGTGCGAATAATGCGTTCAGTAGAAAGTGGGGCTCCCCACAAAAGACCAAATGGGTCCCTTGGCACCATTGCACACACAGACCCTTGACAAGCAAAGCTTGTTTTCACCTCCGGCCATGTGAAATCCAGAGATGAGGTTGCCCTGCCGCCAAAGGCAGCCGTGAGCTGAGGCTGCAGCCTACTCATTAACATCTGCCTTGGAAGCTGCAAAATCACCCCCCAAACAGCAAGCCCAACAGAGAAACCAGACTCCTAATTTGTGCTCAATTATGAAGCGCCAGCGCCTTTGCATTAAAGAGCTTTAAAGGAGCAATCGTCGGCAGCACGCGTGATATAATTATCTCCACAGTGTGGTGTGTCACTGTGGGCTGTGAAGCTATAGCTGTTACTTCTGCCTACACATTAACAGAGCATATATTGCAAGTGGCAATGTGCACAATGCTTCGCAAGGCAGGCTTATTGAAACAAATGCCCCTCCTGGCTGGAATGTGTCCTTGGGCTCCAATAACACCACTTGCACATTGAGATAGAAGATAGAGAGGGGTGTGTGAGCTTGTGTAGAAACTAGCCAACCATACAAAGGTAAATATATATATATATACATTAAGGGTCCCACCCACTTTTGCTTCTGGCTCCGCGCATCCCCAAGTGGCCCCTGGAAGGTTACTTAGAAAGCAATGTGGCCCTTGGGCCAGAAAATGTTCTCTACTTCTGGCAGGAACTCACAGTGTGTTTGATTCCCCCCTCCCAACAACGACATGTGGCGTATAGCTGAGAATGTGTTTCTCATTCTGGGTTTGTTTTCCTCGGGCGTTTCATGGGCCGTTTCATTCCCTCAGAACCGCTTAATCACAATTCTCCTTCAAATGAGAATGGCAGGGTGGTTATTTCTGCGTAGCTGGGATGGGGCTGCGTCATTATCTCAATTAAGCGCCAGCTGAGCCAGGATGACTGTCATCCTGGAAACATTTAAGCTGTCTCCAGCCGCACCAAAATCAAAATCGGAGCTGGATGTCTGGATTGAAACAGCGACTGGCAACTGCAAGGTGGCGAGAGATTGTGCCAAAATACACCTGGATCTAGCACTTTCCAACAGGCTATCCACATGCCGGCCTTAGCAATTCATGTATGTAAGCTGCAGATTAGTGCATTTTCGACCCTCTAGGTCCATGACTCACTGGCCAAATGTGAGAGTCATTGCACTAGCGGAGAAACACAATCTTGGAATGCGGACATAATTGTAGGATCATCCACAGTCCCGTGTTGTAAGCTGAAAAACACCTGTTGCAGCTTTGATCTTGGAGCCTCACCCTTCCTCCTTTCAGTCCAAGATCAGCGTCTAAGCATATTGTCTAACTCTCTCACTGAAATCAATGAGGTTCCTATGTTAGGAATGGGGCGAACCCATGGACCTCTCCAGCTGTTGATGGCTTCTCAACTCCCATCAGCCACTGCCAGGACAGCTGCTACTCAAGCAACCTTTCGTTCAGCAACATCTGGAGGTCTGAAGATTCTCTTGTTTCTGCCTTACAGGCTTAACATTATCCTGATTGTGATCGCACTTTTCCAGAGATTTTTGTTTCCCTTTGCTTTGAATACAGGTGAACATTCAACCAGGTGATTTTCCACCACCTGCAGTTTTGGAATGATACAATCCTTTTTTTAAAAAAAAATATATATGATATATTGAACTGGTTAGTCTGGTTGTCAAAGACAGTACCAGAAACAGGTGAGAGGCACAGACACCTACTGCCAGAATGAAATTTGGACAGATGGACAGAAGTGGTAAACAAGCGGGAAGAAAAAAGATCATTAGAAGCAAATACAGTATTGGTGTCACAAGGAGACCTTGAGGTTCTCAAGCATTTGCTTTTAGGAACCTGCTAGAAATTCTAGCATCTATGGCATGCAAGAGAACACATTGCATTTATAGTTTTTTCTAACCTTCACATGTATAACACATATCTAAGCAGAGGTTGTTCTGCTCTGGATATATCTAAAGTAAAGGTAAAGGGACCCCTGACCATTAGGTCCAGTCGTGGTCGACTCTGGGGTTGCAGCGCTCATCTCGCTTTATTGGCCAAGGGAGCCAGCGTACAGCTTCCGGATCATGTGGCCAGCATGACTAAGCCACTTCTGGTGAACCAGAGCAGCACATGGAAACACCGTTTATCTTACCGCTGGAGTGGTACCTATTTATCTACTTGCACTTTGACGTGCTTTCGAACTGCTAGGTTGGCAGGAGCAGGGACCGAGCAACAGGAGCTCACCCCGTCGCGGGGATTCGAACCGCCGACCTTCTGATCGGCAAGTCCTAGGCTCTGTGGTTTAACCCACAGCGCCACCTGCGTCCCTGGGCATATCTAAATACATGCAAAAAACCAGGGGAAGGACTCCAGGTACTAGAAATGGGCTTTATGGAATGATACAATCCTGGCACAGTTTTGTCATGTGATATGCTGTTTGCATTATCTGCCTCTCCTGAGTCCTAACCGGTTGTGGAGCATCAAGGGAAACAAAAAAATTGTAGTTATCTTGTATTTCAGAGGATAATATAATTGTGGTGCTAAAAGGGACCCTCCAGATCATCTAGTCCAACCCCCTGCAGTGCAGGAATATGCAGCTGTTCCATATGGGGATCGAACCTGCAACCTTGGCGTTATCAGCATCAGGCTCTAACCAACTGAGCTAACCATTTGTCGGAGGGTGGGGTGCAGTTTGTTCATTTGTTTGCTTTTTTGCATATCAGCAAGCAAACTGTGCTGGCTGGTTTCCAGCGCTGTAGAATTGAAACCTCTCTTCACAGTGTTTGAAAGCTGTGCCCGTTGCACCGCCAGCTGCCGGAGAATCAAATGATAGATGCTTCTTGTTTCCTACACTCATGCTATCAATCTCCATAGCTTTCAAAAGAGTCAAGGATATTATTTAAAGGAACGGGCTGAATATTTCTGTTCTTAAGTGTACATGCCAAGCTTAGACCTTGCAATATCTTACCTAGAGGCTGTCTTGTCCAATGCGGTTTTGAGTCACGTCAGTTAACTAACTAGAGGGGTTGACTAATGGCAAAAGGACGGCTGCTTTAAGGCCTGAAATGGGAAACAGGAGACGCAGCCGACGATAATGTCATCTTGATTGCCTTTTCTGCCTTATTCTGGTTTTGAGAGAGGGGAAGAAGGGGAAGATCATGTGTTTCCCTGGATGACCTTGGCTTTAAAAATGAACAAATAGATTTAGGAAAGTTACAGAAGCTTTCATCTCTTGCCCTGAGACTCCGCAAGAGAATAGATCTTGACAGCTGTCGGGAAATATATAGATTCAAATAGGTAGCCATGTTGGTCTGCTGTAGTCAAAATAAATTAAAACAATTCTTTAACAAGATAGTTAAAAAGACTCTTTTTAAAAACCTAAAAATTCCCATGAAAGAATCAAGTCTTCAAAAAAGTTATATGATCTAAGAAAGTCTTTAAAAGAATCCTTCCAAAAGAATTTAAAAATTATAATGTAGCACCTTAGAGACCAACTGAGTAATTTTAGGTATAAGCTTTTGTGTGCGTGCACACTTCAGATACACTGAAACAGAAGTCATAAGACCCTTATATATAATGGGGGGGGGGATTGGTGATTGGCTAGTGGGTATGGTAAGTCTGTTAGTGACCGTTAATGACAGTTGGTCCCACAAGAAAAAGAAAAAGCAAGAGATTTTTAAAGGGACAGTACGTAGATGACCAAGAATAGTCTTAGCCTGTGTAACGGGATAAGAATCCAATATCTCTGTTCAGACCAGGTCTTTCCAGTTTATTGATAAGTTGTAATTCAGCAACTTCTCTTTCAAGTCTATTTCTGAAATTCTTTTGTAATAGGACAGCCACTTTGAGATCTTGTATTGAATGTCCTGGGAGATTGAAGTGTTCTCCTACTGGTTTCTCTGTCTTGTGATTCCTGATGTCAGATTTATGTCCATTTATCCTTTGGCATAATGTTTGGCCTGTTTGTCCAATATAGACAGCTGAAGGGCACTGCTGGCATTTGATTGCATACACAATGTTAGAAGATGAGCAATTAAATAGGCCTGAGGTGGTATGTTTGATGTTATTGGGGCTTCCTGTCTCCAGACAGGTAACTTTGCGACAGCACAGAAACCAGGAATGTCTGAGCGGACTAGGCATGGAAGTGAGATGAGCACACTCACCAACAGCAGCAAAAGCAAGCTGAGCAAATGTGAAATGTATTTGCATGCACAGTTCTCCTCCTGCCCCAGCAGCCAATTTAGGCTGCTTTGTTGAATCTGAACTGATGTGTGAACATGGACAACGATGACAGTGGTCCATTAAGTCAGGCACTTGGGGACAGAACCCCACCCAGCTGAATGGGCAGGAGGGCCTCCAAATGCAGTGAAATAGTACATATTACCATTTTAAGAGGGGGTACTTTTAAGACCAATATGCATTGACTCTTAAGATTACCTAACCATACCAGTGAACCCTGGACTCACTGCAGATTCGGGGTGTAAAAAGGTCTTGTTTTCCATTCCACTCTGTACTCATTGCATACAGCAATGCTTCCATTCTGCTGCAGTCCTTCTTCTGCCAAAACTATATTACTTGTCTTGCTGTCCTCCTCTGTGACAAAATTGCATAACTAATCATGCACATTGCATAATTTATGTTGTCCATCCATTATTCCAACCTATTCACTTCAATGCAAAGGAAAAGCAATGCAAACAACATTGTAATCAATCATGTATTATTATTATTTTGCAGAAAGAAAGCAAGAATGACAGAGAATACCGATTACATTTGCTGGATTGCTTTCCGTTCCAGACAAATAAGTGAATATCAGCAGTTTCTGCATCTGCTTCCATCAGAATCCTCTGACACTCATACTGTAGATAGGATCATTTCAAGGAAGATGTTGCGAGGGAGATGGGAATTTTCCTAAGCCATGCAAGGTCTTTGACTGTGAGCTCTGGCTCTCTGTGGGCACAAACTGCCTCGGACCTCGGCTGTCAGCTGAATGACCAGGCAGAGTATATCTCAGATGCTTCCTGCTATAGTCTGCTTTACTTGACAACCACTGCTGTTCTCTCTGTTCATATATGTCACACACAGGCCCTGAGCAAATGCCCTTTTCAAGGTCACGCAATAGACTTTTATTATTCTTGTCGTAAGGCATCTGTCATCTCCGGAAACAGCCCAATGACCTCAGCAGTGTTACCCAAGCTGATATAAGCATTCAAGAAATGTCAAAGACAGATGGCTTGAGAGACTCTCTTCCACTGCTTCTAAATCACAGAGGACCTGCATCTTGCGCAAGCTGAGCTCTGCAAACGGCGAAGGACTGTGAAGAAAATGAGGCCAATATACTATCTAACACAAACCTGCTTGGCTGTAATTTGAAGCCAGATTGAATGGTGCTGCCCACAATTTAAAACTCTGCACTTGCTCCCCAGCCTATTCATCACAAGGCCAGATGATGGTGTTTGGGAGCCCTGGCGCAGTTCCCCAAACAGGGCCCACACACACACACACAGTTTTGTGGTATCTGAAAGACTACCAAAAAATAAAATACAGTGGCACCTCAGGTTAAGAACTTAATTCACTCTGGAGGTCCGTTCTTAACCTGAAACTGTTCTTAACCAGAGGTATCACTTTAGCTAATGGGGCCTCCCGCTGCCGCTGCGCCGCCATACTATTTCTGTTCTCATCCTGAAGCAAAGTTCTTAACCTGAGGTACTATTTCTGGGTTAGCGGAGTCTGTAACCTGAAGCGTCTGTAACCCGAGGTACCGCTGTAAAATAAACTGAGCATACACAGTTTCACAATTCTCAGCAAACTACAAACAAATAACTGTGCCAAGCTTGATAAAAAGCAGTAAATACTCTGGGCACAAACTCTTAACTCATCATTGTTTTTGCTCGCTGCCTGCCTTTAGCCAGTCCCACAAAATGGTACAAAATGGCTGCAAAACGGAATTTGTTCTTGTATCACAGGCATCAATTTTTGGTTCCTTTACTGCCTATTGTGGACTGACTGGCCCTTCCATGATCACTCTTTGGGACTCATGGCACTTGGGACCCAACAGACAAACACACACACACACACACACACACACACACACACACACACACACTGACTGGGGGGCTATATCTGCTAGATTGGGGGAGGACAAACTCAGTTGCATCTGCTTTGAATTCAGAATGTCCCAGGTTCAGTCCACAACATCTCCAGGTAGAATTATAGAACTGTAGAGTTGGCAGGGACCCCGAGGGTGATCAGGTCCAACCCCCTGCAATACCAGAATCTCTGCTAAAGCATCCGTGATAGATAGCCATCCAACCTCTGCTTAAAAACCTCCAGTGAAGGAGAGTCCATCACTTCCTGAGGGAGACTGTTCCACTGTCAAACAGCTCTTACCGTCAGGTAGGGCTGGGCTGGGCTGGGCGAGATTTTTGCCTGAAACTCTGGAGAGCCTCTGCCAGTCAGTGTAGACAGTTCAAAGCTGGTGGTCTGACTCAGCATAAGGCTGCTTCTTATGTTCTTATTTTTCTATTAGACCAGTATCCATAAAGTAACATATGCATATGATGCCCTCCAGAGTTTTATTGAAGTCACCAGTGGGGCTGCTTCAGAAGCAATGGCCCCTCTTAAAAGGTAAAGGGAAAAGGGACCCCTGACCATTAGGTCCAGTCATGCCCGACTCTGGGGTTGCGGCGCTCATCTCACTTTATTGGCCAAGGGAGCCAGTGTACAGCTTCCGGGTCATGTGGCCAGCATGACTAAGCCGCTTCTGGTGAACCAGAGCAGTGCACGAAAACACCGTTTACCTTCCCACCGGAGTGGTACCTATTTATCTACTTGCACTTTGACGTGCTTTCGAACTGTTAGGTTGGCAGGAGCAGGGACTGAGCAACGGGAGCTCATCCCGTTACGGGGATTCGAACCGCCGATCTTCTGATCGGCAAATCCTAGGCTCTGTGGTTTAACCCACAGCACTACCCGCGTCCTTTTTATGGCCCCTCTTACCTGTTCCTTTTTCTTTCGCCAGCAGTGCCTGGAAATCCCCAGGGCTCTGTATCCCTTTCAAGCTTCAGATCCCCTATTGTTACCTCCTGCCGACACCCCAACTCCCTCCCGAGCTTCCATAAAAGCCCACTTAAAAGGAAGTTGAACTTCAAAGCATTCGACTTGAAAATTCTCCCCAGTGCTGTTTCCACCCCTGGAAGCAATGATGAATACCACTGCAGGCTCCTCTGTAAATTCCCTGCTAGCTGCTGCTGAGGACGCAGCTGAGAAGCACAACAGCCGCAGATCATTTATTCCAGCGGGGTGCATATCAGAAATGCAAATAAGGCTTCACAATGAGCTTAATTCACGAAATATATAAACGACACCATAAAGAATTAATACAATCACTCACTGGAAGAAAGAGTAAAACAAAAGAACTCAGCATTCTTATATCCTGCAGTCAAGAGGTGAAAGAAATGTAAGATAATAATCACAAGGCATCTGGAAAAAAAAAAACACCATATATATTCCTAACACACCAGGTAACACTAATTGCTGTGATTTGTGAAGTTGTGTCTTACCAGAGCTGCTATTCAGGTCATAAAAAAATTAATCCCTTTGCTTGCAAAATTATGATTTCCTTCACTTTTGTTTTGCTTGGAAATATTTATGCTTGTTTAATTGCCCCGTTTGGAATTATATAATAAAAATGCAAGGCTGTCATCACGCTGCAGTTTGCTTGGCTGCCACTGGTGGTGCTGCAAAGTACATAGTCATGACATGTTTCTGAGAGCTGCTTCTCAATTGAACCAATATTGGGCTGTAATGAGAAGGAAAGCAGAGGAGTGAGATGAGCAGGTGAGCAAGCGAGTCATGCTGGGGCAGTTCCCTAGCAGCCACTTCCCACTGCTTCCCTCCTCCTCTCCTTCCATCACTGAGGATGAAATGGTATTGTTGGTGTGAGATGATCAGTATAAGCAAGAGGAACAGGGCCATGCAGTCAAACTGAGCAGAACTTAATAATAATAAATGCAACCTAAGTGTGTTGCTCCAATAATTAACTGACTCCTTGACAAAGTCCTACGTATTAAGAAATTGGAGTGCAAATAAAAAATGCTTTTTCCCAGCACAGTTCCTTGTTTCCACATGTGTGCAGGGCCCAGAATGTGGTTCAAAGTAATCCCTAGTGATAGAATAATAGAATGGTAGAGTTGGAAGGGACCATGAGGGTCATCTAGTCTGACCCCCTGCAATGCAGGAATCTCAACTAAAGCATCCACGACAGATGGCCATCCAACCTCTGCTTAAACACCTCTCTTCTCTCTGTGTGTGATTTAAAACTTCTATGTGGTTTACAAAAACAAGAAAACATTTAAATTATCAGTAAAAGACCGTTGGAAACAGCTATTTAAAACATCCAGGAGATAATTAAAATCAAGCTAGAAAGAGATTAAAACACACATCAATTAATTGTTTTACATATTTGGACAGGCTTGCCTAAACATTCAAAAACATTCAGAAAACCATTCAGCAAAACACCTGTCCAATGCCATCAGGCTTGCAGATTTGTACTGCTCAACCACCCAGAGAAGGTTATCAGGTGATAAACAAATGTTGCAAATAAACCTTCCCTACCTGGTTCCCCTCCCAAAGTTTTGGATGACAATTCCCATAATTGCTGGCGATGGACGATGCTGTCTGAGGCTGATGGGAGCTGTAGTCCAGAACATTTGGTAGGCACTCGTTTGGGGAAGGCTATTGCGAATAAACAAACATTTCCCCAGGGCTTCTGAAACCTGACAGCACATTTCATGCCACATTGCTCTCAACAAATATTGCCATGCTCCTTTTGTTGCCGGCTTGTTCTGACGTAATTTAAGTTATGCATGCCCTCACGAGGGTGACCTTGGCCCTAGAGCATCCCAGAGGCATTGTAGTCAAGGTGTTAAACGTGTAATTCAACAAGACACCAGACTCTTGTTTTACCGGGTTTGTGTTGCGGCATGGAAATCAGGATGCTTTACACGATGTGCTCTGTCTCCAGAACCCCAGCCGAAGTGGTCCCATTCCTAATGCTGTAGAATGGCACTTCCTGCCAGGTTAAGTGTTGCTTGTTCTATAGCAGGAGTGGAAAACCAGGGGCCTTCCAAGATGTTGCAGGACTATAAATCTCATCTTCATTGACTATGCCGGCTGGGGTTGATGGGAGCTGGAATTTAACATCTGCAGTGCCACAGGTTAGCCTGCTTTGGCTTGGAAAGGTGAATCAGGCAGCTAGAGGAAGCTGCCACAATTTAAGAAGGATATTGACAAGCTTGCCAACTAAGGTCCGTATAGTTAAAGCTGCGGGAGGCAGTGGAAGACAGGAGTGCCTGGCGTGCTCTGGTCCATGGGGTCACGAAGAGTTGGACACGACTAAACAACAACAACATGGTTTTCCCAGTAGTGATGTATGGAAGTGAGAGCTGGACCATAAAGAAGGCTGATTGCCGAAGAATTGATGCTTTTGAATTATGGTGCTGGAGGAGACTCTTGAGAGTCCCATGGACTGCAAGAAGATCAAACCTCTCCATTCTGAAGGAAATCAGCCCTGAGTGCTCACTGGAAGGACAGATCCTGAAGCTGTGGCTCCAATACTTTGACCACCTCATGAGAAGAGAAGACTCCCTGGAAAAGACCCTGATGTTGGGAAAGGTGGAGGGCACAAGGAGAAGGGGACGACAGAGGACGAGATGGCTGGACAGTGTTCTCGAAGCTACGAACATGAGTTTGACCAAACTGCGGGAGGCAGTGGAAGACAGGAGTGCCTGGCTTGCTCTGGTTCAGGGGGTCATGAAGAGTCGGACATGGCTAAACAACAACATTGACAAGCTGGAATGTGTGTGGAGGAGGGCAACCAAGATGACCAAGGGTCTGGAAACCAAGCCTTATGAGGAATGGTTGAGGGAGTTGGATATGCTTAACCTGGAAGAGAGGAGACTGAGAGGATATATGATAATCATTTTGAAATATCTCAAGGGCTGTCACATGGAAGATGGAGCAAGCTTGTTTTCTCCTGCTCTGGAGGGCAGGACTATCACTGAAATTCTACTCAGTATTGATCCAGAGCAGATTCCAATGTATAGTTAGCAGAGTAAAAACTTAAACACATTGCAGCGTTTCCGAAAATAGACCAGAGGCAATTGTATTTTACCCAGCAGAGCTTTACTGCTATTGAAGGCAAATGAAGCATAATAGTCACAAATCCAATATATTCAGGATTGGCACTGTCCATAAGAAATCCAGTTGCAGCAGACTTAATTTTAACTTACAATAAGTCTAAACCTTAACACTAAGCATACTAGGTACAGAACACCACACCATTCTTATGCAGAAGTTGGATGGCCATCTGACATGGATGCTTTAGTTGAGATTCCTGTATTGCAGGGGAGTTGGACTAGATGACCCTTGGGAAACTTTCCAACTCTACCATCCTATGATTCTACGATTCTAGGGTACCTGAATCTGAGCTAACCCTGGGCCAGATTGGATCCTCTGCAGAAGACCATCCTTGGAGCCCAACTGTTATGTACTAAGCTTGGATCCTAGAACAATAGGCAAGTAGGATCCTAGAATGCAACAACTGATTGGCTTGCAGGAAAGGACCAATCAGGCTCCAGGAGGAAGTTAATCCGCCTATTAGGCTGGTAGGATCGTAGAATGCAATAACTGATTGGCCAGCAGGAAAAGACCAATCAGGCACCAGGAAGGAAGCAGAATCAGTCAATCAGACGGGACTCATTGTGTAAATAATGTATATAAAAGCCTGAGGTGTGGGGGGCAATTCAATCACTGTTCTACAAGCTGCAATAAAGAGCACGAAATCGCTACAGGACTCGGAGTATATTTCACCAACCATGTGCATGTTTACTTAAAAGCAAGTCTCTCTGTGTCCCAGGAGTTTAAGAAACCTTGCTGGGAAGCACTGGAGAAACTCTGGCCTTCTAAGTTTTGGGAACAGAGCCCATCACCCATGATAATTGGCCACACTGACTGGGGCTGATTTCTGGAGGCTCCACAGGTTCTCCATCGCTGTTCCAGGGGGCACAAAGCTCATCTGGGGCGCGGCACAGGCCTGCTAGGTCTCACTGACCCAAGTATGGCACATTAAGCCATCCTGAAGTTTCCTGTTAGCAATCAAGATAGAAAAAGCTCAATGCACCCACACCCCACCGCTTCATGTGTCATTGCACTTTTGTTGGGACGTTTCATTATACTTGTCAAAATGAAACATCTCTCGGCAAAATTGCTTCCTGGCTGGAAATTCCTTGCTAGCCTTGATATTTTACTTTTTTAAAAAATTATTATTATTATTATTATTATTATTATTATTATTATTATTATTATTATTATTATTTTATAAATATTTATTAAAGTTTTCACAATATTACATAATGAAAAAGAAAAAATAGGAAATAAAAAACAGTTAAAAATAATTCCATCTTTACATCACTTATCTTTCATTTACTTGTTTCCCGGACCTCCTCATACCTCCCTTTTTTGTATTCCAGTTCAATTTATTGGTTCAGCAATTCCTTTCCCTCCTTATTATCCTGATCTTTAACCTTAATATATTATAACATTAAATTTTTACCTATTAAAAATCCAATTTTTCCATATTCTTTTAAACCATTACAGCTAGAAACCACTTAACTTCAATCCAACACTTTTTTTAAAAAAAAAATTAAATTAAATTTGGGTGTCCGACTGCTGCAGATGGATATAAATGATTCGTCGTTCTTAAAAATAGCTCTGTCACCTGCAGCTTTGAGCAAACACCCAGATGTTTTCAGGATAGTGGATTGTGGTTTTTTTTTGCAATTCTTCTTTTAAAAACAAACCGATGTTTGGAATTACTTGAAGTGAAAATGCATTTCAAGGAAATAAATAACAGCAGTGGATTTCCAAAGCAGATGTTTATTTTCAGCACTGGAAATGAAAACACAACAAAGCAAGAAACTTAAAGCTTCCTTGTACACCAGGTGTATAGAGTTTTCCAGCTGACTTTCACTCACTGGGTCACAATGTAAAACTTCCAGCCAGTTTCCCAGACCTGTTGTTGTTAATGAAGGCCCGTCACTTCTAAAGAGCTGGCTATCATTTTGTCCTTCCTTGACCTGCTTCTACAGGAGAACAGCTACACAACACTGGTTGATCTTCAGCTTCAGGGCTGAGCCTGGGTTGAGCCAAAGATCTCAGGTGTTTATTTTTTAAAGGAACGTTTATATTACTCTGCACCCACCCACAAGGCTTTCCCTATCACCCTCAACACGCCAATAAAACTCATCCCTTACCAACCCCAGCTATGGATTTGGGAGAAATTCTGTTTTGTTGGGGTTTGGGTGAGAAGCAACCTGTCCACAATTCTTGAAACAGCACATAAAGAACACAGCTATCTTCCAACCTTCTCCAGGTTTTGTGATGTAGATTATGACCAAACAATCGGTGTGGGTGTGTTTGGGTGTGTATGAGAAGTGTAGAAATTATAAACTAACATAAAAAAGTTACATACCCAATCTTTTTTTGAATAGATATAATATACATGAGAATGAAATGTACTCTGGAACAGTGCTCATGCGATTATGTAGTTACTGTTACTAACAACGTTTTTTGAAAAATATATATCGCCAACCCCAGGTGATACTAATAACAAGGAGACCAAGTTTAAAGACACGGTACAAAGCAACAGCAAAGATACAGATAATCAAATAAAACAATTGAGGTCTAATTCAGAGTTAAGTTCCCCTGGATGAATAGTTTTAAACATAAAAATAAAACGGGTGATGGGAGAGCCGGCACTGCCAAGATAATAACATGGGAAGCTGGTTATATCGAATGCTCCAGTGAGGTCAGAGGTAGAAGAAGAAGAAGAAGAAGAAGAAGAAGAAGAAGAAGAAGAAGAAGAAGAAGAAGAAGAAGAGTAGTAGTAGTAGTAGTAGTTTGGATTTGATATCCCGCCTTTCACTCCCTTTAAGGAGTCTCAAAGCGGCTAACATTCTCCTTTCCCTTCCTCCCCCACAACAAGCACTCTGTGAGGTGAGTGGGGCTGAGAGACTTCAAAGAAGTGTGACTAGCCCAAGGTCACCCAGCAGCTGCATGTGGAGGAGCGGGGAAGCGAACCCGGTTCCCCAGATTACGAGACTACCGCTCTTAACCACTACACCACACTGGCATCACACTGGTAGCTATGGATGAAGACAGATGTAACACGTTAACTGTTGTGGTTTGAACACACACTTCCTGCCCCAAACAGCAACGCTTTGGAAATCCCTCCCACAGCCCAGAAAACCTTGCATCTGTCTTCACCTTAACAGAGCCTCCCTTGATGGATTTTGAAGTGTGAGAAGCCCCCGAGGGCCTTGTTGGTTTCCGTGGCGCTTTGGAAGTCTGCTAGCAGAAACTCTGGAGAACAAACAAATCCATTAGCACTGACATCCTGGCACCACACAGCAGCGTTTCCTTGCCTTGCCTGGCTAGGAGAAGTTGAGCAAGGTGGAACACGTTATGAAAAGGAGCATCTGCTCGCTTTGACAGAGCTCTTGAGAGTGGCAGTCACGGTCCCGAATAGTCTCTGGGGTTTTTCCAGCGACATTGCTTCCCTCCCACCCCCTTGACGTATTCGCATCTCTGTTAGTGGCAAGAGGGTTACTTGAGGAAATGCTCCAAATTAACAGCCGCTGTGACAAGCGTGACAGAAAAGTGGCGTATGATTCGGCTTTTGCTACGCTTATTTGGCAAGGCAGGGGGGGAGACAAGGAGGAAGCAAAATCCCTCTTAAGCGCGCCGATTAATTTCACCCCACTCCATCTGAAGAGCCGAATGTGCAAAACACAGCAAAAATATTACGATGGTTACTGGATATTTGGCAATATGATTGCTGATTGGCTGATGGGCAGCTAAGGGTTAGCACAGGTAGGGAAGTTTTTTGAGCTGGAGGGTGCATTTCCTCCTGTGCAACCCTCTGGGGGGGTCACATGCCAGAGGTGGGTGTGGTCAGTGGCAAAAGTGGGTGGATCAAAAATGGAACTTTTACATAATAAAATAATAATAAAATTTTATTTATATCCCGCCCTCCCCAGCCAAAGCTGGGCTCAGAGTGGCTAACAACAATAAAAGTAACACAGTATTCTAAAATCAATTCATTTTAAAATCAGTTCAAAATCAAATTAATGACAACCATTGGGCTAGAGTTCTGTGAGGATTTCCAGAGGACGGGGTCAGACTGTGCCTTGGCCAAAGGCCTGGTGGAACAGCTCTGTCTTGCAGGCCCTGCGGAAAGATGTGAAGTCCCACAGGGCCCTAGTTTCTTGTGACATAGCGTTCCACCAGATGGGGGCAACAGCCGAAAAAGCCCTGGCTCTGGCTGAGGCCAGCCTAACCTCCCTGTGGCCCGGGACCTCCAAGATGTTTTTGTTTGAAGACTGTAAAGTCCTCCATGGGACATACCAGGAGAGGCGGTCCCATAGGTACAAGGGTCCTAGGCCGTATAGGGCTTTAAAGGTTAAAACCAGCACCTTAAATCTGATCCTGTACTCCACCGGGAGCCAGTGCAGCTGGTATAGCACCGGGTGAATGCGAGGGACCAGTAAGGAGTCTCGCCGCGGCATTCTGCACCCGCTGGAGTTTCTGGGTCAGTCTCAAGGGCAGCCCCACATAGAGTGAGTTACAATAATCCAGTCTGGAGGTGACCGTCGCGTGGATCACAGTGGCTAGGTCAGGGCGAGAGAGATAAGGGGCCAACTGCTTAGCTTGGCGGAGATGAAAAAATGCCGCCTTTGTTATAGCTGCAATCTGCGCCTCCATGGAAAGGGAGGTGTCGAAGATTACACCCAAACTCTTAACGGACGGTGCAGGCACTAATTGCGCCCCCACAAGAGATCCCTTATTTTGGCTGCTGATCCCTTATTTTCGAGGCTGCTGGTCCCTTATTTTCAAAGCTGTAATTTGACAGCTATGAACCAAACACTCCATTTCTGGGAATCTTCCTTGCCTAGGCTTACCATTCCCTTGCCTGGACCTCCAAATTCAGCGGAGTAATTTGCACAGCATAATTTGCTAATCGAAAGCTGATACGCAATGACACTAATCAAATTAGCATCTCTAATTTGCATAGCTTCGGCAGCAAATGCCCACACGCAGGAAGCCGATTCCCCAATTTCCTCAACTCGGAAAGCCAAAGTCTATAAATTTGCCACCAGCAAAATAAATTATGCAAAGAACACAAATTATACAAATGTGATTTCAGTGCGGGGCGTAATAAATAAATCACTCTTGGTGTTTCAGAACCCAGCCAATGCAGAAGAGAAAGCCTTCTGGAAAAAGCTTCTGTTGGAAATCACACTTTATTTATTTACTGAAGAGCACAAGAAAGAGGAACACTGATTTATTTTGAAATAATATATTTTTATTTTAAAAAAAGAGCAGGGGTTTTATATATTTATAATGACAAGTCACCTGCCAGCAGCCATTACGTTAGCCTGTAGTAGAAGCAGGAGAAGGAATGCAGCGTCCCTCTATCGGGTCTGCAGAAAGACCAGCAGTTTTTGCCTCCTCTTTCCTTTGACCTTTTCTGCCACAACAGAATAACTTGTACCAGTTTCCTTATTTGCTGCAACCTCCCAATCCGTTTTCCTTTTGTGTTGCCTTTTTAGATTCTAAGCCTTGGGGGCTGGAACTGTCTTGCAGTGGCAGCCGCTGCCCACTGGGGGCAGTAGATCAAGTAGCTAACAGCTTGTGGATTCAAAGGTCACAATAGGCATACAGGAAGCCTGATATGTACATAAAGCCAAAATCATGTAAAGTCAAAACACATTGGGTTCAATGTTGGGTGGGAGTGCCAAAGCCATTCCCTCCCCCTTGGATACCCACACCCTTTCTGCCTCCTTTTAATTTATTTTTAATTTTTTCAAGAATTTGTGGCAATCACACAGGGTCCCCAGACGTTTGACGGTCTATTGATCCCTGTGCCACCACTGTGATCGCTTCCCCGCTGCCACCAACCCGTTTCTCTTGGGTACACACAGAGTCCAGACAGTTGTTAACATTAAATCAAATAAGCAAGTTTATTTTATGAGCCTTAACAAGTTTATGGTTTCAACTTTAATAAATATCATTTAAAAAAACACCAAAAAAACACAAGTTTATAGTTTCAGATAATTTTTCTTGTCAGTTTCTTAATCTTAGTTTCTATACCGGCCTATACCTTTCCTAATAACTGCTAAGTGATTATCCCAACTGTCTATCTGACTCCTATCAGTTTCTCTCACTCTCTCACAACACAACTCGACCAACCCACAGACTTATCCTCCCTCTTCCTTCTCCAACTGCCAACTGACCTCCAAACAACTCTAACTCTAACTCCTCCCCTTGGGTTCCCACTGGCCAATCACTTCACACCCATTTAACCCTTTCCTTATGACCCAGCATGATGTCACCTAGGAGGGCAAACGCCGCAGAAGTGCATAAAGGCGAATGCGCCACAAGTTAAACGTGCATAAGTATACTTGACACACCTGGAGTTTAAGTACTGCAGGGAGAACACGGCTAGAGACTGGGTGGGGAAAGTGGCTGCCCATGTTACTGTTATGAGTTCAAGGTTCCTTTATTAATTTACCAGACCCTTAACAACTTGGGTCCAGGATACCTTAAGGACCACCTGATTCCTTATATCCCTTTCTGATCTCTGGGGAATCCCTGTTAGTGTTTCCCCACGGTTCGGATGCCTGGTGTATCAATCCAGTAGAAACTGTACTGAAGGGTTAAGTAGTCCGACCCCCTGAAATGCAGGAATCTCAGCTAAAGCATCCATGACAGATGGCCATCCAGCCTCTGCTTAAAACCTCCAATGAAGCTCCATCACCTCCTGAGGGAGATCATTCCACTGCCGAACAGCTCTTATAGTCGGAAAGTCCTTCCTGACGTTTAGTCGGGATCTCCTTTCTTGTAACTTGAAGGCAATGGTTTGTGTCCAACCCTCCAGAGCAGGAGAAAACAAGTGTGTTCCCTCTTCCATGTGACAGCCCTTCCGATATTTGAAGATGGCTATCATAGCTCCTCTAGAAGCTCGGCCTTGCCCTCACCGGTTCTGGAAGGCTCCTATAGAAGGGTCCTGTATGCACAGAGACTTTGTACCTGCCTGTTAGGGGGAAGCCCTGAACATATTTTTTTAATGTTCTTTTTATGTTGAGATTTGTAGAGACACCATTGATCCTTTGTTGAAGAGGCTCGCCGATCTTTCGGACAAGTCTAAACTTAATTCTCTCCTCCAAGGCAAAGATCACAAGATGACCTGGCCAGATTCTGCGCCCAGATCACCCTCTAGAATAAAATAGCTTACTAGAGAAATGCTGAAGTCGCCCTTTGGGGCAGCTCAGGGTCAATTTTTATGGTAGCCCAAATCTCAGTTGAATGGGTATATGTATATATCTCAATTTTAACTCATGAGCTATTGCTGCAATCTGCTCTGATTGTATATTTTATCTTTTTGAACATTGTTTTTATTGTGTTATGAGAGCTGGTCTTTGACCATAATAAATTACCTAGCGTCTATCATATCTCCTCTCAGCCTCCTCTTTTCCAGGCTAAACATACCCAGCTCCTTCAACCTTTCCTCATAAACCTTGGTTTCCAGCTCTAAGTAACATAAAAAATATAAATTTCTGAAACAAATAAACCATTGTTTCTTCAACTTATGCAGGTGGCTTTCTTCACAGGCCTTATACCTGTCAGAAGATTGAAATTTGACTAGAAAAAAAGATGGCAGCTTGAAATACAGCCAGCCAACCTTGTACAAGCTGGACTTCTTTCTCTTTGTTACCACCACTCCAGAGTAACAGAACTTCATTTCCTGCTGATGGCTTGCTCATCAGCAAATGAGGTCTGAAATGCCATTGGGGTTATGCTAAAGATGCTGACAACTCAGATTATTCCCCCCCCTCCCTTCTGAGTGATGAGACCAGAAGTGATGTACGATATTCAAACTGAGTTAAAAGTTTTAACTCAGACATTGTTTAATTAATTGGGGGCTGTGCATTTTTAACCTTGATTATAACGGAAAATAAGAAACAATCATAAGCCTTGAGATGAATACATATATGTTGCAGGGGTTGTTTTCTCCCCCCCTTTTTTTAAGAGAGCTGCATTTGTTTATAAAATTTCTCCCGGGGTTTATCCCCCTGCTGTTCTCCATCAATTAATGAGAAAGGAAATTGCATTTAGAAATCAGCGTGAGGAGAGAGAAGATTTTGGTAAAGTTATTGTAGGTGGGTTCAGGGGTTTTGTCATGCTTACCTTAGGCCCTATCTGAATTTAAAGCTGGGTTATACCACATTAAACAGACATGGCTCCCGCCCAAAGAATAATACAAACCATCATTTATTAAGAACCAGGAGTTGTTAGGTGCCTCCTAACCTGTGGCCCTCCAGATGTTGTTGGATGACAACTCCCATCATTTGTGACCATTGGTCTTGCTGGCCAGGGCAGATGGGTCTATCACAGGTTGCCCACCCCTGCTGCAGAAGCTGCTAGAGCTCCCTGAATTAATGGAACATGGCAAGGGATATGCCATACGAACCAGGCTGCCCTCTTCCTTAGTCACCACTTGGCAATGGCAGGAGGTAAGTGCCCAGCCTTCCTCGCACTTCTGGGTTCACAGTGCAATTGTCAGACTTCAGGGAATCTGATCCTGCCCCCCACCCTCCACACGGTAGGCAGCCAGGAATAGAAAGACAAGGGAAGCTCTTACCAAGGTCTTCCTTCAATAGTCACAGAGAGAGGCTTAGAAATTGAAATTGAAATACTTTATTGTCACATGTACAACTTGTATACAGTGAGATTACACGATCACACCCCCCCACTCAGCTCTCTTAGTCTTAATTCCCTTCGTTTACTGAAGCGCACCCACCAAACCCAAAAGTCAGTTGCCCTGTTGTTATCTTTTCATTCAGCAGCCTAACAGCCCATGGATAGAAGCTGTTCTTTACCCTGTTGGTACGACTATTCATGCTATATCTTCTCCCTGAGGCCAGGAGATCAAGAAAGTGCTGGCCAGGGTGTGAATCATCCCTGAGAATTTTCCTCACTCTTCTGAGGCAACGTTCTTCCACTATTTCATCCAGTGGATTCACGGGACAGCCCATAATATCTTGTGCTGTATTCACCACGCTTTGTAGGCACTTCCTATCAGTTGATGTCAAACCAGTGAACCACACTGTGATGCAATATGAAAGGACACTTTCTATTGTGGACCGGTAGAAGGAGATCATCAAATGTTGATTGACACTGTTCTTTCGCAATACTCTGAGGAGATGGAGTCTCTCTTGGGCTTTCTTAACCACCTGGGTTGTATTGATTTTCCAAGTAAGGTCTTCACTGAGATAAACTCCTAGGAACTTAAAGGAAGAGACTCTCTCCACAAAGCCCTCCCCGATGTACAGCGGGGCTAGTTCTCCTCTCTTCCTCCAAAAGTCTAACACCATCTCTTGGAGAAATGCTACCTCTTGGAGTAATGGCATTGTTCTGAGTAAACTCCAGCCCCCTTCTCTCCTCAGTTGTCAACAAGACCACTCACCTTACGGTGGCCACTTAGGGCCATTTGCCTACGAGTCCTTTGCTCTCCTACTTTCAATGCTCATTGGGTTTTGGGAGAAGTGGGGTCTGGAATGCTTTCTAGTGATAACGTGTCAGCCAGCTGCTCCGGCTCTACTTCCCCCTCCCCTCCCCTCCCCCTCTCCCATTATCGTCCAACCCTGTTCTTCATGTACCGTATTTTTCGTCCCATAGGTTGCTCCGTCCCATAGGACGCACCTAGTTTTTTGGGGGGGAAATAAGGGGGGGGAATTTCCTTTATTTCCCCCCCAAAACCAGGTCGGGGAAACCGAACCAGGTCGAGGAACAGCGGGATGGCGGCGCTGCGCCTCCTCGCTGTCCCCTGAGCTTGTGGGGCTGGCCCATGTTTGTCCGGCGTGTGGGGCGCTCTGCTTCAGGGCGCTTTGTGCGCCGGGCGGCAGGCTGCTATCTGCAGCGTGGGGAGCCCTATGGGGAACTCCCACAGGGCTCCAACACGCTGCGGATGTCTGCCCGGCGCGAGGGGCGGTCTGCTTCAGGGTGCTTCTCGCGATGGGCGGCAGGCTGCTATCCGCAGCGTGGGGAGCCCTGCGGGAACTCCCGCAGGGCTGCCTAGGCTGCGGATGTGTTCCCAAAGCGCCGGGCGCTCTGCTTTCAGTGCGCCTGATGCTCTGGGAAGCAGGCTGCGGATGTCTTCCTGAAGCCTGGAGAGCGAGAGGGGTCGGTGCGCACCGACCCCTCTCACTCTCCAAGCTTCAGCGAAAGCCTGTATTCGCCCCATAGGACGCACCCAGATTTCCCCTTCATTTTTGGAGGGGGAAAATGCGTCCTATAGGGCGAAAAATACGGTACCTCTGAGCCGTGACCTTCCTCAAACCACTATTGTAAATCTATACTGCCTTCCTCTTCTCTGGAAGGTTCAGGAGGAAGCGGAGGCCGTCTCCACCATTCCTCCTCAGTCCAGACCCTGACAGCAATGACCCCAAAGCACAGTGTGCTCTCCTGCAGGGGCTTCAACTGACTTCTAAATCCATACAAAACAAAGTGGTATTGCTTCCTCTGCAATACAATACCGCGATGAACTGAATTTCAGAAAATCAGCACAAACTGCTCATCAACGTTTAAATAAAAACGGGCTTGTGTCAGCACTACTGATGAGCATGCAAAGGGATGAGTCCAAATACTACAAAGTGATTTCTTTCTTTCTTTCTTTCTTTCTTTCTTTCTTTCTTTCTTTCTTTCTTTCTTTCTTTCTTTCTTTCTTTGAAACAAATCAAAGCCCTCTGAGAAGGACCCTGCCGTTATCTTAGCAACGCAAAGAATACCGTATTTTTCGCTCTATAACACGCACCTGACCATAACACGCACATCGTTTTTAGAGGAGGAAAACAAGGGAAAAAATATTCTGAATGAAACAGTGGACGTATCATTTTTGTGCTTCATGCTGTGGCCACAGACATGTGATCTGATGGTGAATTTGGGGTGACCCAATGCAAAAATCCTGAGAATCCCTGTGGATCCATGCTTTGTAACCACGTTTTTGCACCATTGCAGCCCCAGGCAACAGTGGGTGCGTGATTTTTTTTGGGGGGGGGGGCAGGCTGTAGCCATGGACATGCTATGTGCTCTGATGGTGAATTTTGGCTGACCCAATGCAAAGTTCCTGAGGATCCCTGTGGATCCATGCTTTGTAACCACGTTTTTGCACCATTGCAGCCCCAGGCAACAGTGGGTGCGTGATTTTTTTTTGGGGGGGGGCAGGCTGTAGCCATGGACATGCTATGTGCTCTGATGGTGAATTTTGGCTGACCCAATGCAAAGATCCTGAGGATCCATGTGGATCCATGCTTTGTAACCACGTTTTTGCACCATTGCAGCCCCAGGCAACAGTGGGTGTGTGATTTTGGGGGGGCAGGCTGTAGCCATGGACATGCTGTGTGCTCTGATGGTGAATTTGGGGTGACCCAATGCAAAGATCCTGAGGATCCATGTGGATCCATGCTTTGTAACCACATTTTAAGTGGGGAGGGAAGGAAAAACACAGAAGGCTAAGAATGCAGGAGAGGGCTATAACGTGAGGAAAGGAAGGCAAAAGTTTTCCCCCACCCACCCACCCAAGCCAGCCACTGTTTAAGGATTTCATCCTTTTAAATGGAAGAAAGCATATTTGAATGCTGTGTGTCTCCAAAAACAAAAAGCAGGAAGTCAAATCAGAATTTTAAGCCGAACCTGTAATCTCTCTTCCCTTCACATACATTGTTCCCTCCGGAGCAGGGACAGGATAGAGCGACGCTCTGCTCTCCTCTCTACTTGCCTGGAGGGGAGGGGCTTTCCCTGCTCTTTGTTCCATTTGAGCAAACACAGCAACGAAACAGAGCAGGGTGGGCAGTAAGACCCTGAGGCAGAATGCAGGAAAGCAGCAACTTCCTGTCTCACGGAGCTCCCTTCTCCCTGAACCGCGGTTTGATTTTTGCTTTATTTTTCGGCTCCAGGGACCACACATTCGCTCCATAACACGCACAGACATTTCCCCTTCCTTTTTAGGAGAAAAAATCTGCGTGTTATAGAGCGAAAAATACGGTATTTTAAGCATGACCAAGTCAACGTTAAGCTTAAGCTCTACTTATTTCAATGGCAAAGAAGACGCACGGTGCAATTCTAAGCATGTTCATTCAGAATTCGGCCCCACTTGGTTCAGCGGGACTTGCTCTCTACTAAATTCTAGGGTAGAACCGGACCTCCACCCCACCCCACCCCAACAAGTGTGCAAGGGATTCTGGCCCTAAGTGCATGTTTGTTTCTGCCACTGAAACCAGCGGGGCATAACAGCGCCTACCATTTTGACTGCACAGTGCTTCTTTCCAATTTCCTTCACGCAGAACATTAAGACTTTTACTGGTAATTCAGCTGATTGGCAGCCAAAGGAGCCTAATCAAAAAAGGGTGATCTGTAAAATGCATTACCAGTTTTGAAATGGGGGGCATTAAAAATAACAAGAAAAGAAGCATCTGCATCTGCAGCTGTTTACTATCTGTAATTATTTGCGGAAATCTTTTTAATCTGCAAAGTGACTGGCGGCCATGTAATTCCACCTCGTGAGAATCTTGAGCGGGCAACGTGGTTATGTCCATTGTTCAAAGAGGAGCCAAGAGAGTGATTGAGAGAGTGCAATAAGTGTTGGATTGTATTTCTGGATCTGTGCCTGGTGTAGTCTTCAGGCTCTTCTGTGAGAAGAGAAGCAAGAATCTTTGCATTGCATCTAAGGATGCAGCTGTGTGGGTAGATGATACTGATAACATCACTTGCTTCCCCGAATGGTCCAGCGTCAGATCAGGGGGGCTGTTAGGGGTGGCCTAAACCCTGAGCCTTTTGAAATGGGCTCTCGGTCTCTTGCCCATTCTCTCCCTTCTCTCTCATATATTTCTGTTTTACAGTTTAGAATACTCATTTAAACATCCTTAAAATATCAATGACTTCCCTTTTTCTCTTTCCATGGTTCATTTTGCATATCATTTTGCATAAACCCCTGCATATTTTACATAAATTAAACCATTCAGTATTCCATTATTACATCCCATCAAAACTTATTTACACTGTGGAATTTATCTTAACGCTGCCAACGTTTTCAAGTGTACACAATTTCCCCCCATATATTCAATAAACATATTCCAATCTTCTCTAAATGTATGTTCTTCTTGTTCTCTTATTCTATATGTTAAGTCCGCAAGCTGCACATATTCCATTAGTTTAAGTTGCCATTCTTCTTTAGTTGGGACCTCGCTCGTTTTCCATTTTTGGGCTAACAAAACATGGGCCGCAGTAGTGGCATACATAAGTAACCTTTTTTGACACCTGGGAATTTCTTTCTGAATTATCCCCAACAAAAAGGACTCTGGTTTTTTTGGAAAGGTACTTTTAATCCCCCCCCCAATTCATTATGGATTATTTCCCAATACTCTTTTACCCTTTTACAGGTCCACCACATATGACCCAGAGAGTCCACCACATATTCCCTCCCCTCTTTTCAAGGGGTGCCATTGAGAATCCCAGCCTGTGTTTGTGTGTGTGTGTGCAAATCGTGTGGGGTGGTGCCAAACTAGGTTTTTGACCTGGCAGGATCTGGCAGGCTGCTGGCTTAGATACTCAGCACTCAGTAGTTGTATTTACAAGAAGATTTATTATATACAGTCATTAACCTCAGACAGCGGCGTAGCGTGGGTTGTCAGCACCCGGGGCAAGGCAAGTAATTTGCGCCCCCTAACCCGGGGCAAGGCAAGTAATTTGCGCCCCCTAACCCCTAACCTGCCACGTCAGGTGATCTGAGGCGAGTTGCCGCTGGCGCTGGCGCTGCCGCCCAAACGACGCCGCTTGCCCAGAGGAGGAGGAGGGCAGAGAGGCGAGGAAAATGCAACATGGCCCAGCAGCTGCAGCACCAGCGGCGGTGGCGGGGCTGTGAGGAGGGACTGCCTGGCGCGTCCTCCGCGGCCCTGATGCGCGGGGACCGCGGCGAGCGCTGAGAGCCGCTGCCAGCTCGTCGGTTCCGCGAGACATGGGGCTCTGCTACAGCCTGCGCCCAAGGCTCTTCGGCGACTCCAGAGGCGGCGAGCGCCCCCCCAGATGTTGCGCCCGGTGCAGCCGGCCCCCCTTGCACCCCCCACGCTACGCCACTGACCTCAGAGCTGCTCACACTAGTGACCGTCCATCAAGATGAAGTTGAGGCACCTGAGCTCAAATTGCGCCTCCAACAGGAAACATGAAAGCGAGCCCCCCTCTTCTTCTTTGATGGACACCTTTCCTTGACCTTTGTTCTTCTGCAAGCCCTGGGACTCTCTGGGTCATCTCCCACCTCTTCCTCCGACGAAGAGTTCCCTCTCCCCTGTGAGGTGACTAACAGAGGCTCCTAAGAGAACTGGCCTCCATCCAGTCCACTCTCGCTGTACTGATAATGTACAGCAGGGGTCAGCAAGGCTTACCGGCCATGGGCCGGATCACTCCCATGGAGATCGTCCGTGGGCCGGACCAGTGCAGCATGGTGCCGGAAATTGCTTCTGTGCATACCCAGATGCCGAAAATCGCACCTGCACAGAAGCGATTTTCGGCGTCTGGGCATGCGCAGAAGCAATTTCCGGTATCTGCGTGTATGCAGATGTGATTTCCGGTGCCGCTCAACAAGTCACCGCGCTGAGCTGTGCCAGTTTAGCGCAGCGTGCGGGGGACTCACCGAGTGGGCAACTCAGTTCAGGGGCGGCTCATGGGCCAGTAAAACGATTTTCGTGGGACAGATCTAGCCCATGGGCCACAAGTTGCTGACCCCTGATGTACAGTCTCTCCTCCTTCTGAGAAGGGTTTTTTTAGCCAGGGCTGGATTTAGGTTTGATGAGGCCCTAAGCTACTGAAGATAATGGGGCCCTTTATATGTCCAGCTGTCCTTTGTCAACAACAAATAGTCTGTTTTTTGTGTTGAATATATGCTATATGGTAATTTATGGACCTAGTAGGTATCTAAAGCCATTTGCACATGTTGCCATGGAACCAGTCCATGAGGAGTGTAGGCACCCTATATATAGAAATAAGCAAACCAGTGATATTTTAGGGAGCAGACTAGCAAGCAGGGCCCATGACTTACATCATAGGAGCCTACACAACACAAAACACTGTTGCTGTATGTAGGCTTTATTTGTTTTTTATCTTATATTTTGGAAATGTGCATCCAGGTGTTTTTTTCCTTTAAATTTTTTTTGGGGGGCCCAAGAGAGTGGGGCCCTAAGCTATAGCTTGTTTAATTTATATGTAAATCCGGCACTGGTCGTAGCCCACTGCCTTCGGCTGGCTGAGAAAGAGGCAAGTCTCTTTCTTCCTCTTCTGACTGACTACCCCCCCGACTCCCCTCCATGACACCCCCTGAGTGAAACAAGCAGCCCCTAGTATAACATATTCCCCTAAGGCAGGGGTGCAGAACCCATGACCCTTCAGAAGTTGCTGTACTACAGCTGTTACAGAAAAGCAGCAATGCGAGAGCGAGCTGCAGGTGGCTGGAAAGCAAAACAGGATGTTGATGTTTGGGACTGTACCATGGGAACAAAGGGACAGTCTATTCACTGTACTGAGCACCGGATGTTAGCTCAGAGTGTCATCTGACCTGTACTGGAAGTACAGGGGTGGAGTTTTCTCTCTCTACTGTTGGAGTCTGATGAGTGCAGACGCGTTTCTCTGTACTGCTGGAAAGACAGAAATAAAGACATGTAAATAGATTTCTGTCTGTCTCTTTCCCCTCCCTGGGGGAGGCAGGGAGGAGGGAAGAGTGGTGTGTTCTTCTCACGCTTGAGGAGGATCACCGATAGTGACCTAGTCTGTATCCTGCCGGGAGACGCAGACGGGGAGGTCAACAAGGAGCTCAAGCCGAGTGCCGGGAGAGTGGCCAGTTACCTCTGATAAGGCTTGAGAATCCGACAACAGCTTCCATCATCCCTGACCATTGGATGGACCACAGTTTCAACATCCTTGTCCAAAGTACTCCTTCCAGTTGGGCTCCCATACCTTGAAATGGAATAGACTATCGGTACAGCACACAGGCGGGGCCAGAGCCTAGGACTTTGCCAATCAGAAGGTCGGTGGTTCAAATCCCCGCGACGGGGTGAGCTCCCGTTGCTCAGTCCCTGCTCCTGCCAACCTAGCAGTTCGAAAGCACGTCAAAGTGCAAGTAGATAAATAGGTACCGCTCCGGTATTTCCGTGTGCTGCTCTGGTTCGCCAGAAGCGGCTTAGTCATGCTGGCCACATGACCCGGAAGCTGTACGCCGGCTCCCTCGGCCAATAAAGCGAGATGAGCGCCGCAACCCCAGAGTCGGCCACGACTGGACCTAATGGTCAGGGGTCCCTTTACCTTTACAGTACACAGGCAGTGGCGGAACTTCATGCTCCAGCACCGGGGGTAGAGAGCAGGCGGTGGCAGGGCTGATGTGCATCCCGGGGCGTGGCGCACCGCCTGTAGGGGAGTGACGCACGTCCTAGGGGAGTGGCACCCAGCACGGACGGGGGGGACAGCCATGATGGCACCCCACAGGGATCGTGCTGCCAGGGGCAGCGCGCTCCCCCCGCACCCCTCTCCCTCCGCCAGTGCACACAGGGCCATTGTTAGGGTGCAGAAAGCCCTGTCCTAAAGGGGGTGTCCCAGCCCGAGCCTCAGGCGTGTGGTTTGTGCCAGACCTTGTGGGGAAACATGATAACCACATAAAAATACTTGAAATTCCCTTCTGTTTGGGCAACATGAACTTTACAGCTACGTTATACTATCCGGGCCTGGGTCTACCAATTATACAACATTGCAAACTGGCCTCCCGGCGTTCTTGCGCTGAGGGCTAATTTTCTGGCTATGTAAAAGAAGACCAAAGGCAACAGAAATCCTGAGCGCACTGCAATCGAACCAGTTTTTTTATAATCATCATCATCATCCAAATATTTATTTCCTTGCTGCCACCTGCTCAGCAGCTGATTTGTTCCTGAGCACCTTTGCATTGGGACTGTGGAAACAGATTAGTGTTCACACTCTGAAATGAGGTTTAATCCAAGCTGACATCTCGATAAGATCAGAGTCTGCCAGAAGCTGTAATGGCAGGTGGGGGGCATCCAGGGTTCTTTGACATAATATATAACAATACAAAGTAGGATGAATCATGAATTCTGCAGGATATTGATGTGGCCGCATGGTAGCTCCTGTTATTTAGGAAGGTGGCTGTCAACAGTTCTGAAGCTGGTTTGCCACTTTTTGACCCATTTTTATGCTTCATCTGAGGCCTTTTCCACCTGGCTGCTTGGCCTAATGGATGTCAGGACATTTTTGATGAATTAATGAGTGGCTGAGGGAGCTGATGACCAGTGGAACAGCCAAAGGCCACACACCTTCCTGCTCATTAATCTCTTGCCTTCTACCAAGGTTGCTTTTGCAGGTATTACCTGGAATGGGCTGAAATTGAGAGCAAGGCTGTTCAAACTTTGTCATGCATAACTTCTTAGGCCAAGGTTGTGGAGGCGAGACTAAGGCCACATTCGCACCATGCATTTAAAGTGATATGATACCACTTTAACATCACCTGCAACATTTCTCCAATGTAAATAGGGATGTCCTATTCAATTATAATTATACCACTTTATATATTATACTCTTTATACCACCCACATCTTACTGGGTTGCGCCAGCCACTCTAGGCAGCTTCCAACATATATAAAAACACAATAAAACATTAAACATTAAAAAACCCTTCCCTATACAGGGCTGCCTTCAGACGGCTCGGGGGTCATTTAACTCCATACCCTCCAACATTTGTCTAATGAAAATAGGAACGTCCCAAGGAAAGGTGGGACATTCTGGGATCAAATCAGAAATTGGGACACCTTCTGTAAATCTGGGGCTGTCCCTGGAAAACAGGGACAATTGGAGGGTCTGCTTTAAGCAGTCATGGCACCCCCGCCCAAGGAATTCTGGGAGCTGTAGTTTGTAAAGGACGTTGAGAGTTATTAGGAGACCTCTAGTCCCTTTACGGAACTACAGTTCCTGGAGCAGTTCAACGATCAATCCCTCTTCACAGGGAGCTCTGGGAAGGGAATAGGGGCCTCCTAACAACTCTCAACACCCTTAACAACTCTCAGTTCCCATAATTCTTTGGGGGATGCCATGATTGTTTCCGTTGGTATTGTAGCACTTTAAATGTATGGTGTGAATGTGGCCTGACTAGCAACCACCAATCCCAATGTGTAGAGATAGCAGAATAAGGGGACCCTGAGATTTGCAGAAG
The DNA here is from genome assembly GCF_964188305.1 of Podarcis bocagei. NCBI lineage: Eukaryota > Metazoa > Chordata > Lepidosauria > Squamata > Lacertidae > Podarcis > Podarcis bocagei. The sequence continues at coordinate 93,438,303 of NC_138127.1, forward strand.
TACAAAAAACTTTAAATAATAAAAATAACAAAAGTATTGCTTAACAAGAGGGAGAGGCAAGATGGCGGGGAGGTCAGCACGGTAGAAACGCACTGGCAGAGCCAATATGTGGCCTCCATGCTCTCCCTCCCCATAAGCAACAGTAACCCACCTTCCAGGAAGTTAGCACATTGATAGTTTGCGACTTAAGACCACATAGTGCACTGGTGGCAGATGTGGGTCTTGGGCTGTGTTCTCCTTGATCAAGGCAGATCTTTAATCGCTGGACAATGGCAGAAACTGCAGATTGCACAACACTGGAGTGCATTGCAATGGGAGCGATATAAATGAATAAATGCAATTTCTTATGCTGGCTTTACAATTGTGCTAACGACAAGACCCTCCTGCGACTTGATGAGTTTTGCAAAGCACCTTTTAATGCATTGCCGACCCTCGCAGCTGCTGACAAAGCATGCATCTCATTATCAAAAGCTGGGCTATAATGAAGGAAGAGCAGCTTGAAAAGAATGAGAAAGATCAGATCAATATAATGGAAGAGACTTGATTTATCTCTAAGCCAGCAGAACTCTTTTTCAATGCAAAAAAAATAAAAACCTAAGAGATTCCATCAGGCCAGTAATTTATCACTTGGTTGGTAATTTGAGTGTCTCAAGAAAGCAAAGCCTCTTGGAGGGGAATATGCCTGTTGCAGGCATCCAAGTTCCCAAGAAGAGTCTTACAAAGGGATGTGCAGAAACTCTGATGCCATTGCTCTACACAGGAAGTAGAGCATCTCATGTTGTGCAGATGCCTGATTATTGTCTTCCAAATCAACTACTCTATTCCGAATTTAAAAATGGAAAGTGTAATGCTGGTGGTCAACAAAAGAGGTTCAAAGACTGTCTCAAGGCAAATCTTAAAAAATGTAGTATAAACACAGACAACTGGGAAACACTGGCCTGCGAGCGCTCCAGTTGGAGAACAGCCTTTACCAAAGGTGTCATGGGCTTTGAAGTCACTCAAACTCAGGATGCAAGGGAGAAACGTGCTAAGAGGAACACATGCTTGGCAAATCCACACTGTGATCAACTCCCGCCTGGAAACCAATGTCCCCACTGTGGAAGGACGTTTGGATCCAGAATTGGCCTCTACAGTCACTTACGGACCCGCTGTTAAAACCGTGTTTATGGAAGACAATCTTACTTGGCTGAGAGTGATTGCCAAAGAAAGAAAGAGGAAGGAAGGAAGGAAGGAAGAACAGGTGCCAGGGCAATTCAAGGTGAGCTAAGGACCAAGAGTGAGGAGCAAGTAGTCAGAACCAAAGGATAAATGAAGAGGCAGGTATGCACCAAAGCTCAAGAATACCTTGTCACTCAAGCAAGACTTCACCCCCAAACAGGAAGGCACCTTGGACTCCTTCCTATCCATTGGCCTGTCTGGGTAGGCAGAATCTATCCAGGGCCCCAGCTTTCACTGAGAAGCTGCCACCTGCAATTCAGCAGCTCATGGCGGGGGCTGCCCACAAATCCCAGCAGCTCCTGACAAGAGGAGACTGGGAATAAATTTTCCTCCAAATCAGATTAAGCAGACCTTGAGGCTGGTGTGCATGAGTGTACGAGTATTCCTGAATGGTGCAAGTCAAAAGAATTCAAAGTGAGAATAGGGCCTGTGATAAGACAGGGGGAGACTGACTTGCATTTTCAGATTGGTGCTCTGAGGTGAAAGTTTTGGGGTATGATGCTAGAAAAGTGGATTTCCAGGAATTTCCAGATTTCAGCATTCTTACGGACCGAAAAGGCATTATTTATTTATTTGGTCTGGGGACAAACCATGGCAGCTAACAATCCATATGTGAAAATAATGTAACAGGCTTCTTCACAAATAGAATAAAATTCAGTCGCACTCTTTTGAGACCTGGGAGCCCAGAGTTTGAATCCCCACTCAGCCACAAAGCTCACTGGGTAACCTTGGGCCTCTCACTGCCTCAGCCTCACCTGCCTGATAGGGTTCTTGTGAGGGTAAAATGGGGATGGAAGAACCATGTACACCATCGTGAGCTCCTTGGAGGAAAAGGGGATATATAAATGTAATAAGTGAAATGAATGAAATGAAATGAAAGCAGCTAAAATGAAACACTGACAAAGCAGCAAGCAGTTTACAGATAACAATTGCTGGGGGAAATTGATTAAACAATTCACATTCCTCTCTCTCTCTCTCTCTCTCTCTCTCTCTCTCTCTCTGCTTTCTTAGACACAAGTATATTTTGTATTTCAGCACAGCAGCTGGTAACATTGTGAATGCTGGAAGAAAATGGTCAACGATCATTTGGAAGAACTCTAACTGAGCAGTGAAGTGACTGCAAACCACCCTGTTTCATTTTGTAAAGGGACAAAAGTGAACAGCAATTAGTTCCTTACTGGGTATATTGAACTTGAACTAGAATGGCTTCTTTTTTAAAAGTGAATTTTCCAAGTTCTGATTGGATTATGTCTCTGCCAACGTTACAAAAACTGATTTGGGGGAGGCTTAGAGCTAGGGTTATTTTTTTAAGTTTGGAACTTAAAAATGGAAAGTGTAATACTGGCGGTCAACAAAAGAGGTTTAAAGACTCTCTCAAAGCAAATCTTAAAAAATGTAGTATAAACACAGACAACTGGCAAACACTGGCCTGCGAGCGCTCCAGTTGGAGAACAGCCTTTACCAAAGGTGTCATGGGCTTTGAAGACACTCGAACTCAGGACGCAAGGGAGAAACGTGCTAGGAGGAAAGCACGCTTGGCAAACCCTCACTGTGATCAACTCCTACCTGGAAACCTATGTCCCCACTGTGGAAGGACGTTGGGATCCAGAATTGGCCTCCACAGTCATTTACGGATTCACTGTTAAGACTGTGTTCATGGAAGACAATCTTACTCAGCTACGAGTGATCTCCAAAAAAAGAAGAGTTTGAGTAACCCGATGGAAAAGAGGGCAAAGCTCATATATAGTACTGAGCACCTTTCTCCCACGGGGCAGTGGATACTCTCCTTTCTGTTGATTTACAATTAGCACTGCCAGTCAAAGAGGGTTTGCCAGTTTTTTAAAAGTGCTGCAATACCTCTGCATAGAGATGGCAGTGGAATGCATTTACATCCCTGGGCAATGGCAATCCCCTCTGCGCCACTTTCAAATGTATAAAAACAACAATGACCACCCTATCCAATGGCAGTAACACAAAGGCAGTTGCATGTGCACCCCCAAGCAGAGTAAAGGTAAAAGGTAAAGGACCCCGGGCAGTTAAGTCTAGTCAAAGGTGACTATGGGGTTGCAGCGCTCATCTTGATTTCAGGCCAAGGGAGCCGGCGTTTGTCCGCAGACATCTTTGCAGGTCATGTGGCCAGCATGAGTAAACTGCTTCCGGCGCAATGGAACACTGTGACAGAAACCAGAGCACATGGAAATGTCGTTTACCTTCACACCACAGTGGTACCTATTTGAACTGGCGTGCTTTCAAACTGCTAGGTAGGCAGGAGCTGGGACAGAGCAACAGGAGCTCGCCCTGTTGTGCGGATTCGAACCGCCAGCCTTCTGATCAGCAAGCCCAAGAGGCTCAGTGGTTTAGACCACAGTGCCACCCGCATCATAGGGAAAGACGAGAGGGGCTGCCACAGCCATCTTGTGGAACAGGTAATTTCAGCCAGGGTTGCATGCCATGCAAGCTGTAGCTGCCATCACTCCTTTCTTCTATTGTACAGTATCAGTTTCCATTCTCTCTCAAAAAAATAATAGTCGTTTTATTCATAGTATTTCATAGATGGTAATTGTTTTGTCTTTTGACGATTTGTAATTGTTTTACTGATGATTCGTTAATTATACTATGCTGTATTTGTGATGTTCTATCGTCTTATTGTTTGTAAGCTGCTTTGGGATTCATTTGAATAAAAAGTGGCATAGAAATATAATCCATCCATCCATCGCCCGTCTATTTTTCACCCTTTCTTAAAGAGCTGCACAGCTTTATTTTGAGAATTTTGGTATGAGCTGTCAAACAGATTACTTGGTCAAATTTGCAAACTTCTTCTTGTTTTTCTTAAAAGGTATTATCTTGCTAAAGAGCCAACAGGTGGTATGGGAACCTGCAAATAAAAGGATAGGGGTGGGAGGGGGAGGAAATTGTGGGAAAACAGTTAATGGAAGCTATGTCAGCTATGTCTTGGCAAAATCACAGAGTTCCTGTCTTTTATCAAATTGGTATGGTTAAGGCTGCCAGCTTTAGTTCCAAACCCTCAAGCTGCCACTTTAAGGGCAGTTTTGCTGAGCAGCAAATGAGGAGGTGATAAAGTTGTTTTCTCCCCCTGGCCAGTTGGCAGCTCTACCTATCATGGCAAAAGCTTTCATAAGAGTGTGTTACATACCCCAGAATAGAGTGAACCACAGCTTTTACGGGCCATGTAGGCAGAGAATATCCATTCCCCCTCCAATTCAATAAACACAATTGAATTAAAAAAAATAAAATCTTATGGCATAAAATGATGTGCTTAACAGAACAACTGTTCTGGGACAGATGGCACACACGAGGATTCAAAATAGAAGCCCGTGTCCATTGCCACAACATTTGGCCCTTGTGAAATGTCCAGCAAATATATTCACACAAATGAGATTTTGCATACTGGATTTTCGTGCTTGCCTAAGCAACTGGCTGAAATGAGTTCTGTTAAATTAAATTCTGTTTGTTCGTTTAAGGGGGGAAATCTAATATTTTCCAACAAATAATTCACAGACATTTGGGCCCCATCTGCCCTATACATTTAATGCAGTGTCAGAGTGTGTGTGTGCACATGCGCGTGTGTGTAAAATTGAGTTTCAGAACAAACAAAAAATAAACAGAATAAAGTCATACTGTATTCAGAACTCAAAAACATCAGTCACCTTCCTGCCCCTCAGCACCCACTGTTCTTTCCCACAACCCTTTCCCCAGGGAGCTTAATTTCATCAGCACATTCAAAGCATATTTGTAGTACTGTACTTGGTTATAGCAGGGACGCGGGTGGCGCTGTGGGTTAAACCACAGAGCCTAGGACTTGCCGATCAGAAGGTCGGCAGTTCAAATCCCCGCGATGGGGCGAGCTCCTGTTGCTCAGTCCCTGCTCCTGCCAACCTAGCAGTTTGAAAGCACCTCAAAGTGCAAGTAGATAAATAGGTACCACTCCGGTGGGAAAGTAAACAGCATTTCCATGCACTGCTCTGGTTCGCCAGAAGTGGCTTAGTCATGCTGGCCACATGACCTGGAAGTTGTATGCCGGCTCCCTCGGCAATAAAGTGAGATGAGCACCACAACCCCAGAGTCGGCCACGACTGGGCCTAATGGTAAGGGGTCCCTTTACCTTTACCTTGTTATAGCAGGAACAGATAGAAAGGGATTCCATGCATACACTTATCAGGCCTAAAAGAGCCAAACAGATTTGTTTTAGGTTCAAACTAGTCTATATTTAAATCAGTACTATACAAATTTAAACAGCTGTAGCCCTGTGGTCATAATAATGATAAGAAAGGTTTTTTCGTTTTCGAGTTCCCTCGCAAGACGAATTTCCCTATGGGCTTGCTTCGCAAAACGAAGCTTGCCCCGGGGACAGCGGGTCTTCTCTTTTGAAGCAAGGGGCGGCCGGGAGATCGCTTCTCCCCACCGCCCCTTGCTTCAAAAGAGGTCCGGGGGCAGCGGGAAGCGCTCCCACTGCCCCCGGACCTCTTTTGAAGCAAGCGGCTGCGGGGAGATCGCTTCTCTCCGCAGCCGCTAGCTTCAAAAGAGGTCCGGGGGCAGCGGGAGCGCTTTCCGCTGCCCCCGGACCTCTTTTGAAGCAAGGGGCGGTGGGGAGAAGTGATCTCCCCGTGCTCCAAAGCCGGGCGGGGGGGGGGGTGGAACACCTGCCCCAGCCACCCCGCTTCGGAACGCTGCTCCGAAGCGGGGTGGGGGGGCGGGAGCACCTGCCCCAGCCGCCGGGCTTCGTAGCGCTGCTGCGAAGCCGGGCGGGGGGTGGGAACACCTGCCCCAGCCACCCCGCTTCGGAACGCTGCTCCGAAACGGGGTGGGGGGGCGGGAGCACCTGTCCCAGCCGCCCGGCTTCGTAGCACTGCTGCGAAGCCGGGCGGGGGGTGGGAACACCTGCCCCAGCCACCCCGCTTCGGAACGCTGCTCCGAAGCGGGGTGGGGGGGGCGGGAGCACCTGCCCCAGCCGCCTGGCTTCGTAGCGCTGCTGCGAAGCCGGGCGGGGGGTGGGAACACCTGCCCCAGCCACCCCGCTTCGGAACGCTGCTCCGAAGCGGGGTGGGGGGGGCGGGAGCACCTGCCCCAGCCGCCCGGCTTCGTAGCGCTGCTGCGAAGCCGGGCGGGGGGTGGCAATACCTGCCCCAGCCACCCCGCTTCGGAACGCTGCTCCGAAGCGGGGTGGGGGGGCGGGAGCACCTGCCCCAGCCGCCGGGCTTCGTAGCGCTGCTGCGAAGCCGGGCGGGGGGTGGGAACACCTTCTGAAGGCGGGCGGGGGGCGAAAGTCTTTGTGCCCCCCTGCCTGCCTTCCCAGGGGCTTTTAAATCGCCCCGGACAGCGGAGAAGTCCTCCGCTGTCCGGGGCGATTTTAAAATGCCGCCCGCCAGCATTTTAAGATCGCCCGGACAGCGGAGAAGTCCTCCGCTGTCCCAGGGTTTTTTAAAATGCTGGGGGTGAGAAGAAAAGCCCTTGTCCCCCCCCCCCAGCCTTCAGAAGAGGTCCGGGGACAGACTGTCCCCGGACGTGGTCTGAAGGCGGTTTCCCTAGGAACGCATTAATTGATTTTCAATGCATTCCTATGGGAAACCGTGCATCGCAAGACGAAAAAACCGCAAGACGAAGAGACTTGCGGAACGAATTAATTTCGTCTTGCGAGGCACCACTGTATTGAGCTAGCAGTCCTTTCTCTTTTCTCCCCTCCCAGTCAAGCTTTCATCTCTGCATCATTCCTTGCTCCCCAGCTGGCTTCTGAATTGTCTACCTGGCTGCAACTCAGCTGGCTACCTTGACCTAAGCTCTCGTCTCTTGTTCCTTGTCGCCTCAAACAGGCTGCTTCCCTGTTTCCTAAGCCTGCTTTCCCCCCCTGTTGACTATGTTCTCGTCTCTTCATGCTGCTTGGCTTCCCGTGACACGTGGCAGTTATTGAATTTGGGCAGCTGTGCACAACCGCTGCTCTCCAATCGACACAAACAATGTACTGGTCATCCTGGATTCTACCGCAGAAGCAGCTGCTCCCAGCTTTGCCTGCAGTGCGGATGGCAAGGGACTAAGACAGGGCAAATATCCCAGGATGTGTGGACTGCAGGGAAATCAGGAGTGTTGGCTGTTATATGTCCGGAAAAATATCCACGTGGCATTCACTCCTAATAAAATACTGTATCATTTCCATTTATTATTCTGTTTCTGTTGAGTAATTTTCAAAGAGTTTCCGTCATTTGGAGGTGATATCAACTGGATTTATTCTAGGACAAATGGCTCCCTGTGACTTTAGTTACAATACCAGGCCATGTTCTTTTCTGTTATGGCTTGTTTAATAGTTGTGGGAAGATTTCCCAGAACTCTCTGAGCTACTGGCAGTCACCTTCCACAAAACTGCCCTGCTCATTCTGCAACAATTATTCCATAAATTCCCACCTTAATCCGTTGGTATTTACACCTTCCAGTTTCTTGGAATTTCTTGTTCATGAGCTCAACACTACCTGGCGAAGCAATAAATGCTTGTTCAATCTGTAACAGATGGGAATCATTTTTGAACTTATTGGACATACACTTTGCTTTCTGTATTCTTTCTCGAGAGTTTCCTCTGCCATGGATTTAAGGGGGGAATGGGCAGTCAGGGAACAGTGCCTGGGCTCCTTAGAGAACATGTTAAAATATTGCTGAGGTTTTTTCCTTAAACCAGCCTGGTGATGTTTGGGCTTACAGCACCTATCAGCTGGCTGGGGTTGTTGGACTTTGTACCCCAAAATTTCTGGAAGGTATCAGGTCAGTGAAGGCTGCTATATTCCTTATGCTGTGAATTGTGGATGAGGCAAGAAATCATCCAGATCTGTTTTGGCTAGGCCAGCCAAGCTTGGTTTCAGTACCCACTGGGGGGAACGGAACGAATGTTGGGGCCCATTGCCCCTCCCTCAAAGCCCATCACTGCCGATACTAGCCTCCTCACTTATTTGTACTTTAATGGCTCTATGCTCCTACAGAGAAGTGCCACCCCATTCTCTTGTAACTTGGACCTGTGGATCATACATGTTAGGTACTGAAGTTCTCACCCTGGGCCAGCAGGGGGATACTGTAGATAGTTCAGGTCAGCTCGTTGGCTTGGAGGTAGCAGTCGAACCGAGCGAGGTAGGAGTCCCATGATTCAGAGGCTGGGGCAAACGGTGGTAGAGAAACGAGTGAAGCCATGGTTCCGATGCCAATGTGGAGGCGATGGATGGAACACAGTGCTCTAGCCAGAACGGTCAGCTCTGAATTGGTTCTGCTTCGTGATTTCGCTCAGTGTTTCAGCTCAGTGATTCAGCTCAGAGAGTGGCCGCATCTGGCTGTGCTCTGATGTCCATCAATCCCATCCTCGTCGCCAATGTTAAGTTGTGGGTGAACATATCAGACGACACAGCGATTCTTCAAACAGCTCTTGTTTATTCACAGGCCAGAACAGAACTGATCTGAAGGGTTCAGCCAGCCTGCTTATATAGAGCTCCAGTACAACGCAACAGTAACAACTTTCTGTAACTATCCAATCACTGAACGTCACCTTCGATCCCTTATTTGCATATGTGGTCCTGAACTATCTACAGTATCTCCCTGTTGGCCCAGGGTGAGAACTTCAGTACATAACAATACAGTTGTTGAAAGGTGGGGTAGAAGCAGCCTGAATCCAGACCTCTAACACTGCATGGATCTCAGATGGGTTTTGCCTCTCTTCCCATGATCACCAATTATCTTCTCCCCAAAACTTTTCTGGCTTCTCTTCAGTTTCACAGACTCAGATACTCATCCTGTTGTGGACTTGAGACCTTTCACATAGATTGCATGTGCTCTTCCACAGACAGAAGGTCATTGACACTCGGACAGTGATTCTTGTGATAAGAGGGACTCACATTTCCTTCTGTGAAATGTTTGAGGAAGCCATCATAAAATTAGTCTAGCAAATGTCCAAGAACATTCTGTCCTGTTTCTTCCTGCACATGTCATGGCTGCAGGAATTCTGATCTAAATTCCTTGCTGGGTGCTCTGAGACACCAAGGATCTATTTAGATTCAATTTAAATTCATCTCATCTCTTGCCTTCAAGCAGCCAACCAATGCTCTGTTTCATCCACCACCATCCCTCTCCAGAGGAATCTGTCTTGCCTGTGATATGTTCATAATTCAGGGGACAAGGCAACTCCTGTCAGTCACAGTGCCCTTTAGAGAAAACAAACCAGTCAACATGATGGACCATAATGGCAAACTCTGAAACCCTCACAGAATTCACTTAAGACTTTTCCTTCTTTATTGTATTTGTCTGTATAGCTGGCCTTTCAGAGGGGCTTGCTGGTCCAAGATTTGGACTCAAGGGCACTGTTTAATAAACTGAGCCTTTGTGATCTGAAGGAGAGTTATTATTACCATTTAAAAAGTACCAGTTGCACACAGGTTGGCAACTCCAGCTTTATACGTTTCCGAGCACAATTCAAAGTGTTGGTGCTGATCTTTAAAGCCCTAAACGGCTTCAGCCCTATATACCTGAAGGAGCGTCTCCATTCCATCGTTCTACCCGGACACTGAGGTCCAGCACCGAGGGCCTTCTGGGACTTCTGGGGGCCCAATCGCCTTCTAAATCCGGCTCACGGATGGTCTGGGAATCAGCAGGTTTTGACATGAGTGGAATGTGTGCTTTTATTTAAAATGCATCTCTGGGTTATTTGTGGGGCAGAGGAATTCGTTCATTTCCCAAAAAAATATATAGCCCAGCCCCCCACAAGGTCTGAGGGACAGTGGACCGGCCCCCTGCTGAAAAAGTTTGCTGACCCCTGCTCTAATGTCTCAGTCAGAGAGGAAGCCAAGGCTTGAGGTCAACCTGTTCACTGGCCAACACAGGCGCCAACTTGAACAAAATATTGGGGGCAGAGAGGAAGCACGATCTGTGTCATAGCTGTCAACCGTCCCTTATTTGGCAGGAAAGTCCCTTACCCCAGCGCTGTGTCCCGCTGCTGTCCCTTATTGATGATGTCCCTTAAATTTCCCGGGTTTCAAAGGAAGCAGCTCCTCTCCCTCCCTCCCTGCCGGCCAGGGGGTTGGACTCGATGGCCCTTGTGGTCTATTCCAACTCTATGATTCTATGATTCCAACTGTATTGCTTGGCTGCGTTGCTCACCCAATAAGGAGTCTAAGAACGACTGGGGGTGCAGCTTGCATGCCTTGTGCCGATCAAATCGGCCGCGTTGCCTTTGCTCAGCGCTTCCCAGCGGAGAGGTAAGGGTGGTTTTCCTTGCTGCATCCCCTTTGCCGGGTTGCTGCACTGTGGGAACCACCACTTGAGGCTTCGTTTGGCTGCTGGCTGGGCTTTCTGCTTTTGGCTTGGAGGGGCTCAGAAGTCGAACATGAAAATCCTTTATTTTGCTCTGAAAATCCCTTATTTTGGCTGCTGAGTCCTTATTTCCGAGGCTGCTGGTCCCTTATTTTCAAATCTGTAAGTTGACAGCTATGATCTGTGTGCAGGATCTAGAATGGAATACAGAGCCCGGACTGAAAGTAACCACAGCAAAGGAATTGTGCCTGAGCTTTATTCTTTTCCAGATGTCCCAGCCAAAAGGGGGGGGGGTAAAAAAAAACTACAATCAAGATTTAAGGTACACGAATACAGAATTAGAATTTTGTGGGGATCTGTGGTCGAGGGAAGATGCTTATCTCTGTGGCATTAAGCAGCAGCGGGGGAAAGCAGTTAGCTGTGAAAAGGTTTTTAAGCTGAGTGCTTACATTGGCCAGGCTTGGTTATAATTTGGAAAAGTGCACCTAGAGCCAGTAATGTAATTACAAATAAAGGGAAAGCTTGATTGTTTTTCCATGCATGAAACATTAAGAAAATTAAGGCATTTCCCTCCAGTCGAAATATTGACTGTAATTATAGATAGCAGGCAGCCTGAGCTGCTATAAAATATTGAAAGTGCTTTTTTTCCTATCGCCACCAACTATAGTTTATTATTTAGGCCTTGTACAAAGGCTGCAATTTAATGAAGTGCAGTTTCATCGAACAATGGGAAAGAGACCATCACAGCATTGCATTGTCGCCTTTTCCATCATTAGCATGAAACCACTTCCCAGAACAATGGGAGCAGGTTTAAACTTGCTTTATTGTACTTCTGTAATGTTAATTTGCCCTGAGCTGCTGTACCACCATGTAATCTCTCCTTGGAAAAGAGAAAGGTTAAAATTAAGAACCTGAAAAGGAGCTATAACTGCCCAAGGAGAATTTGCTTTCACGGCACATGGAAACAATTTGTCAACATGGAGCGGGACGCCACTAGGCCTGCAAAATAGCTTTAAACAGGAAACGTGCAGGATCTCCTGCAACGATTTTTAAAACTCTACTTATTACTAGATTTTTAAATTATATATATATATATATTTGACCTGAAAATAGATGGACTTCAGATAATATTCTGGAAAAGTGGGTTAAAGCCTTGTCAAGATGCCATGTTTGTCCACATTTTTTAAAAAGTGGATATTGTTACATTTATTGGAACAGGGATTTTGCTGGACTCCAACTGCCATCAGCCCCAACCAGCATGGCAAATAGTTAGGAATGATGGGAACTGTAGTTCAACAACCAGTCTAGAGGGTCACAGGCTCACCCTGGTGAGAGGTAAATACACAAAACATTTTTTTCTCCCCTTGCTGCTTCTGAACCAACCCTGACCCTGCAATCATCATCTGAGGCCCTTCTTCATGTCTTCTTGATTCTTCTTCTTTGGCGATCACTCGTAGCCGAGTAAGATTGTCTTCCATAAACACGGTTTTAACAATGAGTCCGTAAGTGACTGTGGAGGCCCATTCTGGAGCCACGCGTCCTTCCACAGTGGGGACATGGGTTTCCGGGTGCGAGTTGATCACGGTGAGGGTTTGCCTTCCTCTTAGCACGTTTCTCCCTTGCGTCCTGAGTTCGTGCTTCTTCAAAGCCCATGACACCTTTGGTAAAGGCTGTTCTCCAACTGGAGCGCTCACAGGCCAGTGTTTCCCAGTTGTCGGTGTTTATACTACTTTTTTAAAGATTTGCCTTGAGAGAGTCTTTAAAACTCTTTTGTTGACCACCAGCATTACGCTTTCCATTTTTAAGTTCGGAATAGAGTAGTTTCTTTGGAAGACAATAATCAGGCATCTGCACAACACGACCAGTCCAACTAAGTTGTTGTTGAAGAATCATTGCTTTGACACTGGTGATCTTTGCTTCTTCCAGTACACTGGCATTAGTTCGCCTGTCTTCCCAAGTGATGTGTAAAAATTATGGAAGACACCGCCTCCTTCATGAGAGGTCCAGAGCATGCATGCCCTCCAAGTGCCCTGATTTTCCAGGGACAGTTCCGGAATTATGAAAGCCATCCGGGCTTCTGATTTGATCCTGGAATGTTCCCTTTTCTCTTGGCAGTGCTGCCGCCAAGCTCAGGGTGGAGGATAAGTTGGTGCTTGTCCTGAGTGGCAGCAGAAAGGGAGCATCCCGTTGCCTCTCCTTGACCTCTCTATGGCTGCTGCTGCTGCTGGCCTCCTCCCTTGGGCAGCTCGTAGCAACTGCTGGAGAGCAGGCGAGAAGGAGGAGAGGCTGTCAACATAGATCTCTAACTAACTACCACTGACCATCACTGCACTGCAATTTAGATGTTGCAACAGTTCTCTAGCAAGTCTTGTAGGAATGGCATGCTCACTCTTACATTTGATTTCACAGTGTCTGTCATAGCACTGAGTTTCTTCGCAGGCTAACCTTCAAACACTGCAACTGTCGTACATTAACAAATGATTCAAGAAATTATATCTGGTTAAAGAAACTGTTAGGATTCTTGCTCCGTGTTTGCAGTCATGGGATTGTTGTCTATCACATGACGGTGTATGTTTACATTCCACAGTGTGGGACGTGACGGAGACAGGATGTTGTGTGTTACTGTGTTCCGGAATGTAGGACTGTTGTCCTTTGTTTCTCTCCTTTTGCTGTCTGATGATAAAGAGGATGGAGCTAAGGCAGAATGCTCCAAGTGTATTATATGTAAATAAAAGTAGATTAGCCAAAATGCTGTGCTACTGAGTTCTGTTATGCAAACTGCGTAATACTCTGCGGATCCCTAAGTGGCTGATGCTTCTAGGTATCAGTCGCTGTGATGTTCGGGCTGAAGAAAGCTTTTGAAGCTCCCGAACGATCGGCCAGGAGGGAGAGAACATGCCAATCGGGCATGTGTCTCTGCCAGGGTCCTACACGAGAGTAGGATGATCCAAAAAGGAACAAGTTTAATTAGAGGGTTGCAAATCATTGAGCTAGCACATGGACTAAGCTTCCAGGTTCGGCATCAAATGGCTACACAGCAGCAAACAGAACTTAATAAGAAAGTAGTATCGCCATCTGTTGGTTGGAGGTACCCAATGCCTAATTGTGAACCTGGAGATGCACCCGGATGACAGGTTATTGCAAAGTTGATGCATTCAGAATATTCAGGTGTAGCAGAAGAAGGCAGCAGTACATTTTGAATTTTAAAATGCACTTTAAGACTGAAGGATATAAATTATGCCCTCACCGGGAATGTTAAGAATACATTAACATGAAGCTGGACGAAAGAACCAACTGTATCTAAAGAGATAATAATTTATACAAAAGTGACTCTGAAATGGCAGTATGCTATGTGAGCAAAATGGCTTGCAGTCTTTTATATACTTCTGTGTCTTTTTTAAAACATGCAATTTGGTCGTGGCAACCCCTATCTCTCACCAGCACCAAAAAAGGGAGAGAAATACCCAGGGTTTTTTTTGGGGGGGGGTTGCTTGGGTTTGTTTTTGTTAACAAAGTATGCAGAAATATGGGTTCTTTGTTTCTTTTTTGAGATTGTATTGTATGTTTAAGGAAAGGCTTGCAAGAATAAAATAAAATTCATTAATACAATAAACCAGTGCTTTACTATATAAATGTAGCCACTATAACTAATGACTTCATTTTATTTCCTTCCACTGGAGGAAGGACTTTCCTTTTCATCGCCTGAGTAATGTAGCTGCCAGAAAATGCTTGTAGATTTCAGTATATAGAATGTAAGATTACTCATTGAAACAAAAGAATTGAAACAATCTAGTAAATAGCAAAGGGGCAGTTGTTTGGGTAAAAGGCTGCATACACACCAGGGCCAGTGTGGTGTAGTGGTTAAGAGCGGTAGTCTCGTAATCTGGTGAACCAGGTTCGCTTCCCCGCTCCTCCACATGCAGCCACTGGGTGACCTTGGGCCAGTCACACTTCTCTGAAGTCTCTCAGCCCCACTCACCTCACAGAATGTTTGTTGTGGGGGAGGAAGGGAAAGGAGAATGTTAGCCGCTTTGAGACTCCTTCGGGTAGTGATAAAGAGGGATATCAAATCCAAACTCTTCTTCTTCTCTTCTTCTTCTATATGTGAAGCACCCACCCCAAGAGCCCTGAGAACTGTAGTTTACCCCTCACAGAGCTACAATTCCCAACACCCGTAACAAACGACAGTTCCCAGGATTCTTGGGTGGGATGTGCTTTAAATGTATCATGTGTACACAGGATGGGCAATAGAAGTGATGGCACTGGCTTTGCAGGAAGAATGCAGTGCTGGTGAGGTTAGAGTGAAGATGAGCTATTGGTGCAATGATTCAAGGAAGGGCATCCACAATTTTTTTAGCTGGACTTGGTGACTAGATAAAACTCTGTGGTCAGTAACATCCTGCACTGCCCTCAAGGGGCGTGCCCATGTCCCTGAAGCTCACACACCATCTCCGAAAGACGGGAAGGGAACATGGCGAGCAAAACCAGCAACCCCTGGTTCAGGTGTGGATTTGAGGCAGTGAATAAGAATAGACTTTGAGGGTGTGAATGTGAGCATCCAAGACCCCAGGCAGAAGGGACCAAGTACTGAGGCAGACACTAGATCTCCATTCATTGAACTACTAGGACAATTGCTCAGAGGCTGGAATAGCAGGTCTTTCAACACCACAAGCAGAAATTTCAGTATTGACAGAACCATTTCCCCTAATACTATAGTCAATTATCATAGAATTATCATAGAATCATAGAGTTGGAAGAGACCACAAGGGCCATCGAGTCCAACCCCCTGCCAAGCAGGAAACACCATCAGAGCACTCCTGACATATGGTTGTCAAGCCTCTGCTTAAAGACCTCCAAAGTAGGAGACTCCACCACACTCCTTGGCAGCAAATTCCACTGTCAAACAGCTCTTACCGTCAGGAAGTTCTTCCTAATGTTTAGGTGGAATCTTCTTTCTTGTAGTTTGGATCCATTGCTCCGTGTCCGCTTCTCTGGAGCAGCAGAAAACAACCTTTCTCCCTCCTCTATGTGACATCCTTTTATATATTTGAACATGGCTATCATATCACCCCTTAACCTCCTCTTCTCCAGGCTAAACATGCCCAGCTCCCTTAGCCGTTCCTCATAAGGCATCGTTTCCAGGCCTTTGACCATTTTGGTTGCCCTCCTCTGGACACGTTCCAGTTTGTCAGTGTCCTTCTTGAACTGTGGTGCCCAGAACTGGACACAGTACTCCAGGTGAGGTCTGACCAGAGCAGAATACAGTGGCACTATTACTTCCCTTGATCTAGATGCTATACTCCTATTGATGCAGCCCAGAATTGCATTGGCTTTTTTAGCTGCTGCGTCACACTGTTGGCTCATGTCAAGTTTGTGGTCAACCAAGACTCCTAGATCCTTTTCACATGTACTGCTCTCAAGCCAGGTGTCTCCCATCTTGTATTTGTGCCTCTCATTTTTTTTGGCCCAAGTGCAATACTTTACATTTCTCCCTGTTAAAATTCATCTTGTTTGTTTTTGCCCAGTTCTCTAATCTGTCAAGGTCATTTTGAAGTGTGATCCTGTCCTCTGGGGTGTTAGCCACCCCTCCCAATTTGGTGTCATCTGCAAATTTGATCAGGATGCCCTTGAGTCCATCATCCAAGTCGTTGATAAAGATGTTGAATAAGACCGGGCCCAAGACAGAACCCTGTGGCACCCCACTAGTCACTCTTCTCCAGGATGAAGAGGAACCATTGATGAGCACCCTTTGGGTTCGGTCAGCCAGCCAGTTACAAATCCACTGAGTGGTAGCATAGTCAAGACCACATTTTACCAGCTTCTTTACAAGAATATCATGGGGCACCTTGTCAAATGCCTTGCTGAAATCAAGGTAGGCTACATCCACTGCGTTCCCTTCATCTACCAGGCTTGTAATTCTGTCAAAAAACGAGATCAGGTTAGTCTGACATGACTTATTTTTCAGAAATCCATGCTGACTATTGGTGATCACAGCATTCCTTTCTAGGTGCTCACAGACTGTTTGCTTAATGATCTGCTCCAGAATCTTCCCTGGTATTGAAGTCAGACTGACTGGGCGGTAATTATTTGGGTCCTCTCTTTTCCCCTTTTTGAAAATAGGGACAACATTTGCCCTTCTCCAGTCTGCTGGGACTTCGCCTGTTCTCCAGGAATTCTCAAAGATGACTGCCAGTGGTTCTGAGATCACATCTGCCAGTTCTTTTAATACTCTTGGATGCAGTTCATCTGGCCCTGGAGACTTGAATACATCTAAACTAGCCAAGTATTCTTGTACTATCTCCTTAGTTATTATGGGCTGTGTTTCCTCTGCTGAATCATTTGCTCCAAATTCTTCAGGTCGGGCATTGTTTTCTTTATCGGAGAAGACTGAGGCAAAGAAGGCATTGAGGAGTTCAGCCCTTTCTGTGTCCCCTGTTTGCATTTCACCATCTTCTCCTCTGAGTGACCTCACTGTTTCTTTGTTCTTCCTTTTGCTACGAACATACCCATAAAGGCCTTTTTTGTTGCTTTTAACCTCTCTAGCAAGCCTGAGTTCATTCTGTGCTTTAGCTTTTCTGACTTTGTGTCTACACGTGCTGGCTATTTGTTTGAATTCCTCTTTGGTGGTTTCCCCCCTTTTCCATTTTTTGTACACATCCTTTTTTAATCTTAACTCAGTTAAAAGTTCTTTAGATAGCCACCCTGGCTTCTTTAGGCACCTTCCATGTTTCCGTCTCATTGGTATTGCCTGACGTTGTGCTTTTACTATCTCCCTCTTAACAAACTCCCAGCCATCATGAACTCCCTTTTCTTTTAGTATTACTGTCCATGGGATCTCACCCAGCACTTCCCTAAGTTTTATGAAGTCGGCTTTCTTAAAGTCAAGAAATTGAGTCCTAGTATGCTTGGATGCTCCTTTCCGCTGTATAGTAAACTTCAGAAGAGCATGATCACTCGCGCCTAATGATCCTTCCACTTCTACCCCACTAACCAGGTCATCAACATTGGTTAGGACCAGATCTAAAATGGCTGTTCCTCTTGTTGCTTCTCCCACTTTCTGGACAATGAAGTTGTCTGCAAGGCCAGTGAGGAATCTGTTTGACCTTATGCTCTTGGCTGAGTTTGACATCCAACAAATATCCGGGTAATTGAAGTCCCCCATTACTACTATCTCCCTTCCTTTTGCATGCTTGGCCATCTGTTCCAGGAAGGCATCATCTATGTCCTCCGTTTGGCTTGGGGATCTATAGTAAACTCCCACAATGAGGTCTCTGTTATTCTTCTCTCCCTTAATTTTGACCCAAATGCTCTCACTTTGGCTTTGAGGTTCTAAATCTTGGATCTCTTCACAGGTATACACACCCCTGACATATAACGCCACTCCTCCTCCTTTCTTGTCTGGTCTGTTTCTCTGAAATAGATTGTATCCCTCCATTATTACATTCCAATCGTGGGACTTATCCCACCAGGTTTCAGTGATGCCTATTATGTCATATTTAGTTTGCTGTACCAAGAGCTCAAGCTCATCTTGTTTATTTCCCATGCTTTGTGCATTAGTGTACAGACACTGAAGTCCATTAATCATTCCCCCGTGTCTCTTATTTAAGGATTTTTTCCTCCCACCACTAGGTCTGCGTGCTGTTTGCTCCATTTGGTCTATGACATTTGGATGATCATCTTCATCAATTGATAGACTCCTACTTTCAGGAGCACTGTCTCCCTCCCCCACATTAGTCAGTTTAAAGCCCTCCTGATGAGGTTTCTGAGATTTTTGGCAAAAACATTCCTCCCAACCGTTGTGAGGTGCAGCCCATCACTTGCCAGAAGTCCATCTTCAAGAAACTGCAGTCCGTGATCTAAGAATCCAAACCGTTCCTGTTTACACCATTTGCGAAGCCAGCTGTTCACTTCCACTATTTTTTCCTCTATCCCTGGGCCACGTCGTTCAACTGGGAGGACAGATGAGATGACAATTTGTGCATTTAATTGCTTCAATTTCCTGCCCAGAGCCTCGTAGTGTCTGATCTTCTGGAGGCTATTGCTGGCAGTGTCATTGGTTCCCACATGAACCAAGAGGAAGGGGTATTTGTCAGTGGGTTTTATGATTCCTTGCAGTCGTTCAGTTACATCTTGGATCTTAGCCCTGGGGAGACAGCACACCTCCCGAGACATCTTGTCAGGCCCACAGATCACTGCTTCTGTTCCCCTCAGTAGGGAATCCCCTATCACCACTACACGCCTCCTCTTAGGTTTGGTCGGGGTTCTTCCGTGAGCTGTCTGTTCCAAGGTCGCCTGCACATTCCCTGAGGACTGGCTTTGCTGCTCGTCTTCATATACCTGATCGACTGTAATGAGGGAGAGATCCTCAAATGGAGTCTGTTCTTCGTCTTCCATGCTAGGGGAGAGGACTTCAAAGCGATTGTGTATTTCTAAACAATCAGAGCGAACCCTGGGCCTCCTACTTCTTTGAGTCACATTTCTCCATATATCTGGCACCTGTGTTGGTGAACTAGCCTCCTTCTCAGGGGTGTCCCGTATCCTCCTTGGTGGAGACGGTGTTCTCTGTTGCTTCCAAGAGGAGCTCCAGCTCTCTAATTCTTTGGAGCGTAGCTACACGTTCCTCCAGTTGCTGGACTCCAATTGCTGCAGGGTTTTTTGCTGCTTGCTCTTCATTGTTTATATCTGCTTTTCTTCAGGCACCAAGTGATGTCTCTGGGCCCTTCCAAGGTTAGGGTGACTCCCAACTTAAGAGGAAGAAGACGGAAGTGGAAGCATGAGTAAATAAGGAGAGAATGTGCACCTGTTTTCATTGACCTATAGTTGAGGCCTGGTTTCAGACTTGGGACTCAGCTATACAGCTGCAAATATAATGTTTTAAGTGCATTATACAAATGTGACACTAGATGGTCTGGTGAGCTAATGGCAGATTTCATATATTTTTTAAAACTTTTGTTAAAAAAGCATTTTCACAGTGTGTGTTTTTTAAATATATGTGTAGATTCAGCTTTAGTTGTGGTAGGACATGGAAACTGCGGGGCTGTGCCAAAGGCTTTATGAAAAATGTCCAGTTTTAAGGAGGGATTTGAAGAAGGCGAGAGAGGTGGTAGCATATACAGAGATGTTCCTGGAAATAGCTGAAGCATTAAGGGCAGAGCTCTTTGATGGAGCAGGAAACATTGGAATAGCAGGCGGGGGTGAAGCTGGAAGAGTGAAGGTCATAGGTGGAGAGGTCATTGGATTTAAGGGTGGAGAGATGAGAGAGGTAAAGCCAAGGAGAGCTTTGGCAGTGAAGATAAGGCTACACCCAAGAGAGAGCTCATACTAAAACGTTTGCAGCTGCCCATTCTTTTTTCAGTTGCCCACAGCCAATAACATGAATTAACCAATGCCAATTTGCAGGGTGGATGATTTAAAAATGAATGATGAAAGATAAATGAGCTGAACAAATCATTAACAGAAAACAGCACAATAGTAGATTTATAGGTGAAGCACTTAACTTGTGCAGAACAAAAAGAAAGAAAGAAAAAGAAATGGTTAGCAGTTCCCAAGTTTTGTATATGTAGATGCAAAAGCTTTTGGTTTTAGAGTAAGCCCGCAATTTATGCTCATTTAACTTGTGCGCACTCCACTTTACACATGTGACAAAACAACAGCAACACAGATTTAAAAGGGGTGGGGTTCTGGGGAAAATGACTTCAGCAACAGCACCCGCTGTTGAACCCCATGGGGTTTGACTAGACGTGATTTTAGCTTTAGGTGTGATCCTCGAAATGTATCCATTGTTGACATCCATCTGTCTCAAGAGACAATGGAGTACACCTTTGGGGGTGAAGTCAAACTGCTGCATTAGTAGCACCAAAGTGATCTCTCTGGGACACAAACCTGGGCAGTGTGTGTGTGTATGGAGGTCCTGGGCTGCCCAGACAACAAGACCCCCCTCTCGGCCTTGCTGATGTGGTCCAAAGGAAAGCAGAGCAATACGTTGGCTGCAGGAGTTGCCCGAAGGAGGCATACAAGGTGCCGTCCAACCATCTTAACGACTGTACTCTGGAGTAGGGTTTAATCCCTAGCCTTTCCTTCTCCTAGGCATTACTGTACAGAATTAAACTGCACTCTTCTAAAGGCCATTGTCCAGAGCAATGATGGAGCATTTTAAATTTGAGCACGAGGAACTAACACTAAGTAATTTCTGGGTTCTAAAAGATGAAATTACTCTTCCTCCCTTGTCTTTTATTTACACCTGATCATGCAGTGGTATAGACCTATTTGTAGCCCTCCAGGTGCAGTTGGATCACAACCTTTATCAGCCCCAACCAGCATGGCTTATGGTCAAGGGTGATGGGAGGTGTGGTCCAAAACATCTGGTGGGTACCACGTTGGGAAGGCTGATACCGGCATTTGAACTGAGTTATCGGATGGGGTGGGACATGGGTGGTGCTGTTGGTTAAACCACAGAGCCTAGGACTTGCCAATCAGAAGGTCAGTGGTTTGAATCCCCACGACGGGGTGAGCTGCCATTGCTCGGTCCCAGCTCCTGCCAACCTAGCAGTTCGAAAGCACGTCAAAGTGCAAGTAGATAAATAGGTACTGCTCCGGCAGGAAGGTAAACGGCATTTCTGTGCGTTGCTCTTGTTTGCCAGAAGCGGCTTAGTCATGCTGGCCACATGACCCGGAAGCTGTACGCCGGCTCCCTCGGCCAATAAAGCGAGATGAGCGCCGCAACCCCAGAGTCAGCCGCGACTGGACCTAATGGTCAGGGGTCCCTTATCTGATGGGGTAGCGCCCACATTTGGTGGCATTGTACTTTGGAATACCAGGGGAGGAGAATGCCCTTCTGCTCAGTTCCTGCTTGAGGGACATCAACAGGCATCCAGTTGGCCACTGTGAGAACAGGATGCTAAACTAGATGGTTCATATATGTGACTCCCCCCCCCTTTTTTGGGGGGCAAGGGATTTTCCTTTCTCTCCATTTCTCTCTTTGGCAAATACAGCCCATCTTTCTCTTTTGCTTTAGCCTGCCCTGCCTGGTTCATCCATTCCCTTGAATAGGATGAGAACGAGCTTCTGCTAGTCACGCCAACTTTCTGCTAGAATTCTGCTTGCTTTAAGGAATTGCAGCCATTATTCTTTGTGCTGTAGGAATCTTGCGAAGGCAAGCGTTGCAAGCATCACCTAATGATGAATGGATTTGGCAGCAGAATGAATGGGCTGTTGAAGGAGGGCCTAGAATCTCCTTCCATTGAGGTTTTCAAAGAAAGAGCAGACTAGAGCTGAGCTGAATATTTGTGGGGCGAGCTTTAAGGTCTCCACAGCTCCCTCTTCCAAGTGTTCTCCCAGGGTATTCCTTTGGGGCTCATTGAGGACTCAGTTAGTCTGTCCCTTTAAACAGACATGTGAGTCTCCAGCCAGCATTGTCAATGGTCAAGGGTGGCAGGAGTTGAAGACAACAACCAGAGTACTTCTTTACAGCAAGAAGAACATTGCCTTCTGATGAAGAATCCCTAACTGTACTGACATCATAGCCATGGTAGGAACATTCTGCATAGGACTGCTGCTACTCAGCTCCACGTTGCATTTATTTGATTAGATTGTTTCCAATGTTCTTGAAAGAGTACATTCTCCTCTGCCACTAATCTTCTTTTAGCAACATTAACAACCTGAAAGCTCTGATGATATTTGCATCCTCCAGCTCAAAGCATCCCATATGTATATGGAATAGACTTTCAAACCTTTTGAATGCCTCCCAGTTTTGAATGCCTCTTTTTATATCAATGGCCAGTCATCTTGCTAAAGCTTTCAAATAAAGTAGCATCTCATCGGAGGGGCCATGTAGATGTGCTGCAGAATACACTTTGCTCAGAAAGGCCCCCAGATTCAATCCCTACTATCTGCACCTGGCACAAACCTAGATGAAATATATTCGGAGTCGAGAGTGGATTTCATGCTCTTTATTCAGCTCATAGTGGTGAGGAGGAATGGAAGTTCCCCCAGAATGTCTGCTTTATATACATTATTTACACAATGGGCCCCACGTGACTGGCTAATTCTGGGATTCACCTGTAGGCCAATCATGCTGCAGATTCACTTCCACCTGGAGCTGGATTGGGTGGCTCCTATGGACCAATCAGACTGCTACATTCTGGACCCTATTGTTCTAGGACCAATCAGACTGCTGCCTTTTGGCTCCTATTCAACTCAGTACATAACACTAGACTATAGAGATGAGGAACCTGTGATTCTCTAGCTATTGCTGGACTACAAATCCCATCATTGCAAATCATTGCCATCCTGGCTGGGAATGATGGAAGTGGAGTCCAGCAACCGCTGGTTATCCATTCCTGTCCTAGGCCATTGACAGGAGGGTCACCTGTAATGGATGCTTTAGCTGAGCTCCTTGCATTGCAGGGGCTTGGACTTGATGACCCTCAGAGTCCCTTACAATTCTACAATTTGTTGGAAGCCTAACTAAAATAATTTTTTGCCTGGGTGTATGCCGCAATCAGTGGGGGAACCTGTAAGGTCATTTCCCCCCATAGCTGAAGACAATAGCACTCCTTCTAACAGCAAGCGCAGGTGGCAAGTGCCGATAGGACTGTGGCCAAAAAAATAAGCCCCTAAGCAACAAGAGGGAGGTATCAGCATACTCTCTCAGGTAATCCAAAGGTTTGCAAAAGTACAAGCCAAACAAAGGAGACAAAGCATGGCCCACACAGGCTAGTAAGCACTGAGCAGCTATGGAATGTTGATCATCAGTTGGAAAATGAAAGGAAACTGGAGAAGAGAGAGGAAGGAATTGGAAGGAAAATGGACTGGCAGACAGAAACCTTGAACAGGAACACTCCTGCCCAGGAGGATATGCTGCAACATTTTGTTACAGGTCCCAGTTATACATAATACAAATTATTATATATATTGAATTTTATTTATTTATTAAAGTTCTTATGTTACATTGGTAAACATTATCATATTACATCACAAGGCTTATTATACTATAATTTTCAGCATGTATACAAAGTTTATATACTAAAAGAAAGAGAAGAAGGAAAAAAACACCCAAGGGCAAAAAACTATTCCAAAATCATATATATACCAACACTTTGGACTTCCTGTCTATCCCATTGTATATTCCTTTTTTTCAAATGAATGTACTCTTAATACATAATACAAACTGAGTTGATAATTTACAGTCCATTTGGTTTACAGGCTTATGGGAGGCAGCGAAGGCCACCAAGTTAGATGGCTTTAAAAGAGTACAGTGGTACCTCAGGTTAAGTACTTACCTCGTTCTGGAGGTCCGTGCTTAACCTGAAACTGTTCTTAACCTGAAGCACCACTTTAGCTAATGGGGCCTCCTGCTGCTGCCGCGCCGCCGGAGAACGATTTCTGTTCTCATCCTGAAGCAAAGTTCTTAACCCAAGGTAATATTTCTGGGTTAGTGGAGTCTGTAACCTGAAGCGTATGTAACCTGAGGTACCACTGTACTGGGTGAATCCACAGAGGAGAAAGTTATCAGTGGCTACACTAGCCATGAAAACTATGCTCTGCCTACACAGTTGGCAGCAGCAGTGCTTCTGAATTCTGGTTTCTGGAAGCCACAGGAGAGGAGAACATTCTTGTTCTCAGGTCCTGCTTGCAGGTTTCCCACAGACACTTGGTTGGCCGCTGTGCGAACAGGATGCTGGACTAGATGGGCCACCGGCCTCATCCTGCAGGCCCTCCTTACGTTCTTGCTATGGGTCTAACCTGGAGGGCTTGCCAAATGCGCCTAACAGCAATCTGTCTCCACACCTGCTTGAGAGTCACAACAGCCAGCTCAGATTCAGCTCTTTGTGTTTTCCAGGGGCGAACCCTCCTCCCCTCCCGAAACCTTTCCTTTCAAGCCTGTCTCCTTAGAAGGCTATACATGCCTCCCTTTGCAGCTGAAATCAGCTAGTCAAATCTTGTTTGGCAGCTCGCATGCCACCCTCCAAGGCCTCGGGACAATGGTAAATTACTTCAAAATGTTCCACATTTTGTTGGCTATCTATGGCTCCAAACTAAGTACCGTTGCATAACAGATCGGGGGAAAGGACAAAGTATTAGGTTATTTGCACCTCTGTGGTGCAGGCTCCTTTTCTTTCTTGGATATTCACCTTTTCCCTAAAAGCCTTTGGCTTAACTCCTTAGTTGTCATCCTCCCCAGATGAAGTCTAATAGAAGTACAATCAGCTGCATTTGCTCTCCTTGTTCCTCTTCTCTCCTTCCGACATGTCTCTCCCCCCCCCCCCAATCACATGAATTCTCCCAGGCTTTTAAGGTCCTGGCACTAGGTGAGAAGCTTAACCAGTGGTGTAGCGTGGGGGGTGCCAGGGGTGCCGGCCGCACCGGGCGCAACATCTGGGGGGGCGCGCTCGCTGCCTCCGGAGTCGCCGAAGAGCCTCGGGCGCAGGCTGTAGCAGAGCCGCATGTCTCGCGGCGCCCGGCTGAAGGCGCCCGGCAGGCAGCGGCTCTCAGCGCTCGCCGCGGAGGACGCGGAGGACGCGCCAGGCAGCCCCTCCTCACAGCCCCGCCTCCGCCGCTGCCGCTGCCGTTGCATTTTCCTCGCCTCTCTGCCTCCCTCCTCCTCCGGGCAAGCGGCGTCGTTTGGGCAGCAGCGCCAGCGGCAACTCGCAGGTTAGGGGTTAGGGAGGGCGCAAATTACATGCCTTGCCCCGGGTTAGGGGGCGCAAATTACTTGCGTTGCCCCGGGTGCTGACAACTCACGCTACGCTGCTGAGCTTAACATCCCAGCATTATTACAGAATCACAGAACTGTAAGTTGGAAGGGACCCTGAGGGTCATCTAGCCCAACCCGCCGCAATGCAGGAATCCTGCCCGCAGCTGTCTCTGGAGGGACTTGAACCACTAACCTTCAGCTTAACATCCAGGCACACGGACCCATCGCACCACCTGAGGGTCTGTTCCCTTCCTGAGAATACCAGAAACTATCCAAGGAAGCTGAACGGTGGAAGGATTGGTACAGATGAAAAAGGGGGTTATTTCTTTAGACTGAGTGTAGCTATAATATGAAATTTGCTCCTGCAAGAGGTTTGGTGTGAAGGTTTTAAAAGGGGCTTAGACAAACTGACGGAGGATAAGGCTTTCTGTGGTATCACTTTTTGGTCACTTGCAGGATCAGAGGCAGTGGCAGCAGCTGGTGTCCACCATATATATATATATGGTGGAATATATATATGGTGGAAAGAGAGAAGAGGGACAAGGATAGCAAATGCAGTTGAATGTACTTATATTAGACTTGATCTGGGGAGGATGACGACTAAGGGGTTAAGCCAAAGGCTATATATATAGGTACTCAGAATATCACTCAAGAAATCACTCAAGATATCCCTCAAGTAATTAATGAACAAAAGAAGAAAAGGCACAATAACCTGGGAACTTCCTCTCTGCCCAGAACGTTGGAGGCTATACACCACACCCCCTCAACAGTATTTATAGGAACTCAAACACTGAGATCCTGCTCTGTTCTAGTAACAAGAAGCCGAAAGCACCAGCCTGAAGATGACGAGTGAGACCTCGTCGAAACGTCGCCTAGACACCCCAACTCTTACACGGGAAGATACCCGAAAACACCAAAACCTGCATTCCTGTACCCGTGAAAATCTACGAAAGCAAATATCTCACCTCTACGGGGAGGAAACCTTCCAGCTGACAAGAACCTACGAGAAACTAGAAATCCGAAGAGCCACCATCTTATGTGATCTCTTGTTCCTACGCAACTGCCGAGACAACAACTTAATTCCCACATGCTTCCAACTTAAATTCCACTCTAAAACCCCAGCTACCGAAAGGATCCTGAAACGAACTGAACTATCCCTAATCAGAAACGAACTACATAAGAAAAGATACCTACTAAACCAAACCAACAAAGATCTGCTCACTCTTCACCTCAAACTCTGTAACAAAATCCACCCTGCACTCTGGGACAAATGCAAACAACTAGCCGTTTGGAGAGCTGAAACAGAGTCCTCACATAAGACAGACACACACACCAACAAACTCCACAAACTAGAGAAACGCCAGAAGCCCAGCCACCCTCCACAACAACCCATGAAACAAACAGTACATAACATATCAGACAGGATCCTCACCTCAACTGAAACCAAAGTACTCTCCAAAGGCTTCAACTTTGCAGTCGCCCCGAGACGCATCCCCACGGAAAACATCATATGCGGAGTCGAAGCTAGCCTAACCAAAATCAACCCAGATGAAGCCAATAAAATCAGACTCGAAGTCACCAACATCCTCTGCTCCAGCAAACCACCCAGAAGCAATTTACACAAAGAAGAACAGAAAGCACTCACCAACCTGAAGAAAGACAACAACATAATCATTCTCCCAGCAGACAAAGGTAATGCCACTGTTGTGATGAACACATCGGACTACCAAGCAAAACTATCAAATCTACTCCAAGACCCTACCTACCAACCTATAAAAACAGATCCCACCACCTATCTGGAAAAAACCACCAAATCCAAAATAAAAGCCTCTCCTATCAGTGAAGAAATCCAGCTAAGAATCATCCCCAGAGAAAAATCATCCAGATGCCCCAAACTCTACGGTCTCCCCAAGATACACAAAGAAGGAACACCACTCAGACCAATAGTCAGCTCCATAGGCTCACCTCTACAAAATCTCGCTAAATTTCTCGCTAAGCAACTTCAGCCCTATGCAGAATCTATCGCTTCACACGTTACAAACTCCTTCCAGTTCATAGAAACAATAAAGAAGCAAAACCTACATCCCGATGACCTACTTGTGAGCTTCGATGTTGTATCTCTCTTCACACAAGTGCCCATTAATGAAGCCTTGACAGCCATTCAAAACAAATACAATCCCCCCGAATACATCCTGGACCTGACCAACCACTGCCTAACCAACACGTACTTCATCCACAATGGACAAAGATACAAACAGATAGAAGGAGCACCTATGGGATCACCCCTCTCACCGGTCATCGCAAATCTGTACATGGAACACTTTGAAACCAATGCTTTAGACAAGTCAGAACACAAACCCAAACTTTGGCTCAGATATGTTGACGACACCTTTGTAATTTGGCCACACGGGAAGGAAAAACTAGATAGCTTCCTCACACATCTCAACAGCCTACACCCCAAAATACAATTCACTATGGAAATAGAAGCCAACAACCAACTTCCCTTCCTTGACGTCCTAATCTACAAAAAACCTGATGGCTCCCTAGGACACACTATCTACCGGAAAAAAACACACACCAACCGCTACTTACATGCACAATCACACCACCACCCTGCACAAATAAACTCCGTAGCCAAGACTCTCATCTCCAGAACCAAACGCCTGGCTGACGAAGACCACTTGACAACTGAGTTACAGAATCTCTCAAATGTGTTAATCGCCAACGGATACCAGCAAAACAGGGTTACGAAGCTAATCCAAAAAGAAACACCCCCCAAAAACCAAGACACAGAAGAAAACAATGGCATGGCCCTCCTTCCTTATATCAAGGGCACCACAGATAAAATTAGCAAAATCCTCCATAAACACAATATCAAAACAGCCTTTTGCACCAACCAAAAAATAGCCAATATCCTCAGAAACCCAAAAGATAAAATCCAGTTAGAAAACCAAGGGGTCTATGAAATACCCTGCAAAGTCTGCCCAGCCACGTACATTGGACAAACAAACAGACGAATAAATGCACGTATCGCAGAACACAAGAATGCCGTCAAAAAAGAAGAAAAAACTTCCTCTCTTTACCAACACATGAAAGAAACAGGACACGAAATTAATTTTGCAGATTCCAAATTGCTCTTTAACATGGAACATCACCACAAGAGAATAATCATGGAAGCCATCGAGATAGAGAAACACCCTCACAACATGAACAAGCGTGACGACACGTCCCGCCTGCCAGACATCTGGAAATTAGCCCTCCCCACAAAAACCGACACCAGAACCAGAGGCACACAGAACGCCATCTCCAATCAACCACACCAGACCCAAACCCAGACCCTCTCCACAGATAAATTACAGACACCATCCAGTAGCCAAACCATAGTGGCACCTCCGGATGCTGCACCCCCCTGCAATCCCTACACAGATCTGGCTGGCACAGGGCACAAAACCACAGCTCGCCCCTATACACGAAGCCAAGCCAGAGCACAACTAAGTGCAGTACAGCCATCTTCTCAGAAAAACTCTTCACAAGCTCAAGAGGTCAAGACACGAAAGCTTTAGCAACTAATCCACACCTAATGACCCTCCTAAGTGGTACTCAGAATATCACTCAAGAAATCACTCAAGATATCCCTCAAGTAATTAATGAACAAAAGAAGAAAAGGCACAATAACCTGGGAACTTCCTCTCTGCCCAGAACGTTGGAGGCTATACACCACACCCCCTCAACAGTATTTATAGGAACTCAAACACTGAGATCCTGCTCTGTTCTAGTAACAAGAAGCCGAAAGCACCAGCCTGAAGATGACGAGTGAGACCTCGTCGAAACGTCGCCTAGACACCCCAACTCTTACACGGGAAGATACCCGAAAACACCAAAACCTGCGCATATATATATATATATATATATATATATATATATATATATATTACAAAGAATATACTCTCAGTGTGTCCAGTTGTGCTTGCTAACACAAGAGGGCAAGTTAGTGAAATGAAAATAATCAAAGAGCAAGGCTGATCAGGGCAGAAATCAGTCCTGGGGCCTAGCTTCCATAAATGTGCCTGAGCATGCTCAGAACAGGTGCATAGCATCACTACCCACAATGCCATGTAGTCTGCCTGGATTTACCTCATGACAACAGAAGGAAGTGAGAACCTGCACAGCCAGGGCTGGCTGCTGAAGTCCCAGTAATAAAAAGTCTAGCCTCCCCCCCCCCCTTCTTTTAAAGCTTTGCACGTATCATGAAGTCTGCAAGAGACATTGTTGGTGTGATGGCCTGGGACTCAGGCTCGGACTCGGAACCGGAGGAGTCTCAGTCCGCACCGGATCCTCTGCCTCAGGCGGCATCTGAACCGAGTCTGGGGCCTGATTCTGAAGAGCCCCAATCTGCACAGGTTCCCCTACAACAAGCACCAGGTGGGCTGGCTCCAGATGCAGGGATTACCTCGTTGCCTTCAGCTGGGCCATCACTTACAGCTGCTCCACTACCGGTTGGGTCAGGGGAGGCTGAGGCGGCCCCTGGGTCTAGTAACCCACTGACGTCTCCCAAGCTGCAGAGACTGAGGTCTGAGAGAAGGAGAGACCTGAGTACTTGCAGTAGGAGTGCTCCTCTTCGGGTGAGACAGGGAGGGGATCAGGACCAGCCGTTACCCCGACAGAGATAAAAGGCTGTCAGACCCCACCCCAGGTTGTGAGAGCAACATTGCAGCCTGCTGGTACCTGCCTGACCCTGTGCCTGACCTAGCCTGGTTTCCTGCCTTGTGACTTGCCTTGGCCCTGTTGGACTGACTCCTCGCAGAATCCTTGGTTTCGGGACTGGACCTGGACAACGTTGCTCGGGTTTACCCCTGGGCCCAGCACAGTTGGCATGGCAGGCCAGGTGACGAAGAAGCCCCATCTCTGTGTAGAGACAGATAATACCTGCCTGGCTGGGCAGCCGCAAGGAAGCTCGCTAATCTTCCTCCTCCACTATCAGGCATTCTTTGCCTTGCCACTGCCCCTCTCTAAATGCCCCTGTTTCTGGCACAGGAAGTCAAGACCACTGAGCCCACCTGTCTACACTGACTGGCAAGGATTCGCCAGGATTTTAGGCAGGGTTCCCTCCCAGCCATACCTGGAGATGCCGGGGATTGAACCTGGGACCTTCTGCATGCAAAGCAGATGCTCTACCACTGTGCTACGGCCCTTCCTCAAGTGGCAGGGCCACTTCCATTGGGAAAGGATGGAAGGAACACGGCACGAAAAGGAAAGCGCCACTGCCCTCTTCCCCACCTCCTGTTCCTCTTTCAAACTAAGGGAGTCTTCTGAAGGACAGTCCAAATGCCTGCTTACATGAAATATGCAATTATTTTTTAGCTCTCCCAATAAAACGTTCATGCCACTCTGGCCTCGTTCGTGGATGGTTACGTTTAATAGCAAGTACAACGGGCCATCTGTAATTTGCTGGCAGTAAGAGATTATAATGGCCAATAGCCACATGGTGCACTTTATGGAACATGGCTTAGAATACGGTAGATGGGGAAATGTTGTGACTCAGAGATCTCTTACTGGCACTTAGCAATAAGCGCTCAGAACTACCTCTTCCTCATAAGTGAGTGAAAACAGAAGTGGCCAGGAGCACCTCAGGTGTAAAGGGGCCAAGAAAGAACCTGGTGTGGGTTTTTTTAAAAAATAACTCTTGGTCATAAAGGCATTTGACATCACAGTTCATGACATCAGTAGGTTGAGAGGCTCTCATCACAATGCTCTCTGCTAGGCCTCATCTGTATAGCAGAGCAGGCCACCAATAACGTGGCCTTTGCTTTGTTGCTACTGCCACAACTCACTCCCAGGCCAGGCCAAGGCAAGGTGAGTGAGTTTCCCTGTTAATATGGAAGGAGAAAGACTACAGTCATAATTTCATGATTTCTAGAATTCTTGGGGGAAACATATCAGATTCGTAACAGGTTACAGTTGTCAAGTGCACTACGATTGCAGTGCAGACCCACACAGCTAGGAAAATAGGAAGGCGCCTTTTCGGGAGGGGAAGATGGCTGCCGAATGCTTGAAGCAGAGTTTTGAGCTCTAAGGCCAACTCTAAGGCAAGTTTCTGCTCTGTAACGAACCCTTAGCATTTGTTTTTATCCTCTCTTCCATTTTATTTCTTAACTCCTTTTAGTGCTTCGTTTTGTTAGGGACACAGGTGGCGCTGTGGGTTAAACCACAGAGCCTAGGACGTGCCGATCAGAAGGTCGCGGTTTGAATCCCTGTGACGGGGTGAGCTCCCGTTGCTCGGTCCCAGCTCCTGCCAACCTAGCAGTTCGAAAGCACATCAAAGTGCAAGTAGATAAATAGGAACCGCTCCGGCGGGAAGGTAAAAACGGCATTTCCGTGCGCTGCTCTGGTTCGCCAGAAGCGGCTTAGTCATGCTGGCCACAAGACCCAGAAGCTGTACGCCGGCTCCTTCGGCCCATAGAGCGAGATGAGTGCCGCAACCCCAGAGTCGGCCACGACTGGACCTAATGGTCAGGGGTTCCTTTACCTTTACCTTTGTTGTTTTAATTTATTGTTTTAACTCATTGTTTTATTGTTCTAACTCCCCTAAACTGTGAGGCTGCATGAAGCTGGGCTGGGCTGAGCACTTTGCTAGGCAGTGCCAAACGCAAGGTTGAGCCAAAGTTTACAAGATACTAGTTATAAATTAAGGAAGAGAAACATCTTGATTATCAGAACCGCTGACGAGCGAGCCCAGGTAGCAGCTGCAGAGAGTCTCCAAAACGGTCCCTTTTCTTTCATCCTGTCCCCACCCCTGCTGGGGTGAGAGGAAATCACAATACTGGTTTGGGGGGTGATTTTCCTATATGTCCACCTCCCCTTGCAGGAGTCTCTCTCTTATATACAACTCTTGAAGGAGCCCTTTTTCTCATCTGGCCATCTCCCTCCACTTCCTTTGCTACCCCCTTTCCCAGGCAGTGACCATGAGCAACTTCAGGTCCCTGTGGATCATTTTCCCTTCCATGGACTGAGACTACTAGTCCTAGAATCGCAGGCAGGAGACAGGGGCTCTGGGCATAATATCCACTGGGAAGAAGCCCTTCAAAGCCCTCTGCCTGACTGTCTGGCCACTGGGGGCTTGGTGTCTAGGGGTGTTGCAAAGAGATGCTAAGGAAAAATTCTGCCTGGAAGAGGGTTTCGTTTGTTTTCTCCTTTGGCTGGAGTCTGAAGTCACCTAATCTTGGGAAGATGCTGCGTGCCATTAATCTGATCCTGTCTTGAGTATCCTGTCTTTCAGGGCAGTAATTAAGTTGCACATCTTGGCTTGTGAAGCTATCAGCGAGGCAGCTGCACTAGCCAAGTTAGAAGTACATTTTCCTTTCACTGTTCTCTTTTCTAAATCGCCTGCTTTTGTTGATGCCTTTGGCTCTCTGCGTTTCAGCAATAAAAAGGGGGGGGGGCTTATTTTGGTTAAATGCTCGGTAATAACCACATGCCCAGACTCTCAGGTGACGCCATTGGTATGGAGAGGAATGCCTACCAGGGCAGTTTGGGGATGGTTTCACACACCTGCCCATGAAACAGGGCTGGGGAAACCTGTGGCACTCCAGATTAGGAATGCAGTTCCAGGTAGGGTTGGGAGAGATCCCTGTCTGAAGCCCTGACAATCAGTATTAGCAGTACTGAGCTACATGGAGCAATGGTCTGACTCAGGATAAGGCCACCTCCTATGTTCCCCTTGTACCTCTCTCAGCAGAAGTCATCCAACAGGGTGGATAAGGCCAGTGAACTGGGCCAGTGTGGAGTAAAGGTTATAAATAAATAAATAAATAAATACATAAGAGAGGCGAGAGGCATCCATTACCTGCCAGTTATTCTCTTCCCAGATCCCAGTTGGGTTCTCTAGATGGGAGGGAGCTTATCCCCAGGATAATGCCAACTCCTGACAACTTGCCCTAAAATGTGGATATGACATTCTTTAATTGCACAAATAAGGAGAAACAGGGCAGTGGGTGACCAGGGTCAGGGATGAGAAAATAATGACTGTTTGAACGTATGTATCATATGATGTGCAGTGTAATAAGAGACATGCTTCCTCAGAAATAAGTCCTATTGGGTAAGTCTCCCTAGAGTGTCAATGTAATTCACATGATTTCAGGACTAGGAAGTGGCTCCTTAAAGTTCATCTTGGGGTTTAAAGGTATACAATTCCATTCAGTAACCCTCCTTAAGCATGGCAAGAGAGAGAGAGAGAGAGAGAGAGAGAGAGAGAGAGAGAGAACGAGAACTTTATTCACATTAGCCAATGGCCATAGCAATAGTAAAACATTACAGTAATGGTTAGAGTGCTGACCTGGGAGAACAAGGTTCGGATTGTGGGAATCGTGCTTCCTAAATACTATGCAAAGTGTTAATGTTGTAGTATAGAATTCTGTGATGTCATATGCCTGAGGGTGGTCCCCCCCCCCCGTTAGTTCAGTTATCGACTGTTCAGCCACTCTGCAAATATTAGTCAGTCTCGGATGCAAAGCCATGTAAATATGTTTTAGTAACATAAGTATTTCCTGCCTGTCTTGTACATTCAATCTGACAAGAACACCAAGTAAAAGTCATGCGTTATTTTTAAACTTTAAAACAAAAGTGTGTTGCATAGTGTGTATTGTTTTCACAGGAGGGGAAAAGGCATAGCTGTCAACCGTCCCTTATTTGGTGGGAAAGTCCCTTATCCCAGCGCTGTGTCCCGCTGCTGTCCCTTATTGATGATGTCCCTTAAATTTCCTGGGTTTCATAGGAAGCAGCTCCTCTCCCTCCCTCCCCGCCGGCCAGGGAGGAGGGAGGCTCCAACTGTGTGGCTTGGCTGTGTTGCTCACCCAATAAGAAGTCTAAGAATGACTGGGGGGTGGAGCTTGCATGCCTTGTGCCGATCAAATCGGCCGTGTTGCCTAGGGACTCGCCTTTGCTCAGCGCTTCCCAGCGGAGAGGTGACGGTGGTTTTCCTTGCTGCATCCCCTTTGCCGGGTTGCTGCGCTGTGGGAACCACCGCTTGAGGCTTCATTTGGCTGCTGGCTGGGCTTTCTGCCTTTGGCTTGGAGGGGCTCAGAAGTTGAACATACCTGTGTTGGAAAATCTCTTATTTTGGCTGCTGGTCCCTTATTTTCGAGGCTGCTGGTCCCTTATTTTCAAATCTGTAAGTTGACAGCCACACAGATCCCGCCCATGTTCTTGAAGCTCACCTTGGGCCAGTCCTTGCCTCACACAGGATCAAATGGGGGCGGGAGAACCACCTTGAGCTCCTTGGGGGAAAAGGTGGCATATAAACATAAGAAATTAATTAATGGATTGATTAATAAGGCTCCTTCGGTACTGAAATAACTGCGCTAGAACACTAATGAAAACAAAACTCCATCATGGAAGGTCAAATTCAAACGAATGCTGGGCAAAATCCAGGAAAGGCCTTGCTTAATTTTTGTCAGAGGGAGGAGAGGTTTACAAGGCAATTGGTACCCCCCCCCCCGTTTGATACGAACTCAGAGCCTGACGTGAAGCTACAGTTCTAGGGGAAAATGAAGTGGGAAAACTACCTTTCTTTTTCTTGAAAATATCTGTGGTATACCATTGATTTCCGTTCTCTAGGCCTGAAGGTTTCGGTGGGTTTTTTAAAAGTGTTTTTAATAGGCAACGTTAGGAGCAATTTGAAATG
Source organism: Podarcis bocagei (assembly GCF_964188305.1). Classification (NCBI taxonomy): domain Eukaryota; kingdom Metazoa; phylum Chordata; class Lepidosauria; order Squamata; family Lacertidae; genus Podarcis; species Podarcis bocagei. The sequence goes on from NC_138127.1 coordinate 93,473,186, forward strand.
AAAGCTTTAAAAAAACCTCTCAGGGGTATTAACTATTCTCAGAGCAATCAATTCTCACCAGGAAAAGAAAGAAAGCTATACAATCTTTTCCATTTCTTTTTAAAAAAAAACTGAAGTAAATGCACAGAAATTCCTCAGAGCTACATATTCTCTGCATCATTTTGAAATTTTAAAAGGCAGCAGGAGATCAGCGTACATAAAGGGCACAATAATAATGATATTTTTCTGAAATTCTCCATAAGTCGTGACAGCTAAATAGTCAAGTAATGGCCAAAGTTGTGGCACAGGGAGAAGAAAGTGTGTTTATGCACACCTTGGGACCTCAGAAGATGGAGTGGGAATAGGGGCTGGAACAGGGGTGTCTGAGCACCCACACATACCAATTGACAAAAAAGACTGCTATCTTAGTCAAGCATGATTCATGAAGGCCACATTCATGCCATACATTTAAAGCACTATGATACTGTAGCCTTATGAGGCTTTGCCCTCGGGTGGGAAAAATATTGCGCCTGGGAAAGGGAAGTGGGAGTCAACAGACACTCAAGGAATAGTTTCGGAGAAAGGGCTTTTATTTCTACCATCCATGAACTGGTAGAAACAGTTAGTTCACTTGCTTTGCTGCAACAGTCTTTGAGCAAGAACAGAGATGAGAAGAAATCATTTTTGAGAAATCTTATTGTTCCCAGCCTGTGGGGGTGGGGTGTGTCGGGCGTGGCGCCTTTGGGCATTCCATTTCCCAATGACCCTCTTGCCTGCAGATGGCGCACTGGCTTCTTCCCTAGGCGTCCTGCCCCTCCCTTTGGGATTGCATTTTTGGCCGCTGGCTGCTGTTTGAAGACAAACTCCTAATTACTTTGGCTAGGTCCTCTTCGAAAGAAGGATTCTGATTTGGTGCTTAGAGGTCTGTGGTCCTGGGCGTCGGATGACTCCAGGGAGTCGTACACTCGGTGGGGCGGGGCCATCAAAGTGGAGTTTTAGCTGCCTCAATTGCAACTTTCAGCTGCCTCAATTGCAACATCAGTATTGTCCACTGCCCTGAGGGCATTTAATCCCTCCGGTTTAATTGTCTCTTTCATTAACAGTTCTGTCCTATGCGGTTCTCAAAGCCTTCCCTTCTGTTTCTTTCTGTCAATGCTCATCCTTGCATTGTGCTGCTTCAAGAACTCAAGAAGCCACATGGTTCTGCTTTAAACGGTTCTACATACTGAAACACTCTTTCAGACTGCTTGTCCATTTTCTAATTCCTTCTGAATTTCACCATTCTCAACTTCCTCTTCTCTTTCTTCCCATCTTTAAACAGTCATGGCTCCCCCCAAAGAATTCTGGGAGCTGTAGGCTGTTAAAGGTGGCAAGAGCTGTTAGGAGACCCCTGTTCCCCTACAAGAACAGCTATTCCTGAACTAGTTTCCCAATCTATTCCTCTTCCCAGGGAATTCTGGAAACTGTAGCTCTGTATGCTATTCTAGGCTGCATCAACAGAAGTATAGTGCCCAGATTAAGGAAGTCATAGTTGGTGGCACTGTGGGTTAAACCACAGAGCCTAGGACTTGCCGATCAGAAGGTTGGCGGTTCAAATCCCTGTGACGGGGTGAGCTCCCATTGCTCGGTCCCTGCTCCTGACAACCTAGCAGTTCGAAAGCACGTCACAGTGCAAGTAGATAAATAGGTACTGCTCCGGCGGGAAGGTAAACGGCGTTTCTGTGCGCTGCTCTGGTTCGCCAGAAGCGGCTTAGTCATGCTGGCCACATGACCCGGAAGCTGTACGCCGGCTCCCTCGGCCAGTAAAGCGAGATGAGCGCCGCAACCCCAGAGTCAGTTACGACTGGACCTAATGGTCAGGGGTCCCTTTACCTTTACTTTATTCTGCTGTGGTCAGAGCTCCCCTGAAGTACTGGGTACAGTTTTGGGCACCAAAATATAAGAAGAATGTTGACAAGGTGAAACATGAGCAGAGGAGGGAGACCAAGATGATCAAGGGTCTGGAAACCAAGCCGCATGAGGAACGGTTGAGGGAGTTGGGTTTGTTTAGCCTGGAAAAGAGAAGACTGAGAAGGAGATATGGTAGCCATCTTTAAAGATGGGGTTTCTCTTCGTTTTTATAGAGACACATTCAATCACATTAACTTCTATCTTCAATCTGAATGAGGACCCACTGAGGCAGAGACTTATCATCTCCTCAGTGAACCAGTGATGGCTGGTGCTTATTGGGACTGGTAGGCAAGGAGACCAAGTGCAGGTGGCGCCAGAGCCAATGCCGGGTGGAGCCAACCTATTCTACTTTGTCCCCATCTTCTTCCTCCCTGCTGAGGTCTACAAGGACAACATGGAGACTAAGGTGGGGGAAGCTGACTGGTTATCAGATAGGCAGATGAGGGGCTGGATAAGGGCAGACCAAGCTTTATCGATGTTATTTATTATTTTAAATATATATACTGCCAACTCAGGTCACACCCACCCCATACATTTGTCCTTCCAGAAGAAGCAGTTCTTGGCTCTTCATAACATTCTTTTATGGAATCAGAAGCAAACTGTGTAATTCATGGGCTTGCCCCTGAACTGTGGAAGGGCCAAGACCCCATGATTTGCAAAACGCAACAGACGTACTCTTCCTTTTTAGAAAAACCCACAGGATATAACAAGAACATTATGCATGGCATAATGTGGGCAGCGACCCCAACGGAACTTACACAGATACTTTTATTCTTTGGAACCAGTCGAACAAAAGGGGCATAATTAAACATGCACCACACAGTTTGCCCTACACGTAGATGCTGAGCTCCCCAGGTAACTAATTAAATGGATTGTAAGATTCCTCAGCGTTTCCGGAGCCTCAGAGAATGAAAGAAAAAGCCAGAGGGGAGGCTTCTGGATCTTGCTCTGCGTGCCTTGACCCCACTTTCTACTTTCTCCGCAGGTTATTGTTCCCGGAGCTTTCGGTCTTCCAATATTGCTGTCCCTTTCTTCTGTGTTCAGAGTCTGTGGTTTACACATAGGACAGAGGTGAAGGCATACTGAATATTTGAAATGGTGTCCCATTGGCTCTACTAGGCTGTTCTCTGAACCTCCCAGAGAGGTAGAGAGTGGGGAAATGAAGAAGCACAGGACTCCCTGGTGTCCTACTTTTTGGAGGCCAGACCTCTATTGGAAGGCACCATCTGACCGAAGAGCTGCCATGTTTAAAGCTAAAGGGAGAGCAGGAGGGGCCTAGGAGTTCCTCATCACCTGGACCATCACCTGGACCAAGAAGGTACATTGGTCACCTGGCCACTTGTCTCACTGTGGTGAAATGGATTATATTTCTATTTCAATTCTAGTAAGCATTTCTACATTTGTACTTATGCACATTATTATTATTATTATTATTATTATTATTATTATTACAGTGGTGCCTCGCAAGACGAAATTAATCCGTTCCGCGAGTCTCTTCGTCTAGCGGTTTTTTCGTCTTGCGAAGCAACCCTATTAGCGGATTAGCGGATTAGTGCTATTAGCGGTTTAGCGGTTTAGCGGCTATTAAAGGCTTAGCGGCTTAGCGGCTAAAAGGCTATTAGCGGCTTAGTGGCTTAGAAAAAGGGGGGGCGAAAAAAAATCGCAAGACTCGCAAGACTTTTTCGTTTTGCGAAGCAAGCCCATAGGGAAATTCGTCTTGTGAAGCGCATCGAAAAAAGGAAAACCCTTTCGTCTAGCGGGTTTTTCGTCTTGCGAGGCATTTGTCTTGCGGGGCACCACTGTATTATTATTATTATTATTATTATTATTATTATTATTACTATTATTATTATTATAATATTTCCCTATACCCGGGGGTCTCAGGGTGGTTCACAGAAGAAAATCAAAAAATGAAACCACAAAATACATAATCAAAATAAAAACAACAATAACCCAATAAACCCCCCCCAAAAAAAACCCCCCACATTTTAAAAGGGCATAGGATGTAAATCAGATCAACCAAAGGCCTGATTAAAAAGGAATGTTTTTGCCTGGTGCCTAAAGGTGTATAATGAAGGCGCCAGGCGAACTTCCCTGGGGAGAGGATTCCACAGAAGCATATGTATGTTTCAAGCAAATATTCACCTTTCTTTGTCCTTTTTTGAGGGAAAGGGGATAATTGTCTAAGTGGGTATCAGATCTGCTTCATAGGCTGGCACTTTGAACACAGTTGCTTGGCTGCCTATGACCTCCCTCTAGCAGTGGTATGGGGTCAGTGGACTAGGGGGAGTAGGGTAGCCCCCTAAATGTTCCCCTAGCACATCCTTCCGGGAAGCTTCTGCTCAGCAGAAGGAGGGAGGCATGATGCTCACACGAACGACATCACTGCCACTCCCAATCACCCTTGCAACCTGGCACCTCTGGCCCTAACTGTTCTCCTACGAAAAAATTCACTGCACGTCACTGACCATTCCACTGTCGAACAGCTCTTGCTGTCAGAAAGTTGTTCCTGGTGTTTACTCAGAATCTCCTTTCTTGTAACTTGAAGCTGTTGGTTCGAGTCCTACCCTCCAGAGCAGAGTGGCTAGGGAAACCCAGCCAGATGGGTGGGCTATAAATAATAAATTATTATTATTATTATTATTATTATTATTATTATTATTATTATTATTATTATTATTATAACAAGCTTGCTCCACCTTTTGTTAGGTAAACGATGTTGTCAGGGGTTCAGGAGCAGAGGCGAGGGCAAGGGAGGAAACAGAGAGCGAGGGGGAGGAGTCCGAAGGAAAGATGAGCGATGACGACGACCCGAGATCTCCAAGTCTTTCCAGTGAATCGGAGGATTCACAGAAAGGAGCGCCAGTGGCCAGAGCAAGGGGGGAGATTAAGGGGACACCCCAGGAAAAAGGGACAAAAGGGGGTTCAGAGAGCAGCAGTTGGAAATCGGGGCCAACGTCCCCAACAAAGCGCAGTGAGGAGGAAGGGCGCCAGGTATCGGGATCCGGCGGCTCGCCGCAGGGGTGAGGGCATGAGTCAGGAGTGGCCACACCTCCATCGGGGAGCAAAGGAACGGTCAAGCGGAAAGTGAGAGGTTGGGCGCGCGCGCCAAGTTCAAATGCACAGGAAGGCGGCAGAGTAAGCAGCCCGGAAAGGGAGCCAGGTCCTAAAGCCCGCCGCAAGGAGACAGAAGGGTCCGGGGGGTCAGCGTCAGAAGAGTCCAGGAAGGAAGAGACCACGGGGGGCAGAGGGACCCAGAGAAGGAGGGGAAGGCGGAAAAGGTGGAGTAAGGCGAGGTTATTAAGTTGGTGTACAGGAGGCGGGGACTCAGACGGAGCTTCGCCGGTCTAGCTGATAAGACGTAGGGCTGCATACGGCTGTTTGAAATTGGAAACTGTAACTCAATAAAGACTTTTATAAAGTGAACGCTGGCTAGCGTGATCCTCTGTGAGCTAGGATCTGGAAGCAGCCCTGACAGATGTGTTTCCATGAGAGTCAATTGTTAAGATGATCTTCCTTAAATCTTCTGAATGGCCAATGAATTTCAGACCAATCTAGCTGTGTGTGTCAGTTAGGGCTGCCATATGTCTGGGTTTTCCTGGACACATCCAGGAATTGGGCCGCAAAATGGCATCGGGGGGTGGGGCGTGATTTTCACTGAATTGGCAAAATGTCTGGGAAAACCAGGAACAGCTCAACCATTTTGTCCTGATTTTCACTTTGAGGAATCTGGCAACCCTAAGTAAAACAATAGATTACAGTATTTGAGTGTATCACAGATGATGATGATGATGATGATGATGGATTGATTCTAGATTCTGTGACCCACAAGGGTGGGTCTTGATGCACACTTGAAAACCCTGCTCTTGATTACGTTAGTCTTTCCTTTTCTTCTCTACACATGCCCAGGTGAAGGAAGAACGAAGTGGTAATTGTGATCTCAGTATGTGCCCATCCACTAACGTCATTAGGCAGGTGTGCAGACACCCCTCCACCATTGTTGAGACTACCTACATATGTTTTCAGATGGTCACACTGCAGGGTAACACAGAATCAATCTACAAGCTTTTCTTTCCAGATGAAACCAGTTTCTCAAGCAGCCAAAAAAAACATGCAATAGATCTAGCCTGTGTGTGTGGACTACATAGGAAAAAGAAGTACTCAGACTCCATTGATTATAGAATAAAACTTGTTTCCTCAGCCTTAGTTTTAAGCAGAGTTACTGAATTACACACCAGCCAAAGATCTGGGGTCAGTAGACTTCCTGCTGCAGTTGATGTCATCTCTGAATCTGATTCTTTCACTGGCTTACGGACAACTCCAGCCAATTTGAATTAGTATGCTTGCGAATGAGCCGTTCCTCATGTTTCTCATCATGAGTCAGTGCGGCCCAGGTTCCAACAGATGGCTCTGAGAGCGGTGGGATCCTTTGCAAGCCTACAGGCAATCTGAGCAGTCGTATAAAGATTTATTTAACAAGCACTTAACCACCTTGGAAATGTTTGCTAAATGAACTTCCACATGGGCAATTACATATAGGAGTGCACGAGTCATATTCCGGATGCGCTGAGATTTTATAACGAGTTCCTACACATCCGGCCACCTCAACATTTAACATATGGAAAATAAAATAAAAAGAAGCAAGCATATTAAAAATATATTTAAAAAGTAACAGAATATCAGGCTACAGGGACAAAAGGCTGACTTTCGGCCTGCTGTTTCCAGGTGCGTGGGGATCAACTTGATATTTCAGAAGTTTGGCCAATGAGCTGGTATTGACTTTAGGAGAATGGAAGGAACATTGTCCCCTGGTTGGTAGTGGCCAAATCTGTCTACACTTGGGGCCAAATTAATGGTTTCAGCAACAAAAATGCTATTTTATGGCCTTGCAAAGTAAGGACATGACCTTTTCTCAAGGCTTTTGTTTAGCCAGTGGCTAAAAGATGGTTCTGCAGGGGGCATTAACAGCTACCAGAGAAGTTTTCCATCTGTGGTCTGTAGACCACTGGTGGTCTGAAGCTCTATTCAGGCGGTCCATGGAAATGCTAAACACCTGGAAGAACTTTCTGACGGTAACAATTGTTCAACAGTGGAATGGACTCCCTCGGGAGATGGTGGACTCTCCTTGCTTGGAGGTTTTTAAGCAGAGGTTGGATGGTCATCTGTCATGGATGCTTTAATTGAGATTCGTGCATTGCAGAGGGTTGGACTAGATGACCCTCAGGGTCCCTTCCAACTCAGCTATGCAATGATTCTTGTGTTGTTTATTTTGATAGCCATCTATTGCTGAGTAACAGAATGTTTCTCTATGATTAATAATGCTGCTGTTCTCTGTCTCCCTCCCTTTCTCACTTTGCTGTCTCAAAACGATATTAGAAAAATGGCATAGAGAAGCCAAAAAGTGACAGATATGTGTGTTTGCCTGTGAATCTCCTGTGAACTGTTTGTCCGCACAGACCCACATCAACGGTAATTTTTGGGTCACTCCCTTCATCATTGCATTAATCACATACCACTATTAATGAGATCCCATGATACCTGTTGGGTGCATGCTATTAGCTGATTAATATGCACTGGCTGGCATCTAATCCTCAAAAGTCAATTGAATATCATTTTCTTTGCCAGCTTCTTCATGCCCAAAGCCTGGCATAAAGCCACTAAATTAAGGAGAGACTTAATTGATCTTCATTGAAATTCTTGGCTTAGAGGAATCTGGATGTAATGTTATGTTACTGCCGAGTTGAAAAGGCTCCTTTTCAAAACGACTAAGGTACAACTTGTTCATCATTCACAACAAGCAAATTTTCAGATTAAATAATTTTTTTATATACTTTTCCAGATGCTCCCTCTACCCTTATTCATTTATTTGCTCATTTTATTTTGCATTGTAAACATGCAGTTATTCCAGTTCTCTTAAGAGCGGAGCCAGCCTTTTTTCATTTTTGCAAAATAAAAATACCAAAGTGGTTCCTATGAGAGTAAGAAATACGCAGTAGTGGTTCCTGCTAGTAAAGCCCAGGTAGTCATGCCCATTAACTTATGTTGGTCTACTCTGAGTAGGACTAGCATTGAAAACCGCCCATTCAATCCCATCTGCATTTTAAGGCAAATTTCCCTATTTTGCACTTTCTGAAACAATATGCAGAACGAAAAGCGGCCGTTCTTCGAAATTTGCTCTTCTCTGAATTTTGTAGCACAGTTCTTCAGCAAAATAATAGATACCCAAATGCACATGCTAGGGCAAATTATGGATACAAATTAATGTTTGGCCCCATGTACCAATGGAATACAGCTCCTGAAAGATTCCCCAGGAAGGAAGAATACAACTGAAAAATGCATCATAGCTCAACCAAAGAGGGATGTCTGTTTTAAATAGGCTTCATAGATTATCTCTAGTGCTGTGTGTGTGTGTGTGTGTGTGTGTGTGTGTGTGTGTGTGTATTGATAGTGTGTGTGTATTGAAAAACCGAAAAACCAATTTCCATAGCAACTTTGGATCCTGTCTATTTGATAATTTTTTAAATTCCTTCATTATCTTTTTGTTCTTAATGAAAGGCTTAGACCTCGGAGATACATTTAGACTGCTGCCATTGCATAAGCCTTCCTATGAGCGTGTGTAGGAAGAGGGGGCAAGCAATAGTAGGCATGGGCGGCAGACACTGGGGACAGCCTACCCAGAGCCCCTGAAAAGATCAAGCCAGTCGTTTATTTTATTCCTGGTGGTGTCCTATTATCAGTTACAAAAGGTGAAATGAACACTAGACACTGATCACAGTGACTAGGTGGCACTCTTTGGTGATTCTATTCTCAGATTATGTCCAGCTCTAGTGGTGCAACAATAAAACTGCTAGCACATTTAAGAAGCTAAGCAGGGTCTGCTAAGGTTTTTGACTGGATGGGGAACCACGCGTTGAGATTCCTGCATTGCAGAGGGTTGGATTAGATGACCCTCCAGGTCCCTTCAATGCTACCATTCTAGGAGTGAAAATAACATATGGAAATGCGTTACTGTATATTGTTAGAATTCCTGATCTATGATTGCAGTCATGGTATTTTTGTCTATCACATGACAGTGTATGTTTTGACTCCACAGAGTGGGAAGTGACAGAGACAGGAATGTTTGTGTTACTGTGTTTCCTGAAGTGGGTCTATTGTCCTCTTGTTCTTTTTCTCTTTGCTGCCTGATGCTAGAGAGAGAGGGAGCCATGGTGCACTGCTCCGTGTGTGTTTATATGTAAATAAAGTAGATTAGCCAAAATGCTGAGTTGCTGAGGCCTGTCACGTGAGATGTGCAAACTCTGCGGATCCCTAAGTGTGCCAGTGTCGGTTGGCATCGGTCGCTGTAATGTTTGGGCTGAATAAAGCTTTTGAAGCTCCCGGAAGATCGACCAGGAGGAAGAGAACATGCCAAATCGGGCATGTTTCTCTGCCATGGTCCTACTTGAGTGTAGGCTGAACTCCCAACATATTAAGAGAAGTTGCTTTGCAAAAATGTGCATATTGGAATTTGCACCCAAATGCTGATTTTCACAAGGACTTCTTTTTTCTTCTTCTTCTTTTTAAAGATAAATTTGGGGAAATGATGTGGAAATGTAGAGAACTGAACTGAAGACTGGAAGGATGAGAACCTGGGAGAAGCAAAACTGACCGTTTCCCCGTCCCTATTGTAGCAGCAGCACCATTAATAGTAAGGCAGCCACAGGGCATTAACTTATCAGATGGCACCCCACACCTCCCCTCTTCCTTCACCCTCCATTGTTCCCAACCAGCAGTAGACAGGGCATCATGTAAGACAGAAACGTAGATGCTACTATATGAGCCGGTTAACTAACAAGGATGGGGGAAGAGTTTACACCGACACCTCCAGCTTCTTAGGACTGCTTCAAGATTTCCATAACTTGAGAATTTCACTGTGAATCAGTGTTAACTTTAAAATGGAAGGGAAAATGTCAAAAAGAAAAAGAAAGCCACTCCAGTGACTCCTGCCAATCTGGGAATTTTGCCAGATATATATATATATATATATATATATATATATATATATATATATATATATAGGTTTTGGTGTCTTCGGGTGTCTTCCCGTGTAAGAGTTGGGGTGTCTAGGCGACGTTTCGACGAGGTCTCACTCGTCATCTTCAGGCTGGTGCTTTCGGCTTCTTGTTACAAGAAGCCGAAAGCACCAGCCTGAAGATGACGAGTGAGACCTCGTCGAAACGTCGCCTAGACACCCCAACTCTTACACGGGAAGACACCCGAAGACACCAAAACCTGCATTCCTGTACCCGTGAAAATCTACGAAAGCATATATATATATATATATATATATAAATCTTGGCAGATTTTACACCTCATATTACCCACTTTCAGTTTAAGCAGCTTTGGTGGTTGCGTGGGTTCTGGACAAAACCCTCCCCACCTCAGAAGATAATCAAGTATCAGTTGTTCTCAAAGGGCCAGTAGGAAAGATTTCCAATAAGGGAGATTTTGTTAAGCTGAAACGTCGTTTTCCTCTTCCGTGATTTCACTGTATCTCAATCCCATCAATCTTTTCATTTGATTGTACCCTAGGGCAGTTTCATATGGGCTTATATAGGACTTGTTTTCTCCACTGTGATATTCCCCCGCCCTGTTCAGGAACAGACTCATGAGCAAGACCAAGACATGAACAGCACCACTCTGTCGCACATATTGGGTAGTCCTGTCTCCCAACCTCCTTCATAAGGGAAAATGCTTTGGGGAGAGGGCAAGGGAGGGGGGCGGCAAGTTGGATTTGTTCTGATTTCCTTTATAAAAGAGTAGATATTTTCTTCTTTTTATTTTTGCAGAAAGGAACATCAAACAGATATCAGTTAATGTTTTGTACTGCTGCCTCAAACAATGAGCAATATGAAGAATTTCCCTGGTTTCCTATAGTTTTGTGTGGGATGTGTGTGTGTGTGGTTTTGTCTCTCAGCATGGATTAGCATTCTGATTTTTACTCTCTTGGTGTGGTCCTACGAGTTCTCTCTCATCCATTTTTTAGATGCATATGTCAGCCCAATTTGTTCATAAATGTGACACACACACACACAGAACATTTAGACGGTTCAAATTAAATTAAGCCTATTGTAATGAATTTAGCTTGATGTTCACTAATCATATGTATAGCCAAGACAACAGGCCCATTCTTGCCTGCGCTATTTATAGTTCCCACCCACTGCGTGACAGATTAAAGACAAGCGGTAATCTCATACCGCTTATCTGAGCAAACAACAACAAAAACAGAAGCAGCAAGTTTGTTTGGTTATTTTTTTAAAATATATATATAAAACAGATAGTTTGATGCCAGGATGTATATTGCATGCATATACATGATAGGAGACCCGAATGGGGTTGAAGCCAGAAAGATTTAGGATTGTATCCAACTAACAGTGTAATCCTAAACACGTCTGCTCAGAAGTTAGTCCTACTGAATTATTTGGGGCTTACTCTCAGTAATAGTAGTAGTAGTAGTAGTAGTACTAGTAGTACTAGTAGCAGTAGTACTAGTCGTAATTTTATTATTTATACCTTGCCCATCTGGCTGGGTTTCCCCAGCCACTCTGGGCGGCTCCTAACAGAATATTAAAAACATGATAAAACACCATACTTTAAAAACATCCCTAAAGAGGGCTGCCTTCAGATGTCTTCTAAACGTCAGATAGTTGTTTATTTCTTTGACATCTGATGGGAGGGCGTTCCAAAGGGCAGGTGCCAGTACCGAGAAGGCCCTCTACCTGGTTCCCTGTAACTTTGCTTCTTGCAGGGAGGGAACCGCCAAAAGGCCCTCAGAGTTGGATCTCAGTGTCTGGGCTGAATGATGGGGGTGGAGACGCTCCTTCAGGCATACTGGGCCAAGGCTGTTTAGTTAAGTGGGGTTATGAGTTGCAGCCTTTGCCCAACTTGGAGCAGACCTGTTGACCAGCTGCAGAGCGTGTTCCCATGGTTCCTGAGCCAGGCGCATGCACCCACACCAGGAACCGAAGCCCTTGTGGAGGGCAGAATGAGAAGGTTGCTTAGCTGTTGCAAAACCCTGAGTGGCGTTCTGTGGAGTCTTTACATGGCGGGGTGTGTACCTATTTATCTACTTGCACTGATGTGCTTTTGAACTGCTAGGTTGGCAGAAGCTAGGACAGAGCTATGGGAGCTCACCCCGTTGCTCGGATTCGAACTGCTGACCTTCCAATCAGCAAGCCCAAAAGGCTCAGTGGTTTAATCCACAGTGCCACCCAAGTCGCTCCAGAATTGTACTGTTAGTATATCAGTGTAGTCTATCATTTTCCATCAGATGAGAAAAGAAATTGCATGCAATAATTATTAAGGGAAACAAACAATTCAGTGACATTCTCATGGGTGGGGCATGCATCTTTTCCCATGCTCTCCTTATTTTAAAGGTGACCTTGCAGACTTTGCACGTCTCATATCATTCATTCTAGAAAGAATCTTTCCAGTGTTCTGTACTTTGCAGCCTTCCTGGGTGACTTTGTTTTGGTGAAAACCTAATGATCTCCTTGGCTGGGCTTTCCTGTAAACACAGCAAACTAGAGAGGCTGACTACCAAGGGTCTGGCTGTTCACTGTTATTGTTTTAAGTGAAGAATACAGATTTTTTAAAATTCAGGAAGTGCAGGCAGCTGGGGAGGCTGCAGAAATAAAAACACATAAGTCCACCTTGTCCACTTTACAGCAATAATGCAAGCTCAATCCTGTACCTATCAAAATAATAAAGGAATTCTAAAGTGCTCTGTATGTGAGGCAAGAAGTCCTCTCCCCTTTATCCTGCCCCGCCTGCAGCTGATCATCTCTCTAAAAATAGTTCAGAAAAGCTTCCATAGGCTGTATAATCCAGAAAAGTAAGGTATCTGGGCAGATTTCCACATATATGTACATTATCACATCTATGTACGTTATGAATGTACTTCCTTCATAACCAGGTATTCTAATTGAAATGAATGAAAGCCAATGAGTCTGAGGTTATTCAGCTGCAGTGGCTAGGACTGATAAAGAGGAAATGAGATTCTATGGCAGGAACAGGAAAGCTGTAGAATTACTCTGTGGTGTCCAAAGAGATTAAAGTGAAAGGATATCAGAATATAGACATCTTTGTTTTTGCAGCAGCTGTTTCACTTGGTGGTCCCAATTTGGTTTCCACTGCATTCCTAATTGACTTGTCTGTTAGCGTATTTCCTTGTTTAACCAAGTTCATTTGGATTTCATTTTATTGTTTAACCGGGGCCTCCCTTTCATACAGCTTTCTGGAGTTTAGTACTTTGCAGAGCTGTTATCAGTTATAACTTGGAGCATATGGTAAACCAGCTGTACTTACATGCCCTAGTAGATAGATGCCACTGTAGTGACTCCTACAACCAGTGCACTTCGAAGCTGAGACTTCTGGGAATTGCCAGAGTCAACATCTACTGATGTTTACATGTGATTCTTGCCCCTAAGTAATCCTGGATGAAATTTGGGCCATGGGGACAGAGTCCATTCATCTCCAGTGAATGAATATCTCTTTCACCAGTCATTTTTAGAACATTAATTTGATTTGACGCTGGTCATTTGTTCTGCATTTTAGAGCTTTATGATTTTATGATGTTTTTGACTGCTGGACGGTTAAGTCCAGTTAAAGGCGACTATGGGGTGTGGCACTCATCTTGCTTTTCAGGCCGAGGGAGCCAGCATTTGTCCACAGGCAGCTTTTGGGTCATGTGGCCAGCATGACTAAACTGCTTCTGGCGCAATGGGACACCGTGACAAGTGCCAGAGCGCATGGAAATTCTGTTTACCTTCCCACCACAGCAGTAACTATTTATCTACTTGCACTGAGGTGCTTTCGAACTGCTAGGTTGGCAGGAGCTGGGACAGAGCAACAGGAGCTCTCCCCTTCACACAGATTCTAACTGACCAAGAGGCTCAGTGGTTTAGGTCACAGTTCCATCTGTGATGTTTTAATACTTATATCAGATGTCTGTCTGTCTGTCTGTTTGTCTGTCTGTCTGTCTGTGGGAAATCAGGACATATGGCAGTCCATGTTGGCAGTGCAGATTTCCCCGATTTCCCCCCTTGAAATAACGACAACATTGGGCAAAACATAAAAAAAAGCTCAGCAACTTTTCTTTCCGGACTCTCACTGTTTGAAATATGGCATACTTAATCTACCCATCAATTTATATGAATGAGTTTGTGGCTTGGAAATACTCAATGCTTTTTTTCTGGGGGTACACAGGAGTATGCATACCCCTAAACATTTTGTGAATCTAAGTTTGGCCTCATTGAGGGGCAGTATTTCAATATGAGTAGGAAAATGAGAGTACCCCAAAACATTTTTTTTGGGGGGGAAGCACTGGAAATACTCCTAAAGTTGTTATGACAGTTTTTGACTGATAAAGAAAATATCACTTTGATCATTTTTGTCATGTGTGTTAATATGTTTTTTAGCTTATTGTTGATCTTAATTTTTTAAAAATGTTTTAAATAGTTGCTTTTTCCTGATAATTTTATTGCTTTGTTCCTTTTCGGAAGGTTTTCTTACAATCAAACGGTATATAAATATTGTGATATAAAATAAACAACGGCGACCTGCAACAAAATGCGGCAGCATGTGGTATTCCTCTATACTGTAGACAGCAAGGTGAGGCAGTGCCAGTTTGGGCCCTGTTGCTCCCCTGGCTTCCCAACACTGTGGGTCACTGACGTTAACGGAGAAGCAGAGGCCTTGCCCCTCTCCTCTTCCTCTTGGTAGGTACCAGCATCCTGCTAGGCTGGAAAGCCAGGAGAGCAACAGTTGCCTCACCCGTACCTCCCCACTGGCCATTACTGCATGTTCCAGACAGCCACGCCCTATTCCAGGATACTCCATTCTCCCCTGCTCCACAGCAGCAGATGCTCAGCAGTCTGTGGCCTCTGACCACACTCAACAGTCATACGGCTGTTTTTGGAATTCCCACCAGCTTAGATGTTTTCCTAAAAGTATTTCCCCCCTACGTTCGCAAACCTTGGGGTTCCCCCCGAGCATGCTCCTCCCCCCTTTCTGTTTCTCAATAGCTGCACTCTGGCCATAGAGCCATCAATCGAATCTCAGCTGTCAGGAGTTTGAGAACACTTTCCTAAAGTCCTGAAATCCAGCCCAGCCTTTTTGACTCCCCCTCAATTGATGGGGCTGGAGTTTCCGAAGTGTGGGGGGGGGCTGGGCAGGGGGTGGGCAGGGGGTGAGAATGCATCTCAGACTGCTGCGCACAGACTTTGGTGATTATTATTAATAATAAAAACACCCAACAGAAAAACAAACTGCCGAGAGACTTACGAGACATACTGTTCTGGGGAAAAGTATGCCGTGGCCCAAAGCTATCAGACAACTGATAAATGGCATATGGACATGGCTTTATAACATAACGAAATGAAGAAAAAAATTCAATACATTTTCCCTTCAGTTTAGACTGACACCTTATTCATCAAGTAACAAATCTGAATAATTTGAGGTTGTGTGCAACGTGATATTTTATTTCTTTTCTTCTTGTTGTTGTTTTTTGTCTGCCTGCAGATTTCTGTGCATTTAATTTCAGGCACAACTAAGCGAAGACCCAAGCTGCAAGTAAGCAAACTCTTTAGCATAGGCATTTTTCAAGGCTGACGCTTGCCCAGATGATGGCTGACATGGAGAGGAATGCATAATGTTTCTGTACGTTCCGCAGAGCTACTGAGCTTGGCAATAGGCTGAAAATAAGGCCAAGAGAAAATCATTATATGCAGCTATGGCAGGAGCATTAGCCTTTTGCACTTGCAAACCTAATTAACAATTACCAAAAGAGCCAGTGTGGTATATCTATGGCTGGATGTTGCTATTCATAGAATCATAGAAGTGGGAGGAGCCAAAAGGCTCACCCTGCAATGGAGGAATCTTCCACCCAATGTGGGGCTTGAACCCACAAGCCTGAGATTAAGAGTCTCATGCTCTACCCACTGAGCTATCCAGCCTGGATGGTGCCCAACCTGGAGCATAGGGCTCTGTTCACCCTTCACACCCCGCCATGTAAAGACTCCACAGAAAGCCACACAAGGCAGCCTTGGCCCAGTATACCTGAGGAGCATCTCCACCCCCATCACCTGAGGGCCTTCTGGTGGTTCCCTTGCTGCGAGAAGCAAAGTTACAGGGATCCAGGCAGAGGGCCTTCTTGGTAGTGGCGCCTGCCCTGTGGAACACCATCCCATCAGATGTCAAATAAATAAACAACTATCTGACGTTTAGAAGACATCTGAAGGCAGACCTGTTTAGGGATGTTTTTAATGACTGATGTTTTAATGTATTTTTTATCGCTTTTTGGAAGCCACCCAGAGTGGCTGGGAAAGCCCAGCCAGATGGGCAGGGTATAAGTAATAAATTGTTGTTGTTGTTGTGTGTATGTTTAGGATATATCACTGTGAGCTGGAAAACTGCTCTGCCACAGGCTTTTCTCTTCGCCTCATGATTAAACAGATAGTTCAAAAGGTATTTGTTGATAGCTGCATTTAATTGGATCATATTCCCAGGCATGCTAGAATTAAAGCAAAGCCTAGATGTTTTGCAAGATGCTTCACTTTTCAGTACTTAAAAGCTGGATGGTAGATTAGAGGCTTTATTGCTTGACTCTGTCAACTGAATTTCTGATCTAGGTACCTGCTGCTCAGGTTGCTGGCAAATGCACCGAGCATTGCTTGCCAGACCTAGATCAGAGTGATCTAGCAACTGATTAGTAATGATTTGTAAAGCAGCTGAAGACTTTATTTAGCAGCTCAGGTTCTGGACAACTTGGCTTCCAAAGGAGCTGATGGGCAATCTTGCAAAGCGTTCAGGATTTGATCCAGCTGAGGGCTTAGCACCAACAGTGTCACTCAGGAAGAGACTTCCAGGTTGGCGCGATTCGGAAATGGCGGATTCCCTCCGAGCTGCGGAGAGAATCGGCTCAACCAAGGACGGGTCTTTGCCGCGCCGGCGACGCGGGGACCCTTAAAAACCGCAGGCGCGGAAGCCTGCAGACTGAAGACTCGGCGGGTGCCTTAAGCGCCCCCCGATCCACGAAGAGCCTTTTTAAAGGCTGCGGAGAGGATACGGAGGGTGGCGTGGCACTGAGAGTCGATCGCTACCTTGGTGGAGCGAAGCCGCGAGCCATGACCGGAGAGCGCTGACTTCCTTCCTTGAAATTTGGACTGAAAAGAATAACCCGTGAGTAAGACGAAATTGGATCTTAAAAACATTACCCTGAATTGGAGACGACCGGGGGGTGTGCTAAAAGGAAGTCCGCACCCCCCCCCTTGCAGACGATCTAAGCAACGACAAAGTGCTAAGCTGGAGAGCCTACCCTTGGAGGGGTGAGTTATTAAAGGACACTAACTTCCAAGATTTAGCTAAAAGAAATTTTGAGCTGGAGAGTGGAGACTGGGAAGCATTCTTTTTGCTTTAAACAACCCCCCCTCCCGGGCCCAGGAGCGTCCTGTCTCTGTGCCTGTGTAAGAGCTGCGGAGTTTGACAGCTGTCAAAGCTGTCTAACGGGCAGTTTGGAGTGGAAAAATTGCTATTTAAGATCCCTCTGGACTAAGAGCTACAATTGAACCAAGATTGTTGGAAACAAAGTAACAAAAATAAGTTAAAGGATTGTTGGAGAAAAGACTATTCTGTGAAACTACAATGGCTACAATGGCTGTGGATGGAAAGTTACTAGTGGAAATCGAAAGGATGTTTCAATTGGTGGGAATCTTACAAGAGCAGAGCTTGGCTATGAATAAACTTGTGACCTTGACTTCTGGAACAGGCAGCTCTGCTGTATGTATTGAGGACCTGAATGAGAAAGAATCCACAGCTGAATGGGAAATGATAGCTAAAGAGATGGAAGAGAATAAACAAGAAAAAGAGAAAGTAAGGCTGGGAAGCAACAACCAAAAGCCGACATCTGTGGAATACAAGCAAGGAGACTTTTGGATTACATCTACCACAAGTCTGCGAAAGACGCAGAAGATGAAGGAGGAGGTCCCGGGAGTTTATGGAATACAGGAACTTAAAACAAAGAAATATGACTGGGGCCTCCATTCTGACTTTGACTCTGAAGATGCAGGATTTGTGGAAGTTTTCCAGCAGTTGTTTTTAAATGTCCTTGTGGGAAGAGAATATGGTTTGATGGCGAAAGAACTTTTTCCAGACTTGATGACTGACACAAAGGACTACCAACAAGACCGGCGGAGAGGGACTGAAAGAGACTTGAAAGCCTCGGACGTGAGGAACCCAGGCTAAGAACTGCTATTCTGGATATGTATTGGGAAGGGACAAAAACCGGGGATGGGAGGGAGGGAAGAAGAGAATCTTAAAAACACTCAAGATTTTTAGGTTTAGTTAATATGACTTTTAACTAAGACAAAATGAGAAATCGATGGAAGAGAATTTGAGTCCAACTTAGGAAAAATCTATATTTCTTTATAAAAAAAGGTAATAAGATGGTTAAGAGGAGAAACACCAATTTGCTGACACAATTTTGGGAATTGGGATGCACGAGGGGGGGTGGGGGGAAGTCAGGGAATAGGGTTAGGAAACTAGGATTTTCTGAATTTATACATGTTCTTGTCTTGTGTCTTTTTTGTGTGTGTTTTGTCTTTATAAAAGCGGAAAAACCAATAAAAAAATTTTTTTAAAAAAAACAGTGTCACTCAGGAAATGCCAATGGACGTAAAAAACTGGGAGATCATACTTTATAACAGGAAGGTGTGTGGAGTCAGCTACGTAATGGTTTCAGCTAGATTTTGCTCGCCAGATTTGTCCTCGAAATGCTCCTTAGGAAAAAGTTGTTGTCAAATATTCTCCAGCACCCAGTACTCCAAATATGTATTTAACATCCAATTGAATTATTGTTTATTTGCAGCATTTTCACAAAAACGTGTTCTTCAGCCCAAAATGCTACCAAAGTGGCTTACAATTCAATTAAAAAAACACTAAGACCAGTCCCTGACCTCTAAAAGTTAGGGCGAAAGAGAAGAGGGAGAATGCGAATTCAGGTGGTTGTTTAACTATTCGATGGCAGAGGATTGATATTTGACAGTGACATGCAATGGCATACACTATTTGACAGTCTCGACATCTCAGGTCTTAAAATTATACAAAGAGCCCTTCTGGGTCAGATCAAAGGTCTACCTTGTCCAGCACCCTTTTTCCACAGTGGCCGCCTAGATGCTCCTGGGAAGTCAACAAGAACACAGTACCACTCTTGCACTGTGGTTCCCTAGTGTCTGATATCCAGAGACCTGGTCCCTTGAGTCAGAATATAGGCATCATGTAGGCATCATGACCAGTGCTTTTCTTCTAGGATAAAAGATGCCAGTAACACGTACCCTTGGGTACCCCCAGGGAAAAAAGCACTCACCATGACTACTAACAATTGATCACCTTATTTTCATTTGATTTTGTTTTCTATTTAAAACTTTGATTTCCAATTTAAAAGCTTACACAAACAAAAATCTACAAAGGCAAAACAAAGAAACAGGAAAAACGGAAAACACCTGTGTTACGTGAAACTTCGTGATTTCAGTATGTCCAATTTCTGAAACCCCTGTTTTTGGTTTTGCTTCTGTTCTCTGTTGTGGGTAGTGTTCCTATTTTGGTTTTCTTGTGTCTTCATTTTTGTCTTTGCAGATTTTTGTTTGTGTAAGCTTCCAAATTGTAAAAATAAATAAAAGTGAAATGTGAAATTACATTTTGACAGTAGTTTGTAGCTGACACCAAATCACAGAATTTTAGAGCTGGAAGAGACTGAAAACCTGCAACACAGGAATCGTATTTTCTGTCTGATAGCATTTCAGTGCTAGCATGCAATGAGAACGTAAGAGGTCTGTGAGATTAAATCTAGGACCCATCTGGTCCAACATCCTGTTCACACAGAGGCCAACCAGATACCTCTGAGAAGCTCACAGGTAGAACAGCATTCTCCCTACTTGCAATTTCCAGCAATTGTTATGCAGAGGTATATTGCCTCCAGCACTGAGTTAGAACAGAGCCCACATGGCAAAATTCCCATTAATAGCCTCATCTTCCACGAATTTGCCTAATCCTCTTTCATGGGCATCCATGTGGATGGCCACCACTGCACCTTGCGGCAGTGAATTCCGCAGGACAATTGAAGTTTGTATTTGAAAGTGGATTTGTTACGCACAAAATTGGTCAAAATCAAAACCAGTCAAGAGAGGCCAAGCTTAAAACATTTCAAGATTTTTTTTTAATAACAGTCCAAAGAAATTATGAGCTTGAAATATTTCATGCAAAATTCAGTTGCTGAAACTGGAATGCGTGAGGATGTCCACATATTTGGAAATATTAATTACAGCTCTAGCTTCAAGCCTATAATCTAGGCAAAAACACCTGAGATATATGATGACTTGATATTATGAATGATCACAGCAGAATTGCTGGTATTGTGGCCACAGCTTTTAAATATAATGTAAGATTAGTTAATGCACTTTGACCATAATGCAGATGTTTAGTTTTGTTTAATAATGTGTTGCCCATTCTCATCCCAAATTACAGTGGTCTGACTTGTAATTTGCATGATTCCAGGTACAACCATGATACACATGACTGACGATTCAGAGAAACATAATTACTGCTACGCATTTGCTTTTTAAAAAATGTGCAGCGCTCTTTCATAGCAATACATCTATTGTGGGGGGCATGCTGGTCACAGACACAGTAGCTGCTTTTCATTCCTCAGTGTCTCAGGTGTTTTAATTGTCTCCTTAAAAACCAAGAGTCACGTGCAACACCATCCCTTCGAGACACCTCAGCACACGCTATTGTTCCCGCAAAATCAAAATATCCATTGCAATCTTCTCCCCTGGAATTGCTGCATTGTGTGCATCTGAATGTGTGCAAAAAAATATTAATGCTCTGAGTGGAGCGAAACAGTTCCTGGAAGAGCACAGCTTTGCAGGGATAAGGAGACATTTTTAATCATCAGCACAATGGAGGTATCATGAATACTGGGTTTGGCGCCTTCCCTGTTAATTGATTTCTGAAGGTCATCACAAGGGCAAGCAGAAAGGGAGCGTGCAGGATTTCAGGCCGCAGTCTCAATATACACTTGAAAGTCCCATTGAAATGAATGGGGCTTGCTTCTTGGTAGACATATCTAGAACTGTAAGGTAAAAAGGTAAAGGTAAAGGACCCCTAGACAGTTAAGTCCAGTCAAAGGTGACTATGGGGTGCAGCATATTTTAGAATTTAAAAAAAGGAAAACGTGTTACATTTTTGCAAGCAGACACCCTTAATATGTGTGCTAGAGAAAATATAGTTTATATTAGGGGAAATGCTCACTAAAAGGCTGAAAAAAAATGTATCAAGGGCTTTAAAAATAAATTGCAAATGTGCTGAATTTAATTTAAGGTTGGTGGGGTGTGGGGAAAGAACCAGAAAGAAACAATGATTGGCCAATTTGCCCATCCCTTTCCACATTCTCTGTTGAATGCTTCTCCACGATCCAATCATTGCATTGCCAGTTTCCCTCTCACATCACAGACTATAGGCTACAAATTAATATTTATTTCCTGAGCATCTTTTAGCACAGCTGATTTCACAAGGTTATTTACGACCAGAGCTGATGTGTCTGATTATCTGGGACAGAAGGCTGGTTATCACAGCCAAACTTAAGTGTTTAGAATCTAATTCCAGCACAGAGAGGGGAAAGATGAAATTGTCAGAACTCTAGTTTCTATTTTTTTTTTTTTGCATTAAATTTTTATTCGTATTTAGTAAAAAACAAAAAAGATAAATAAACAAACAAGTTTACATATCAAGCAAATTAACCATTACATAAGTTGTTGTTCCCATTTCCCATTTTATACACACAGAAATTAAACATAAAAATTCATAAAGATAGAAACTGTTTTGTAGTCTGTCAGATCTTTGACTTCCCTCCACCCTTTTGGTAGGTTTCTAATAAATTCCATGGTTGCGTATTTATTTTTAATCTTAAGATTGTCGCTGATAGAGTTTTTCTCTCCCCGCCAGATCATCTTATAAATCTGTTCCAATATAATTCCAAAATTTACTCCAATTTTTCTTGAATTTCTGTTCATCTTGGTCACGTAACCTGCCTGTTAGTCTATCCAGCTCGGCGTAATTTACCATTTTAATCTGCCAATCGCTTATGCCAGGTATAGCCTCCGACTTCCAATTTTGTGCCAGCAGAATTCTTGCGGCTGTGGTGGCATAGAGGAATATTAATTTGTCCTCGCTTTTTATTTCTTTGCCCATTATACCCAACAGAAAGGCCTCAGGTCTCTTGGGAAAGGTATATTTTAATATTTTTTTAAGCTCATTATAAATTGATTCCCAAAAGGCCTTCACCTTGCTGCATAACCACCACATATGATACAGGTCTCCCCCCACTTCGCCACATTTCCAGCATGTCTTATTCTTTAATCTATACATTTTGGCCAGCTTCGCCGGTGTGAGATACCATCTATATATCATCTTCCAGACATTCTCTCTCAACACTGTACAAGCCGTAAACTTAATATTACTGTTCCACAATTCCCGCCACCTCTCATAATCTATATTATAGCCAAAGTCAATTGCCCATTTAATCGTTGCCTCTTTCACCTCCTCATCCCCTGTGTACCATTCCAACAGCATATCGTATATTTTAGATAATGTTTTATTCTTTCCTTCTACTATCTCTATGTTAAATCTTGATTTTTTGTCATCAAAACCTGTTTTTCTCTTATCCTCCTTCAGCATATCATTCACCTCATGATATTGTAGCCAACTAGTAAATAAATGTTTTATCTCTTCATAGGGTTTAATTTTGAGCCCTTGTTCTGTTTTTCTTACCAAATCTTCGTATGTGGTATTTTCCCCTTCCATATTTGTCTTCTTAATTGTTGATACCTCTATTGGTGAGATCCACCAGGGTGTCTTTCTTTCAAGGAGGTTTTTATTTCTCTCCCAAACCTTGTATAACGGTCCCCTAAAGATATGGTTTAGGAAGCCCCTATGGACCTTCACCTTCCCATACCAGAGGTATGCATGCCACCCGAACCGGTTGTTAAAACCTTCCAGGTCCAGCAAATCTCTGTTCTCCAATTTTATCCAATCCTTTACCCAAAGTAGACATGCTGCTTCATAGTAAATACTCAGATCTGGTAGTGAAAAACCCCCTCTTTCCTTTTTATCGATCAATATTTTCATTTTTATCCGTGGTCTTTTTCCCTGCCAGATGTATCTCGCCAGGGCTTTCTGCCATTCTTTACATTGTTTTAGACCTTTAAGTACTGGTATAGTTTGAAATAAGAACAGCATTCTAGGCAAGATGCTCATTTTGACCACAGCTATCCTCCCCAAAAAGGAAAGTTTCATCCTCCCCCAAATTTCCATATCTTTCTTTATATTCCTCCAGGTGACCTCATAATTGTCCTTATGTAAATTTAAGTTTTTGGCCGTAATCCACACTCCAAGATATTTCACTTTTTTAACCGCCATAATTTCCACCTTTCGTTCTAGTTCTGTCGTCTCTTCCTTATTTAAATTTTTAACCAGCATTTTAGTTTTGGTGTTATTTACTTTGAGTCCTGCCACACCCCCGAATTCCTCTATTTTTTGTAAGGCTTCTTTAACACTCTCCTTTGGATCTTCTAGGGTCAGTACGATATCATCCGCAAATGCTTTAATTTTAAATTCCCTTTTTCCCACCTTGATTCCTTTCACTTCTGTTGCCTCCCTCAGTCTCTCATTGAGAATTTCCAGTACTATTATAAATAATAAAGGGGATAGGGGGCAACCTTGTCTGGTTCCTTTGTAAATGTTCAGATATTCCGTAGTGGTGTTATTTATTACCAATTTTGCTTTCTGCTCCTTATATATTGTTTCTATTCCTCTTCTAAAATTTTCCCCTATCCCCATCATTTCTAGACTTTTCCTTAGGAAATCCCACGAGATATTGTCAAATGCCTTTTCGGCATCTATGAAAACCAGAGCGGCCTGTCTGTCTATTTTCATATCCAAGTATTCAATAATATCTATCAAGTTTCTTACATTATCCCGTAGTTGTCTCCCTGGAAGGAAGCCTGTTTGATCTTTATGTATTTTATTAATCAAAACCTTTTTTAATCTTTCCGCCATTATGTCTGCGAATAATTTATAATCATTATTTAATAATGAAATTGGCCTGTAATTCTTCACTTCCAAATTATCTACATCTTTTTTAGGAATCAATGTAATATATGCTTCCTTCCAGGTGTTTGGCAACTTTCCTTCCCTCAATATGTTATTCATCACCTCGCCTAGCACTGGGGATATTTGATTACTTAACGTTTTATAATATTTGGCCGAAAGGCCGTCCGGCCCCGGCGCTTTCCCCGCTTTCATCTTTTTTATTGCCTTCTTTATCTCTTCTTGGCTGATTTTCTGATCTAATATCTCTTTTTCCTCTTTTGGGATTTGCTTTAGGTGGTATTTTTGTAAGTATTGGTCTATTTCTTGTTCTTTTTCGTTTCCTCTTTTATATAAATCCTTGTAGAATTTTTGAAATATCTTTTTTATTTCCTTAGGTTCTTCCACAATTCTTTCTCCTTCTCTTATTTTACTAATCGTATTTTGTTTCTTCCTTTCTCTTATTTGCCAGGCTAAATACTTCCCTATCTTATTTGCGGATTCAAAGCTCTTTGGATTCAATAATTTAATTTTCCACTCTATCTCTTGGTTTATTATTGTGGAGAATTTGGCTTGTAAAATTTTTAGATTCTGTTTTGTAGTCTCATCGTTAGGGTTAATAGTCAGTTTTCTTTCATTTTCCATAATCTGTAGTAAAGTCTCTTCTTTCTTTGTCTCTTTTTCTTTTCTTAATTGACTGTTTTTCTGAATCAAGAATCCCCTCATAACCGCCTTTCCTGCATCCCACACAGTCTCTATTGGGGTTTCTCCATTTAAATTCCACTTAAAGTATTCTTCAATTGTTTCTATGGCCTTATTTACAATGTTTTGATCATTAAATAAGAATTCATTCATTCTCCATCTACCTACTTTAACATCTTTGCTTTTTAGTTCAATAGTAACCGCGTTGTGGTCGGATATAACTCGTGGTTGGATTTCAGATTTAGTTAAATTCGGTACCAGTTCATTCGAAATCCAAATACTGTCTATTCTCCCCCAGCTTTGGTTTGGGTTTGAAAAAAAAGTGAATTGTTTCATAGCGGGGTTCTTAAGTCTCCATGCATCAATTAAGCCCAGGTTATTTACCATGTCAAAAAAAGATCGGGGTAGCTTGCCATCTTTCATCTCCTGTCTTTTTGTTAGTTTATCTAAATTTGGGGACACCACTCCATTAAAGTCACCCATCAATATCATTTTTTGATCCATCCATTCCATCAGTATATTACCTAATTCAAAGAAGAAAGCAGATTTTTTATCATTTGGTGCATATATTCCAACCACAATTATTTTTTCCCCCTGGAACACCATCTGAATTACAACCACTCTCCCTTGTTCATCTTTGTACAATAATTGTGGATTGAATTTTTCCTTAATGTATAGTATTACCCCTCTTTTTTTGACCTTGTCCGCGGTCACAAAATCCAATCCTAATCTCTTATTACTTAATACCCTTTTATGTTTGTTTATTACATGCGTCTCTTGTAAGCAGATTAAATCCCAGTTCTTTTTCAATAATACATGCGTAATCTGATTCCTTTTATTTTTGTTATTCAACCCATTCACATTCCAGCTTAGTGCTTTTAGAGCCATCTGTTATGTTACACTAACTGGTCTCTAGTCTAAGTAGGAACTACTGTTCCTTGTCTTCCCTTTGTTCTTCCTCGCTTTCTTCTACTGAATTCTCCTCTCTTTCCTCTTCCTCACACCCTTCTTCCTCTTCGTCTCTCAGCTGTTCCCCCCTTTCCTCCTCTCCCTCCAACTTTCCAAAGTCCTTCTCGTATCTCCTTACAAATTTCTGGAGTTCTAACGTGGAAGACAATTTAAACCTTTTTTCCTTAAAATAAAACGAAATGCCTTCCGGGAACTCCCATCTGTACAAGATCCCGTTTTTCTTCAATTGACTTGTCATTTTTTTATATGGGTCTCTCCTTCGAAGAAATCTTGAAGGGATTTCTTTAAAGATAATAATTGGGGTTCCTTCAATAAACAACCTTTTGGTGTGGTTCTGTTTCAATATATCATTTCTTATCTCTAGCGAATTGAACATAACGATTACGTCTCCTGGCAGTTTTTTCTTTTTAACTTTGATCGATTTTGACCTTATTCGGAAAATATTTACTAACTGGTAGCTTATCTCGTCCTCTTTCTTATCTAACCAAGTTGCTAGTTCTTTTATCACCTTGGTTCTTATATTCTCATTTAGATTCTCTGGTATACCTCGGAATTTCAGATTACATTGATTTTGTCTCATCTGTGTCATAGCCATATTATCCAGCAACTCTTCCTGTACCTTTTCTATCTCTTTGATTTCACCTCTAATCCTGTCCACCTCCCTCTTATTGTCTTTCGTGTCTTTTTGCGCCCTTTTCACTGAATCCTCAAGAACCTTTGCTCTCACCGATAGGTCTTTAACCTTCCCTGTCAATTCCCCCACCACTCCCTCCAATTTCTTATCCAAAGTATTTTGCATTTCAAAAAATTTCCTTTCAATATATTGTTCATTGTTTTTAAATTCTTTTCTTATTTCCGCCATCAAGCTGCTGTAATCTTTAATTTCTTTTGTCTCCTTGCCTTCTTCTTGTCTCGATGGTCTCCTTTCTGCTGGCGTTGCCACCCCCTTCTTTGAACCGTTTGTCATTTTAAGGTCTTGGTGTTATTTCCTCCTTTAGTCTCTGTCAAGGTGTCGCAGGGGTAAGGAACCAAGTATTAACCCAGCCTTAAAGCACCTAAGCACCTTAAAGTATTAACACAGTCTTAAAGCACCTAAGTTTGTACACACTTTTATGTCCTTATATTCTTGAGGGTATATATATTAAGCGACTAAAGCCACAAAATTTTTCCTATATAGAGGCGTGGAAGAGCAGTCGAGAAGTGTTCTTTATAATCCAAACTGATTACTAACGTTTCTTATTCCCACATTATCATATGTCCCTTTAAATCCAAATAAGTATGCAGGCTAGGCACAGCCAGGTGTTGAATATCAGGAACCAAAACCAAATCACCTGTAATGCCTTCCTCCAACACGACACGTGGTTGCCGAAACTTTGTCTCAGCCACCTAGTCCACACTGCGAATTAGCAGGGCACACAGAGTTTCTTCTGGACGGAGGCGTGTAAGCGCAGCTAATAAGTATTCTTTATATTCAGGGCTGCTGACTCTTATTGCCACATTATCGTCTATTCCTTTAAATCCATATGAATCTACAGGCAAAGCAGAACCAGGTGTTGGGTGTCAGAGACCAAGTCTCCTTTAATGACTTCCTCCAACACGACTCAAAGTTGCCCAAGCTTTATCTCCGCCGTTTAGTCCACACTTTATCTCAGCCGCTTAGTCCACACTGCAAACTAGCAGGGCATACAGTCCCAACCTCCACTTCCCTCCTTCCCCTTTTCCGACACCACACTCAAGGGAGACCATTCCACTGTCAAGCAGCACTTACTGTCAGAAAGTTCTTCCTGATGTTTACTCAGAATCTCCTTTCTTGTAACGTGAATCCATCGGTTCAGGACCTATCCTCAGGAGCAGGAGAAAACAAGCCTGTTCCTTCTTCCATGTGACACCCCTTAAGTGGTTGGTGAGGTCTATTTTCATCCTGAATAACTAGAACAGGGGTCAGAAAACTTTTTCAGCAGTCCCTCAGACCTTGTGGGGGGCCAGACTATGTTTTTTTTGGCGGCGGGGGGAGGGGGGTGAACGAATTCCTATGTCCCACAAATAACCCAGAGATGCATTCTAAATAAAAGCACACATTCTACTCATGTAAAAACAACAGGCAGGCCCCACAAATAATCCAGAGATGCATTTTGAATAAAAGGGCACATTCTGCTCATGTAAAAACATGCTGATTCCCGGACCATCCACGGGCCGGATTTAGAAGGCGTTTGGGCCAGATCCTGCCCCTGGGCCTTAGTTTGCCTACCCATACTGTCAGCAACAGAGGGTGTCATGCTGCTTTCTCCACCACTCAAAAGTCACACCTGATGACTGCAGTATATTTCAGGTTGTTATTTGGCTGTGGATTCCTTCACAGATACGAACAGCTGCTGCAGCTTTGCTGATCAGCATTGCATGTCATGAAAAATGCACAATATGTTATATTCCACATTGTTTCCCTAGAACCCACTTGAAAGTTTGGTTGCAGTAATTCCTTCTTCTGTCTTCGAATGGAGCCAATGTGAATAAAATATTGGGAGGGGGAAGCCCTGCCCTGCATAATCGATTATAAGACATGGCGCACACACACCATTTGAATGACAATGCCAATCAACATTGGGGTGCCCTCAAAAAAAATTTGGGGGGGGGCAAAGGGACCTCAACCCTTTAGTATTGGCTCCTATGCTGCATCTGAAAGCAAACAACTGTCACTTGGGGCAGCAATTGGAGCTTATGAGTAAGGAGGAATCTACTCTTCCCCTTCGAATCCGCGTGTCGGGGTGAGCTCCCGTTGCTCTGTCCCTGCTCCTGCCAACCTAGCAGTTCGAAAGCATGCCAGTGCAAGTAGATAAATAGGTACTTCTGTGGCAGGAAGGTAAATGGTGTTCCTGTGCGCTCTGGTTTCTATCACGGTGTTCCATTGTGCCAGAAGTGGTTTAGTCATGCTGGGCACATGACCTGGAAAGCTGTCTATGGACAGACACCGGCTCCCTCGGCCTGAACGCAAGATGAACACCACAACCCCATAATTGCCTTTGACTGGACATAACCACCCAGGGGTCCTTTACCTTTACCTTTTTTTTACTCTTCCCCTGCCCCAACCCACCATGCCTGGTGCCTTCCCTATGGTCTTTTCAGCACCTGGGCTTTTAAGTTTTGCTTCAAATGGTTCTATTTTGTCTTTGTTGTAGGTTTTGTTGTTTTTAGCACATATTCTTGATTTTCATTTTCATTATATTATATATTATATATATTATATTGTTTGTAAGCTGCCCAGGGAACACTGATTGCCTGATGGCTGTATAGATGTATCTGAATAGGAATATAAGGAGCTGCCTAATACTAAGTCAGACCATAGGTCCATCTAGCTCAGTATTGTCCTCACTGACTGGCAGCAGCTCTCCAATGCTGGGCATTAAGTCTTGGACTTTTTGTACTCCAAGCAGATGCTCTACCACTGAACTAAAGCAATAAGAAGAACTTTGATAATTTTAAACTGAATGGAGAAGCCGTGCTAGACCTGAGATCAGATGCACCTCTTTTCCTTTACAAAATGCAATGCTATTTCCAGACCGACAGGCCTGCAGACGCCTTAATCCAAATTTCTTTCCAAATGGCACGGTGTTGCTTTCTTCGTTTCAAGATGACCACCTTCCCCTGCTGGGTAACCTCTTTTCTGAATAGAGTGAAATCAAAACACTCTCCAGAAAAACAATCTGTACTTGTCAGAGCTGAGAGCCAAGCAGTTTGAGATGAATGCAGTCTCTCTCTCTCCTCTGAAAGCCGCCAGACAGGAATCCTTTGGGTGTGAGAGGCTTTTCAATCAAGATGCAGCCTCTGTCTTGGTGGGACCAAATTGATGGCCGAGTGCTCTCTGGGTTCAAAGATGTTCTTTCCCCGCTTTCTCTCTTTAAACAAACACATGTCTCACGGAGAACGTTTGCACACTTTCGGCTGTTAGCTGTTCCTCTGGGGAAGTGTGCCCTTTCCCACCCGAAGCAAGCATGGTGTGCAACGAAACCAGGACACAAATTAAGCACATGCTGGTTAATTAATCCTGAGAATCCTCTGGCCCTGAGACCTGCCCCCTGTCTGCCACTAGTAGCTGCATTCCACCAATCTAGATGGCTTTATAAAAGGAGGGGTGCGGGCTCTTGTGGTCAGATCCTGCTTCAGGCACCTGGTTGGCCACTGTGAGAACAGGATGCTGGACTTGATGGACCAGTGGCCTGATCCAGCAGGCTCTTCTGATATGGACATTGTCAGGCTTCAGGGAATCGGCTTCCTTCCCCCGTGACAGTAGATAAGCAGAACAAAGGAAAATAAGTCTTCTTACCAGTTAGAAACTTTAATAATCACAGCGAGAGCACAAAGAACTTGTCTCCTAGAAATGGCGGTGCTCCCAATTAAGGATACCACCCCTTTCTGTCCATATTAATCTACGTCACTTCTGCGTCTTGTAATATGGGCCTGTCCCTTCTGTGCTTTGTGTGCTTTCTGTTCTGCCACTTTCTCAGCTATTCTTGACCTTGGGGAGAGCGGATGAATGCTTTCCAGACAGTGAATCTGTTAACCCTCTCTCTCCCAGTGTTTCTTCTCCTAGCTGTTCACCACCCAGTTCTTCCCAAGTTCTGCCTTCTGAACTATGCCCTTCTGCAAACCACGGTTCCAAATCTATACTGTCCTCCTGCTCCTGGGAAGATTCAGGATAAGGATCAGGGGGTGGGGGTGGCTCTCACCATTCCTCCTCAGTGCAGGCCTCCTCAGCACGGTCCCTGACAGACATAAAGAAATCCACAGAGCTCTAATTCTAAAAGAGACCCACTTCTATTGTTTGATGGCCATGGGCTACAGCCTCCGCTTGCCCCACTCCTCTGCTACCCAACAGGGATTTCATTTGCTTTGTTAAACATCAGAGATCATTTTGGCTGTTTTTTCTCTTTCCCTCCCAGGAACGGCACCAGGAAGGGGAAAATCAACTTGGCCTTAACCATTGTCTAGAGTGCGTGAGGTTGAAGGAAACCCATATAATCAAGTGTGGGCCCAAATCAGATCCTTCTTGACTATATCCAAGAACAGGCCTTTGGGCCTTGCTTGGTCTTGTCTCCTTTCCTCACTACTGAAACCTCTGACACCTCTGTGAAGCCTGAAACAGTACCCCTGAATGGTCTTTGCCAGAGTGAAACATTTCTCCTCTATAGCGAACTCCACTCTGCAGGGTTATCAAGAATTGTTCAAGAAGAAATCTCCACTCCCATGGAGCACATTAAATTACTTCTCAGCTGCGCTTTCCCTATTTGGTCACATTTCGCTGCATCTCACGCTGGGTAGTTCCATTCGACTTGGACTTGTACAGAACTTCCTTTTGTAACTTGACGGGTGCAGCAGTCCTGTTCGTGATGAAATTAAAAGCATTCATCCACAAAGACAAGGCTGCTCTCAGCCACTGCCATTCCTCTAAGCTGTAGGATTACCCCCACCCACCCAGTTCATCATGCCAGAGAACGGAGAAGGGGAAATGAAGGCAGGGGAAAATCTTCTCTTTCGCTGGTGAAGTTACTAGCAATGAATTAGATTTAATGTTATGCTCTCGGTTTATCATGAGCTTCTCATAGCTATCATTGTATTCTTATGCTGGTCATCCCGGGAGAGGGCTGGTTCTGGCCTGATCCAACAGATCTCTTCCTGTGTTGTTATGAAACAGAGCATGCATAAGCAGCAGTTCTACTCAGGGGAGAGAAGCTGTTTGCTCCACTTTCATAGGGATGTTCGAACATAAGAAAATCCTGCTGGATCATGAAAGCGTGCATGGAAATATATTGGTGAGGATAACATGCAAAAATGCATGATATTAAGAGAAATTGCATGCCAAAATGTGTCAAAACTGCATGCCAAAATGTGTTTATTAGGAAAAAATTGCACTGTAATGCTGGATAATTTTCAGGGGGATTTTTAAATTTATTTATTTTTAGTCGCAAACTGCTGCATAAATGTGGAGAACTGAATTTCAGGGGAGGAAAAAGAGAAATTGAGACAACCGAAGCTGACAAATCCTTCCATCCCTAGTAATGACACTCTCCTCTTGAACATCAGAAATAGACAGAGTGGTATGTTGCTATCCTTAGTCCCTCCATCTTCAGTGTTCAATATTCAGGGGCAGTGCTTTTTTCGGGGGGGCAGGGGTACGCATACCTCTAAACATGTAGTGAATCTAACGGGAGAAGAAACTAAAAAAAATAAACATTTTAGTTTCTTTGCTAGCACGGTGAATCATCAGTTCCATTGCTTCCCCTGATGGTGGCCTCATTTTCTGTCACGGTGTTTCCTGAGTCTCAGACGTAAGCGAGTGTTTAACATGTGAGGTAGGACCTGGAATCTAGCACAGTGTTGCCACCTCTGATGGTGGCTTCATTTCCTTTCCCCGTGATTTTCTTGAGTCAAAATGAGAGTACCCCTTAAACATTTTTTTTTATTAAAAAAAGCACTGCTCAGGGGTCTGGAAACTACTTAGGAACAATATATTAACTATGCTCCTCCCCCAATAACTTCACCTCACTTCATTCCACCAGCATTTATTATTTTCTGTGAACCATTTTGACTCTAATTATTGTCCTGATTGAGTCGGGCTATGCTGTATCCAGGGTTTCACAAATCCATAGAAAACAGTGTTTGAGCAATGCAGAAGCAAGACAGTCATCGGACAAAATGCTGCCTGCTTTATCTGATAGAGATCTCCCAGCTGAAATAGAAGCGCAGGCGAGTACATTGAGTTGGGAGATTTGGCATTCTTTGATCTCCATCAGAGAAGATTACATCTGGGGCGCATGTGGGTTGTGAAGGCTTATTGTTTCCATGACAAGTGTCAGTTGCCCTCATCCCAGCCATTATTCTTTCACAACATCAGGCTGCCTGTAATCCTCCTGCAAAAACAAAACCCAAAGTTTACAGGGCTCCAAATACTATTTATGGTGTGCTCTGGGCCGCTGTGCTCTTTTAAAAAAAAAACACAAACCAAAATCCATTTCCTTTGCTGGCATGGAACACACACGGTTATTATGCATGAGGTCCAGCCTGCAAGTATGACATAAATGAAATGTGCATGGTTTTTATGTGTGGAAATAAAACACTCTGGATGAGCCAGGAACCCTTCAGCAAAACAGAGGCCTGCGCAGAGGGATTAGATGCCAGTCAATCAGAAACATCCCCCCCCCTCCATATTCCCTCTACACACAGACACACACACACACACATACACGGGGTGGGCAGCTGCTGCATGGTGTCTGAGTCCTTTGTAATTAGTGTTGAATTAGCCAGGCAAGGGCCATAATGGCCCCCTAACTATGGGTCGTTAGTGTAAGAACAGAAGCTCTCTGCACCATAGGGCAAATGGGCAGCTGGCAATGACAAAAACAAAAGCCAGAGAGTTGAGTGTATGTGTGAAATATACTCGGAGTCGAGAGTGGATTTCATGCTCTTTATTCAGCTCATAGTAGTGAGGAGCAATGGAAGTTCCCCTGAAATGTCTGCTTTACATACATTATTTACACAATGGGCCCCACATGATTGGCTAATTCCGGGATTCACCTGTAGGCCAATCAGGTTGCGGATTCACTTCCACCTGGAACTGGATTGGGTGGCTCCTGTGGACCAATCAGACTGCTGCATTCTGGGACCCTATTGTTCTAGGACCAATCAGACTGCTGCATTCTGAATCCTATTCAACTCAGTACATAACAGTGTGAGAGAGAGCTGGGCTAGAATAAGGTTACCAGATTTTTTTTCAATGAACACTTATTGTCTGCTATGTACATGTGAAGCGAAAGGAAAGTCCAATGCTGTAAAGAAAAATATTGCATAGGAACCTGGAATGTAAGAACCATGAACCTGGGTAAGTTGGATGTGGTCAAAAATAAGATGGCAAGAATAAATATTGACATCCTGGGCATCAGTGAACTAAAATGGACGGGAATGGGTGAATTCAGTTCGGATGACCATCATATCTACTACTGTGGGCAAAAAACCCGCAAAAGAAAAGAGTGGTGAAAGCTGTACTGGGATGCAATCTCAAAAATGATAGAATGATCTCGATACGAATCCAAGGCAGACCTTTTAACATAACAGTAATCCAAGTTTATGCACCAACTACTGGTGCTGAAGAAACTGAAATTGACCAATTCTATGAGGACTTACAACACCTTATAGAAGTGACACCAAAGAAGGATGCCCTTCTCATTATAGGGGATTGGAATGCTAAAGTAGGGAATCAAGAGATAAAAGGAACAACTGGCAAGTTTGGACTTGGAGAGCAAAACAAAGCAGGGCAAAGGCTAATAGAGTTCTGTCAAGAGAACAAGCTGGTCATCACAAACACGCTTTTCCAACAACACAAGAGACGACTCTACACATGGACATCACCAGATGAGCAGCATCGAAATCAGATTGATTATATTCTCTGTAGCCAAAGATGGAGAAGCTCTATACAGTCAGCAAAAACAAGACCTGGAGCTGACTGTGGCTCAGATCATCAGCTTCTTATAGCAAAATTCAAGCTTAAACTGAAGAAAGTAGGAAAAACCACTGGGCCGGTAAGATACAATCTAAACCAAATCCCTTATGAATACACAGTGGAAGTGAGGAACAGGTTTAAGGATTTAGATTTGCTGGACAGAGTGCCTGAAGAACTATGGATGGAGGCTCGTAACATTATACAGGAGGCAGCAACGAAAACCATCCCAATGAAAAGGAAATGCAAGAAAGCAAAGTGGCTGTCCAATGAGGCCTTACAAATAGCGGGGGAGAGAAGGCAAGCAAAATGCGAGGGAGATAGAGAAAGATACAGGAAATTGAATGCAGATTTCCAAAAAATAGCAAGGAGAGACAAGAAGGCCTTCTTAAACGAGCAATGCAAAGAAATAGAGGAAAACAACAGAATGGGAAGAACCAGAGATCTGTTCAAGAAAATTGGAGATATGAAAGGTACATTTCATTCAAAGATTACCATAATAAAGGACAAAAGTGGTAAGGACCTAACAGAAGCAGAAGACATCAAGAAGAGATGGCAAGAATACACAGAGGAATTATACCAGAAAGATATGGATGTCTCATACACCCCAGGTAGTGTGGTTGCTGATCTTGAGCAAGACATCCTGGAGAGTGAAGTCAAATGGGCCTTAGAAAGCACTGGAAATAACAAGGCCAGTGGAAGTGATGGTATTCCAGCTGAACGATTTAAAATTTTAAAAGATGATGCTGTTAAGGTGCTACACTCAATATGCCAGCAAGTTTGGAAAACTCAGCAGTGGCCAGAGGATTGGAGAAGATCAGTCTACATCCCAATCCCAAAGAAGGGCAGTGCTAAAGAATGCTCCAACTACCGCACAATTGCACTCATTTCACACGCTAGCAAGTTTTGCTTAAAATTCTACAAGGAAGGCTCAAGCAGTATGTGGACAGAGAACTCCCAGAAGTGCAAGCTGGATTTAGAAGAGGCAGAGGAACCAGAGACCAAATTGCAAAAATGCGCTGGATTATGGAGAAAGCTAGAGAGTTCCAGAAAGACATCTACTTCTGCTTCATTGACTATGCAAAAGCCTTTGACTGTGTTGACCACAGCAAACTATGGCAAGTTCTTAAAGAAATGGGAGTGCCTGATCACCTCATCTGTCTCCTGAGAAATCTCTATGTGGGACAAGAAGCTACAGTTAGAACTGGATATGGAACAACTGATTGGTTCAAAATTGGGAAAGGAGTATGACAAGGTTGTATTTTGTCTCCCTGGTTATTTAACTTATATGCAGAATTCATCATGCGAAAGGCTTGGCTGGATGAATCCCTAGCCGGAATTAAGATTGCTGGAAGAAATATCAACAACCTCAGATATGCAGATGACACAACCTTGATGGCAGAAAGTGAGGAGGAATTAAAGAACCTTTTATTGAAGGTGAAAGAGGAGAGCGCAAAATATGGTCTGAAGCTCAACATCAAAAAAACGAAGATCATGGCCACTGGTCCCATGACCTCCTGGCAAACAGAAGGGGAAGAAATGGAGGCAGTGAGAGATTTCACTTTCTTGGGCTCCATGATCACTGCAGATGGTGACAGCAGCCACGAAATTAAGAGACGCCTGCTTCTTGGGAGGAAAGCAATGACAAACCTAGACAGCATCTTAAAAAGTAGAGACATCACCTTGCCAACAAAGGTCCGTATAGTAAAAGCTATGGTTTTCCCAGTAGTGATGTATGGAAGTGAGAGCTGGACCATAAAGAAGGCTGATCGCCGAAGAATTGATGCTTTTGAATTATGGTGCTGGAGGAGACTCTTGGGAGTCCCATGGACTGCAAGAAGATCAAACGTATCCATTCTTAAGGAAATCAGCCCTGAGTGCTCACTGGAAGGACAGATCGTGAAGCTGAGACTCCAATACTTTGGCCACCTCATGAGAAGAGAAAACTCCCTGGAAAAGACCCTGATGTTGGGAAAGATGGAGGGCACAAGGAGAAGGGGACGACAGAGGATGAGATGGTTGGATAGTGTCCTCGAAGCTACCAGCATGAGTTTGACCAAACTGCAGGAGGCAGTGGAAGACAGGAGTGCCTGGCGTGCTCTGGTTCATGGGGTCATGAAGAGTCGGACACGACTAAACGACTAAACAACATGTACATGTGAATGCCGAGAAATATGTAAATCTGGGGACTGTCCCCAGGAAACGGGGACATCTGGTAACCTTACCCTATGGGAAAATATCAAAGAAAGACAAAGAGAATGGCTCTTTCTCTTTTTTGCCTTTCCAAAGCAGGTTCTTCAGAGGCAGAAGACCTTCATGGGAGGGGAAGACAGTTTATTTCAGAGCTAGGAGAACAACGAATGACTCAAGGCGGGGTGTGTGACCAAAAGGTACCTTTGCTGCTGTTGCGGCCGCTGGCTATCTTTTTAAAGTCAGTTTCTTTTAGAGCAGGAGGCAAGCTGTGGAGATGCTTTTTTTTTTTTTAAAGGACTGGTCAACAACTTTTGCGCAGGGCACCACATGGGAAGAAGAATCTGTTGGTTCATTTCCAAGGAGAACAAAGGGGCAAAGAGAGGAGAGGAGTCCTACTTGTGGGCAGCAGCAGGAGGAGGAGGAGGAACTGAGGGTTTCATTTGTGGAGAAAGAGAAGCAGAGTCTCTCTGATCCTCCAGAGCCTAGAAAACATAGCAGACAAGGCTGCGGCAAAGGTTGCCAACAAGCCAGGGGGAAAAGGAGCTTGACCTGCTCTTGCACAGATGGTTTAATGTGCAGAAATCAACATAATAGTGCTCATTTGATTATCTTTCTTTTTTTAAAAAAATTATTAGGAATTTAAACATATTATCTTAAATCATTTCATCCTTCATTTCCACCCCATTTCCACCCTCCCTCCCATAAAACACCCCCCCCCCCCCGCTCTGCCCCCCGGCTTCCCTCAGTTCCAATCTCTGGTTTCTCTATAGATGCTATTCTCTGCATGCTACAAAATTGTATAAATCCTGAATTTGTCTAACTGGTTAGTTATTATCAATGTAAAGTTTGTGAGTGTTTATTCCAAGCCTGCCAAGGAGTCCAATTCACTTTGTTGGATCTTTAGATACTTTGTAAAAGGTTCCCATTCATCTTTAAAGTCACAGTTATCCTTGTCCCATAGTTTATGTGTCAATTTTGCCAATTTTGCATAGTCCATCAGTTTCTTTTGCCACAATTATTTAGTCGGGATTTCCGCAGTCTTCCATCCTTGTGCTATTAAGACTCTTGCTGCCGTTGTCACATACATGAAGATATTTTTCAACTTCTTTGGCAGGTGTTTTCCTACAATCCCTAACAAAAATGCTTTCAGTTTTTTAACAAATGTTAGATGGAACATTTTCTTCAATTCAATATATATAATTTCCCCAAAAAATTAATTTCATTACAATCCCACCACATATGGTAAAATGTCCCCTCTTTTTCCTTACACTTCCAACACATATTTGAGTTAGTTTTATAATAATAATAATAATAATAATTTATTATTTATACCCCGCCCATCTGGCTGGGCCTCCCCAGCCACTCTGGGCGGCTTCCATAGAAACCAAAAATACAGTAAAATATCACACGTTAAAAACTTCCCTGAACAGGGCTGCCTTAAGATGTCTTCTGAATGTCAGGTAGTTGTTTATCGCTTTGACATCTGCTGAAAGGGCGTTCCACAGGGCGGGCGCCACTACCGAGAAGGCCCTCTGCCTGGTTCCCTGTAGCTTTGCTTCTCGCAATGAGGGAACCGCCAGAAGGCCCTCAGCGCTGGACCTCAGCGTCCGGGCAGAATGATGGGGGTGGAGACGCTCCTTCAGGTATACTGGACCGAGGCCGTTTAGGGCTTTAAGGTCAGCACCAACACTTTGAATTGTGCTCGGAAACGTACTGGGAGCCAATGTGGGTCTTTCAAGACCGGTGTTATATGGTCCCGGCGGCCGCCCCCAGTCACCAGTCTAGCTGCCGCATTCTGGATTATACATTTTTCCTAACTGCACTGGTGTCATATACCATCTATACATCATCTTCATATAATTTTCTTTCAACTAAGAACAATCTGTAAATTTTCCATAACCTTTCCCAGTCTTCCATCATAATGTTATGACCTATATCTTGTGCCCATTTGATCATGACTGATTTTACCTCTTCATCTTTTGTCTCCAATAGTGCTCATTTGATTATCTAATTGGCAGTTCAAATCTGCACTCTAGAACGGTGGTTCTGAAACTTCTTTCTTTGGGGCCATACTTTCAAAATAAAAAAATTTCAGCTTCATCAGTAGTTTTCATTTCCTAGAGTTACTTATTTTTCACCTAAATGTCTGAGTTAATCTCACACAGGAGCCTGTGGTGCAATTGAAGAAAAGGTTTTTATTAACTTCGTCTTTGAAACTCATGCTATATGCCTTTCAATGTTAAGCTTAATCAAAAGCCAATGTGCTCAGCATGTATTAGAATATGGTTACCAGATTATTTTCTAGGAATCTAGGAACACTTTTTTTGTGTGTTTTTTTTGAAGCTGAATAGCAACAGGGAGTCAGTAGTGGGTGTTGGCTTTTTGCAGTATGGTAGCGCTGCAGAGAGCTTGCTGGGGAGACCATGCATTAAAAAGAAAGGACTCAAAAAGTACTTAAAGAAGGTTTTAATAAGAAAAACAAAAACTCCATTTACACTAAATACATCAACAAACCAGACCCAACCACCAACCCATCCCCCAGGGTAATGGGAGAGCTAGGTGCTGCTCCTTATATACTACACCCAGATGCTGACACACCTTAATCAAATACAACTCAGCAGCACCTGCTATGTTTCACAGCTGTAAAGCTGGGTCTCGTTATCTTGCTCTGGCCCTTGCTCTGGCCCCTTAAAGACATACACATGGAGTGGAACAATGATGAACCTTTACATTTAAAGAAACCATTCAACAGTGGGGATGGTGAGGCAAAAGACCCTGGGCCCAAGCACACATGCATATTGTATAAAGGTGCAAAGCCTTCTTTCGCACCCTGTGAAACATAAATGCGCAGAGTTTTTTAAAAACTGAGCAACAGCCGGCCGGCCACGACTCCCGAGCCTCACGCAATCAGTCAAAACAAAGGGGGAAGGGGGCAGGAGATCAGGGAAGGCTTGGGAGTCATGGGCGTGTGGCATGTTTTAAAAAAACTGCGCACTTATGTTTCACAGGGTGTGAAAGAAGGACTTTGCACCTTGCCCAGCAGAAAAACCACGCGCCTTGCTCCCCTCCTGGGCAATGGCATGCCACCTGCCCATGACTCCCAAGCCTTCCCCAATCTCCTGCCCCCTTCCCCCTTTGATCTGT
Source organism: Podarcis bocagei (assembly GCF_964188305.1). NCBI lineage: Eukaryota > Metazoa > Chordata > Lepidosauria > Squamata > Lacertidae > Podarcis > Podarcis bocagei. Next base: position 93,512,787 of record NC_138127.1, read on the forward strand.
ACTGCCAGACGTCCCCGGTTCCTTTTTGGCAGTGGTGGCAGTGGCAGTCAGCAGCCCGAAGCCAGCCTGGTAGCACAGTTGGCTCTGGCTGGCTTCAGGAGCTGCTCGCTGCCGTGGCGCCCTCCATTGTTCCTTGCCGGAAGTCTAGTGCGCAACACATCACATGGAGACTTCCAGTGAGGAAAAATGGCAGGTGCCATGGCAGCGAGCAGCTCCTGAAGCCAGCCAAAGCCAACTGTGCTACCAGACTGGCTCTGGGCTGCTAAGGCTGACGCTGCCACGTTTCCCGGGGACAGATTTGCAAATCCGGAGTCTGTCCCCAGGAACCGGGGACGTCTGGTAACCCTAGGCTAGAAGCAGGCTGCAAGCAGAAGCCAGAGAGTAAAAGCCATGCTTGATTTCTGCTGGAATCCAATGCTATGGCTATGGAAGAAGTAAGACCTTCTGGGGTGTTACTGCTGTGAGCCCTTCCATCATCGGCTCAGTCAAACCTCAGTTTCCAAACACATCTGTTATGGTCCGTTTCGGCTCCCGAACACCAAAAACCTGGAATTAAATGCTCCAGTTTTCGAACAGTTTTTGAAACCCAAACGTCCGACATAGCTTCCACTTGAGTGCAAGAAGCTCTTGCAACCGTTCGGAAGCCATGCCTCGCTTTTCGAACGTTTTGGAAGTCGAATGGTCTTCCAGTACGGATTACATTTGACAGCCAAGGTTTGACTGTATGCGTAAATAAAGGGAGTTCAGGGAATGTCCCCTGTAGGAATCCCTGGAGAGCAGCTGCCAATCAGTGTAGACAATACTGAGCTAGATTGACAGTCTGACTTTATATAAGGCAGCTTCCAATGTTCCCAGGGCAATGCACTACCAAGTTCCTGATGAGGAATTCCACAGTGCAAGCTTCCTGTCACTGCCTATCAGCTTACAGGTACAGTGGAACCTCAGTTTTCGAACGTAATCGATTACGGAAGACTGTTAGACTTCCAAAACATTCAAAAACTGAGGATCAATAGGCTGGCTGCAAAGTCAATGGGGAAAAAGAAAAAAGCGCCTCGGAAGCCACTCGACTTCAGAGGTGCGTTCAAAAACGGAAGCAATTACACAAGGACCAGGCAGGCTTTCTCCCAGGCAGACATTTGTTTGATAACACTAGGAACATTATTGATATTTTGGAACTTTTGCAAACAAATATCAATACAAAAGCAGTTTTAATTTTTATTGACGCGGAGAAGGCCTTTGACAACATTTCTTGGAAGTTTATGAAGAAAAATTTGGAAGGGATGGGAGTGGGACAGGGGTTCGAAAATGGTATAGAAGCAATCTATTCAGAACAAAAAGCTAAACTGATAGTGAACAATGTGGTGACAGATGAGTTTAAAATTGAAAAAGGAACACGACAGGGGTGTCCCTTATCCCCTCTTTTATTTATTTCAGTCCTGGAGGTGCTTTTGAACATGATAAGGGAGGACCGGTCGATACAAGGAATACAGGTCGGAGCGAAACAATATAAATTGAAAGCTTTTGCAGATGATTTGGTTTTAACATTACAGGAGCCAGAATCTAGCACAAAAAGAGTTTTAGAACTGATTTATGAGTTTGGTCGGGTGGCGGGATTCAAGTTGAATAAGCAAAAAACCAAGGTTCTGGGTAAAAACTTGACACCTTTAGAAACAGATGAGTTCCAGAAGGAAACAGAATTAACTGTGGTTAAAAAAGTGAAATACCTGGGGGTCAATTTGTCTTCCAAAAATTTGAATTTATTCAAGGACAACTATGAAAAATGTTGGTTAGAAGTTAAAAAGGACTTAGAAATTTGGTCAAGACTGAAACTTTCCTTGTTGGGTAGAATTGCAGCGGTAAAAATGAATGTATTGCCAAAGATGTTGTTTTTGTTTCAAACCCTACAGATTGTGGACAGAGTGGAATGTTTTGGCAAATGGCAGAAGGATATCTCGAAGTTTGTTTGGCAGGGCAAAAAGCCCCGAATAAAATTTAAAATATTAACTGATGCAAAAGAAAGAGGGGGGTTTGCCCTGCCAGACTTAAGGTTATATTATGAAGCTGCAGCCTTCTGCTGGATGAAAGATTGGTTACTTTTAGAGAACACTGATGTCCTAGATCTGGAAGGGTTCAATAACTCTCTAGGATGGCATGCATATCTGTGGTACGACAAGGTAAAGACTCACAAAATGTTCAAAAACCATATTGTCAGAAAAGCAATATTTATGGTCTGGACAAAATACAAAGACTTATTAGAAAGTAAGACCCCGAGGTGGCTATCACCAGTGGAGGCCAAGGCCCGAAAAAAACCCAATATGGAGGCCGGTTGGCTGAAATATGGGGAAATAATAGAAAAAATAGGCGACAATTGGAGGTTACAGAGCTATGAAAAATTAAAGCATAAGGTGCAAGACTGGTTTCATTATGCTCAAATTCAAGAGGTTTTTAAGTTGGACAAAAAAACAGGATTCCAGGTGGAAAAATCGAAATTAGAGACAGAACTGTTAGAACCAAAGACTAAGGTACTTTCGAGAATGTACAACTTGCTGCTTAAATGGAACACTCAGGATGAGACAGTTAAATCAGCCATGATAAAATGGGCTCAAGACATTGGGTACAACATCATGTTTGAAGACTGGGAAAGGTTATGGACCACCGGTATGAAATTCACGGCATGTAGTGCCTTGAAAGAAAATACTATGAAAATGATATATAGGTGGTACATGACCCCAGTCAAGCTTGCTAAAATATACCATTTGTCTGATAATAAATGTTGGAAATGTAAGGAGGCTGAAGGGACATTCTTTCACCTCTGGTGTTCATGTCCAAGGGTGAAGGCCTTCTGGGAAATGATCTACAATGAGTTAAAAAAGGTATTTAAGTATACCTTTCCCAAGAAACCAGAGGCCTTCCTTTTGGGCATTGTTGACCAGAAAGTGTTAAAGAAGGATAGAACATTTTTTATGTATGCAACAACAGCAGCAAGAATACTTATCGCAAAGCACTGGAAGACACAAGATTTGCCCACACTGGAAGAGTGGCATATGCAATTGATGGACTATATGGAACTGGCCGAAATGACTGGCAGAATCCGTGATTTGGGAGAAGAGACAATGGAGGAGGACTGGAAAAAATTCAAGGACTATTTACAAAAATATTATAAGTTATATGAATGCCAATAATTTGCATGAATTGAAAAATTAAGCTCCAGCAATAAGATTTTGTATATTGGAAATTAAGATATGACTATGAAAGGACTAAAGTTTAAAATAATATGGTGTTTATTTTAGGGCAAAAGTAAATTGATAATAAGTATTTTGAACCCAAAAGAGAATTATTTGAAAGTATTAATAACACATGAAACAAGCTATTAATTTGCTGATATTTTTATTGTAAAGAAAGCAGGGTGAGGGAGACGTGGGGAAGTCCAGTTGGTTATGGAAAGATGTAATGGAAAGTTGGATTTCTTTTGTTTTTCTTTTCTTCTTTTTTCTTTCGTTATCTGACTTTATATTTATATCTGGAAAAAAGCAATAAAAATATATTTAAAAAAAAACAAAACGGAAGCAATTACATCCGGGATTTTGGCGTTCGGGTTTCAAATAATTCGGCTTCCAAGACACTTAAAAACCTAGGTTCCACTGTACTGGCAGTAGGTCTCCTGTGCCAAGCAACAATTGGGAGCATAGCTGTCAACGTTTCCCTTTTTTTAAGGGAAATTCCTTATTCCGAATAGGATTCCTAGCAAGAAAAGGGAAAAGTTGACAGCTATGATTGGGAGCACTTTAAGGTTCCTTATTATGCATTGGCAGCTGTTTTTCCACCTACCCCATACCTTGCATCACATATGGTGGCAAGTGTTCATGCTTTGGGGGATCTAATTAGACCTAAGCTCTGTAGGTTCCCCATCCTTACGATATCTTCTTACCCAGAATTAAATCTCATTGTGTTCAGTAGGGACTATTTCCAGGTGAGATGGTACAGGTCTGCAGCCTAAAAGGCTACCTGAAAACTGGCTCCATGACCACCCCATTTCTCCACCTATTTATTTATAACTTCTTTCTCCATTAAAGCATTGCATGCTTTAAGCTGTAACTTTCACTTTTGAGTAGATTAGTTCCTTAGAATCATAGAATTGTAGAGTTGAGACTCAGAGGCTCATCTAGTCCAACTTGCTACAGTGCAGGAATTGCAGCGGACACATCCATGACAGATGGTCATCTAACCTCTGCCTAAAAACCTCCAAGGAAGGAGAGCCCACCACCTTCTGAGGGAGGAACCATTCGACTGTCAAACAGCTCTTGCTATTTAGTCAGAATCTCCTTCATTGTAACTGGAATCCATTGGTTCCAGTCCTACCCCGCAGAATTAATATGTTGTCCTAATATATACCTGTTGTTGTTGTTTAGTCGTTTAGTGGTGTCCGACTCTTCGTGACCCCATGGACCAGAGCACGCCAGGCACTCCTGTCTTCCACTGCCTCCCGCAGTTTGGTCAAACTCATGTTCATAGCTTCAAGAACATTATCCTAATATGTGTTTATTTAGCTGTTTCCCCACCCCCTTTCATATCTGCAAATTGCTAAATTTCACTCATTGCACACAGAACGAACCCCCCTATTGATGGCAGCTCGTGGATATCTAGGAAATCAAATTGCACATATGGCATTTGCACAGGAGTAATTTCTAGCCTGGAAAATGTGGCATGTATATTGGCTGCCTTTCAGTGCTGCATCTTTTACTGTGTATTGATTCCTGGACTTCAGCAATAATTAGCTTGTTCAGTTCTCAGAGAGCACGGTAATTTCATTAAGGCTTCATTCCCTACAACAATTTCACTTTAACTACTCATCTTAGCTCAGTATAATAATAGACTACAAACCTTCCATAGTCAACTCACCTTCCCTCTGCTGAAAGCTTATCTGCAAATCGTCCCCTTCCAATGTATTGACACATCGAAGATTATTGTTACCTCGAGGAGATTAGCATGGTGCCCAGCAATTGCCCCTCCTATGCCCCCACAGTTACTATAAATCCTGTGGGCCTGGTCCTTTAAGTGTTCCTGTTCATTTGATAAAGGATTAGTCTCCCACAGTCATTTATTTGTTGAGATGGCACTGAGATGGCACTTCAGGGGGCACCTGAAAAAAGTAGTATAGGATAGCCTTGGGAGTCACCTCTGTGTTGACTTCCTTCCAAGCGTTAGTCTTTCACTCAGTTGGGAAACTGATGTGTCCCTCTAACACCAGCTGTGGCTTTTGTTACCCCAACAACCACTGTGTTGGGAATGGATGTATCGACCAAATGCAAAGTCCAAAGGGCCTATAAGCCCCAAGAACACACTTGTTAGTTGTAACCTCCGTGCCATGCTGTCAGTTGGGTGGTTCTCTGACAGCACTAGAGGGCATAAGATTATGGCAATGCTTTGTAGCTTTGGGGAGGGGGGCAATTTGATGAAATCTTTAGCCTTCACTCTATTTGTGTGTTCTAAATCCTAAAAGAACAATTGCTCCTTAGGCAATACATCTGCCAACTTCATCCAGGGTCATCTCATTCCAGCTATGCCCTGTCTTCACCTTTGTTCTGCCCATCTTTGATTGTCTTTACAAGAGATGTCACTGAATAATATCAACACATGGAGTAAACTATCACCATCACGGGACATGGCTGCTGAAAGAATTGCACTGGCTGAATTTAGCTCCTGGGTGCTGGGGAAATTCAATTTTGTTCCCCAACCAACCAAAGTGTACAAAAATGTATTTTATTAGAGAAAATTCCTTGCAAAAATGTGTATGTTAGTCAACACTGCATATAAAAAGGAGAAATTTGCACTAAAGTGCTGATGAAATTTCACAAGGATTGCTGCAGAAATGCGGAGAACTTGTGACTGGAAAACGAGAAAAGGAGAGAAACAAAAAATGATAGATTTGTCTATCTCTATTTTGGCAAGTGGTTTTTTATGTCTGTGGTTATTTCCTCATAGCCGTTGTCACATTTCATTTGAACACAGCTTCATACAATTGAGACGTGCATTCTTGTTTAAGCAGAGCTTTGTATGTTCTTCACTTTGCAAGGGGAGTAATAACCTTTGGTAAATCAGGTCTCCTGACCAGTCACGTGACCGTCTAGACTGATTTTCCTTCCTGGCTAAACACAACAACTTGGAGAGATCAAACTCATTTCAGGAAATTCGCTCTCATGTTCTTGCAAGACCTCAGACATGTTTTCCCTTTGAGAGCAATAAAGTGATGCTCTGCCAAGATTAAGCACTTGCTGAAAGTTAAGCTGTGCTGGGACCATGGTGGGGGAAGAGGTGGCTGTGATGCCCAAAGCACCTTGAAGGGAGGGCTGCTGAGGTGAATCTGTCTGGGGGGGCAGGGAAAGAGAGAGGCATAACTCAGGAACTGATCCCATTGAGTGAATGGGACCTAATTCTCAGTAAACATGCACAGATCAGGCATAAGGGAACAAGTGATTCTGTTTCATTGTGGATGGTTATACAAAAAACATCCTAACAGTGACTTGGATAGATCAGAATGAGTTGTTGTTGTTGTTTAGTCGTTTAGTCGACTCTTCGTGACCCCATGGACCGGAGCACGCCAGGCACTTCTGTCTTCCACTGCCTCCTGCAGTTTGGTCATCCCCTTTTCCTTGTGCCCTCAATCTTTCCCAACATCAGTGTCTTTTCCAGGGAGTCTTCTCTTCTCATGAGGTGGCCAAAGTATTGGAGCCTCAGCTTCAGGGTGTGTCCTTCCAGTGAGCACTCAGGGCTGATTTCCTTCAGAATGGATCAGTTTGATCTTCTTGCAGTCCATGGGACTCTCAAGAGTCTCCTCCAGCACCATAATTCAAAAGCATCAATTCTTTGGCGATCAGCCTTCTTTATGGTCCAGCTCTCACTTCCATACATCACTACTGGGAAAACCATAGCTTTAACTATACGGAATGAGAATGAGAGGTAGGTGAATAACAGCATCAAAGAATTGTACAGTTGGAAGGTGTCCCGGGGGCCAACCCCCTGCAATGTAGGAATCTCAACTAAAGGCTCCATGACAGATGGCCCTCCAACATCTTCATTAAAACCTTCAAGGAAGGAGAGCCCACCACCTTCTGAGGGAGTCTGTTCCACTTTCAAACAGCTCTTCCCGTCAGAAAGTTCTTCCTGAAGTTTAGTCGGAATCTCCTTTCTTGTAACTTGTAACTTGAATCCATTCTTGAATCTCCTTTCTTGCAACTTGGGTCCTACCCTGCAGAGCAGGAGAAAACAAGCTTGCTCCATCTTCTTCTTGACAGCTCTTTGAAGAGCAAAGTCTTTTCAGCCTGATCCACTCACACAACCAAATCACTCGAGTACTCTAGGTATTTATTCTTGCCCTGCAGGAAACTGCCGAAGACATGGAAAAGTCCTGTGCTGGTGGGACTCGCTGTTCCCCAGAAGCAGGCATTGCTGGTGTGGAAACTATGAAGGTCATCAGGAGTTTCCTCATGATAAGCCTTGCCATATGCTGTGTCGGTAGGATGGAGAGTGACTCCAGGAAAAGGAGATAAGATAACTTGCAGCAGCAGGAGCAATCAGATTGTCCATTTGCCAAAGGCAGGGAGAGTGAAAAGAGAGAAAGCAGCTGCCTCAAGAATCAAAGTCATATGGTCTAGCCCCTTTTCCTTTCAGATCGGCTCCCTGCTTTTATCCATATCATATTTCCTAGGCAAAACATCTGGTTCTTGAAGTCTGCCTTCGGCTTTCCCAAGGCATTCCTTGTTTCCAGGGGACTGTGGATCTGCTTCTCTATCTTTTTCTGAGCAGTTAAGGCTGAGCCTTATTAAAGGCTGCACTGAGACGCTGCTTCCACGTGAACAAACTCCCAAGTCAAGAGTTGTCAAATTTTGCTAATTTCCCATAGAATAAATGGATGCTGTGCTTAAGAAAACGACTATACAGTGGTACCTCTGGTTGAGAACTTAATTCGTTCTGGAGGTCCGTTCTTAACCTGAAACTGTTCTTAACCTGAGTACCACTTTAGCTAATGGGGTCTCCCACTGCTGCCGCGCCGCCACCAGAGCACGATTTCTGTTCTCATCCTGAGGTAAAGTTCTTAACCCAAGGTACTATTTCTGGGTTAGCGGAGTCTGTAACCTGAAGCGTCTGTAACCTGAAGTGTCTGTAACCTGAGGTACAACTGCAGTGTGTACGTCAGATAAGGGAAGGGAAGGAAATGGCTCGGCTAGCATGCAGGTTGCTTTATAAAGTGTGCATAAGCCTAATACTGAGTCAGACCACTGGACCATCTAGCTCAGTATTATCTAAACCAGTGGCTTTCAACCAGTATGCCATGGCACCCTGGGCAACACCGGCCTCCATCCCTCTTCAGGCATTTCTGCCATGCAACAGTAAGCTGTCGCTCTGCATTGGAACACGTTTTTAAAAGAAAAGCCTGACTAGCTCTTCAGGTACCATTTAATTTAATAACTTTCTAAAGAAATGTCTGAAGTAACTGATATTACAGTCCGAAGTCTTGTTTATTCTGTTATATTTTACTCCAAGAAGTCCCATTTATCCTAAACAGAACCCAATATGGCAGACATGTATGTACAATATACAGTGGTACCTCGGGTTAAGTACTTAATTCGTTCCGGAGGTCCATTCTTAACCTGAAACTGTTCTTAACCTGAAGCACCACTTTAGCTAATGGGGCCTCCCACTGCTGCCGCCGCGCAATTTCTGTTCTCATCCTGAGGTAAAGTTCTTAACCCAAGGTACTATTTCTGGTTTAGCGGAGTCTGTAACCTGAAGCGTCTGTAACCTGAAGTGTTTGTAACCTGAAGCATATGCAACCCGAGGTACCACTGTGTGTGTGTGTGTGTGTGTGTGTGTGTGTGTGTGTGTAAAATATGATCCCATTGAGATCCCAAAATGAAATTTTGCAGGTAGCTCTTAGGTATATTAAATAATCAATACTTTTTTGTATTTTTTAAAATTATATTTTAAAAATCACTATTTAAATTTTAAATTTTGTTACTTAAATTTAAATTTTAAAGTAGTTCATCACTTGGCATATCATATTAAAGCCCATGTAGTTCTGAAGAGATTGGGGTTTTTAACTTTAACGTATCTCAGTTCTGGGCAGATAAAAGTTTTAGATTTAAACTTTGTTCTGATCATTCAACAAGTGTACAAAATATTAAGAAAATTGTATGACATGAGGTGAAAATCCTGGATCACTTGATATAGAACGACCTGACTACATTTCCAGCATAAATTGTTCCTCTTCACATTACAATTCATAGGAAACTGCCATATCCTGAGCCAGACCATTGGTCCATCTAGCTAAATAATCTCAACACTGGCTGGCAGTGACTCTCCAAGTTTTCAGACAGGGAGTGTTCCAAGCTCTACCTGGAGATGCCAAGGATTGAACCTGGAACTTTCTGTATGCAGAGCAGACATTCTGCCTCTGAGCTGCAACCTGCCATCTCCTCAACTCAGCCAGTTAGTGGTCTCTTGCAGGATGTTTTGAGCCAGCACTGAGCTTTTGTTAAACTTGGCATAACTGATCCAGTAAACATAGAATGAATAGGCAAGAGTGAGGTAGCAGGGGCAGAATAGAAATTCAGGACAGCTTTAAAAAAATGTTTTTTGGAAAGGATTTATAGCAGCTAATTTGCTTCTTGAGACACTGAAAATAAAGCAAAGCTTTAATCTGTCAGCTCCTGAATAGTGCTGGAGTAATGGTGGGAGTTGTTGTTTGGTTGTGTTTTCAGAAGCCGGTGCTGGAAAATGTTACAGGGGGTGGGTGTCTAATTATGTTGTCAGCAGGTAGATAGGTGCCATATGGCAGTGGCTGCAGACTGGGTTTGATAAAGACTATTCCAGGCACCTCATTAATATACAACTGCGAGCAAACAAACAGAAAGGCAAGCGAAAGGAACACTTGATCGGTGTCTAGAAACTGAATGCTGAGAAATAATTGTGTCGTCGGCAAAGGCAGCTCCTGTAACCCGACTTCCAGTCACCCGGTGTTGTTGTTAGAGGTTGTTATAGTATAGGGTCAAGATCCCTGTGGGAGAGAATGGATGCTGTGGAGGGGTGCAGAAAATAGTGCCCAATTGTGCAGAGCACTTTCACAGATGCAATGGTGTCAGGGGTTCAGGAGCAGAGGCGAGGGCAAGGGAGGAAACAGAGAGCGAGGGGGAGGAGTCCGAAGGAAAGATGAGCGATGACGACGACCCGAGATCTCCGAGTCTTTCCAGTGAATCGGAAGATTCACAGAAAGGAGTGCCAGTGTCCAGAGCAAGGGGGGAGATCAAGGGGACACCCCAGGAAAAAGGGACAAAAGGGGGTTCAGAGAGCAGCAGTTGGAAATCGGGGCCAACGTCCCCAACAGAGCGCAGTGAGGAGGAAGGGCGCCAGGTATCGGGATCCGGCGACTCGCCGCAGGGGGGAGGGCATGAGTCAGGAGTGGCCACACCCCCATCGGGGAGCGAAGGAACGGTCAAGCGGAAAGTGGGAGGTTGGGCGCGCACGCCAAGTTCAAATGCACAGGAAGGCGGCAGAGTAAGCAGCCCGGAAAGGGAGCCAGGTCCTAAAGCCCGCCGCAAGGAGACAGAAGGGTCCGGGGGGTCAGCATCAGAAGAATCCAGGAAGGAAGAGACCACGGGGGGCAGAGGGACCCAGAGAAGGAGGGGAAGGCGGAAAAGGTGGAGTAAGGCGAGGTTATTAAGTTGGTGTACAGGAGGCGGGGACTCAGACGGAGCTTCACCGGTCTAGCTGATAAGACGTAGGGCTGCCTGCGGCAGTTTGAAATTGGAAACTGTAACTCAATAAAGACTTTTATAAAGTGAACGCTGGCTAACGTGATCCTCTGTGAGCTGGGATCTGGAAGCAGCCCTGACAAATGGACACCTTCTGTGACTGGTGTCCATCTTATAATGTCCTTCCTTGATGCTGCAGACTGGTGACTGTGCAGCGTTGAAGCAGGAAGGGAAGAAACTCACAGAGCTGGCTCCTAGTGTTTTTTACTGGCAGTGGGATGGCTTTTTCCACCACCTGTCAGATCTGGGGCCAAGCTTGCAACAGGCTGACACTTCCTATGGGAAAAGACCATGGTTCCTTTTTTATTCAGAAGGTTCCAGGTTCAATCTCTGGCATCTCGCAGTAGGGCTGAGGATCTCCCCTACCTGCAGCCATGAAGAGCCCCTGCCAGTCTGTGCAGGCAGTGTGGAGCTAGATGGATCAAGGGTGTGTCTCACAACAAAGTCCCCTGCAGATGTCACTTGATAATTTGTGTTCATGGTGGAACCGGGGAGGTCATATGAATATCTTTCATAGTTTTTCGTCTTCACTTCTTTTCCACCCTCAGAGAAAGAAATGGACCACTTCTGTGTTGTTTCTGAAGTGGTTCTGTAAAGGTTCACATTATCTACAATGTATTTTCTCCATGTGGGATATTTAAGATACATCATTTCCACAGTCCTTTGGGAGGAAAGCTCTGGGCTGTTTTTCTCTCTTCAGAGGAGTACCAACCCCACGCCAAAAGGCTCCCTCCTCTGGCAGGGCATGAACTTTCAGAGTAACCTGGAGGGAAGCAGACCGCCCCAGTGCATTTAACAGCCTACAGGTGTAAACACACCAGGTACAAACTCCCTGCAATTCTCAGCTTGGGGGACAATGATTCTGGCTGGAACAGGAGCCTTAGGGTGGGAAAGCTCCTCCTCAGAGCTTCTGATGCAGCCAAAAGATCACAGTCCCCGTGCTGCTTAGTAGCGTGGTTCCAGCTGTCTTTTCCACAATACCCAGCTGATGCCTAATCAGCTCTGCAATAGGGAAAGGTGTGCAGGGCTCCCTGGGCTTGGTAGGCCACCTGTCCTTCAGGCCATCCTCAATACCTTTCCTTTCCTTTCCATCACAGACAATTAAAGTATCTACAACACACACTCCCTATAAGAGGTGTAGCCTCTTATGATGTTGTTGAACAACAATTTCCATCAGTCCCATCCAGCCCAGTCAGTTGTCAGGCTTCGTGGGAACTGCAGGGTGACAACATGTGAAGTGAACTATGTTAGCTATTCCTGTTCTACAACATCAGCAGAGAATGTGCTACATAGTCAAGCAGCAAAAGTAAAATTTGCCCTGTGAATTTACTGGGGTGGGTGCTAGGATGTATTATGGTTGTTCTCTGAAGGGCAATATTGTCTCCTGAATTCTAGTACCATCTTTATTCATTTAAGCTAAGAGAACCCTGGGAAGGACAGCATCCAAGGATTTTTGTTTTTTTAACAGGCACTATATGTAACCTTAGAGGGACACGGGTGGCGCTGTGGTCTAAACCACTGAGTCTTGGGCTTGCCAATCGGAAGGTCGGTGGTTTGAATCCCTGCAACAGGTTGAGCTCAAAGTGCAAGTAGACAAATAGGTACTGCTCCGGCAGGAAGGTAAATGGTGTTTCCATGCACTGCTCTGGTTTTGCCAGAAGCGGCTTAGTCATGCTGGCCACATGACCCGGAAAAACTGTCTGCGGGCAAACGTCAGCTCCCTTGGCCAGTAAAGCGAGATGAGCGCCACAACCCCAGAGTCGTTCACGACTGGACTTAACTGTCAGGAGTCCTTTACCTTTACCTTTATCTTTTTATATGTAACCTTAAGGGATCAGCCAGATAACACCTGAATACTTATTACCTGGACACCTGTTCAGGTAACATCTGCATGGAGTCTGAATGCCGGAATTAAGGTCCAACTGTCAACACCCCATAAATAACCCAACTTCCTGCTTCCTGCAAAATTCACTTCTCTTCTGAATATTTTCAATGACTGCATTGAAGATGTCCCCACAGAGCTATATGTTGTGTTTCATTCTTGCTAGACAATGGAAGTACCGTATTTTTTGCACCATAACACTCACTTTTTTCCTCCTAGAAAGTAAGGGAAAATGTCTGTGCGTGTTATGGAGCGAATGCCTGCGGGTGGCGGGGGGGATCTGCTGCAGTCGTGAGCAGAGGATCCATGGTTCCCCTTCCTTTCCTCCTCCGTGGTTACAAAGCATAGATCCACATGGATCCTCGGGATTTTTGCATTGGGCTACTCCAAACTCACTGTCAGATCACATGTCTGTGGCCACAGCATGAACCACAAAAATCATATATCCACTATTTCGTTTAGAATATTTTTTTTTCTTGTTTTCCTCCTCTAAAAACTACGTGCGTGTTATGGTCTGGTGCGTGTTATAGAGCGAAAAATACGGTATATCTTGAGGCCTCCACATAAGTTTCTTCAGCAACAGTTTCATCAACAAACCCAGATTGCTCAGTCCCCCGTTCTTCATGAACCTCCATTATTTAAAATGTTTTCAAAGTGTTAGATTGCCTGCCAGTTTAATTCATGGGCAGTGATTGTGAATCCAGGGTAGCTCATGAATTTTAGGCTGAATGATGGTGCACCAGGAAAGGCGTACCAGAGGCAAGTTATTTGCAGTTCAACATTTATTATCCTCCTTTGCTTCTCTGCTGCTTTTTCAATGTTCTAACAGGAACCATTAGTGTCCAAAGGAGAAAAATGAAGACAAGAAGAGCCTTGGTGGATCAGACCAAAGACCCATCTAGTCCGGTATCCTGAGATGCCCACCAGCAGGATGTGAGCACAGCAGCCCTCTCCCAGGCCTGTTTGCTAGAAACTGATATTTAGGGGCATGCTGGGTCTGATTCTGGAGGCAGCAGCATGCAGTCATCATGACTAGTAGCTACTGGTAGCCTTAACCCTTAGGAATTGGTTTTATCCCATTTTAAACCCATCTAAACCGGCGATAGCCACATCTTGTGGAAGCAAACTCCACAGTTTAACTATTACCTGCCTGTCCTGCATCTCCGAACTTCATTAAATGAACCTGGGTTCTAATACATTGAAAGAACAATTAAAAACAAATCTATGCACTTTGTCTATGCCATGCATGCTATAAAACTTTATCATGTCCCTCCTCACTCATTCATCTTCCTTCCATACCAAAAAGATCAAAACAATGCATTTTTGAGCTGATGCAGCAACCAGAACTGCACTCGGTATTCCAGGTGTGGTCACACCATAGACTGGCATAATGGTGTTCGGGCAAAGGCTGTTTTATTTTCAGACCCTTTGATGATGATTCCCCACATGGAATTTGCCTTCTCCACAACTGCAGCACACTAAGTCAGCATTTTCATTGAGCTGCCTATGACACCGAGCCTCGAGATCTATTTCCTAGTCCTCCATTGCCACTTCAAACTCCATAAGCATATTTGTGAAGTTAGGATAGTTGTTTTTTTAACCCAGCATGTACCAATTTACACTTGTTTACATTGATTTGCACTTGCCATTTTACTGTTTATTCACCCAATTTGGAGAGATCATTTTGGAGCGCCTTGCAATCCTTGTTTTTACCAACCTGAATAATTCAGTGTCATCTACAATGTTGGCCATCTCATTGCTGACCTCTAACTCCGGACTGTTTATGAACAAGCTGAAAGGCCACAAGCTCTCATTAATTCCAGTGGTACTTTTCCTCCTTGACTTAAAGTTGGCTTCAGGCTTCAAGCTTCAGGCAGACAATGTTTGTCACGACCGTCATATAACAACATCAAGCCCTATGATCGAGCCATTCCATCAAGCTGTGAGTGAGGGCCCACCTCACCTCCAGACTGGTGTTTTCTTGCAAGTATATTCTGGAATGTGATCTTGACACAATAGCAGTGCACTTTCCGTGTGTGAGTGGGGTGGGTGGGTGTTTTTGAATCAGGTTAGCCATATTGATTCATATGCTGTTGGTGGATTCTTGTCGTTGTCTTGTTGGGCTGTGTATGTGATAAAGAGGAGCCAAACTGGGGTGAAGGTATCTGCTATTTGTCCCCGTGTCAGTTTCAGTTTATCAGTTAATTTTTCTAGTAGGGCTGTTTCCCATACTATTTGCTACCATTGGTCCATGCTTACTCCTGACAGGTCTCTCCAGTGTCTGGCTATGATGTTTCTGGTTGCTGAGAGTAGGTGAGTACTCACCATGGCCCCCTCCCCCTCCCCCTTTTTCTTCCTAATGTAACCCTAATGTTTCAACAAATGAAACTGACTTATGGAAAATGTGACTTGAAAAAAGAGACATTGAGCATACCTTTGTGAACCAAGAAAACTTTAATAAAAATATTTAAAAAAAAAAATAGCAGTGCAGTAGAATCATAGAATTGTAGAAGTGTAAGGAATAGCCAAGGGTTATCTAGTCCATGGGTAGGCAAACTAAGGCCCGGGGGCTGGATCTGGCCCAATCGCCTTCTAAATCCAGCCTGCGGACGGTCCAGGAACTAGCCTGTTTTTAGATCAGTAGAATGTGTGCTTTTACTTAAAATGCATCTCTGGTTTATTTGTGGGGCATAGGAATCTGTTCTTTTTTCTCTCCCCCAAAATATAGTCTGGTCCCCCACAAGGTCTGAGGGACAGTGGACCGGTCCCCTGCTGAAAAAGTTTGCTGACCCCTGCTCTAGTCCAACACCCTGCAATGCAGAAATCTCAACTCAAGCATCCATGACAGATGGCCTTCCCACCTCTGCTTATAAACCTCCAAGGAAGGAGAGTCCACCACCTCCTGAGGGTGACTGTTCCACTATCAAACAGCTCTTACTGTCAGAAGGTTATTCCAGGTGTTGAGTCGGAATCTCCTTTCCTGTAACTTGAAGTCATTGGTTTGAGTCCTACCCTCCGAAGCAGGAGAAAACAAGCTTGCTCCTTCCAGGTGACAGCCCTTTGTGGTGGATTACTTCTACTTTGGTGTGTCCTGCGACGCTTCCCCAATGCAGCCACATTATTGCTGTCTGGAGGGGCAATAATGCAACAAAAGGGGGACAGAAATAAACCAGAACATTTGCAACCTAAAAGGTTACGAGATTTCAACAGGCAAGTTACAGGATGTGCACTCATTGGAAATGAAGCAGTTTATTGACCCAGTGCTTTTGCAAACAGAACAAAAAGCAGGACTGCATATAACTGCCCCGTTAGCATCGTGAGCAGAAATAATCATATATCCATAATAAAAAGGGCCCCAGGGAGAGAAGTGGGACTCCATGAGCTCTGCTGAAAGAGCAGCAACTTTTGTTTCCTCTCCAAAAAAAGGTTCTGTTTCTGCTGCTCACTAGCAGTTCTCTGTAACCGAATATTAGAGAAGGAAGGAGAACGAAGTAGAGATAGAGAGGGGGAAGGAAGATAATGGGGGAGGGAAAATATAAAGTTAAGAACATTTATACATAAATATATATGTATTTGAATTTTATTTTTGCTTTTAAATAACAGGTACTTTTAGGAAGTAAATAAGAAGAAAAAAGGGGAAAGAAAATAAATAGAATGAAAAAGGAAATAAAGCACTGGTCCTGGTTTACTTAATCACTTATATAGGAGTAAGAGTAAGATGAGAGAATGAAAAACAAGTGATGATGAAACCCTGCCATTCATGACTGTTTTATGCAAGAAAGAAAAGGCTGTCTGTGAGCTTTAAAGAGAAAGGAAGAAAAAGAATTCGTGTCCCAGCTTGCTTTTTTCCTCCTCCCTTCCCAGTCTCTTTTCCTTTTGTGTTGTGTCTCTCATATAGTTAGCCTGAGGGTGGGAACTGCTAACCACAACAATGATTCTTTTCATCATTTTAATGGCACATGGTGAATCAGCCAGGATATAGGATAATATATAGGGCTGAATTTCTGGACATGGCATGCATGATTTTTGTCATGCCCAGTATACCATCTCTACGCAAAATACCCACCCTGTTGTGCCTAAAACCACATATCACCACAGAACCAGGCTGTTGTGCAAACACAGTGCCCTGGGCCAGTTTGTAATGCTAGTGGCAGGCTATACTGTCACACTGAGGCAGGAGCAATTTCCCCATTCTCCTTTCCATACTGATTTGCCAAGTAAGACGACTGATAGGATCAGCTCGCAGCTAGGACTATTCAATCTGTTTCAGTTTGCTGCAGCTGGAAGAGTTCAACCCAGGAGGATGCTCTCAATAAAAATAAAACTGTTCAGCTTGGTGTTAGAATGGTTTATTTAATCCTAATTGATTACTCTTAAGGGTGTTGAAAATAACATGTGGGTGGCTTTGTGCCCTTTGCATGAAAACACATCAATCACACCTCTAAGCTAATGGAGGGATAATTGCAATAAACGTACTTCTTACTCATGCTATTACTGTTTTTCATCATCATCATCATCACCATTAAAAATAGGCACAAGAGAAACAGTAGAAATGGAATAACAAATTAAGGGCAAGAAAAGAGAAAATATACAATTGTTGTAGTTATACAGCTCAGTCAGTAGAGCCAGGGTACTGGCGGTAGGACAACAATGAGTGGTCATAGGGAGAAGAGGCAGAAGACTAGGAGGAGGAAGTATTGGAAGCTGAATAGGTAACAGGGCTTAGTGAACGGAGGGAGTCTGTGCCAGAGAGCAGTTCAGAATCAGAATCAGAAACTGAAGTAGGAGAGGAGGGGACCAAGAGGCAGAGATGAGTCAGGCTGGTGAAGGATCATGGGTGTCTCCTTCTCTTACTGCAACAAGCTCCCCTCTTCCCTGGTCTCCCAGAACCAGGAGAGGCATGAAGTGGGAGAAAGAAGACAGGCATGCAGGTGCAGTCTCAAATTGCTTGGGGGAAACTCTGAAGAGGAGGAGACTTAGACAGCTGAGGGGAGGTGGGGACCTTCAGCCTCTGCCATTTCTTCATAGAGGCAAGACCTACAGAAGAAGAGTTGCTGTGCTCCTTAGGCCTGACACACCTGTGCAGATCCTGTTTTTTCTAATAAAGAGTTAACTCCACTTACTCCGTATGATTTACTGCTGGCTGGCTCACTCAATGCACATTTAAAAATTGCAAAGGCAAGGATTGCGGGATGTAATCCACTGGGAACAGTCAAATACAACATTCCTTGTTTTGCTAGAGTGGACATGCAAGGGTATGTTTGGTCCAGCCAGTCGAAACTTCCTGTTCCTCCTGGCCTGGAGCATCCTTCCTTGCCTGCCTTCAGCGATCACACTGTGCTCTGCCTGATCATGAGTAAACTTTATTTTTATTGCTAATGAATAAGACTGTGGTGTCTTTATTCTTTTAGGAGGGATTTAAAAGGGGATCTTACCAGGAACATACAATGCAATCTGAAGGAGATTGAATTGCATAATAGTAAGAGGTTCTAACTGTTGGAGATTCATTCCCCTTATCTGCAGTCATGGGATCTGCAGTCACGGGATTGTTTTCTATCACATGATAGAAATCACATGATGGTGTATGTTTTCATTCCACAGTGTGGGAAGTGACGGAGACAGGATGTTTTGTGTTACTGTGTTCCATGAAGTGGGACTATTGTCCTTTGTTCTTTCTCTTTGCTGTCTGATGAGAAAGTGGCAGGAGCTAAGTCAGAATGCTCCGAGTGTATTATATGTAAATAAAGTAGATTAGCCAAAATGCTGTGCTATTGGTTCTGTTATGCAAACTGTGAATACTCTGCAGATCCCTAAGTGTGCTAATGCCTTTTGGCATTGGTCGCTGTGATGTTCGGGCAGAAGAAAACTTTTGAGGCTCCCGAACAATCGACCAGGAGGGAGAGAACATGCCAGTGGGGCATGTGTCTCTGCCAAGGTCCTACACAAGAGTAGGACGCTCCTAACACCAACGAGCCTGCAACTAGATTTCTGCTGTGTGAGAGAAGGGGAATGTAAACCCTGCTAAGTATAGGAACTTGCTAGCGCAAGTTAGGAAGGATATTAATAAACAATATATCCTCTCCTGCCACCCTGAACATTCCCACAAGGATTGCATTACAGCTGTAGCGCAGGTGAGCGTTTTGTGCAACCAAACCTGCCCTTTTGCAAATATTTTGGGAATGGCCTAAAATTCAGAAATCTCCCTGCTCTCTTGTAGAGCATTATGCCAGTATCTGGTGGTTTAGAGCAGGGCTGCAGAAACTAGATATCGCTGGACTCCAGTTCCCATCAGACCCAGCCAGCAGGTCTAAGGGTCAAGGACCATGAGATTTGTAGTCCATCAACTTCTATGGGACAAAAGGTTCCATAGCCCCTGTTTAGGGGAGCCATGAGTGTCATTTGCTAACATGAGCCTCCCTTTCCTACTGTTAGGTGAAGGGTGACTCCACCCATTGGAAAGATGGGTGCACTACAAATCACAGCCACTGCATGTTCAGTGTACCCCTATCCCTGTTTACTCATAAGCAAGTCCCACAAAGGGTTTCACGCCATACATTCAATGAGTGTGCAATCAATGCACCTGTGTGCGCAAATAATCAAGCTGTACACTCATACAGTTATTCACAGGTAGCATTTAATCGGCATGTATTCTTTGTACCTGCAGACCGTATGAATCAGTGGGTGTACACTCTTTTCAAACGGATGCTAGCACATGTGGACTTGTGAACAAGCCTCCTGTGTTAAATGGGGCTCACTGCCAGGAAAGCGGACCTAGGTTTTGCAGCTGTCATCTGACCCTTGCAAGGGCTCACTCAGGTTGAATTCTGCTTGATTGAGGACTGCAAGATAGCAGGCAAATTAGTTCCATTCACTGTGACATGAACCACCGTTTGAGACAGCTCAGGGTGGAGATGCAAAACTTTTAATGCCTTCTGTTTGTAGGCTGATGAGAAGTGGCATATCTGCAAAGCTGAAGCATCTGGGTTGGCTCTGAGAAACACACAAAAGCTTTTCTGTGTAGATGATTCTCCAAGGAAATCCAAAGCTCATTTGGAGTAAATTAAACATGAAATAAACCAGAAGTATCAAAGGGGGAAAGGAGAAGGCATACACGACAAACTGGGACATATACACCTAGCTATAGCAGACCAAGCTGGTTATACAGAGTTCTGAAAATATAGATAAACCCCTGGCTGCTGTCAGCTGCAATCCCTCCTCCTCCAGTCTAAGGAAAGTTGAAGTGTTTGAAGGGGAAATCCAGCTGCAAACCTTTGCTTCTGCTGGACTTGTGGTTTGATTTGTTGTCTGCAGGGAGGAACTGGCTGTTATGAAAATGTGAACATTATTCAGAGTTGGGATGAAAGCTATCAAATGAAAGCTGTGGGGAAACAAAAAGAGGGGGTGAGTGAGACAGAGTGAAGCTTCCTTCCTTCATTTTTTGCATTTCTGCATTAGCGTGGTAGCTGTCAGTAGGGTCTGTGTGCGCCATTTTGTCTCCCAGAATGCCCCTCAGCACAAAGCTACATCATGCTATTGCATCATCGCAGGGCATTCTGGGCAAAACAAAATGGTGGCCACCAGCTGAATGGGAATTGGAGAAATGCTGGGGGGTGTCACTCTGATATCCTCAATGCCCCCCCAAACCCCCACATAGCCATTCTAAGTTGTGTGAATGTGACTGTGAAACTGAGGGGGTTGTGAGACTTCCCTGGTAATCAATACACCATTGAATACAAATCCATACCAGATTTCGCTCTTCAGTCATCTTTACAACATCAGTGTAAGAGAAGTCAGGATCATTATTCACAAATTTCAGATGGAGGGGAGACTTGCTAAGAGCTGATGGCTTGCCAAAATCTACCTGGTGGATTCTTGGCCGAGATGAGCTCACAGCTACATCAGCTACACACCATTACCTGTGCACACTGCCCGTCTCTTTCCTTTGAAAAAGCAGAAGGCAAATCTTGAGCAATAAATCAGAAAGCAGCATATGCTTGAAACCCCCATAAGGAACTGCAGCAAGCTTATTTTAATTTGTGGGTCAGCAACTTCAAAAAGAATCATAATGTCCCCAATTAAACAGCTTACAAAAGCTCTGTTTTTAAGCCCCCTTGCTTGCTAATTTGTTCCTGCAAATTCTGCTATTATCTCCAGGGCATGACGGTTACTTATGAGGTGCTAAAAAGGATTAAAGAGATGATGTGTCTGAAAAATAATTGACCTTTCTGCAGTTTCTAGGTTCAGGAAATGAGAGTTTTGTGGACAACTCTTAGCAGGCAGATTTCGGAAGAGCAGCTCAGCTACACAGGGAAAAAACAAAGACTGTGCAGCTTCTAAAAAATCTAATTGATTTCACAGAAGTGCCGACTCTATCAAATGTGTGAAGTAGAGAGAAGAGAGGGGGTGGATTTGGATATAAAATGCATACACACATGGGTGGAGGTGCAATAGAGTTTGGCAAGAAAACTAAGGCTGTATCTCCACAACAAACACCTAGGAGTTGGGTACCAGTCAAATGGTAACTTTAGACTCTGGACTTATGGTCTTATGTCCCTCACTTCTTTAGATGAGAATGTGCATTACTTCACTTACTTTGAAGTGCGGCAAGCTGACCTTTCTCAGTTTTGGGGCATGGCTGCTTATTTTGGGACCTGTATGTCTGGCCCCAAAATCCCACTCTGATGGAAACACTGGTAATAGTTTCGCTGTCAGGGCTTCCCCCACAAAGAATCCTGGGCATTGAAGTTTATGGGAGCTAAAAGGAGCTTGGTCCAAAAAATTTCTCAGGATCTGTCCTTTTGGATTTCAATGTGCACGTAATTTTTTTGCTATATTTTTCTCTGGTCGCCAGTTCATTTCTGGATCTGATTTAAGGTACTCACATTAAAACCCTAAATGACTTAGAACTCAAATATCTGAAGGGCTTCCTCCTTCCCTATAGACACACTCTTGTGTAAATCAAATCAGCAGAGGGGATCCTCTTGATAGTCACACAGCCCCTGAATTGTGGGAAGTGGGTTTGTTTTGTGGGGTGTGA
The DNA here is from genome assembly GCF_964188305.1 of Podarcis bocagei. Lineage (NCBI taxonomy): Eukaryota > Metazoa > Chordata > Lepidosauria > Squamata > Lacertidae > Podarcis > Podarcis bocagei. The sequence continues at coordinate 93,534,514 of NC_138127.1, forward strand.
AACACAGAGCAGTCAAATACAACATTTCTAGAGTGGACATGTTTAGACATGAAGAGGGATGTTTGTCCAGCCAGTAGATAAACTTCCTGTTTCCTCCTGTGCTGGGGCAAACTTCCTCTACATGTGACCAGAGGTTGGTGTGACCTTACCTGTGCAGGTAACAAAAGCAGAGGACTGGCCACCACATCTCTCTCTTCTCCATTTTGCTTTCATCGAAGAAGCATCAGCCTGAGATGCTCTTTTGGCTTCAGAGAGGACAAAGGAACTACATCTCCTTATGGGATTGATTCCAAGTGTATATATTTTGTAACTTAAGTCTGCCTTCTGGGCTCCATCTGTGAACAGAATGTGTGAGTAAACTATTTTATACCTTTTATACAAGACTGGTCGTGTCTATTCCTTTTAGGAGGGAATAAAGGGGAATTACCAGGAAACATATTTTAGAGGATTAAGCAAGCCTGGCAAACCTATCCACTGTGTAAGTTTAAAAGGGGAATGTTATTCTGCTAAATTATAGAACTTAACGCAAGTTGGAAAGGATATAATTAAACAATATATCCTCTCTTGCCTCCCCGAACATTCCCACATGTTTGAGAGACTCCATGGCTGAATACTATAGTTCCCAGGAGCCAATACAGTAAGGTGCATGCATACACCACCACCATCATGTTCCTACCATTATGATCCAAAAGAGGGCTTTTGGGAAAAGCAAGCTTTCCCCCCCCCCAACATTCTCGAATAAAAATCGTAATTACTAAGCTGGTATTTTGCACATCACTGCCACCAACACTACAATAATGACACATATTGATGGCATACATACATTCATCTCCTCTTTCTGGGGTGGACGTTTCTGTATGGTGGGCTGCCCCTCCCATGAATTACCCACATCATGTGGATTAATTGCCTTATAAAAAAAGGAGAAGCAATACAGTTTGCACGGCACCAGATGTATTCTGTGAAAAAGGAACATCCTTAGTGATAGCCCTGTCCATGTGATCTCAGGGTCATAGGTTCAAGCCCCCCATTGGGCAAAAGATTCCTGCATTGCAGGGGGTTGGACTAGATGACCCTCATGAGCCCTTCCAACTCTACGACGATTCTATGATCCTCAGGAGTCCAACACCTTCTTTGTTCAACCATTTTGGCTGTTCCTGGCATAAGGAAATGCTGAAACGACTTCAAACAATAAATCCCCCCCAAGTCTTTATAGTCCCTCATGCAAGCTGCTTCAGATTCCTGACTGTCGTTTTCAGAGTGTTTGAGCTCTGCTGGGAGCCTTCCTTTAAAAAGCAGTTTCTCCATTGCCTCTGGCAGCGGCGTAGCGTGAGTTGTCAGCACCCGGGGCAACGCAAGTAATTTGCGCCCCCTAACCCGGGGCAAGGCAAGTAATTTGCGCCCCCCCAACCCCTAACTTGCGAGTTGCCGCTGGCGCTGCCGCGCAAACAACGCTGCTTGCCCGGAGGAGGATGGAGGCAGAAGCAGCCGCCGCCTGTGGCTGGGCCGAGGGGATGGCGGCGGCGGCAGGGTGCAGAGGCTGCCCGTGCCCGGCCAGGCGTCGGTGGCGGCGTCGGCGCTGCTGCAGCGGCTGCTCCTCCTGCGAGCAGTGAGCAGAGCGCAGCCACAGCGACGGCGGGGGGCGCGCGCGCTTGGGCGCAAGGCTGGCGGTGGCGGCGGGGAGCCCGGCGGAGGAAGGAACTTGTCCCTTCCCTCTGGACTCGCGCCCCCCCAGATGTTGCGCCCGGTGCGGTCGGCACCCCTGGCACCCCCCACGCTACGCCACTGGCCTCTGGGCCTTGCTGAAAGCCTTTCCCCTCGTTGCCAGTAGCCCCGTAGCCCTTCAGAACTGCTGTCTCCACTCGCAACTCAAATCAGCCCCAGAATCAGATTTCCGACTGCTCTGGTGATTTTGATCTCAGCAACCCTCCTCTTTCTTGCCACTCCAGCTCAGCTGGGTAATAAGATTTGCAGAAAGCACAGGGCTGATCACAATTAACATGCATGGAAGGAAAGCTGCATTGTACTGAGCCAGACCACTGCTCTATCTAGTTCAGTGATGTCTCCACCGAATGGCAGCAGCTCTCCAGGATTTCAGTCATGGATCTATCCCAGCCCTACCTGGGAGCTGAACCAGGGACTTTCTTTTCTTTCTTTTTTTAAAATAATTTTTATTGAATTTTCCGTGTTTCATTTTAATTCAATACACATGTTCACAACTTATATTATTTTCTCAGAATGAGCTTTGACTTCCCTCTATCTCTCTTTCTGACATCCCTATAACATTTAACATATCTATCGCATTTCCATAGTCACTTCTTTATCATATAATAACCTTAAGAAATCACATTCTTATTTATAAATCAGCATCTTAATTTCACATTACTAAACATTTCACGTTAATGCTACAAACGTTTTCAAAGGAGTACAGTTTTCTTTCAAATAATAAATAAATTTGCTCCAGTCCTTTTGATATTTTTCTTCGGGTCGATTCCTGATTCTCCCCGTCATGCTGCACCCCCCTGCAATCCCTACACAGATCTGGCTGGCACAGGGCACAAAACCACAGCTCGCCCCTATACACGAAGCCAAGCCAGAGCACAACTAAGTGCAGTACAGCCATCTTCTCAGAAAAACTCTTCTCAGAAAAACTCAGAAAAACTCTTCACAAGCTCAAGAGGTCAAGACACGAAAGCTTTAGCAACTAATCCACACCTAATGACCCTCCTAAGTGGTACTCAGAATATCACTCAAGAAATCACTCAAGATATCCCTCAAGTAATTAATGAACAAAAGAAGAAAAGGCACAATAACCTGGGAACTTCCTCTCTGCCCAGAACGTTGGAGGCTATACACCACACCCCCTCAACAGTATTTATAGGAACTCAAACACTGAGATCCTGCTCTGTTCTAGTAACAAGAAGCCGAAAGCACCAGCCTGAAGATGACGAGTGAGACCTCGTCGAAACGTCGCCTAGACACCCCAACTCTTACACGGGAAGATACCCGAAAACACCAAAACCTGCATTCCTGTACCCGTGAAAATCTACGAAAGCAAATATATATATATATATATATATATGCAGGTTTTGGTGTCTTCGGGTGTCTTCCCGTGTAAGAGTTGGGGTGTCTAGGCGACGTTTCGACGAGGTCTCACTCGTCATCTTCAGGCTGGTGCTTTCGGCTTCTTGTTACTGGAACAGAGCAGGATCTCAGTGTTTGAGTTCCTATAAATACTGTTGAGGGGGTGTGGTGTATAGCCTCCAACGTTCTGGGCAGAGAGGAAGTTCCCAGGTTAGTGTGTCTTTTCTTCTTTTGTTCATTAATTACTTGAGGGATATATATATATGAGAAAATTTATAAAGGGGGGGGGAGAAAGAAAGAAGTAACAAAGATAAGAAACAAAGAAATCAAATTTTAAAAAAGGAAACGAAGTTATTTACATAGTAAAAGTACTCATCAGCACAATCCTTCCCATCCTTCTCATTATACTGTTTGCTATAACATTCTTTTTTACACAAGTTTACATTGTATAATATCATTTCTTTCTGCTTTGTATACATTCCTATGATGATCTTCTTTACAAATATCACTCAATTTCTGCTAATATGGAGCTGTTTGTACAATAAAGTTTTACATAGTTCTTAAATATTACCCATTCTCTAGTTGTTTTTTGTTTCGATATTCCTGTAACTGATCCCGTCAGTTTTGCTGATTGCAGATATTCTAACATGAGTACTCATGTTAGATTATAGTGATGGCTCATTGCTACCACCAGCAGGTCCCCTCTCCCTGTCCCTCACACTGCAATAATACCAGGTGATCTAGTGTATCATGGTGGCTCATCTTCCACTGCTGAAAGCTTATAATTTTTTCGAGCAGACAACATTTGAAAGCACCCATTTGTAAGTGAGCACCATGTCACCGAATATCATCACCCTCATGGGAGCAGTGATGGGTTGTGCCAAGTGTCAAGGAGGCGAGTTAATAATTACCAAGTCAAGTATTAATGATCACATAAATCTCTTTCAAATTAAAAGTTTTGCTCTTCTGTACATAATTAAACTTGCCCATATGAAATCCGCCTCTCTTTCATTCAGAGAGGGGAGTCCCGCTTCCTTTCCCCTTCTCAGCAAGTTGATAATTTGCCAGTTTTTCCTCCACTTCAGTTATTTCCCAAATGGTACCTTCAACTATTGCAAGTTTGCTCTGGCCCCTATAAGGTGACGCAGTGAGAGTCTTCATCTTCCAATTTTCTCTCTCTGCAAGGACGCACAACAAGATAACAGGCTGCAAACTCATGCCCACCCCTAACCAAGCTAATTTTGGAATTTAAGGAAGAGAACAAAATAAATGTCTAGCAGCGACTACCTGCTGAGCCTCCCTTTTATGTAACAGGAAGCAGCAGGATAGGTTAAAGTGAAGTTCTGTGTCCAAGGAAGTGAAACAAAACCCATGAGCCCTTAATCACCCAGAATTACTTTTTGCAAATGGAGAAACGGATGGGGGAATAGCGCTCTCTCTCTCTCTCTCTCTCTCTCTCTCTCTCTCTCTCTCTCTCTCTGTGTGTGTGTAATAATAATTAATCAACCCAATGAAGGACCTGTATAGGCATATTGGATATGATGGACTGCCAAGGAAATTCTCAAAAACTCACAAGTTTTCTTTTGACTGACTGAAATTGGCCCTTTGATTTGGCTTATTTGTTCAGCCTTCTATTGGTTTATATGTTGAACACTGAGGTATTAGGATGGAATTTAGTATTCACAATCATGACACAGCTCCACACTTTGAATTAGCTGGGCACCACCACTCCAACCTTGAAGGCTGGGGAGAAAAACACAAACTGTAACATGCAAAAATACAAAATATTTTGTCATGATACGCAGTTGATGTATCAGTGGTGCAGTGATAAACACTTAAAGGTAGGAGCTCAGCATGACAAAGAAATTACACCACTTCAGCTACCAGCATGAAGCAGGAACACCATCAAAAAAGAAGGGTACATGTACACTGTTAAGTTGTGGGTGAACATATCAGACGACACAGCGATTCTTCAAACAGCTCTTGTTTATTCACAGGCCAGAACTGAACTGAAGGGTTCAGCCAGCCTGCTTATATAGAGCTCCACTACAACGCAACAGTAACTACTTTCTGTAACTATCCAATCACTGAACATCACTTTCAATCCCTTATTTGCATATGTGGACCTGAGTGAAAACTATCTACAGTATCCCCTTGCTGGCCCAGGGTGAGAACTTTAGTACATAACATACACAGCCTCTGCTTTATTATTCTCTTCATTCTGTGACTTCATCTATGTTTACCTACCACAATAAAACTTTAAAGCTTCATTGTCACCTCATGGACATGTCAGTGCAAGGACCTCTACTCCTCTGGCAGATTATTTCCCTGCTCCTGCTCTGAAAAAAGTACCAGAACTGCCCCTCCCCCATGTATTTCCCTTCCACTATACCACTGATGCATGTTCAATGCACAGCTTTATGCTTGAGGTTCAAACAAAACTTCAACCCACCTGCCCCTTGGAGTTAAGGAATGTTGTGAAACACACTGCTAATATATCATTCGAGCACCAGAATCGCACAATGGACGTTACTGAGCAGATTGTCAACTTCATTCTTTGTGCGAAGTTCAAGCAGCAGCTAAGTTAGGCAAATAAAGAGACTGCATGACTCAGTTCCTCCTCTGGGTGAATTAGCACTGTTTCAGCTGTGGATAATATTCAAAAAGAATACATGCAGCTGAGCACATATGGAGCTGAGTCATAGGGAATTTGCACAAACTCAGCGTGCATGTTTATGATTGTCAGGTGGTGTCAATATTTGAACTGATAAGTCTTTGGATCTGCGTGCAGCTGCCTCATGTGGTGAGCCAGTGAACTGCATATTGCAGCATCTATCTAGGACATGGGTAGGCAAACTAAGGCCTGGGGGCCAGATCCGGCCCAATCGCCTTCTAAATCCAGCCCGCAGACGGTCCAGGAATCAGTGTGTTTTAACATGAGTAGAATGTGTCCTTTTATTTAAAATGCATCTCTGGGTTATTTGTGGGGCATAGGAATTCATTCATTATTTTTTTCCAAAATATAGTCTGGCCCCACCACAAGGTCTAAGGGACAGTGGATCGACCACCTGCTGAACAAGTTTGCTGACCCCTGATCTAGGATTCTAGGAGGTGAGAAGTACCATCAGAGCCCAGACACACCCAACCTGGCCACTGGACCCTCCTGGGCAGGAAGGCATATAGGAGGTACTTGCCTGAACAACATGGCCTTCTGAGCTTCTGTATGTTCCTGTTTCATTTGCTTGTTCTTCAGTCCTAACTTGACTTGTCCTTCATTCCTGGCTTGATCTTCAGTTTGTCCCTCAACTAGGATTCCTAAGTGCAATTCCTGGCCCCCAGCTTCCAGCCCATCTCAACCCTACAGCCCAAACCCAACCATAGGATTCTCCATTTTCAAGGGACCATATATTGAGTTGTAATGTGACACCTGCTTTGAAGATGGGGATTGGACGGGAGACTGTGATTTAATTCCATTAGCATTTAAATGTGAACCTGCCAGATTAACACTTTCTGAAACAGCCATCCTTCAAAAACATGCACTTCTCTGAATCCTGAAATGCAGTTCTCCAGCCAAGTGATATGTACACAATGCATATGCTAAGGTAAAAAAAGGTAAAGGGTAAAGGACCCCTGACCATTAGGTCCAGCTGAGGCCGACTCTGGGGTTGTGGCGCTCATCTCACTCTCCGAGGGAGACGGTGTACAGCTTCCGGGTCATGTGGCCAGCATGACTAAGCCGTTTCTGGCGAACCAGAGCAGCGCACGGAAACGCCGTTTACCTTCCCGCCAGAGTGGTACCTATTTATCTACTTGCACTTGACGTGCTTTCGAACTGCTAGGTTGGCAGGAGCAGGGACCGAGCAACGGGAGCTCACCCCATCGTGGGGATTCGAACCACCAACCTTCTGATCGGCAAGTCCTAGGCTCAGTGGTTTAACCCACAGCGCCACCTGTGTCCCTTATATGCTAAGGTACAGTGTGCCTAAAGATGCATGCTAGTGAAAATAGCATACAAAGATTTGGGGAAATTGCTTTGCAAAAGTGTGTATGTTAGGTGGAGGTGTGTACAAAAATGAGTATATTGGGAGAAATTCTGATGAAGTTTCAGGAGACATGCACGTATATACATGGAAATGGAAGACCACCTGAATGAATAACAGCATAGAGGAAAATGTGGTTTGTGGGTCAGAGGCATGTTTAGCAGCAAGAGGCTCTCATGTTTTCTTTTTCCTTTCCTTTCTTTTTTGACAGCATCAGCCATACATCAGGCGTTAATGTGTCATCAGCCGTCCACCCCATCCTAGGTAATAGAATTTGTCCCAGTTACTCCTTGCTGTGAAAGGAATGATTCTTCTGTACCTGGTAAGTGAGTTGGTTTTAAGCACAGCAATTTGCGATTAAGCTAGAGCTTTTCCAGTGAAAAAGACATATATTTGAAATCAAGAAAAGTACCCTCTGCAGAGTCTAAATTCTATCTATGCAAGTCGTCAACTCCAAGTGCCACACTTAACAAGTAACCTTTCTTTGACTCATGCTAAGTTTACCTCCGCAGCCGTGGCAACCTCATCTATCAATGGAGGGCCGTGTTGTTCGTGTCAGAATTCATGCAGAGAGAATCATGCAGGTAGAAAGTCCAAATATATATATATATATATATTTAAAATCTGCTCGTAAAGAAGTCTTAAATACTTCTCATATCACTTACCAAAGCCATTGATCTCCTCCCCTTATGCATTCAGTGCTGTGTTGAAAGAGCTCTCTTCCTTAAATTCTATCCTGACAAGGTCACATTGGGAGATGTTTACCAGAAAGGGGAATTTATTTCATCACGATAGCAAAAGGCCATCAGTTTCCCAACCAAATTCCTTGGCAAACGGGTGTATAACAGTTTCTTGCCCATCCATGAGCGTTACATGAAATGTGCTCTGATTTTCCTGTGTCTTTGCTCAGTGCTACAGTTAATAAGATCCTATGCATTTTAATGCAGAAAAAGCACTAGACTGGCCTCAGATGCAGCTGTTCTGATGACTCTGGAAGGTCTCCCCACATTTAATACCATCCATCCCTCATCAGCACCACACCATACGGTAGCAGGAGTGTTCATGGTCAGTGGGGTGCCATCGCAACTGCCCCCCCCGCAGGTGGCACGCCACGCCCCTGGGACACGTGCCAGCCACGCCCCTTCCTGCTCTCCACCCCCGGTGCTGGAGCATGAAGTTCCACCACTGTCTGCAGCAGGGCTGAGACATATTGTACAAACATGTTCAGCAACTCTGAAATGCCTCTCCTTTTGATATTGGGAGAGCAGTGTTTCAGTCTAGAGTGAGGGCGCTTGGTGATTCAATCAGCTAGACACTTCCACAGCCACCACTCCAGGAAGCACTGCCCCCATTCTTAAGTGGCTCCTTTGCCCTCCATGACATCCTTACTTAGCCAAGTCTGATTTGTTACATAATACCATGACATCATCACTAGGCCAGCTTTCCTCAACTTCAGTACCCTCCAGATGTTTTGAACTACAAGAAGAAGAGGAGGAGGAGGAGGAGGAGGAGGAGGAGGAGGAGGAGGAGAAGGAAGAGGGAGACCTAGGTTTTTTTTTTTGTGGGCGAAGTTATTTGTCCTGTCTTCAAGCTTTTTATGATGGAGGACCTCTGTAGCCACCCCCAACAACACGATCTCAAGATGGAAGGGGAGGGAACAGCTGCAGTCGCCTGCGATTCCTGCGCAATGTTTGCCATCTTGCCAAAGGTTGCAGGCAGCTTCACCTGCAGCAATTGCATGTTGATTGCCCTTTTAAAAGACAAAGTCCAGCAACTGGAGGAACGTGTAGCTACGCTCCAAAGAATTAGAGAGCTGGAGCTCTTCTTGGAAGCAACAGAGCACACCGTCCCCACCAAGGAGGAGACAGGGGACTCCCCTGAGAAGGAGGCTAGTTCATCAACACAGGAGCCAGATATATGGAGAAACGTGACTCAAAGAAGTAGGAGGCCCAGGGTTCACTCTGATTGTTTAGAAATACACAATCGCTTTGAGGTCCTCTCCCCTAGCATGGAAGACGAAGAGCAGACTCCATTTGAGGATCTCTCCCTCATTACAGTCGATCAGGTATATGAAGACGAGCAGCAAAGTCAGTCCTCAGGGAATGTGCAGGCGACCTTGGAACGGACAGCTCACGGAAGAACCCCGACCAAACCCAAGAGGAGGCGTGTAGTGGTGATAGGGGATTCCCTACTGAGGGGAACAGAAGCAGTGATCTGTGGGCCTGACAAGATGTCTCGGGAAGTGTGCTGTCTCCCCGGGGCTAAGATCCAAGATGTAACTGAACGACTGCAAGGAATCATAAAACCCACTGACAAATACCCCTTCCTCTTGGTTCATGTGGGAACCAATGACACTGCAAGCAATAGCCTCCAGAAGATCAAAAGAGACTACGAGGCTCTCGGCAGGAAATTGAAGCAACTAAATGCACAAATTGTCATCTCGTCTGTCCTCCCAGTTGAACGACGTGGCCCAGGGAGAGAGGGGAAAATAGTGGAAGTGAACAGCTGGCTTCGCAAATGGTGTAAACAGGAACGGTTTGGATTCTTAGATCACGGACTGCAGTTTCTTGAAGATGGACTTCTGGCAAGTGATGGGCTGCACCTCACAACGGTTGGGAGGAATGTTTTTGCCAAAAATCTCAGAAACCTCATCAGGAGGGCTTTAAACTGAGTAATGTGGGGGAGGGAGACAGTGCTCCTGAAGGTAGGAGTCTATCAATTAATGAAGATGATCATCCAAATGTCATAGACCAAATGGAGCAAACAGCACGCGGACCTAGTGGTGGGAGGAAAAAATCCTTAAATAAGAGACACGGGGGAATGATTAATGGACTTCAATGTCTGTACGCTAATGCGCAAAGCATGGGAAATAAACAAGATGAGCTTGAGCTCTTGGTACAGCAAACTAAATATGACATAATAGGCATCACTGAAACCTGGTGGGATAAGTCCCACGATTGGAATGTAATAATGGGGGGATACAATCTATTTCAGAGAAACAGACCAGACAAGAAAGGAGGAGGAGTGGCGTTATATGTCAGGGATGTGTATACCTGTGAAGAGATCCAAGATTTAGAACCTCAAAGCCAATGTGAGAGCATTTGGGTCAAAATTAAGGGAGAGAAGAATAACAGAGACCTCACTGTGGGAGTTTACTATAGATCCCCAAGCCAAACGGAGGACATAGATGATGCCTTCCTGGAACAGATGGCCAAGCATGCAAAAGGAAGGGAGATAGTAGTAATGGGGGACTTCAATTACCCGGATATTTGTTGGACGTCAAACTCAGCCAAGAGCATAAGGTCAAACAGATTCCTCACTGGCCTTGCAGACAACTTCATTGTCCAGAAAGTGGGAGAAGCAACAAGAGGAACAGCCATTTTAGATCTGGTCCTAACCAATGTTGATGACCTGGTTAGTGGGGTAGAAGTGGAAGGATCATTAGGCGCGAGTGATCATGCTCTTCTGAAGTTTACTATACAGCGGAAAGGAGCAGCCAAGCATACTAGGACTCAATTTCTTGACTTTAAGAAAGCCGACTTCATAAAACTTAGGGAAGTGCTGGGTGAGATCCCATGGACAGCAATACTAAAAGGAAAGGGAGTTCATGATGGCTGGGAGTTTGTTAAGAGGGAGATAGTAAAAGCACAACGTCAGGCAATACCAATGAGATGGAAACATGGAAGGTGCCCAAAGAAGCCAGGGTGGCTATCTAAAGAACTTTTAACTGAATTAAGATTAAAAAAGGATGTGTACAAAAAATGGAAAAGGGGGGAAACCACCAAAGAGGAATTCAAACAAATAGCCAGCACGTGTAGACACAAAGTCAGAAAAGCTAAAGCACAGAATGAACTCAGGCTTGCTAGAGAGGTTAAAAGCAACAAAAAAGGCTTTTATGGGTATGTTCGTAGCAAAAGGAAGAACAAAGAAACAGTGGGGTCACTCAGAGGAGAAGATGGTGAAATGCAAACAGGGGACACAGAAAGGGCTGAACTCCTCAATGCCTTCTTTGCCTCAGTCTTCTCCGATAAAGAAAACAATGCCCGACCTGAAGAATTTGGAGCAAATGATTCAGCAAAGGAAACACAGCCCAGAATAACTAAGGAGACAGTACAAGAATATTTGGCTAGTTTAGATGTATTCAAGTCTCCAGGGCCAGATGAACTGCATCCAAGAGTATTAAAAGAACTGGCAGATGTGATCTCAGAACCACTGGCAGTCATCTTCGAGAAATCCTGGAGAACAGGCGAAGTCCCGGCAGACTGGAGGAGGGCAAATGTTGTCCCTATTTTCAAAAAGGGGAAAAGAGAGGACCCAAATAATTACCGCCCAGTCAGTCTGACATCAATAGCAGGGAAGATTCTGGAGCAGATCATTAAGCAAACAGTCTGTGAGCACCTAGAAAGGAATGCTGTGATCACCAATAGTCAGCATGGATTTCTGAAAAATAAGTCATGTCAGACTAACCTGATCTCATTTTTTGACAGAATTACAAGCCTGGTAGATGAAGGGAACTCAGTGGATATAGCCTACCTTGATTTCAGTAAGGCATTTGACAAGGTGCCCCATGATATTCTTGTAAAGAAGCTGGTAAAATGCGGTCTTGACTCTGCTACCACTCAGTGGATTTGTAACTGGCTGAATGACCGAACCCAAAGGGTGCTCATCAATGGTTCCTCTTCATCCTGGAGAAGAGTGACTAGTGGGGTGCCACAGGGTTCTGTCTTGGGCCCGGTCTTATTTAACATCTTTATCAACGACTTGGATGATGGACTCAAGGGCATCCTGATCAAATTTGCAGATGACACCAAACTGGGAGGGGTGGCTAACACCCCAGAGGACAGGATCACACTTCAAAACGACCTTGACAGATTAGAGAACTGGGCAAAAACAAACAAAATGAATTTTAACAGGGAGAAATGTAAAGTATTGCACTTGGGCAAAAAAAATGAGAGGCACAAATACAAGATGGGTGACACCTGGCTTGAGAGCAGTACATGTGAAAAGGATCTAGGAATCTTGGTTGACCACAAACTTGACATGAGCCAACAGTGTGACGCGGCAGCTAAAAAAGCCAATGCAATTCTGGGCTGCATCAATAGGAGTATAGCATCTAGATCAAGGGAAGTAATAGTGCCACTGTATTCTGCTCTGGTCAGACCACACCTGGAGTACTGTGTCCAGTTCTGGGCACCACAATTCAAGAAGGACACTGACAAACTGGAACGTGTCCAGAGGAGGGCAACCAAAATGGTCAAAGGCCTGGAAACGATGCCTTATGAGGAACGGCTAAGGGAGCTGGGCATGTTTAGCCTGGAGAAGAGGAGGTTAAGGGGTGATATGATAGCCATGTTCAAATATATAAAAGGATGTCACATAGAGGAGGGAGAAAGGTTGTTTTCTGCTGCTCCAGAGAAGCGGACACGGAGCAATGGATCCAAACTACAAGAAAGAAGATTCCACCTAAACATTAGGAAGAACTTCCTGACAGTAAGAGCTGTTCGACAGTGGAATTTGCTGCCAAGGAGTGTGGTGGAGTCTCCTACTTTGGAGGTCTTTAAGCAGAGGCTTGACAACCATATGTCAGGAGTGCTCTGATGGTGTTTCCTGCTTGGCAGGGGGTTGGACTCGATGGCCCTTGTGGTCTCTTCCAACTCTATGATTCTATGATTCTATGATTCTAAGAGTTTGGATTTGATATCCCATTTTATCACTACCCGAAGGAGTCTCAAAGCGGCTAACATTCTCCTTTCCCTTCCTCCCCCACAACAAACACTCTGTGAGGTGAGTGGGGCTGAGAGACTTCAGAGAAGTGTGACTAGCCCAAGGTCACCCAGCAGCTGCATGTGGAGGAGTGGAGACGCGAACCCGGTTCACCAGATTACGAGTCCACTGCTCTTAACCACTACACTACTACACTACACTCGTGTCAGCCCCAGCTAATTTTGGTGGATGATCGGAGCTGTAGTTTAAAGCATCTGGAAGGGGCCAGCTTAGCAAAGGCTGCACTATGTGATCTCTAACTGGTCGCCAGTCCTGCTTGCAGATTTCTTTTTTCTTAGAAGAATCCTGAGATTTTCGTTCTTCTCACCCTCTAGAGAAAGAAGCACACTTTGCAGAATTGTGTTCCAATATTTCCCACAGCTCCCTGTCCACCACTGAAGATGCAGATCATGTTATGCCCTCCCCAATATTCAAAATATTTTTCTGATTTTGCAGGGAGCTGCTGGATTGGAACGGTAGGCATTTTGAGAAAGGGATGGAAAAGAAATTTATGTGATTTGCATTTTTAAGAAAATGGACCAAATTCACACCTTCTGGACTAAGGCATGGCTTCAAACACAATCATCATTCATATTTAGCACTTTTCTGCCTTTTCTGATACAGTTCTCAGCCAAAGAAATCTACCAAATTGCTTAAAGATTGCATATTGTATACAAATTGCATACGTTGCAATAAAATAATTTTTAAACAATGTATTTAAATACAAAATTATATAGATATAGATGGTATAGCTATAGCTATAGATATATCATCAATATCGATATTGATAAACAGTGCTTTTTTCTGGGGGGATTCAGGGGTACGCATACACCTAAACATTTTGTGAATCTTTGTACTTTTGTCCATTTACTGTATTTATGTTTGCCAATTTGAACTATAAAATTTTGATATTTTTTTTTTGTCAAAATGAGAGTACCCCTAAACTTTTTTTTTTTGAAAAAAAGCACTGGATATAGATATAGATATAGATATAGATATAGATATAGATATAGATATAGATATAGATATAGATATAGATATAGATATAGATGATATAAATATAGATATGAGAGGGAGAAATGGGCTAGAACAACCTTGCAAATGTACATGTGCAAAATTAATATGAACAGGAAATAAACCGCTGATCCATCCATCCCTATTTTTAGGTGATATAGCTATAACTGTGGCCAACTGCTGATTTTTGTGATTTGGCAACCATGTATTAATTTGTCACTAATTTCCCCCTCTCTCCCTCTGCAGTAGCTAGATGATGTTTGCATGGACTTGTGGGAAAGCCGGCTACTGAGAAACAATAAAACAGAAAAGTTGCAAATTGCCGCTGATTGAAATGGAACCAAATTTATTTAACCTCGCAGAGAAATGTGCCCACTTCTCCATTCATCTTAAGCTTCAGGGTTATTTATAACAGCAGCAGAGGCAAGACGTGTCATTTTGCAAAAAAAAAAAAAATTTGTCTCCCTTTCATGCTTCCTACCTAGAAAAGGCTGGTGCCCGCATACCAGCGGTATAAATATTAATACAATATGTGTGACACACTCTTTCTCTGGTTGCCATTTCAGATACTCCCATTTTGTCGTAAGTTGTAAGAAAGTGTGGTGTTAATTTTTTTAAAGCCTGAGGCAAATTCCGAGAAATTCTAGGGAAACATTGCCATGGGTGGTGTTCGTTATTCTTTGCTTGCAGTTAGTGCTTAGTTTGAGACAGAACTATATTAAACTGACAAATAAAGAGAGAGAGTGTGAACATAGGAAATCGCCCTTTTCTCACCACTGTGCAACCACTGCCAGCCTTTACATATCTGACACTGTAAATGTAACCAGAGAGGGCTTTTAGCGAAGAGTGCACATGCTTCAGCCTTGAGCATGTCTTATTTCCGCCCTGCCATTCAGCAGAAATGTGGCTGCAACTCGCACAAATTCTTCTCCAGCTTGGATTAGAATCCATCCAATCCAGAGAATTTCTAGCTTCTCTTTCCCCAGCCATCCCAATCTCCAAAACTTCCTCCCTGCCAAATGCCTTCTCTTCCCTTCATTTCACTTGCCTGGCCAGCATCAGCAAGCAGAGTGGCGGCAAGAAGGCCTGTCACTCCTCTGACTTCTCCCATCACCTGCTGTTATACCTGCTGCAAGTAAAACGAAGGTGAAAAAGGATGTCGAGGTCAGGCAGCAAGAATGTGTTGGTTGATAGGGCAGGGATAATTTTCTGCACTTTTGACTGGCTCAAAAAATGAACTGAATTCTTTCCGTTTTGATAAAACTCATCTCCATGTCCATTTTGTCATTCCCCACCCAATCCAGACACCAGACACTAGCCTCAAATTCAGAGGAGGTCTCACACACTTCCCCAGTCTTCACAGCCCTACAGGAGCCAAAGGCTGTAACATAAGTTGAGGGCCCTTTAAGAGGCAGTCAGCATCTCTGCAGAAGCTGGACTTATTGCACTGCATGCGCAGACAACACAAAACATGGCTTCAGTTGGAGTTGGGTGCTTGCAGCAACAGCCCTTTGCACTGCTAGCTCAGCAAGATCCTGGGAGCTCTCCAGGGTCCTGAACGTGCTCTGGACTCCCAGCCTGGTCTTTTGATGGGACACTGCTGGGCTTTCCCTGTGAGCCACAAGCTTTAGTAAGTAGTAAAAGGCACGTTCAAGGAGATTAGAGAAGAGCTGGTTCACTTACAGCTCTGTATTTGCCTTGGTTTCACTATGTTGGCATTTGTAATTATTATTATTTTCCATTGTCACTCCATCTTATGACTGCATTATTTTTCTATTTCCACTTCTTATGGAAGAACAACTACCGATACCTATCGTCCAGCCTACAAACCAGTTCAGCCAAACCATGTTGACTTAGGACACTGAAGAGAATCGGGATGAAATCATCTTGAGGCCAAGCACTGCAAATTATCTGGCCAAGGAATTGCAAGCATTCAACCAAATATATGTGTAAGCTCAGGATAATATGTGTCGCCAGAAGTTTAATTCTAATTTAAGCTACCCACTCTGGGACATTTCAGTGCCAGATTCAGTGCATTTTGAGCCAGCTTCTTTTTTAAAAAAACGAGCGAAGATGCAATAGAGAAATTGCCCCTTTCAAGTGAGATTTACATATTCATAGCTGTCATTTGAAAGAGTGACTCTTGAAAGGAGAGAGCAAATCTCACCTTTTACCTGAAGGAGAGTAAAGCATGGACCTAAAGAAAAGAACTGAAGCACAATTCAAAAGCATCTTAGAGCCAGTGTGGTGTAGTGGTTAGAGTACCAGAGGTACCCAATTCATGGAAATATGGGTTGTATCCAACCATAGTCCTACGCTTACCAAACTTTCTGATATTAAGAGCTGTTCCACGGTGGAACAGACTCCTTCAGAAGGTTGTGGACTCTTCTTCATTTGAGGTTTTTAAATCAGCAGTTAGATGGCCATCTGTCATGGAGGCTTTAGTTGAGATTTCTGCATTGCAGGGACTAGATGACCCTTAGGGTCCTTTCAAACTCTACCATTCTGATTTACACCCACTGAAATGAATGAAATTAAGATAGTCATGCTCAAGAGAGTCATGCTCATTAACTTCAATGGGTCTACTCAAAGTAGGACTAGTACTGGATACAACCATTTCGAGGGTGTTTTCTGTTATTGTTTTCTACACAATCAAGTGGCGTAAGTAATACATAAGTAATAAGAAATAAAGAAAATATTAAGAAAATCATATAGTAAAAGGCCAGAGGCAGTCCTTTTAGGAGTTTTAAATGACGATATTCCAAAAGACAAAACTAAATTTTTCTTATACGCAACGTCTGCAGCAAGAATCCTGGTGCCTAAGTATTGGAAAGGGAATCAGTTACCCACTAGAGAGTGGAGAGTGGTTATGTAAGCTTTCAGAATACTTAGAATTAGCCAAATTGACAGGCATAAATAGACAAAAACCAAAAAGTGAAGTTAAAAAAGAATGGGAGTGCCTAAATGAATACCTCAAAAGTCAAAGTTCGAGGACAGAAATCTGGCTGAGTCTGGAATAACCTTGTGAAGTGAAAGGATAAGAAAGAGGGATTTGTATCTAGATGTTAGGAAAGAGATTATAAGGAAAACAGGAAGACACAATGAGAGATAAAGGAGGTGCTGTGGGATTTGTGGAAGTCAATGTCTTGTTGTTGTTGTTTTAGTGTTTATAGTATTAACTTGTAAGATATGGATTTGTTGTTTTTGTTGTTGTTGTTGCTTTCTTTAGTTTTCGAATGTTGGTTTCTGTGTGTTGTGTATTGTTATTTTTTGATATTTTCCATGTTGTTGTTCTTGTGTGGAAAATACTAATAAAATTTATTTATTAAAAAAAAGTCATAAGCCCTGTGTTCCCCATGGATTCTTAACTAATGTCCACCCTTATACTTTTCAGCACAGGACAAAGACCTTTTCTTCTCCTCCCCCACCCCAGGTCTTGCTTTGCCTTGCGCTGGACTGGACATAGCTCAATGCCACTTCTACTGTAGGTAGAATGCACAGCTCTGGATGCTATGCAGTTTCCAGACAGCATTCGCTTTATTAAAAGTGACTCCGAAATAAATGCCCTCATTAACAAACAAAAATCTGCTCTTTAAATAACTTATCAAGCCCTACACAGTAGCCTGGAGCCACATTATGAATGAGCAGGGGGCAGCTTTTCATGTGCATATTATAAAATGTCAGGGCTGCCCAATTTCATCATGTTGCCCAGAGCAGACTTGACTGATTCTCCAGCATCATGACAAAAGTATTTAAAGACATAATCGTGCGCACACAGCATAAATCAAAATTGTGATTTCTTAAGATTTCAGAGAATTGTTTAGCTTTGGACTTCGGCTGCCGCTGTCTGTGCACTGAGCACTGCCTACCCTGTGCAATTCTACAAGGAAAGAGAACAGCGTTGCTAGCAATGCAGTATGACCAAGCAATGAAATCAGACATCCATCTGAGCTGCAAAGCATTGGTTCCTCCCCTTTCCTCCATCCCCTCACCTTGTCAAGAAAAGGGGCTGACATCTACAAAGGTAATCCTAAATAAAGCCACATGAGTCAAGGTTAAGGCTCAATTGATAGAAAAATTACCCCGAAAACTGAGGTTTGGGTGTATAAGAAAGCAAAGGAGGAAAAAACAATAAATTAAGGGGGACTGGTGCATTGATTTCCTTGCCTACCTTTGTTACAAAACCTATCGGCTGGGTGAGGACTGCAGGGCCTGCTCCCTTCCAGGGCCTTCTCCAACTGGCCCAGGGGGCGTGGCCCAGGCCCTTTCTCCCGGCTATAAAGGGACTCCTGCTGCAGGGAAGCCTCGGACCATCGGCTGGGTGAGGACTGCAGGGCCTGCTCCCTTCCAGGGCCTTCTCCAACTGGCCCAGGGGGCGTGGCCCAGGCCCTTTCTCCCGGCTATAAAGGGACTCCTGCTGCAGGGAAGCCTCGGACCATCGGCTGGGTGAGGACTGCAGGGCCTGCTCCCTTCCAGGGCCTTCTCCAACTGGCCCAGAGGGCGTGGCCCAGGCCCTTTCTCCCGGCTATAAAGGGACTCCTGCTGCAGGGAAGCCTCGGACCATCGGCTGGGTGAGGACTGCAGGGCCTGCTCCCTTCCAGGGCCTTTTCCAACTGGCCCAGGGGGCGTGGCCCAGGCCCTTTCTCCCGGCTATAAAGGGACTCCTGCTGCAGGGAAGCCTCGGACCATCGGCTGGGTGAGGACTGCAGGGCCTGCTCCCTTCCAGGGCCTTCTCCAACTGGCCCAGGGGGCGTGGCCCAGGCCCTTTCTCCCGGCTATAAAGGGACTCCTGCTGCAGGGAAGCCTCGGACCATCGGCTGGGTGAGGACTGCAGGGCCTGCTCCTTTCCAGGGCCTTTTCCAACTGGCCCAGGGGGCGTGGCCCAGGCCCTTTCTCCCGGCTATAAAGGGACTCCTGCTGCAGGGAAGCCTCGGACCATCGGCTGGGTGAGGACTGCAGGGCCTGCTCCCTTCCAGGGCCTTTTCCAACTGGCCCAGGGAGCGTGGCCCAGGCCCTTTCTCCCAGCTATAAAGGGACTCCTGCTGCAGGGAAGCCTCGGACCATCGGCTGGGTGAGGACTGCAGGGCCTGCTCCCTTCCAGGGCCTTCTCCAACTGGCCCTGGGGGCGTGGCCCAGGCCCTTATTTGGAACAAACTTTTGGGGAAGCTGGGAAGTGCTCTGCAATTGCTTCCCTGTTCCAATGTGTTTTAAAATGTCCTCAAGCAGTCGGTGGCAATTTAAATTTGTATTTCTTTTTTTCCTTTTTTCTCTTGCTGGGGGTGGGTGGGTGTAATGGATATTTGGTTGGGGATTAATTTTAGTGTAATTGTTCTGTTTTTGTTTTCTGTTGTTTTATTGGTTCTGTATAGTTTGTGTTTTGTTTTTAAGGGGCGGGATCAGGGCTGCCTGGGAGTGAGGCCCCAGCCAACACGATGGCTGGGACAAGTTCCACAGGGGGGGAAGCACTGGGACATCCGATCTCGGTGATCATGGGCAGGAGGCGGAGTTACGCTAAGACCAGACCATGTCATTACCGAGGAGGCAGGTTTAGTCGTTGTTTGAAGACTATCCCTGCCTCCGGGTCTGGCCTTGACCAGATGGATACTGGAATCAACAGGGGAAACCCACATAACCTGAAGGTGTTGCTGTGTAATGCCAGGTCAATGGTGAATAAAACCACTGCCATCCACGACCTGATTGTGGATGGAGGATTTGACCTGGCTTGTGTGACAGAGACCTGGTTGAATGAGACAGATGGGCCCGTCCTTGCTGCCGCTTGCCCACCAGGTTTCTCTTACGCACAGCAACCCAGGTCATGTGGGCGGGGAGGGGGGGTTGCAGTGATTTTTAGGAAGTCATTAGTCTGCACCAGGCGTCCTATTGGGAAGACCCAGTTCTCTGAGTGCATGTTCTGGAAGTTGGGCAATAGGGGCAGTACAGGATTCCTTTTGGTGTACCGACCTCCCCGCTGCACCAAGGATTCCCTGCCCGAGCTGCTTCAGGTCGTGGCGGATGTTCTCCTGGAGACACCTAGCCTGGTCGTCCTAGGGGATTTTAACATCCACGCCGACACGACCTTACAAGGGGCCGCTCGGGACTTCGTGGAAAGCATGGCCTCCATGGGGCTGTCCCTGAATAAGTTGGGCCCAACTCATAGTCATGGACATGCCTTAGACCTGGTATTCACCTCTAGCGACGTGGGTGATCTGACACTAAGTAAAAATGAAACCAAAGAAGTGCCATGGTCAGATCACTTCCTGGTGCAACTGGACTTCTCCGCGACCCTTCCCCTCTGCAGGGAGGTGGGACCAATTCGGATGGTCCGCCCCCGCCACTTAATGGATCCAAATGGTTTCCAGAGAGTGGTAGGGGATGCTTTATCCCATGTTGATGGCCTTTCAGCTGATTCCCTGGTGGCCCGCTGGAATGCGGAGTTAACCAGGGCTATCGACTGTCTGGCTCCGAAGCGCCCTCTCCGATTGCATGGAGCCCGGACAGCCCCGTGGTTTTCTTCGGAGCTGAGGGCGATGAAACAATCGTTGAGACGGCTAGAGCGTCGGTGGCAGAAAACTCACTCCGAATCTGACCGGACACAGGTTAGAGCTCAACGTCGAGCCTACCAAGTGGCGATAGCGACGGCGAAGAAGACTTTCTTCACCGCCTCTATTGCATCTGCAGAAAATAGTAGCAGGAGACTCTTTCAGGTGGTCCGCAATTTAACGGAACCACCTTTACCATCAGGGCCTTGTAAAGACCCCAAGATCTCCTGCAACGATTTTGCAAAGTTTTTTGCAGATAAAATCACTCATATTCGGAAGGAGCTAGACACCACCGTGGGAGCAGGGCTGGGGCGGGAGAGTGCTAGAGCCCTGTCTGGTCAAGTTGCATGGAATCAATTTCAATCCGTTACCCCCGAGGATGTGGACAGGCTGCTTGGACGAGTGAAACCAACCACCTGTCTCCTTGATCCTTGCCCATCCTGGCTTATAAAAGCTAGCCGGGAAGGGCTGGGCGATGGGCTCTGCGGGGTGGTGAATGCTTCCCTCTGTGAGGGAACATTCCCAGATCCGCTGAAAGAGGCGGTCATTAAACCGCTTCTTAAAAAACCATCTTTAGACCCGGCCAGTATGGCCAACTATCGCCCAGTCTCAAATCTTCCATTCTTGGGCAAGGTGATTGAGCGTGTGGTTGCTGAACAACTCCAGGCACGCCTGGAGGATGCGGACCATTTGGATCCCTTCCAATCAGGGTTCAGGCCTCATCATGGGACTGAAACTGCCTTGGTCGCACTGGTTGATGATCTCCGGCGAGCTAGGGACAAAGGTGAGAGTTGTTTCCTAGTTCTGCTGGATCTCTCAGCGGCCTTTGATACAATCGACCATAACATCCTTCTGGACCGTCTAGAGGGGTTGGGAGCTGGGGGCACTGTTATACAGTGGTTTCGCTCCTTTCTCCTGGGCCGTGTTCAGAAAGTGGTGGTGGGGGATGAGTGTTCAGACCCTTGGGCCCTCACTTGTGGGGTGCCTCAGGGTTCCGTCCTCTCCCCCATGCTTTTTAACATCTATATGAAGCCGCTGGGAGAGATCATCAGGGGGTTTGGGCTGGGTGTTCATCAGTATGCGGATGATACCCAGCTCTACCTTTCTTTCAAATCAGAACCAGTGAAGGCGGTGAAGGTCCTGTGTGAGTGCCTGGAGGCGGTTGGAGGATGGATGGCGGCTAATGGATTGAAGTTGAATCCTGACAAGACAGAAGTACTGTTTTTGGGGGACGGGAGGCGGGCAGGTGTGGAGGACTCCCTGGTCCTGAATGGGGTAACTGTGCCCCTGAAGGACCAGGTGCGTAGCCTGGGAGTCATTTTGGACTCACAGCTGTCCATGGAGGCACAGGTCACTTCTGTATCCAGGGCAGCTGTCTACCAACTCCACCTGGTACGCAGGCTGAGACCCTACCTGCCCGCTGACTGTCTGGCCAGAGTGGTGCATGCTCTAGTTATCTCCCGCTTGGACTACTGCAATGCGCTCTACGTGGGGCTACCTTTGAAGGTGACTCGGAAACTACAGCTAATCCAGAATGCGGCAGCTAGACTGGTGACTGGGGGCGGCCGCCGAGACCACATAACACCGGTCTTGAAAGACCTACATTGGCTCCCAGTACGTTTCCGAGCACAATTCAAAGTGTTGGTGTTGACCTTTAAAGCCCTAAACGGCTTCGGCCCAGTATACCTGAAGGAGCGTCTCCACCCCCATCGTTCTGCCCGGACACTGAGGTCCAGCGCCGAGGGCCTTCTGGCGGTTCCCTCATTGCGAGAAGCGAAGCTACAGGGAACCAGGCAGAGGGCCTTTTCGGTGGTGGCGCCCGCCCTGTGGAATGCCCTCCCATCGGATGTCAAGGTGATGGACAACTACCTGACATTCAGAAAACATCTTAAGGCGGCCCTATTCAGGGAAGCTTTTAATGTATGATATTTTAGTGTTTTTTGGTTTCTGTGGAAGCCGCCCAGAGTGGCTGGGGAGGCCCAGCCAGATGGGCGGGGTACAAATAATAAATTATTATTATTATTATTATTATTATTATTATTATTATTATTCCTTCCCAGCCATGGCACAGCAATAAAAAGACTCGTTTGTGGTCAAGGTCACAGATGTTGCTCATTCCTCATAAAAATAAAAGAAGACCACCGTCACTTTGAGTATTATAAACTTCAAGAAGAGACTTTTTTGGAAAATTTAAAAAGGCTCTTGGAACCTGTTTTTATTCGCCTTTCTGCTTTAGACCCCACCATGCCACAACTCACCCCATTCAGCAGAATCACTTGACCTTTGGGAGAGGATTTGGGAATCAGGGAGTTGCTGGGGGAGGAAGGAGTGGGCATTTCGAGACCCTTCTAGTTTAAACAGCATGAAGGGAGAGAAGCATACAACCAACCAACAAAGAATTCATGACCACATTGCACCCAAGTCTTTTTTTAAAAAAGCATGGATAAAAGTGACAGCTGAGATCCACATAGGTTAATAGTGATCTCTAGAAAGGTTTGAAATAAGAAATAATAATATGCAGTTTATTAGAGAAGGTGCAATTTACCCTAAGTTAGGAAAATGGTGTTTTGGACCTTGTCAACAAAGGTCCGTATAGTTAAAGCTATGGTTTTCCCAGTAGTGATGTATGAAAGTGAGAGCTGGACCATAAAGAAGGCTGATCGCCAAAGAATTGATGCTTTTGAATTATGGTGCTGGAGGAGACTCTGGAGAATGCCATGGACTGCAAGAAGATCAAACCTATCCATTCTGAAGGAAATCTGCCCTGAGTGCTCACTGGAAGGACAGATCCTGAAGCGGAGGCTCCAATGGAAGACTCCCTGGAAAAGACCCTGATGCTGGGAAAGATGGAGGGCACAAGGAGAAGGGGACGACAGAGGACGAGATGGTTGGATAGTGTTCTCGAAGCTACCAGCATGAGTTTGACCAAACTGCGGGAGGCAGTGGAAGACAGGAGTGCCTGGCGTGCTCTGGTCCATGGAGTCACGAAGAGTCAGACACGACCAAACCACTAAACAACAACAAACATCACAGCTAGTGTTTGCAACACAAATGCCTGGCAGGGCAAGCAGACTAGAATTCAATGAGATGGTGTGGAACAGGTGAGAAACAATTTAGTATAATCTCAGGTGCAAAAGATAACAAAGTCTACAAGCAGGACAGGTATGAATCCCTTAAAAAACAAACACCTGCCACCAATAGTAACCGCTTGATGGGGAAGCTCTCTAATATAATCCATGCACATTTTAGGCATGATTTACAAACAAACAAACAAATAAACAAACGAAAGTTTGCCTGCAAAGTTGCTCGAAATCTGAGCTAGCTAAGCAACTGCCCTGTTAGATGGTTTGGATTGCCAGAGTAGCAAAAACAACAACAAATCAGAGCAGTCAGAGCATATCACTGAGAATCTGGTCCATTAAGTGCACAATGAGTGATAAAGACATATGCAGCTCCAGCTAATATCCAGCAGCCTGCTCACTTGCCTTCTCCTGGCCGGACCTACTTAAAGTCCACAAAGCACGGGAGATATATGTGGCAATCCATCAAGCCCACTAAAAAGGGGTGGGGTGGAACACATACAAAATGCATCAGGAGTAAGGCAGATTTTGAAGTTATCTTTTTGTTGTAATCCCCCCCCCAAAAAAAATAAATATTATGAGCAAACTGAACAATCCATGTTGTAATCATCCCTCCCAGAGGGATTGCTCCACCTCTTTGATCATTTTGTGTGCCCTTTTCTGACTCCTTTCTAGCTCTACAATATTCTTTTTTGATGTGAGGTGAACAGAAATGTACTTAACCCCTGGTTGGTTAAGTCCAGTCAGAGGCAACTATGGGGTTGCAGTGCTCATCTTGCTTTGAGCCTGAGGCAGCCGCTGTTTGTCTGCAAACAGCTTTCCGGGTCATGTGGCCAGCAGGACTAAACTGCTTCTGGCGCAACAGGGCATCATGACAGAAACCAGAGCACACGGGAACGCTGTTTATCTTCCCACCGCAGTGGTACCTATTTATCTACTTGCACTGGCGTGCTTTCGAACTGCTAGGTTGGCAGGAGCAACAGAAGCTTACCCCATTGCGGGGATTCGAACTGCCAACCTTCTGATCGGCAAGCCCAAGAGGCTCAGTGGTTTAGGCCACAGTGCCACCCGTGTCCCATAATATACACAGTATTCCAAGTGTAATAGATTTGTATAAGGGTGACATTTGTGTTTTATTCTCAATCCTTTCCCTAATTATCTTTACCGTGGAATTTGCCTTACTCACTTCTGCTGCACACTGACGGTGTCTTCATTAAGGACCCAAACATCTCATTCCTGGTCAGTCACCATCACCTCAGACCTTATGAACATATAGGTGAAATTAGATTTCTGTGTGTGTGCACGCCAATGTGCATCACCTGACACTTGCTTACATTGCAAGGGCTTTTTTACCACCCATTCATCCAATCTTGAGAGATTCTCTTGGAGCACTTCACAAACCTTTTTGGCCAACTGCTCTGGTATCTTCAGGACACTTGTATCCCTTGCTCTTCCTCGCCCTGATGTACCAGTTAAGACATGGGTGGACACGGGTCTTAAAGGACATAGGTGGTGCTGTGATCTAAACCACTGAGCCTCTTGGGCTTGCTGATCAGAAGGTCGGCAGTTTGAATCCCCGTGACAGAGTGAGCTCTCATTGCTCTGTCCCAGCTCCTGCCAACCTAACAGTTCGAAAGCACACCAGTGCAAGTAGATAAATAGGTACTGCTGTGGCGGAAAGCTAAACAGCATTTCCGTGTGCCCTGGCTTCCATCACAATGTCCCGTTGCGCCAGTTGCAGTTTAGTCATGCTGGCCACATGACCCAGAAAGCTGTCTGTGGACAAATGCTGACTCCCTCAGCCTGAAAGCAAGATGGGTGCCACAACCCCATATTCTCCTTTGACTGGACTTAACCGTTCAGTGGTCCTTTACCTTTTTACCAGTTAAGAACTGCAGGTCCCAATACTGATCCTTGCAAGACCCCACTTTCCCATTTGCCATTTCATTTACTGTTAGGGCTCATCCACACTTACTTTGTGTGCTGTGCTTTCAAGGCAGAGGTCAGGGCTTTCTAGCCCGAGTGCTTTTTTTCTGCTTCCCCCCACCACCACCACTTTCATGCAAAAACCCACTCTTTGCTGCTGTATTGGAGGAAGCAGCAATCCGCAAAAAACCGAAACTGCTGTTTGTTCCAATTGAGCATTAAAGCATGAGGTTTTGTGTGAAAGTGCCGAGGCAAAACAACAACAACAACAACAACAACAACAACAACAACAACAACAACAACAACAACAACAAGCAAACACTCAGAGATGGAGCATAAAGCACAGACCTGTGTCTAGAGACACAGCACAAAAGGAAGTCTGGATGAGCCCTTAGTGATGGCAACATACAGCCAAATAGTTACACTATTAGTATTAGTTACACTATCACCAGGGGTGGGTGGGGGAATATGGCAACAGAATGTTTAAAAGATTAGTATTTGCACAATAAAAGTCCAATTTTTCTGGGTGGAGGAGGATATCCTTTAGGGCTTTGGTGTGAAAAGGCAAGGGAAGTATTTTGCATTTTAATATTTATTTTAATATTTCTGTAAACCACCCAGAGAACCTATTTATTTATTATTATTTGTTAAATTATATATCCCAGGGCAGTTCACAGGAAAAAAAATACAAGATAAAACACAAGTAAACAAACTTGGCTGCATGGGCAGTGTACAACAACATAACTGGATAATGCAATAAGTAAAGAACGTAACAATAAATAAATAATGTTGGAATAAATCAATCTGCCCCATGGACAAAATTATTTATTGCCCCCAAACTGAAACCTTGGGGGGAAATGGCAGAGCCCTAGAAATAGCTGAGTAAGGCTGTGTACACATGGTACATTTAAAGCAACACATACACATACACACACTTGGGAAGTGTAGTATAGTACATATGCAACCTAAGGCTGAAATCCTACACACATTTTTAGCTGGAAATACAGGCTGCATGGAACAAAATGAGGCTTGCTTTCAAGGAAGCATGCATACTGTCAGGCCGTAAGATTTTCCAAGCTTTTGTTTTCAATGCTAGTAGGAGTCTGCCCTTCATCCTCTGCTTTTCAAGGGCATGTGAAAATCTTTATGCAAGAGTTATGAGAGAATTACTGAAAACCACACAGATTGATCTGGTCATGCTTTGCCCCCCACCCCTTTTTGGCATGTCTTCCTTTGACATTTAATGGCCCAATTTCTGTTCGGAGAAAGCCTGTCATTAAGAACCTCTAAGTTTATAGAGACTTTACATTATTATTTGACCCTCCAATTGAACCGTGTCTCAAAGATTTTCCATTTGTGCAATCTTTCTCAAATATTGAATAATGATAACATTACAATTCATGGCTCCACAAAAACCAATTCTCTGTTAACTATCCTATATATATTAACCGGTTCAAATTATATAAGAATGACTCCTAGACCGGTGCAGATTGGTGTCAAAAAACCCATAGCCTATCATTCTGCCTTGATGACTGGGTGACTAATGGAATCTTGCAAACAGATTGCCAAAAGATGCTAGCCTATGAACCTATCCAGTAGCCTGAATGTTTGCACATGCCTGGGATACTAGCAGATTATCATTTTCATCATCATCTTCACCCCACCAGAAGGAACCCAGGGTGACCAAACAATATCAGGTTAAAACATCATCATCATCATCATCATCATCATCATCATCATCATTATTATTATTATTTTAAAAATCCTTCCAGTAGCACCTTAAAGACCAACTAAGTTAGTTCTTGGTATTCTTGGTATTCTTGGTATTCTTGGTTCTTGGTATTCTGGCTGATTATTATTATTATTATTATTATTATTAACTACCCTTCATCAAAAGATCTCAGGATGGTCACAGAATAAAATACAAGATAAAACACAAGTAAATAAATAAACAAAACAATAACCCCCCCCCCAAGTTACAAGAAAGGAGATTCCAACTAAACTCCAGGAAGAACTTTCTGATGGTAAGAGCTGTTTGACAGTGGAACGGTCTCCCTCAGGAGGCAGTGAGCTCTCCTTCCATGGAGGTTTTGAAGCAGAGGTTGGGTGGCCATCTGTCATGGATGCTGTAGCTGAGTTTCCTGGGTTGCAGGGGGTTGGACTAGATGACCCTTGGCTACCACTTCCAGTGCTACAGTTCCATGATTCTATGAAACAGGGGTCATTCCCATGTCTGAAAACATTAAAGACGATAAATTCTGCATCAAAGCAGTCATCCATAAAAGGACTTTTACATTCTGTATGAGATTCTAGTTACCGTATTTTTCGCTCCATAAGACATACTTTTTTCCTCCTAAACAGTAAGGGGAAATGTCTGTGCGTCTTATGGAGCAAATGTGTGGTCGATCGCTGGCTCCCTTTCTGGCCCCGTCCCCTCGCCCAGGCCTCCATTGTTGAATGTTCTGCAGATGGAGGCCATTTATTTCCCCAGCGACATGTGACTGGCTGATTAGATTATCTGTCTGGAAACTATAGAAAGGGCTCCCTTTCCTTTCCTAAAGAAGCTGCAGAACTGTGAGTTGAACCCCATAAAACAGGATTTTTTCCATTTGCAAAAGAAGCTGCACAGCTGTGAGCTGATCCCAAAAAAAGCGGGGCTTTCCCCCCTTTCCTCCTCTAAAAACTAGGTGCGTCTTATGGTCAGGTGCGTCTTATGGAGCGAAAAATATGTTATCAGCTTTGCGCAATCTTGTCTCTTGGGATAGCTTTGTGGCAGATACAACACAGAGCACTGGATATCCATCCATGGGTTGAACAATGACACCCACACAGACCAGCTACCCTGAATTCAGTGCCCACTCTATCTAACAGCGAGACCAGAGCTGAAGCTGACTACTGATTCTCCAGAGGTGGGCCATGACAGACGTTTATACAATTATGAATGATGAAGAGATCATTATCTGAAGGAAATGACTCTCTTTCAAAACACTGGACCTCAGGGTCATCACATTTATTGGCAGTAAGTTCAGGGCAACTTATTTTTAAATGAGAGGGGGGGGGCCTGCGGCTTCCTGCAAAGCATAATTAACATGGGCTTGATTCATTCCCCCAGCATGCTGCGATGCCAATAGCATAGATGGATTTCCAAGTAGAAGCAAATTTGCCTTTTTATCCTCCTCCTAATTATGAGCCCCTATCATGTGTTTCAAGTGCCAAATGTTGCAGATATTCCTGTGCACTTGGCACCACTCCTTGGCTGTTACTGTCTGTATTTTATCATCTTGAGTGACTCTTACTGTAAAGGTGCCTTCTCATCAAACGAGCTTGCAATGGACCGGAGCAGGAGAACCGGTGGTTTCTGAATCTATCAGAAGCTTAAACAAAACAACAACAATGATTCATTGCTTGCATGTCATCTGATATGCAAAATAAGAGATTTGTCACAGTCGCAGCACTTTCAAAACTAACTTTGGAAATGTTAGCGGGCTTGTTACATTCCTGTGCCGTCAAAAGCATCACACAAATTTCCACCGTCTTCTATAACAGGGACAAGGAAGCTCAGGTACAGGAAACAAATGTGGTCCCTCTGGCCTCTTTGCCTGACCCCAGGCATTCTCCTCAGGCTTTGCCCCCTCTTTGGCCACACTCCCTCTTCCCAGACCACGTTCCTCACCAGCCCTGCTTTGCACCTTCCACGGGTGCTTTTGCCTGGCTTGAATGCAACCTTTAGCTCTGATCATGCCTCTTGCTTGTCTGGGTGGCTAGAGAGAGGTTCATGAGTGTCTGCAGAAACCAGCTTGTTGTTGTTGTTTAGTTGCTTAGTCGTGTCCAACTCTTCGTGACCCCATGGACCAGAGCACGCCAGGCACTCCTGTCTTCCACTGCCTCCCGCAGTTTGGTCAGACTCATGCTGGTAGCTTCGAAAACACTGTCCAACCATCTCGTCCTCTGTTGTCCCCTTCTCCTTGTGCCCTCCATCTTTCCCAACATTAGGGTCTTTTCCAGGGAGTCTTTCCTTCTCATGAGATGGCCAAAGTATTGGAGTCTCAGCTTCAGGATCTGTCCTTCCAGTGAGCACTCAGGGCTGATTTCCTTCAGAATGGATAGGTTTGATCTTCTTGCAGTTCATGGGACTCTCCAGAGTCTCCTCCAGCACCATATTTCAAAAGCATCAATTCTTCGGCAATCAGCCTTCTTTATGGCCACCTCTCACTTCCATACATCACTACTGGGAAAACCAGAGCTTTAACTATACGGACCTTTGTTGGCAAGGTGATGTCTCTGCTTTTTAAGATGCTGTCTAGGTCTGTCATTGCTTTTCTCCCAAGAAGCAGGCATCTTTTAATTTCATGACTGCTGTCACCATCTGCAGTGATCATGGAGCCCAAGAAAGTAAAATCTCTCACTGCCTCCATTTCTTCCCCTTCTATTTGCCAGGGGGTGATGGGACCAGTGGCCATGACCTTAGTTTTTTTGATGTTGAGCTTCAGACTATATTGTCACTCCAGTCACATTAGCCTCCGGCTCTACCCGCCCCTAGCATGTGGGTCCTAGGAGGTTGCGCAAAGCAAAATGCAGCTACCTTGGACCGAAGGGAAGGTTTTCCCACCTGTGTTCTATAGCAGAAGATCTAAAGAAGATGACATATAGATCTGTCACCGAGAAATCAATGGCTTGTACTTGAGATGCTAGGAATGAAAGTCCCCCTGATTAGAAGGAGAGGAGCTGTGGTTTGGTTAGAATGCAGCGGAATAGAATTGTCAGGAAAGCTCCTTTGTCACTTGGCTCCCACTGGCAGGAGGAAACGAAGGACCAGCCGTCACTTCTACAGATGAAAGGGGAAGAATTCAGAAAAATACACCAATACATCTGCTACCAATGAAAAATAGCTGCATTTGCCAGTGTGTGGGAGGAAGTCCCTAGGCTTTATGAGTGCTGTGCCTGCCAATGCACGGCTGGTGCCTTCTCTCAGATTTCTGCCTTTGATTTATTCCTTCATTTATTATAAAGAGAGTATCTAGACTCCACATCCACACTAAATATCTCACTTGATCAGAACATGACAGCTAGGAAGAGCTGGAGGTGTAGAGGTAAATGCTGGGCAGGGGCAGAACTTGGCAACAAAGAAAAGTAGCTGCTCATAGAAGCTCACAGAAATCCGGATGGGCTCAAACAGACACCCACATTTCCACATACTTGACAAGGCTGAAACTGGGCTTAGTACAGATCAATCCCCAAATCAATCAAACTTACCCGGAAGCAACAACATTAGGGAAAGCTTGCAGCAAGCACTGTGTTGCTGTCTTTCTTAGGCCCTGCACTCTGCAGCAAATTTGTTCAACAAGACACCAGGGAGGCATGGGAAATGTAATTCCCATAGTTCCCAGGGGAATCTCAACACTCTGCTGTATGTCCACAGCAGCATCGAGCACAAGAGTGGGGAACCTCGACCCTACAGTAAATTCAAACAATGTTATAAATTTATCATCTGCTTTTAAAGACAGCATTCTTCACAACACTATACTAAAGACGACAACAAGCAGAAATACAGTGGTACCTCAGGTTACATATGCTTCAGGTTACAGACTCCGCTAACCCAGAAATAGTACCTCAGGTTAATAACTTTGCTTCAGGATGAGAACAGAAATCGTGCGGTGGCAGCGTGGCAGCAGTGGGAGGCCCCATTAGCTAAAGTGGTGCTTCAGGTTAAGAACAGTTTCAGGTTAAGTATGGACCTCCAGAATGAATTAAGTACTTAACCCGAGGTACCACTGTACAAACACCTATTAAAAACACTAAATGCAACTAACTGCAATAAGCTGGACTTGTATAGCTCAGTTGGTACAGCATGAGACTCTTAATATCAGGGTCCTGGGTTCAAGCCCCACACTGGGCAAAAGATTGCATTGCAAGGGGGTGGGGACGGGACGAGATGACCTGCTTGGTCCCTTCCAACTCTACTGTGATTCTATGAAATGCTGCCTATGTTCTCTTATGTTTGGACTACTGCAATATGAGCCTCCCCTTGAAGGTAGTTCAGAAGTTGCAGCTGGTGCAGAATGCTGTCTCCAGAGTACTAAGTGGCTCACCAAGTTGGAGGCACCTCACATCAGTCCTTCATGACCTACACTGGCTGTGCAGATCCTCTTGGCCTTCGAGGTGTCCATGCTTGTTCATACTGCCTGAAACAACTTGGGGCCTAAATACTTGAAGGAGTGCCACTCCCGTTATCTGCCAGTGGAGCCTTTGAGATATGCATGAGAGATCCTACAGTAGGCATAGGACCTCCTCCATCGTAGCACGCCACTCTTAGAACCCACTGGAAGTACATTGAAATTGAAATACTTTATCGCCACTTGTACAACTTGTATACAGTGAGATTACACAGTATTGGGAGCTCAGCGTCACAGTGTATGAACGCGCCGCCATCTTGGAACGGAACTAGAGCCTCTTTGGTGATTTCCTGTCACCATCAACTAGTTGTACTAGGTGTACTAGTTTACCCAGCTTTTGGGATTTTTAGAGATCAGTCACTGAACCAGGTGTATTATATCTGCCACTTCCTGTAGGTAATGACATGTTCTGTGTTGCTGATTTACACATTTGTAATTAAATTGGTATATTGGTTTTATCATTCTAATCTTGTAAGCCACTCGGTGATTTATTTAATGACGAGCAGTCTACAAATTTATTTCAGTGGGTCCACTCTAAGTACAACTTAGTTGGCTGTCACCCAATAATACTAATAATTGCCCAAAACAATCAGGGAGACTACCATACACCCAACAGACTATCAGCAACTGAGAACATCATCTCTGCAGTCCAATTTATATCAGCCCCTGAAGAATACAGAGGAAAAACAAGACCTTAAAGCCTGCTTGAAAACATACGGTAAAAAGATGGAGCCAACCTGATAACTCAGGGTTACAGCTATACTGGCTGGGGCCGGTAGGAGTTGAACATTGTGGCCCCAAGTTCCCCATCCCTGATCTAGAGATGGGGAAACCATTTCCCATGGTTTCAAGGGGGTCTGGACAGAGTTGTGCATGATTGTGGCAATGCCATGTTAATAGGTCCCCCATCCCTGAAGAAATTAGAGGTCCCAAGAAGCTGTATTGGGCCAAGGAAATAAATATACAACCTTTAGAAGACATCTGAAGGTGGTCCTGTATAGGGAAGTTTTTTTAAAAAAATGTTTTAGTATGTTTTTATATACAGTGTGTTGAAAATCACCCAGAGTGGCTGGGGCAACCCAGTCAGATGGGCGGGGTATAAATAATAAAACAATAACAGTTGTTGTTGTAATAAAAAAAATTCCTTCCTGTAGCACCTTAAAGACCAACTAAGTTAGTTCTTGGTATAAGCTTTCGTGTGCATGCAGTTGTTGTTGTTGTTGTTGTTGTTGTTGTTGTTGTTGTTGTTGTTGTTGTTGTTGAATAGGACATCCCTATTTTCATCAGAGAAATGTTGGAGGGTATGTTGGGAGAGGGGTTCTGGAAGATATTGGGATCCTGAGTCATATAGCACATTATAGGTCAGAACCAGCACATTAATTTATTTCTAAGTCCCCTTTCAAGACTACAGTCTTCCCAAGGCAGCTTACATTAATAACAAAATACAATTTCATTAAAAACGAACATTGAAACATACCATTCAAATCACAGTAGCCCAAGGAAAAATTCCAGCAGTCACCCATGCAACAAGACATTTCAGTTAAAGGAATGGCAGATGAAGATGATGGATTTTTTGGGAGCTAGCCGACCTGACCGGAAGAGTCCACGACCAGAAGGAGGAGGAATACCAGGAGGAATGGAAGAAATTTAAAGACTATTTAGCTAAATATGTCAAGATAACTTAAATAGAATTACTTGCAAGAATCAGATTGGCCTAGGATTTAAATATGTAATGTTATAGAACAATATGTTTAAAGTTAAAATGAAAAGAAAGAAAGAGGTTAATTGACTAAGTAAATTTTAGGTGAAATTAGTTTTGGAAAACTGCTACAATGATATATATGGAAATTCAGCCAGGGGGATTCGAGGAAGTCACCCAACAATGTTAACAAAAGTGGAATTATTACAGTTAGGATTTATGTTTGCTTGCTGGTTTGTTTTTCTTTTTGATGTTGTCTTTTATATGTTTGTCATAAATTTGGAAAATCAATTAAAAAAATTGAAAATAAGACATTGCAGTTAAAAAGCTGAAGAAAACAGGTGTGGGTGTGTTTTTAAAAGTAATAATCAAATAATAATCCAAAGTGAGGGAACCAGCTGTATATCTCTTAGAAGGGATGCCCATAGGGTAGAGAAGGCCTTATCTCTTGTGCCCAGCAGCTGTGGGTTTGCACATAGCTACTGCTGCAAAAGGAAGTCATTTCTGAGCTGACATATGCTGGATTTGGCATCGAGAGTTGGGATCACTGGGTGAGGCGGTCGTCAGTTCCTGGACCAGCTGCTCCTTCTCCTTCTGTCAAAAGTGAGAGTCACAACAACTGCAGCAAAAACCCTCCCCCCCCCCCGAATTTCACCAAAACAAATCCCCCCCCTCTGTTATTTTCTGAATGCAGTCTGTTTTCTGATTAATTAAAGGGGGGGGGGAAATAGAAATGAAATATTTGGCACAGCGCAAGGTCTGGCCAGCTATACAGCAACAACGCACCCTGACATTCAAGCAACTAAATAATTGTTTCATTGCGACTTTAGTGCCATTGCTTTCGTTACACTGAAATTTATCGATATTGTTTGCGTATAGATTCACTGACCCTGTCATTGATATTTTTCCAATATTTTTGTTTCTGTTTTGAATCGTTATGTATCCTTGCTCATTTGATAAATTTTAAGCGGCTTTGGCCACCATCGTTTGGAGAAAGCGAAATATAAGTAAAGGAGAGATGAATGAATTTATAGGCCCATTTTCACAAGCCCAATAAATTTCCTGAATGCCCCCTACATGCAGAGATATACTGGAGAATGTCGGCAGCCATCCAGAGAGGGTGATTAGCTGCACAGATGTTTTTTCCCAATAAAAAAAGGTAGGGGAATAGAAGTATTTGCCTATTTGGGGTGCTCACAAAATTTACCCAGAATTGTTAGCATTCATTTGTGAATTTCAAGCTTCACTATAACATATAACATGTTGCTGTTGTTACGCTTGCTGTCATCATCATTTACTGGATTTCTTATCTTCGGCATTAACCTTTCGTTGAATTTCTTATCATCATTTATTGAATTTCTTACTATTATAATAATCATTTATAGAATTTCTTATCATCATTACTTACTGAATTTCTTGCCAGCATCAACATTTATTGATTTTCCTATCATCTTCAAAATTATTTATTAATTTTCTTGACATCATCCTTTATTTAATTTCTTTACCATAAGGTCCCAGGACGGGTTAAAACAATATAAAAACGCAATATTAAAATCAGTTAAAGCAATTTATAATGGCTGGGCTCTGGCTCTGGCTCGAGAATAGTTTATATCTACTTTTGTAGCCTTTATTCAAATGTGCAAGAGGCATGTTCCTGGTCAGATTCCACTGTTTCTAACTTAATAGAAAAGGACTAAACAGATTGTTTCCAAAAGAAGAGAAGCAGCTGCCAGCAGCAGCTAAATAAAAAAGCAAAGACGTCAATTAAAGTGCCAGCCAAAATTAGGCAGATGATTTTGATTTAAAACAAACCTGTCATAATACTGATGCCATTACTGTCAACGTGAAACAGGCAGTGTGAACCGGTTTTTGCTGTTCAGCCTCACGTGAGGTGACCTTTCAACTTTTACAGAAATGCACATCAGTCTTCTGGAGCACAGTGAGAAGAATATGTCAAAATATAAGTCAAATAATTATTGTGTCTAATTGCATGGGGAGGGGGCACTCTAAAAACAACAACACAACAATCCCCCCTCCAACTTCTCAAGGTACAAAACCAGATTTGATTAGCTTCCCATATTGCCAAATGACCTTTGAATATAAATCAGAAGTGACTTTTCCAAGTCATTTATAGTTCCAATAAAGTGAATGGAGTCGAGATGAGTGATCAGCAATCCAAAGATTGATTTTTGCTGTAAGTAAACCTAAGTGGCTGAACAAAACAGTGAAATGAAAAGGAAAATGGATTATCAGGAAGTCTGACAGGAACAAGACAATGCCAAGAAAGGGAATGAAATGTAATAAGATCCCTTCTACCTAATATGCTGCCGGCTGCACAAAACCAGTTCTACTGAGCTTGGCATCAGCACGTGGCGTGGAGGGGACTGGGCAATTGTTTTATTTCAAATTGTGCTCTTATGTGTGGCTCCAAGAGGCGCATGGCTGGGAAGCCATTACTTTTAAGTGCCATGTTCTGTATTAAACCTGACGAGATACAGAGGAGAGAAGGAGTTTTTATGTAATGAGCATGTTTAAAAGTCATCCTTCCCCCACATTGAGCAACTTGCAGTAGCTGGTGAGTCCAAATCTTGTCCACCACTTGGATGCCTTCTTCTGGTCCAGGACCAGCTTAAAATAGTCCTCTCAGACTCAGGCATATGTGTTCAAATCCAGGCATCTTCAAACCATCAGGTAGCAGGTAATGAGAAAGACATTTTTTTAAAATGTAAGAAGAGCTTTCTGGATCAGGACACTGGCTCACTGAATCTAGCACCCCTCTTCTCATGGTGGTTCTCACGGCTCTCATGACCTGACTCAGCTGAGTTCTTCCTCAGGCCCAGCCTTACCATTAGGCAAATTGAAGTGGCTGCCTCAGGTGAAAGACGCTGGGAAGTGGTGGAAAGGTGTGGGCAGACATGGCTTTGCACCCACCATGTGACCAGCCCTTCATCTCCTAACTTAGCCTCCTGCCCTCCTGCCCCCATGCACAGTGGGGATGCTCTCCTGTAAGCAGAAAACTACCAATCAGCTTTTTCACAAGGAATAGGAGAAGGCGCCATTTTGTCCTTTGCCTCAGGCAGCGATGTGTTTTGGGCTGGCCCTGTTTTCTTCTGGATCTTATCTCCTTCCGACGTCCACGCCATAGGGGAGCCTGAAAGAATTCACCTCTTAAAGGTAAAAGGTAAAGGGACCCCTGACCATTAGGTCCAGTCGTGACCGACTCTGGGGTTGCGCGCTCATCTCGCTTTATCGGCCGAGGGAGCCGGCGTACAGCTTCCGCGTCACGTGGCCAGCATGACTAAGCCACTTCTGGCGAACCAGAGCAGCGCACGGAAACGCCGTTTATCTTCCCGTCAGAGCGATACCTATTTATCTACATGCACTTTGACGTGCTTTCAAACTGCTAGGTTGGCAGGAGCTGGGACCGAGCAATGGGAGCTCACCCCGTCACGGGGATTCGAACCGCCGATTCAAACCACCAATAAAGCGAGATGAACGTGCAACCCCAAAGTCGGTCACAACTGGACCTAATGGTCAGGGGTCCCTTTACCTTTTACCTTTAAGAGGTGAATTCTGATCGCCAAGTCCTAGGCTCAGTGGTTTAACCCACAGCACCACCCACGTCCCTAATTCACCTCTTACTTGCCTTTTATCCAATCTAAGAAGCTGCCATGCAAGTAGCAGTTGGTGGGATCACAGAATAATAGAGTTGGAAGGAACCCGAAGATAAGGTAGGGCAGGTGAATGTAAGACAAAGCCCTTTGTTTTCAGAATTACTTCTTGGTGAAGTCACCCTTTGCATGCAGTGTGTTTAGGATCTCTCCCCAACAGCCTGCTTTAACCATGAACCATTTGTTAAATATGAAGAAGATATAGTGAGCCATCGCTTACCTGGGTCCCAGATTGCTCTCCCTTTTCCATGGCCCTCGATTGAAACTCTGCCTACATCCCTTCAAAGAAGACAGAGACATCTAGCGGTCCACTGTTGCACTGCAACAAATTAGTACAGAAAACAGTGAGGAACAAACGGATCTCCAAGATGCATTCCGCTTTACAGTATATGTGGAGTCTCTCATTTCCCCAAGTCACAGTCGCACGCAGCACCTTTGCAGTGTGAAAACAGGCATATTAGTAGCTGGAACTGAGGACCACTTCCTGGCTCCTAGGAGACGCAGTGGTTTCTACATCTGTCCTTTGGCAGATCCTTGGCAGACTGCCTTTCAGATTTATGGCTGGATCCCCTCGAGCGTTTTCATGTGAGTGGCATAAATTCCATTTGAGGCTATTGATT
This sequence comes from Podarcis bocagei, assembly GCF_964188305.1. Taxonomy (NCBI): domain Eukaryota; kingdom Metazoa; phylum Chordata; class Lepidosauria; order Squamata; family Lacertidae; genus Podarcis; species Podarcis bocagei. Next base: position 93,572,120 of record NC_138127.1, read on the forward strand.
TGGACATTGCTCACATGGAAGAGAAGAGGGAAGAGAGGCGCTGGTAATGCAAATGAACACTCTGCCCGATGCAGGTGTCACAGACTCGTTACAAACTAATTGTAGGAAGAAGGATGCCATCAAACTATTTTAAGCCTCCTGCACGAAAAAAACCTGAAGCCACAACCAAGCAGAGATGACAGGCCCCATCTAAACAGTGCAATGTACAATAGATGTTGCCCTCTTTGAGGGTTTTTTTTTACACAGATCAATAGCAATCAATGCATATAAAATTTAAGGCAATGTATATTTGTAACTGTCATAAATGTCCACCGTGGTGTTTTTTTTTTAATTTAAAAAATAGTATTAGCAGCTGAAGCCTGTTCACATCATTTTGTAAACCCTTGTTCTGCTTGTTTTCACCCTGCTACCTCTGTATCCGCAGAGATCTGCACCTAAACTGGATACAATTTGCACACAAATTCAGGATATCCTTTTTTAAATAATAATTTTAATTAAATTTTACATTTCAAAATAAACATTTTACAAACTTTAAAATATGCAACGACTTACGTTCTTCTCCTTCTATGGTTAATTTTATGTATCATACATTCCTGCATATCTTACTATAAACATTCAAATTAGTTTTCAACTTTTACATCCATCAAAAATTATTTACTCTTTTAAATTTATCTTAGTGCTACCAGTGTTTTCAGCTGTATACAGTTATTTTCCATATTTTCAATAAATGTTTTCCACTCTTCTTTAAATATATGTTCTTCTTGCTCTCTTATTCTATGTGTTAAATCTGCAAGTTATGCATATTCTGTCAATTTAAGTTGCCAATCCACTTTAGTTGGGACTTCACTCACTTTCCATTTGGGGGCTAACAAAACACGGGCCGCAGTTGTTGCATACAGAAATAACCTTTTCTGACACCTAGGAATTTCTGTCTGGGTTATTCCCAACAAAAAGAACTCTGGGGTTTTTTTGGGGGGGGGGGAGTAGTTGTAAACATTTTTTTCAATTCATTTTAATCATTTACCAATATACTTTTACCTTTTTACAGGTCCACCACATGTGAAAAAGGTTCCCTCTGCTTCTTTACACTTCCAAGACATATCTGATTCTGTTTTATAAGTCTTAGCCAACCTGCTCAGAGTTAAATACCATCTATGAATCATTTTCAAACAATTCTCTTTCAATGAATAACATACAGTAAATTTCAGATCGCTTTTCCAAAGTTTCTCCCAGAGGTTAAGATCTATAGTGTGTCCTATATCTATTGCCCAATGTGTCAGTGAAGCTTTAACAAGCTCATCTTTTGTTTCCCATTCTAATAAAAAATTATACATTTTAGACAGAAGTTTATCCTTATTTTGTAAGAGTTCTTTTTCAAATTGTGAGCTTTGGTCCAGAAGGCCATATTTCTATCTAATTTAAACATGTCATATATCTAGTGATATTGTAACCAATCTGTAATTTTGCTCCATAAGTTTTCCATTGATTTCAGTTTGGGTTTACCCCCTGTAAAATCCAGCAGTTCCCTGCAAGTCACCCATTGTCTATCCATATTAACTCTCTTAATTGTGATTGCTTCAATGGGAGATAGCCATAAATGTGCTTTTCTTTCCAGCAGATTTTTATATTTCTCCCAGACTCTATACAGATTCTTCCTAAGAATGTGGTTCATAAAACTCTTATAGATTTTAGCCTTCCCATATCAAATACATGCATGGCAGCTGAATTTTAAATCATGACCTTCTAAATCTAAAATGTCTGCATTATCCAATACAATCCATACATTTAACCTACACAAACAAGCTGCCTCATAATACGGTTGCAAATCTGGCAGGTCAAAGCCTCCTCTTTCTTTTGTCTCTGTCATAATTTTATGTTTAATTCTTGGCTTTTTCCCTTGCGAGATGAATTTAGAGATATCTTTTTTTCATTCTTTGAAGCAGCTTAAATTATTTACAATCAGGATTGATTGGAATAAAAACAACATCCTGGGAAGTATATTAATTTTAATGGCTGAAATTCAACCTAACAGGGAAAGTTTTATTTTCTTCCATATCTCCAACTCTTACTTAAACTCTTTCCTCAATTTAATATAATTATTTTAAAATAAGTTAAGATTTCTTACTGTCTGCCAAATTCCCAAATATTTAACATTTTGCCTATTTTTAAACCAGACATCCTTTCTAAAAAATAAAAATAAAAATTGACTGCTCATCCATGTTTTGGACCAACATTTTGGTTTTATCTGAGTTTATTTTGAAACCCATCACTTCTCCAAACCTTTTAATTTCTATTTCTTCAAATGCTTTGGGAACAGTCTCCAAAGGTTGTTCTAGTGTCAACAACACATCAGCAGCAAATATCATTAATTTATAGACTCTATGTCCCACCTCAATACCTTTAATTTCCCTGTTTCTCCTTCTATTCTGAAGCAGTATTTCCACTCTAAACAACAGCAGAGACAAGGGGCAGCCTTGTCTCATTCCTTTTTCTATTTGGCATTTGTCTGAAAGAATATTATTTATTAATATATTTGCAGATTGATCAGTATAGATTGCTTTAATTCCTGCTCGGAAAGAATTTCAAATTCAGGATATCCTGGTCTTGTCATCAGCACTGAACAGAATCCCTTACTCGACACCAGTATGGATCTTTTCCTAAACCCAGACAAGGAAATGCTCAGGGACCGAGCTAACCTTTCATTAGTTATGAATTAATTAAGACACTGCTGAAAGGACTGCAGGGCTGAAATCCTAACCCCATTTACCTGGGAGTAAGCCCCACTGAATTCAGTGGGACTTGCTTCTGAGTAGACATGGCTTGGAGGCTAAGTTATTTATTCCTTACATTTGCAACTATGCTTGCCAGCTTTTGATTTTTGGCAAGGATTTGGTCGTACACCCGATATAGGCCTTCAGGCAGAGCTGACCTCAGGGAAAGCATTGTTTGGCACCTGCCAGAAAATCCACAAACCAGTGGGGAACTCACTGTCACTTCCTAGAACCCCTGGCCCCACTGGTGTTCTTCCTTCTTGTTCCTGCCCTCTCTCAGCAAGCAAGCAAGGAGGAAACCAATGTGCAGTAGCCTCCACATGCCTTGTCTTCTTCCTTTAGGAGAAGATGCAAATCAAGCCCAGAGGAAGAACCAAGGATATGAGCAACAGCCAGCAACAATGAAGAGAAGGTGGTCACTCAGGGAAGAGAACCCTCTGTGTCAAAGGATAAGGAACCTGTAGCCTTGCAGAGGTTGCTGGATTTCAACTCCCATCAGCCCCAGCCAGACCAATGGTTAGGGATAATGGGAGTTGTGGCCCACCAACATTTGCAAGTCTGTCTCCCCTGGTTTTGGGGAAAGGCCACAACTCAGCGCATGCGTTGCATGCAGAAATTCCCAGCTGCAATCTCCAGTAGGGCTGGGACTCTCTGAAACCCTGGAGAGGCACTGCCAGTCAGTGCAGACAAAACTGAACTAGACTGAACAATGCTCTGGCTCGGTATAAGTCAGCTTCCTTGGTTCCCAAGTGATATTTTGCCCAGGAGCTCACAAAACCTGGGATCAGAACTGCCCTCGGGTAGGAAACATGCACAACACATTACCTAATATAGGACACTGTATTCCACCTGACCAACAGACTCATGTGACTATAAGAATTGCCTCAATGAACCAGACTAGGTAGCATCTAGCCTAGCATTGCTTCCAAAAGCAGCCAGCTAAAGACTTCTGGGTGTTCATGAGACAAGCAAAGAAGATGCCTTATATCATGCCATTTGCCCTTCTGGCTTAGTCCTGTCTACACCGATTGGCAGCAGCTCTTTGGGATTTCATACAGGGAGCATTTCCAGCCCTACCTAGAGATGCCAGGGATTGAACCAGGGATGCAAATGCTACACCATGGGTGGTGATGGCTAGTCCCTCTGGTTTGTTCCCCAGCATGTGGTGCTCAGAAGTGTGTTGAAGCAATGATTCTTCAGCATCAACTTTGTTGGACTAGTCATGTTGTGCGGATGCCTGATGATCGTCTTCCAAAGCAACTACTCTGTTCCGAACTTAAAAATGGAAAGCGTAATTCTGGTGGTCAGCAAAAGAGGTTCAAAGAGTCTCTCAAGGCAATTTTTTTTTAAAAAAAAATCGTATAAACACCGACAACTGGGAAACACTGGCCTGCGAGCGCTCCAGTTGGAGAACAGCCTTTACCAAAGGTGTCATGGGCTTTGTAGACACTCGAACTCAGGACGCAAGGGAGAAAAATGCTAAGAGGAAGGCACGCTTGGCAAAGCCACACCGTGATCAACTCCTGCTCAGAAACCTATGTCCCCACTGTGGAAGGACGTGTGGATCCAGAATTGGCCTCTGCAGTCACTTACGGACCCACTGTTAAAACCATGTTTGTGGAAGACAATCTTACTCAGCTACGAGTGATCGCTAAGGAAAAGAAGACTCTCCCTGAATATGGAGGGTGGATGTTCTTAGACCTTTAATGAATAACAAGCTAACTGTCCATCAATTCATCAGCTCAACTTGGCTGGGCAGAATCCAGTCCAACCTCCCAGCATACAAAGGCCGTCTGAAAGAAACCGATACTCTTCAAATAGCCTTCCTTGCAGAGAGCACTGGGAAGGAAGCCAGCACATCCCATGTTCCTCCCCGGGGTGTTCATAATGACGGGGTGTGAGTGGTGCAGCCCTTATTTTATTAAGCCTAGCAGCATGCCCCCAACCAGGCTGCAAGCTATCCATCCGTCTTATAGATGGAGTCACTGAGTTTCCTGACAGGTTCCATGACCTACCCAAGGTCGTTCGGGAAACGGACAGCAGAGCTTGAAATAGAACTGAGGTCCTGAGGTGACAGATCCAAGTTTCAGATACTGCGTTAACTACAGGTGCTTCTCGGGCCGAAGTAATGAGATCCATGACCCTGGAGGGGATAGAATGGCACTCCTTCGGTGTTTCCATCTTCTGAAATAAGTGCCGAGAGGATCAACAAGCGGAAAGTACTATGGAAATATCAAACCTGTACCTACAGGTTCCTCCTCTCTCCCTGCCCGTCCCCCCACCCCTCAGGTTAAATGCAGCCACAGAAAGGTAAGCCTCGGTGATGTCATGGATAGCCTTGGTGTGCAGGAATCAGAGGGTAAATGCAGACAACAGTTTGTCACCTTAACTGTGGTGGGCTCCCAGCTGTGTGGGGAAGCTGGGAGTCTTTCATGGGATGAAAGAGGAGTGGTGGGAGACACCAGTTGGGAACCCCCAATGGAACCCATGGGGGAAGAAGGCTCAGTGCCAGGGGATTGGTGGTGGGACGACGATGAGTGGTCAGAGGGAGAAGAGGGAGCTGTAGGAGGTGTTGGAAGCTGAAGAGGCAACAGGGTTTAGTGAACAGAAAGAGGCCGTGGCAGAGAGCAGTCCAGACTCAGAGGCAGAAGCGGAGGCTGGAGAGGATGTTTCCCAGAACATGTAGCAGAATTAAGAGGGTGAAGAAGAGAGAAAAGGTGAAGGAGCCTCAGGTTGCTAAGGAAGGACCCAGGAGAGGAGGAGACTTAGAGAGCGGTGGGAAGGCGGGGACTTCAGTCCTCACAACTGCCTCATTGGGGCAAGAGCTACTGGAAAGAGTTGCTGTGATCACTAGGCCTGAGCTGTTTTAATTTCTTTGGATAAAGAGTTGACATTACTGACACCAGGTGTTTTATTGCTCCCGTGCTCCTGTCTCCAGCTGCTGCTAGCATCCTGTTGTTGTATAGTCATTTAGCCGTGTCCGACTCTTTGTGACCCCATGGACCAGAGCACGCCAGGCACTCCTGTCTTCCACTGCCTCCCGCAGTTTGGTCAGACTCATGCTGGTAGCTTCGAGAACACTGTCCAACCATCTTGTCCTCTGTTGTCCCCTTCTCCTTGTGCCCTCCATCTTTCCCAACATCAGGGTCTTTTCCAGGCTAGCATCCTAGGAAACTGCATTACACCGAGCCAGACCACCAGTGTGTCTAGCTCAGAGCTGTCCACTCTGACTAGCAAGGGCTCTCCAGGGTTTGAGGAAGGAGTCTTTCCCAACCTTACCTGGAGGTGCCAGGGATTGAAGCTTCTTCTGCACACAAAGCATATGAAGAAGAAGAGTCTCAAAGTGGCTCTACTTTCCCTTCCTCCCCCACAACAAACACTCAGTGAGGTGAGTGGGGCTGAGAGACTTCAGAGAAGTGTGACTAGCCCAAGGTCACCCAGTAGATGCAGGTGGAGGAGTAGGAACGCGAACCCGGTTCACCAGATTACGAGTCTACCGCTCCTAACCACTACACCACACTGGCTCTACCACTGAGCGATGGCCCTTTCCAAGTCAGTGGAATCCACTCAAAAGTGGGGGAGGAGAATCCTGTCACTCCCTGAACTTGCACAGAACTCCAATAGGATGCAGGTGTGTGGCCAAACTCTCTTCATCACAGGCTGCAGAAGGGGCAAGAGACACCTTGGGGTAGGTCTCAGAGGGAAGATGCCCACTCTAGGGGCAGGGAGAAAAGCTTGCCTCCTCCAATCCGAGGGATCCCTGGAAGCAAGTAAATTGAAAGAGACAGGGAGAGAACATGGCAGATGGCAGGAGCCAGTCCTTCTGCTTCCCTTTGACCTTGAGGGAGGACAGTGGTAGGGCACATGCCTGGCATGCAGAAGGCTGCAGGTTCCAACATAAGGAGAGAAGAACCCTGTTGGGTCAGGTCAGAGGTCTATCTAGTCCCAATATCCTGAACAGGCTGTGTACCACTCCCTGCAAATTCAGGAGTCTTCCCTCTGCACATGTGCAGAATCATCATGGTTGACCTACATGAGTACTTGCAGCGTCCCTAACCCCCTATTCTCCTTTTCCTTCCTTTAACAGGGTAGCTGCTCAGTCCTGCAGCAAACATCCCCATGCCCACCCCAATGCTTTACGAAAGACGTTCTCCTTCCCTGAGTGCCAAGATGAAAAGAGCAGCATGTCTGCCGCTTGTCAGCCTGAAACGTTTACATTGTGGAGGCAGAGGGAACGAGCCCATTTTTCTGAGAGAGGGGTGTCCTGCTGCTTCCCAGCCCATGATCCCTCCTTTGACAGTGGAAAGCAATCATGCAGGTAAGCAGTGCTGTTGCCGCCATGAATGGGACCACCCGCCAGAGCGAGTGCCGGGCAATGCGGTGAAACAAGTTCCTTGCCTTGGCCTCCGATGTAACGTGCTGTTTTTGCTTTGTGCTCCAGCCCTCCTTTGAATTAGTCTATCGCCTGTGCCCAGCTTTTGTTTCTTGCCCAGAAACACAGACGAGTCCGCGTATCGTAGCGAAACACAAATGCGGCCCCCAGCCCCCACTGGGGGTTGTGGGACCAGCTGGCACCACCTGCCTGCCTGCTTCTTCTGTTGATGAACCTCAACAAGGCCCATGCGGAACAAGGCCTTTCATTTAAGAAGCTGGACCGCAAACAGGGCTTCTCCTGCTCCAAGCCTGTCTGTGTTTTCTCTTGATTACAAGAGCTTCATGCTTCAAGGCCCGTGCTTCTGTTCTCAGGGGGGAAAATACCACAAGAAAGGCAGAAAGGCATCACTCGGAAAAGAAATGTGGCGGAGTATAACAGAAAGGGCATTCTGAGTGTATTGTTGTCGTTATTATGGCATTTTTGTGACGACACTCAACAGCACGCAATACAAGGACTTCTTTTTTTGCTGCCCGTGGCATACCCTTCAACACTTTGAAGCCAAAATCTGGGACGCCATCTTACTAGATGCCATATCACCCTCTTCTATTTTTCATGACAGCGTGGTGGCCATTTTGGGGTGCAGCTTCACTCTACTCAATCGCAGAGCCGGCCCTGATTATATACTTGCAAGAGAGTCTAGCTGAGAGAATGCTGGGTTTGGTAAGACCATTTAAGCTGTAGTCATATACACAATTACCTGGGGGTAAGTCTCACTGTTTACCTGAAGGAGCCCAGACACTGAGATCTAGCTCCGAGGGCCTTCTGGCAGTTTCCTCATTGCAAGAAGTGAGGTTACAGGGAACCAGGCAGAGGGCCTTCTTGGTAGTGGCACCCACCCTGTGGAACACCCTCCCATCAGGTGTCGAAGAGATAAACAATTTGACAAATTTCCGTAGACATCCAAAGGCAGCCCTGTATTGGGAAACCTGCAGTGTGTGGTGATCTGTTGTGTTTTTGTATATTCTGTTGGAAGCCGTCCAGAGTGGCTGGGGAAACTCATTAGGATGGGCAGGGTACAAAAAACAAATCATTATCATCATCACTGATTTCAATAAGTCATTTCAATGGGTCTTACTTCTGAGTAGAAATGTATAGAACTGGACCGTTCCTGAGTTTGAGGCTGAAGTGAGATTTTAATTAGGGATCTCCTGTCTCAGAGTTCACATCTTTCGACACTTCAGTATATTAGCTCTCAAGATAAGGGAACTACATTGCGGGCACTGAGGACTGCAAAATGGCAGGCAGATGCAGCTAAACAGATTCATGGTTTAATCCACAACAACCAGCAACCTCAGTTTGTGGGACACTAATGGAGACGAGGGAAGTGCAGGGATCAACACATGAAACCCCACCTTGAACTCTGGATTTCCAACTGCTGTGCGGGTGGCTTGTCAGGACAACTACAAAGATATTTATCATTCAGAATTTGTCCTTCTGGGTAAGCCCTTAACCCCCAAGAACTGTAGCACTTCCGTGACTTGGAAAAGCCACAGAGAGGGTAAGCTGTCTGGCTTAGCAGTAAAGCCTAATATAATAGCCATTGATATTGGTCTGCTCCATTTTATGATATGGCTGGGGGGGGGAGGAAATAACTGAAAGAGAAGTGAGGCTGGACAAGGTAGGAATGAGCAAAGGATGCAAGCCGACACAGGCTGAATCTACATGCATATAAAAAAAAACGCTGTGAAAATGTTTTTTTAATTTTTTAAAAAATATATATGGAATTTGCCATTAGCTCACCAGCGCCATCTAATGTCACATTTGTATAATGCACTTAAAATGTTATATTTGCTGAGTCCACAATCACTCAGCTCTGTTTTGACCAAATATGAGGATGAAGGAGAGAAACCTTATTTAACTATCCTTAGAGATGAACCGCCCTGAGACCTGTGGGTATAGGTCGGGATATAAATTCTTATTCTTATTATATTGCCTCAAAGGATGCCTTCGATTTTTAGAAATGAATATTAAAATCAATGGGATCCAAAAGTGCTTAATTTTAGCTAGATTGTGTGCATCACTGTCATCATCATTCGGTTCGTTTGCCACTGTCGGTGCAGGAAGTTTATTACATACCCAACTCATTTATCCCCCAAAGAGCCCTGCAAGGTAGGGTGGCAGCGTGGCCATTTACACATCTCCCAAAAAGAGGACAAAAGAGAGGGCACAGATGTGGATGCAATTTTAAAAACAATTGCTATAGTTTAAATAGAAAGACAATACACTCGTACCTCGGGTTACAGACGCTTCAGGTTACAGACTCCGCTAACCCAGAAATAGTACCTCGGGTTAAGAACTTTGCTTCAGGATGAGAACAGAAATCATGCTCCAGCGGCACGGCGGCAGCAGGAGGCCCCATTAACTAAAGTGGTGCTTCAGCTTAAGAACGGACCTCCGGAACGAATTAAGTACTTAACCCGAGGTACCACTGTACATCACATTGTAGTGGGGGGGTGAACTGGGGCCAGCTGACCCTTGTTCCTGCTATCAAGGTGCCAACTGTTGATGGGCAATTGCAAGGATCCTCCTATTCGCCTCCCTTCTCAAGGTACTTTGTCTTGAAACCAGCCTTGGACCAGACAGTCCTCTAAACAGGTTTCTGATAGGCCTTCAGAGAGAGGACTGTCCTCCATTTAGTAGGACACATACCCATGTTATAGATTAGGTAAGCAGTTAATGGTTTGCAGAAGGCTGATGCTTCAGTTTCTTGGCTAACACTGAAATCTGGGCCAAAGCCAACACTTTTAAAACTGCATTGCATAAACAGGGGTTGCCAACGTGGTGCCTGTGGGCACAACAGCACCATGAAGCCTTTCCCTGGTGCCCATGAAACTTCAGAGCCCCCTTCACTGCTCTTCTTGGTTATGAGGTGGTGTGGGGGATTACTGCTGAAAAATCCATAGAGCTGAAAGAGGAAGTTGAAAGACTGGCCCTCTTTCACACTTCCTCCTTCTTCTCTATGTGCTTTTCAAGGCTCAGTTTAATTCTACTGTGTCTAGCTGTTACCCAAATCCTTTGGAAAAGGAAAGTATCTGTGCCCGCACTTTCACTTTTTCTGCTTCACTGGCAGAGGGGCTGAGCCATGGGAGGGGCTGAAAGAAGTGACCGGCAGAATGCCCTCCCGTGGCCCTCACAGAAAAATCCAAATGAAAGGCCTAAAAACATTGGCAACCTCTGACGTAACAGAACCAGAACTACAGCATTCTGTACACATACAAGTTTGTAAAAAACAATGAACAAGAATGAACGAGAACGGAGAGAGAGAGAGGAATAAGCTGGTCAGCCTTGCATTTGACATATCTGGCACTGTCAGGGTTTGGTTGTTCATTGCTTTTCTGTCATGTGACAAGGATTCATTATAGCGTCTAATCATCTCCAATCAAGGAAGGAGGGAGCTGTTCGACAGTGGAATTTGCTGCCAAGGAGTGTGGTGGAGTCTCCTTCTTTGGAGGTCTTTAAGCAGAGGCTTGACAACCATACGTCAGGAGTGCTCTGATGGTGTTTCCTGCTTGGCAGGGGGTTGGACTCGATGGCCCTTGTGGTCTCTTCCAACTCTATAATTCTATGATTCTATGATTCTATGACTTCTCACTCAGCCCTTGCCAAGAAGACAGCTGGTCTACTATCCTGTGCTTTCCAGAAGAAGTGGGAAGAGCTGACTTAATCTTCTCCGAAGCAGAGAAAATCAAAAGCGCTCTTTTTTTTGTAAGTTTTCCCATGCCAAGGAAAGAATCTGGCTGCATACCCTCAAGATCATGTTTATGGATTAGCTAACCCCAAGCATGCTTCAACACAATTGCCCAATCAAGAAGGCAGTCAAAGTGAAATTGCAGAATGGTAGAATTGGGCCTGGCGTGCTCTGGTCCCTGGGGTCATGAAGAGTCGGACAAGACTAAACGACTAAACAACAACAACAAGAAGAATTGGGCCCACCTGGTGGGGAGGTGCCACGGTGCAGCTACCTGGTGATGTCTGGCAAGCCACTGCAAACATTTGCACACTTGCAATGGGGTACCCCCCCCCTTCATGGATCACTGCCTTGCCGTGGCGAAGGGGCTTGAATAACTCAGAGAAGCTATGAACTATGTCGTGCAGGGCACCCAAGATGAACAGGTCATAGTGGAGAGTTTTGACCAAACGTGATCCACCTGGAGGAGGAACCGGCAAGCCACTCCAGTATCCCTGCCAAGAAATGTACATGGACAAAGACAACAGGCATATAAAAGTTATGACACTGGAAGATGAGCCCCTCAGGTCGGAAGGCGTATGGTGCTGGAGGAGACTCTTGAGAGTCCCATGGACTACAAGAAGATCAAAGCGATCCATTCTGAAGGAAATCAGCCCTGAGTGCTCACTGGAAGGACAGATCGTGAAACTGAGGCTCCAATACTTTGGCCACCTCATGAGAAGAGAAGACTCCCTGGAAAAGACCCTGATGTTGGGAAAGATGGAGGGCACAAGGAGAAGGGGACGACAGAGGACGAGATGGTTGGACAGTGTTCTCGAAGCTACCAGCATGAGTTTGACCAAATTGCGGGAGGCAGTGGAAGACAGGAGTGCCTGGTGTGCTCTGGTCCATGGGGTCACGAAGAGTCGGACACAGCTAAACGACTAAACAGCAACAACAACAATGGGGTACCCAAAGCTGTATCCCATACATGGTGCTGTAGCCTCCAGAACTGGTTCTCCATGAGCTAGGAATTAGCACACAGAGGCAGGGGGATGCATCACGGCAGCTTGGGATGTTGGAAGGCATCATTTCTCGTTCCACCCTGTATTTGTTGCAGGCAGCATCGTTTCTGCTCTGCTGCAGTTCATCTTCCACCAAAGACTATGTTATCAATCTCACTGTTCATTGTGGTGAAATTACATACGTAAATTACATTGACGTCACATCATTCCACCACCACCCCGTTCGTTTCATTGCAAAGAAAACAAAGCATATGGGGGGGTATAATCAATTAAATATCAATTGCACATTGAAAGCAACAACAGCAGTGAATACTGATTGATTGATTGATTGATTGATTGATTGATTGATTTCTGTCCTGGACATGGGACAAAGGACAAATATCAGCAATTTCTGCTCCCGTTTTTGTTTCCGTTAGAATTCTCCAACATCCTTAAAGGCAGCCAGCTACACATACACACCTAATCAACATGTGTGAGTTTCTGCAGAAATAAGCCAGTGGGCCAGACACGTACATGAGTGTATATAGGCCTTGGTGGAGTCTGTAGCAAAAAAACCATCCCCCTTCTAGGTGAATTCGCAGGAAGAAATTCAGTGTCAATTCAGTGGGAAAGGCAGGGCATGAAGCTGTGTGATGTGTGAACATCACAATCAGTTAAACCCCATCATGGCACCAGCTTTATATATCTTCAGGTGCCAGGCGCCAGGCAAAAACTTTCCTCTATACCCAGTTATTTGGCCTCTAACTATCTGTTGCCGTTTAGAAGTGGGTAGGATGTTTTTAATGTGCAGTACGTCTTTTGCCTCTTGGTTTGAATGTATTTATGTGGAGTTTATTGTCTGTTTTGTTGGTTGTAAGTTGCTTTGGGTTGCCCTGGACAAGATACGGCAACTGCCAAATTTAATATACAGTGGTACCTAGCAGTTCAAAAGCACGAAGTGCAAGTAGATAAATAAGTACCACCCTGGCAAAAAGGTAAACGGTGTTTCCGTGTGCTGCTCTGGTTCGCCAGAAGCGGCTTAGTCATGCTGGTCACATGACCCGGAAGCTGTATGCCGGCTCCCTCGGCCTATAGAGCGAGATGAGCGCTGCAACCCCAGAGTCATCCATGACTGGACCTAACGGTCAGGGGTCTCTTTACATTTTTACCTCGGTTTAAGAACAGTCTTGTTTATGAACTATTCGGTTTATGAACTCCGCAAAACCGGAAGTAGTGTCCCAGTTTGCGAACTTTACCTTGGTCTAAGAACGGAATCCAAATGGTGAAAGGGCACCGGCAGCAGGAGGCCTCATTAGGGAAAGCGCGCCTTGGTTTAAGAACGGTTTTGGTTTAAGAACGGACTTCCGGAACGGATTAAGTTCTTAAACCTAGGTACCACTGTATAATAATAAAACAGGGCAGCATGGAGATTTCTCAGATCGCCTGAGCTATTGTTGAAATTCAGGCACGTTAAACCCAGTCATTCTTTCCCATTTCCTTTCACCCTCTTAACTAAAGCTACTGGAAGGGAAACTAATTGTAACAAGGTTCAGCATTGCTTCTCTGTTGCTTTAGGGGTGGAAACAAGCTCACTCGAACCTCTGCCTTATCTTGGCAATCTCCCAGCAAAAACATGGTGGGGTGAAAAAATTATTTTCTCGAAGGAATGAGAAAAAGGCTTCTTTTTATCCGATCAAAGCACAGAAAGAGCACTTTTATTTTTTAAATGCAGATTAATTGCAAACATGCTGAGAAAAGCTTTTTCATTTATCTCCTCCATTTGAAATAAAAAGAATAATAACAATGCCTATGAGCTACAACATTTCTTTAGTTACCCGATAGGGTTTCTGCTTCATTGCAGTCTATTTTAAGAAGACTAACGGCTCCCCAGCACAAGAACTTAATTAAATAATATTTTGTTTTGAATGCGGGCCCCCCACAATCATGCTATCGTCTTCCGGGGCATTGTTCCCTTGGCATGTCGTGCAGCGTTCCTGGCTGCAAATATTGAAAAATCATGAGCCAGGCCCATAAAGATCAAAAGATTAACAAAATAATTGGATGTGGGAGGAGGTCTGTTCTTATATAAAACTGTAAGGTGGTTGGGCCCAAGATACAGTCACAGAAATGAAACATACATTTTATCCAGTATTCCACAGTGCGATTGTATGGATGGAGAATTGGATTTGGGACAGAGCAGACCAGGGTTCAAATCCATGTTCTGCCAAGAAGCTCATTGGAGCTGCCTTAAGCCCACAGTCCTCAAACTTTTCCCACAGTCAAGTAATGTATTCAAAAATGCACACACTAGGGCAAAACATGCATTAAAATGCATGTATTCATGAAAATAGCGTACAACCATGCATTAAAATGGGTTGTGTTGCAAAAACATGCATTATTGGGCAAAATTATATACAATGATGATGATGATGATGATGATGATGATGATGATGATGATGATGATGATGATATATTATTTATACCCCGCCCATCTGGCTGGGTTCCCCCAGCCACTCTGGGCGGCTTCCAACAAAACACAAAAATACAATAACCTGTTAAACATTAAAAACTTCCCTAAACAGGGCTGCCTTCAGATGTCTTCTAAAAGTTTGGTAGTTATTTTTCTCTTTGACATCTGATGGGAGGGCGTTCCACAGGGCGGGCGCCACTACCGAGAAGGCCCTCTGCCTGGTTCCCTGTAACTTGGCTTCTCGTAGTGAGGAAACCACCAGAAGACCCTCGGCACTGGACCTCAGCGTCCGGGTTGAACGATGGGGGTGGAGACGCTCCTTCAGGTATACTGGACCGAGCCCATTTAGGGCTTTAAAGGTCAGCACCAACACTTTGAATTGTGCTCAGAAACGTACTGGGAGCCAGTGTAGGTCTGATGTGTATAACTGAAGAAATTTGCACTAAAATGCTGCCCAAAAAAATCCACAAACTGATACTGAAATGTGGAGCTGAGTTTAGGAGTGGAAACATGAGAAACTGGAATTGACAGATTTTTTCATCCCTATAACAGTTTTCATATAATCTCCGCTTATCATGACGATGTGGAAAGTCAGGATGTAGCATGCCTGTTTGTCTTGCTCCCCCCTCCTCCCCATAACTTCCTGCTGAACATGAGTAAGTTTTCTGTTTGAGTTTCTAAAGAACTCTCCATGAAACTCTGATTGACAAATTTGGAAATGCTGGTGACAAAGCAGTTAACTACAAAGGCACAATCCAAACTCCACTCCCATGTTACATGTTCTGGCTTGCTCGGGTCAAGAGAGTCCAGCACTGAATTTTCCTGGAAGCCCCTGGCATGAAAACCAAGTGCCACCAAGAGGAAAACAACAACAACAACCAACGCCCAGTTCCTGTAAACTGTGCAAGGATTCCTGGTGCCCATTTATTTGTTCTGACATAGCACCAACCCAAATGTTCTTCAAGTGAAACTGAGAATAATAGTAACACTTCTTGCCAAGGAGCAGTAATGAGCATGCTTGCAAAAAAAGAAAGAAAGAGTTGGCTATCTGATTTCTGTGGGTCTGTCATAGTGGCTTGAGCTAAAGCAGGCATTGAGTACCGGTGGACCTCAAGCAGATGTCCACCTCCAACTCTCCTCAGCTCCAGCCAGGATGGACAATGCTCAGGGATCATGGAAGTTGTCCACCAGCAATATTTGGAGAGCCACAGGTTTTCTGCAGCTCACCTAAAATAACACTGGATGTGGGTCACAGCCCTCGACACACAAATAATTTTATGGGCCTTTAATGGCTGTGGGTGCACACACAGCCCCATTGGCTGCAGAAGCAGGGGGCTTGGTGTGCCATTTGCGGCTGGAGCAGACAGTAAAAGCAGAATTTCTAGCTGTAGTGAATTGAAATAGGGGGAGGAGGGAGGGAGGGTTGAAGCGTGCTTTGGAAAGCTGCCCAAGTTGTCTTTGGGGGATCTTCAGCCTTTGTCAAAACTGAGCCACTGGCAAGGAGTCAAGGAGGAGTCAAGGGAGTCAAACCACAGAACAAGACAAGAGCCAGGAAAGAACGTCACCGCCCAGACAAACTATCAGCCTGAACAGGAGGTCTTCATAGACTTAGGAAGCATAGGAAACTGTCACACGCTGAGACAGACCATTGGTCAATCTAACTCAGTATTGTCTACACTGACTGGCAGTGACTCTCCAGGGGACCAACTTGGAGATTCAGGGGACAGAATCTGGGACCTTCCACATTCAAGGTGGATGCTAAACTATAGAGCTATGGCCCTTCTTCACTGAATAAAACCAATGGCCAGCTTGGCAGGTGGAGCAACTCTAGGACTTGGGAATCTTTCATTGCCCACAGAGTAGTCCAAGTAGAACAACTGCATAGGGAAACTGCACATAAACCCAGGGGGTCACAGATCTAGCTCTGGCAGCTGCTACAAGCCCTTTGGACTTCACTTACACTCTTTTTGGTCATTACAGCAAGTACTACAAAGGCTCTCAAGGTCTCCAGGGCTCTGTCATGCAAAGGGAGTTAAAGCTGTCCCTTGAACAGAGGTATGGAACCTTCCGCAGTCCAAGGGGCACATTCCCTTCTTGCCAACATTCCTGGCAGTGGTGGGTGGAACCAGAAGCCAAAGCAGGCGGAGCCACAGATGTAAATATTGCATTTCTGTGTCCTCCCACCAAGAAAGCAAGAGACATGGTCAGAGTTCGAGGACACGTTCCAGCCAGGCAAAAGCACTCAAGGAGGCGAGAAGCAAGGCTGATGGGGGGCATGACCTTGGGAGAGGGGATACGGCTGGGGAGGGCATGTGGAGTGGGTACAATCCAGAGGGCCAGACAGAGAAGAATTTGGACCCCAGGTCTGAGCTTCCCTAACCCACCCCTGCCCTAGACTGAGAGCCAGTGTGGTGTAGTGGTTAAGAGTGATAGACTCATAATCTGGGGAACCGGGTTCGCGTCTCCGCTCCTCCACATGCAGCTGCTGGGTGACCTTGGGCCAGTCACACTTCTTTGAAGTCTCTCAGCCCCACTCACCTCACAGTGTGTTTGTTGTGGGGGAGGAAGGGAAAGGAGATTGTTAGCTGCTTTGAGACTCCTTAGGGTAGTGATAAAGCGGGATATCAAATCCAAACTCCTCCTCCTCCTTCTTCTTCGTCTTCATCTTTGTCTTCTTCTTCCTCTAGAACACAGCACACACCCCATTCACCCTATGGCCTCAATTCAGGGGTTCAGAATCAAGATGACCCACCCTGGGCCAACCACACACCTCACCCATGATCCAGTCCCAAAGTAATTTTGGGGGAAGGGCTAATGTTTAACTAGGGGTTCTTCATTTTCAATTAGACTTGTGTCTCCTTCCTCATCACTACTCCTGACCAAGCTGGTCAGCAGAGGGGGGGGGAGCTTCTTGCAAAGGAGTGCCCTACGCCAGCCAGGGATGGGAGTCAGGTGGGGCTCCTACCTCATCTCAGAAATGCAGCTGGAGATCAGGATAGGTCTCAGCCTTTTTGCAGGGTTTTCCACCTGACAGCTGCCTCTCCTTCCTGCCTGCTGCCTTATCCCCCTGACAGCCATAGATCCCTTCCAGCCACCCAACCTGACCTGCTTGTGGCTGTCCAATCCCAACTCATCGGATGCCTGGGACCCTCTGAATCTGCCCGATTTGGCTCAAGAGGCGGCCGGATCCAGCGCACAGCCCTCCCTAAGACCCCTCACCATTTATTATTATATTTTTTTGCTGAATTGAAGAATCCATTACCATGTTGAAAAATTAAGCAGCAAGGCAGTATTAATAAATTTCGGAACGTGACAATTGCTTTTACATTTTTTAAAAAACGCTTGGCTTCTCGTGCTCACCAGGCAGCCCATCACCAGAAGTTCAAAATCATTTAGTACTCACTGTAATTACATCCTGGAGGTGGTAACTGACAGAGTGTTGACATCACACTGCCAAGAAGAAAAGCCCTTTGGTTTTTCTGAGAAAGCATTCCTTTCTCTCTCCTCTTTTTTTAAAGCCATATTTACTGTTCAAAGATTAGCTAGGCTGCCAATGGCCCGTGCTTTTATAGCTGTGTGAGTGTGTGCATGTGAGAGGCTATTTTTTTACATGGAGTTTGAGGTGTTGGATAAAACCAGGCTGCGGGACTTAATAGACAGGCTGAAAGAGAAAGACGAACTTGATCACTGGAGCAAGCAGAGACAATGCCAGGAGTATTTCAAGATCAAAGCTATATATTATGCTGCATTAATGGTCATTTAAGGTCAGAGGCTCAATCTGAGACGGTATTAGGACAGAAAAGAATGGGGTGCTCATGAAGTTGGACGAGTTATGGATTACATGGCTTCTGATACTTGAGATGTATATTTGTAAGACCCACCTTATTGTCGTAATTTTAAGTTGTCTGCGTGTTGAAGGGGCAATGTTTTGTAAAATTGCTCCCTCCTTTCTACATCGAAGGAACAACAATCCCAACCTGCACCTTCTAGATTAAAAAAAGAAAGTTGTGGGCAATAAAGGCCTTCTTTCCTGGTACGGTGCTTCAAGTAATATTTCATTTTTCATTTCACTCTTAATTTGTATATTGCCTTTCTATATATATTTCAATACACAACTGAGAACAGGTGAAGAAGTAGGAAGCAAAGAACAGGCCTAGAGAAAGAGCTTTCCTAGCACCAGGGCAGCTCCATTCCATTCCGAGAGATTTTCTTCCCCTTCCCTCAACACACAGCATTCAGTTATTACTGAGCATGCTCAGTCTTCAGCAGGCTTTTGTACGGAGGGCATCACCTATAGATTTTCTATTTCTGAAAAGCTTGGGGTTCCCCCAAGTCTGTTCACAGATGGGCTACAAAGGGGTGGCATTTGCTATTAATAGATAAAAGGTGGTGGTGGTGATTGGGTGAATTCAAGTTCTAATACTAGGAGAGTGTGGAGAAATGTATCTCCATCCACATCATGCATAACTTTATGGTCCCTGGGTTTTGAAGGTGCTGGTCTACTTAGCAGGTACAAAAATACAGTCCTGGAGAAGTCAGATACACTTGAATCTCATTGACATTGATGGATTTAAGAACTTAACCATATGCCTGAATTCTGTTTTTAATGGGATTTTAGTGACCTGGCTTATCGTTCAGGATTGTGCCAAGTGACTTTGGTAAATAGCTGTGGATCATTCATTCTCAGCTTCGCCATTAGGCTGATTGGAAATGTCTACACATGTAAGAGTTACAACATGCAACTTTTGTTGTTGTTAAACGGCCTGTGCAAAGTCTCCCTTCGTCCCCGGTTGAAATGTGAAATATAAAACAAATATTTCCAATTAATTTCTCCAGCTCCCACTGTGGATCCAGCCCATAAATCAAACCAAATAGCTCTTTTTAAACAATTTATTTTGGATGCCTTTGCTACCTGATGGACCATAGCAAAAATAAGAGAGGCAGCAGAATAGATAGATATATATAGAACAACAGATTAGATTGTATATGACTGGATTTATTATTCTATTTATGTAAAAAATATTTATTGGCTGTACTGCAGTTTTGTCCCCTGCCTTGATGAATGAGGATGACACGTCTTGCATTCCTATTAAATTTATATTCACCTTCAGGGATTTGCAGGCATAAATATTACCAATCTGACCAAGGCGAAGAACACCTTTCCTTGCCCTTCATCGGGCGGTGTCTAACAAGACTTTGCCGAAAGTGCAAGACCAGAATCCATAAAGAGATGATAAGCACACTGTGACCATAAACGTAAAACCTCATTCATACCGTACATTTACAGCACTATGATACCACTTTAAACAGATGTGGCTTCCCCAAAGCATCATGGGAAGTGTAGTTTCTTAAGGGTGCTGGGATTTTTTTTAGGAGACTCCTATTCCTCTCAGAAGGGACATGGGTGGCGCTGTGGGTTAAACCACATAGCCTAGGACATGCCGATCAGAAGGTCGGTGGTTCGAATCCCCGCAACGGGGTGAGCTCCCGTTGCTCAGTCCCTGCTCCTGCCCACCTAGCAGTTCGAAAGCACATCAAGTGCAAGTAGATAAATAGGTACCGCTCCGGCGGGAAGGTAAACGGCGTTTTCATGCGCTGCTCTGGTTTGCCAGAAGCGGCTTAGTCATGCTGGCCACATGACCCGGAAGCTGTACGCCGGCTCCCTCGGCCAGTAAAGCGAGATGAGCGCCGCAACCCCAGAGTCGTCCGTGACTGGATCTAATGGTCAGGGGTCCCCTTTACCTTTATTCCTCTCACAGAACTACAGTTCCCAGAGCTTTCTGTGAATTGCTTGTTAAGGTGCTCTGAGTACTGTGGCTTTGTGGGGGGAACAGGGGCCTCCTAATCATCCCCAGCACCCTTAACAAACAACAGCACCCAGAAAGCTCATGGTCTTCCCATCAGTGACAGAGCTTCATACTCTGGCACCGGGGGGGGCGGAGAGCAGGCGGGGGCGGGGCTGGTGCGCATCCCGGGGGTGGGGCGCACGTCATGGGGGCGGGGCGCCCAGCGCGGGGGGGGGGGCGAGCTGTGATGGCACCCTACTGGGATTGTGCTGCTGGGGCAGTGTGCTCCCCCTGCGCTCCTCTTCCTCCACCAGTGCATCCCATGGGCATCTGCTTAGCAATTGTGAGAACAAGATGCTAGACCAGGTGGGCCACTGGCCTCATCCTGCAGGCTCTTGCCACATTCTTAAAAACAGATGGAGGAAAGCCTTGCAGCACTTGTGAAAAATGGAAATACACCCCCCACCCACCCACCTACACCCACCCTTGGAGGCACCTGAACGTTTGTGTTCAAAACAGAGGGACCTAAGGAATTTGCCCCATAAATGCTTTATTTTAAAGCTTTCAAGCAGATTATCTGGAAACAGAAGGCACTCAGCACTTAGGAAGTGCTTGTTCAATGAGAGTTGACACAAGCCTCAGGGAACATTTCGAGACCGCTCATTCAATAATTCATTCTCCTTCCCTCTAATACTGTGCTGAAGCGGGAGTTAAACAGGCTTTCTCCCCTCACCCCTGCGAAAAAAATGAATAGGAGAGATCCAAATGTTATAAACAGTTTGCCATTTCCATTTTTTTAAAGAAAGTGAAGATGTTAAGCACATACACATTTTCCCAGGAATGCAACATATAGCGGTCTCCCCTAGCCTGCCATCCTACAGATCTTTTGGACAGAAACTCCTATTAGCCTCACCAGTGGTGGGTAATGATGGGATTTGTAGTTATAAAAAAGCACAAACGAAAACACATTTGGAGGGCATCGGAGGGAAGGCTGACCTAAATTGAGGTGGATCCAAACTTAAGCTCATTGTGGTGCAGCAATAAAACAGCTAGCACATTTGCAAAGCTAAGCAGGGGTCAGCATGACTTCAAATTGGATGGGGGACCCCATGTTGAGATTTCCTGCATTGCAGGGAGTTGGACTAGATGACCCTTGGGGTACCTTCCAACTCTACAATCCTATGATTCTATGAATGATACTTAAGTGAAATTGAGATTAACTTGTCCCATGGACTTGATGGGACCTACGTTCAGCTATGTTTCATCCACACCAGACATTTAAAGGACATACCTTCCCCCCAAAAAATCTTGGGGACTGTAGTTCATTAAGGATGCTGGGAACTGTAGCTATGTTAGAGATAAACTACAGTTTCCATGATTCTTTGGGGGAAGCCATGATAGCACACCAAAAGATCATCACACAACTCAGATCTTGGCTATGGGTGGCTTTCGCCTGGCCAGCTCTGCCCACAAGAGCACCACTGAAAGTCAGCCAAAGGTTCACAAAATCCTGTAGCTCCATCAGAGTCCAATGGCCTTTGGAATAAGTTTATGCTCATTGGAGATAATGATCTCCCCTTTCCTTCTCCTGTGAGAGCCAGTGTGGTGTAGTGGTTAAGAGCGGTAGACTCGTAATCTGGTGAACCAGGTTCACGTCTCCGCTCTTCCACATGCAGCTGCTGGGTGACCTTGGGCTAGTCACACTTCTTTGAAGTCTCTCAGCCTCACTCACCTCACAGAGTGTTTGTTGTGGGGGAGGAAGGGAAAGGAGATTGTTAGCCACTTTGAGACTCCTTCGGGTAGTGATAAAGCGGGATATCAAATCCAAACTCCTCCTCCTCCTCCTCCTCCTCCTCCTCCTCCTCTCCTTCTCCTCCTCCTCCTCCTCCTCCTCCTCCTTCTTCTTCTTCTTCTTCTTCTTCTTCTTCTTCTTCTTCTTCTTCTGTGCTGTTCTCCTGACTCATTAGAGCTAAGAGAGGATGTGAGGCACATAGGGGGGACTTGTTCCACTACCACAACTGTTTAGTGGAATATGGCTTGTGGTGTTCAGTCAAATGGTGTGTAGGTTAGCCATTGGTATTTGTCCTTTAAAAAAGTTGTTCTTGGGGCATCATTGTTCTTTAAGGGAGACTGAACTCCCAGGCTGACTTCAAAGTGCTGGTTCTGATGCCTGAAAGACTGTCTCACCCCTTATAAAACCAGCCAGACACTGTGTTCTACCAGTGAGGGACTCGTGCAGGTACGGCCTTGGTCCAGTATATCTGAAGGAGCGTCTCCACCCCCATCGTTCTACCCGGACACTGAGGTCCAGCACCGAGGGCCTTCTGGCAGTTCCCTCACTGCGAGAAGCCAAGTTACAGGGAACCAGGCAGAGGGCCTTCTCGATAGTGGCGCCTGCCCTGTGGAACACCCTCCCACCAGATGTCAAAGAGAACAACAACTACCAGGCTTTTAGAAGACATCTGAAGGCAGCCCTGTTTCGGGAAGCTTTTAATGTTTGATGTATTATAGTATTTTAATATTCTTTTGGAAGCCGCCCAGAGTGGCTGGGGAAGCCCAGCCAGATGGGCGGGGTATAAATAATAAATTATTATTAGTATTATTAGTATTATTATTATAATATTATTATTATTACCATCTTCCACGGGGTCTGTTCTGAAAAATCTAGGAATATAAAGTGGTATACAAATTAATTAATTAATCAGAGCTCATCAGTTAGATTGATTGCCTCCCCTCCTTTAACGATAAGTTGTTCCCTGTTATTGGGCTGCATATTTTTTAAAAGAATTTTTTTAATTCTTAGTTCAAATAAAAGTCCTAAGACAACTTGCAGATAGCAAGCATGTGCCTAGAAGAGGCATCCTTCTTCTTTGGAAGAGAAAATAGGATGTGTGCATCACCTAAAAACAAAGTATGCTGCTTCCTTAAGATCTATGACTGCAGAGAGGCACACTAAAGACAGAGAGAGAATGCAAAAAAAACCAAATAAACCACCTAGTTTTCAACCCTAAACCTGAAATGAGCAAATATCTGTGACAGCCCTGAAACAGTAACAGTTCTTGCTTTTAGCATGCAACGCTTCACCTTTTGCCAGGTTTGAATGAAAGCATTGCCAACAGTTTCTGCAAAGTTTGCTAGGGGCAATGCACACATACTGCAGGTCAAAAGTGAGTGTGTGTATTTATTTGCTTCCTGGGGCGATTTCCAAAGTCTGGAATCGTTTCCAAATGCATTTCACACTGTGCATCCATCCCCACACATGGGCAAGCCCACCCATTCACCTGCAGGATTCAGCATTTTTCTTTCACTGAGAAAATACGGGAAATCACGAAGCGCTCCTGGAGAAGCAGGGCTGAAATGGCAAGCAACGCTCGTCCTTGTGACATGAGCACTTATGCACATACAGAAGGGCTGTGCAAGACATCTTCCATATTTTCCCACTTCAGCCCACAGCCAGTCTGCGTAAGCTGAGCTGACCCTATGTTAAAAATGAATGGGTCAGTGTGGAAGCCCTGCTTCTGTAAAGTTCCACTGAGTCAGGAAGTCTATGCACCTCTCTGCAACATTTGGAGAAATGAAGATTTCTAAGGAATTCACGGATTGGCTGGGAAGTGCAATTGAGTGAACCAGTTTTGACGCCAATCCTACGTGAGAGACACTGAGCACCTCTGTTGACTCCCAGGGACCTGTTCTCAACAGGCCCAATAAACTGAAATGAAGCTATATATTTCCAGTGTTTCAGCCCTATGTCAGTTTGGGCATAGGAACAAAGGTTTCACCAGCCTTACCTGAAGATGATGCGGATTGAGCCCTGATGCTCTGCAACTGAGCTATGTCTCTTCCATATAGCTCTATACAGTGGTACCTCGGGTTAAGTACTTAATTCGTTCCGGAGGTCCGTACTTAACCTGAAACTGTTCTCAACCTGAAGCACCACTTTAGCTAATGGGGCCTCCTGCTGCTGCTGCACTGCCGGAGCACGATTTCTGTTCTCATCTTGAAGCAAAGTGCTTAACCTGAAGCACTATTTCTGGGTTAGCGGAGTCTGTAACCTGAAGCGTATGTAACCTGAAGCGTATGTAACCCGAGGTACCACTGTACATTGAAATGGTGGTGTGAATAAAGGGAAGTTTCGTGAACAACCAGATGAAGAACTTAATGTTCTTTAATTTTTACCCTTTTTTCTCCTTCAAAAAGGCAAGATAAAGTGTTTTTTTATATATAAAAAACCTGTAGACACATAATTGGGTAGAAGTGTTGGATTTCAGCTTTTCTAACACAGAAGGAAGTCATAACAAGGAAGCATCAGTTCTCTGGAGCAAGGGCTTGTATCTCTATTTAATGAAGGATGGAGATTCACAGACTGTAATAATTATGACTGGCTGGAATAAGGAAAGTAGGCGAGCGCAGCATCATTTCGCAGAACCTTAATCTCTAAAGAGAGAACTGGTCACCAAACACGGATAAAATGAACCCTAGACCTTCTTGCACCAAAAATCAGCATTGGACATTCTCAGGGTTGTTGGTTTTTTGTTGTTGTTTTTTGTTGTTGTTTGTTTTTTTAAAACACACAGAGACAGGATCAATAAATAATTTTCCAGAAGTCTTCAGATGAAAATCTATTTTTAGTTTCATTTTCTCAAACCCAGGCAGCAGATCTGCACAGATAATAAATCTTCCTTTTTGAATAACTTCCAAGTTATTTCATGCATGCTGCCTTTAACCCAGTCTTGTAAATCAATTAAAGACCCCCAGATCTGTTTGCATATATTTCAGTTTCATTCACAATGCAGCAGAAGCGTTGCATAAGCAGGATTAAAACAGACTGTGATCTACTCCCAGACTACCCCACTTTTGGTTGCTCCAGACACTCTGGGTGGTTTCCAGCTCTAAAAGCATCTTCCAGCTGCAGATTTCATCCTTAAAGGTTCATGGAACCTCATCCAGCATAGGCTGGAGATCATCTCCCTGGTCAGATGAACCATTCACCTCCATATCAGAGGGGACATGGTAGAAGTGGATAAAAGTGGGTAGATAAAAGTTTTTCTCCTTCTCTTGTAATATTATTGGAATGGGAGACGAAGGATGAGCAAGTAAAATCCTCAGTGATACACTGGGCAATAGATATCGATCATAATATAGATATGGAAGCATGGGAACAATTGTGGAATATGGATATGAAATTTACAGCATGTTATGGTTTAAGAGAAAATTATATGAAAATGAGTTCAGCAAGAGCCGGGACGCTGTCTATGGTAGAGCTGTACTAAGTCTTACCTAGTTTTGACTTTGTAGTTAAAAATAATATGATTAACTGGAATTCTGTTACGGTATAATTTTTGGCAGAAAAGTATTTAGATTGTGCACCTATCCATCATTAATCAGTCTGTTTGGCACTGTTGTTTTTCCTAGTTGTTTCTTCAGATGAGTGGTTCCACCCAATTAGGGATCATGTTGCGAACCGGGAGACCTCATAGATCGGCCCAGGAATGGGCCGATCATATTTGGCCATGCGATGACATCACTGAGGGTGTGTGAGGACCAAGAAAATTAGATAATATGTGTCTGGTTCACTATAAAGTAGCTTTATGTGTTCATTTTGGCAAGGAGCAATTTTTAAAAAAGTAATTGAAAAGGAGAGACATGCGGGGGGGGGAGGGTGTTTGCCAAAAAAGAAATGTGAGGAAAACTGTAGGCAGCATTTTGCTCCGCTCTAATCCATGTACACGGCCTCCCTTTTGCTCTCATCATGATTCTTCTATGGTATGGAGAGTTCCTGCTGCTGGCTGCAGTGTAATAGCCAAGCTTCACTGAGACTTCATATTGCAAATTGTGACAAAACCTAGACCATTACAAATGATAAAGGCTTGCGTGATTTACCGGAAACTTTCTAGAAAGCAAGATTCTACATCTCTGGAGCAAAATGTAGCATCAGGACTCAACATCATCAGACACCTGACAAGGCATCTCAAGTTTTGAGCAGAGTGGCATTCCTTTGCAGCTTAAAGGGGAAGCTTAGATAGGCTAATTTTAGCCTTTTTAGTTTAAGTAATCCAGGGTGCTTTAAGGCAGACTAGATTTTTCTGGTACAGTGGAACCTCGGTTTTCGAGTGTCTCGGAAACCGAACGTTTCAGAACCAGAACACCGAAAACCCGGAAGCAATTGCTTCCGTTTTCGAACGTGCCTTGGAAGTCAAACAGCTTCTGAGGCATGTTTCTCAATTTTCACTATTGAAATTGCTGACAGCCCTTTGCGCCTCGGTTGTTGAACGTTTCGGAGGCCTAACGGTCTTCCGGAATGGATTACGTTCGACAACCGAGGTTCCACTGTAAAACACGGTCTTGTAAAAGATAAACATAGCATTTGCTCACTTGGGGTACTTGTTGAAGAGTAACAGATGAGGCTTTGTTCAGGCAGGTTTAAAATGGTAATTGGGTTACAAAGATATAGTATCTTAAATTATAGTCTGAGCATGTAGCAGATGTTGCGTGTTCAGACCTTTAAACCTCCCCCTTAAATAATTTCAGACAAGACCCAAATTTTGGTTTGGTTTTTGGCAGAATTTAGGCCACAACTAATCAATAAATTACAGCAAGTGAGTGGTTGCATAGGCTCTGGTTCGACTAGCTCCCTGCACCGTTGCAGGTAGCGCTGACCCAGGGCACCAGCATAGGTCAGCCTAGGATGAACACCTGGATAAGCGGAAAGCCAGGAACAGGCTATCTTCTCCACCCAAATGCCCCCCTGGACTCAGGCATGGGCACAACCCCCTCACAGGGTTGACCAAACCATCAAGTCCCTGGATTCCTTTAACGGAATACCCTTCACATAGGGATGGTGGGAGCATTCTCCCATCCCTATCACCTGAACCAGAGCCTATCCGCAACCTTACAAGTTGTGATGATTTGCTACGCGGCAGGCGAAACCCAAATGACACCAGCCAATCAGCCAAGTGGGGAAAATTCCTGCCTTGCCCCTGTCCCAATGACAGACGACACACGACAGCATAGTCAAGCGCACAGCCCTAAATATAGGGAGAGGTGGGCAGGTGTTCCAATGCACACACCGAAAGAGGAAGCTCTGGGTCACGTGCATAGGTATATATCGGTCCCTTGATCGTTTAGCATGCATCCCATTGGCCTGATTAAACCCAGCATCAAGGGACCTACCAATTGGGTGTTGTGGCTATTCAATCGAACCCACCCACAACACAGGGTTTGGTTGCCAGATCTCACCACAACACGTGCCCTCTTTAAGGGAGGACCTAATTTCTGACATTGCTGGCTTGGTGATGAAAGAGATGGAAAGGAGTAAGAGAGTGTGCCCTCGCAGGTAAGAGAACATATAGATACTCCCTCCCTCTGTCGAGGCACAGTGGGAGTGTCTCTCACAGAGTCCCCTCTAGCAAACTTACAGGAAAACTCTGTGAGCTTCAGCACCTATCAGGTGCCTGTCTAACAAAATGTGAACTGTTGGTTTGACTGCACTTTAAATACCCCACACTTGTTGCTTCCAAAGTGATAGGCATTCCAATCCCCAAGCTGGCTGTGAGAAGGAACGATGCCTTGCTGTGGCAAAAAAAAAAAAAATGCTTGAAATTCCAAAGTCACGGAGGGCTTTATTAAGGGCAAATGAAAGGGGCAGCAGCTCTAGGGGGATTTGCTGTCGCAGCATCTCTTTGCAAAAGCAGCTGAAATTAGTTCCAAGTTGCCACATGTTGCAGTGAGCTCAGCAGAACCCAGCTAGAAGAACTGTAGGCAGCTCTGTAAATCCGGCTCTCCGTGGTTCTGTCAGAGTGAGAAACAGAGCTGAACTGATAAGACTTGTCCCAAAGGAGCACACTCCCGTTCAACTGCCGGGGGTTTCTGCCCAAGCATGACACCCCATTTTAAGAAAAGCCATTAGCCCTCTTTATGCTCTCGCAGGCTTTCGTGGATCCTTAGCCCTGCGGTTTCGATCTTCAGCTCCAGCTTATTTGATAGGGCCACAGCATTCCTTTTCTAAAAAAAAGACCAAGCAAACAGATTGAATAAATAATCACAACAGGGTAAATTTACAAATCATAAAATGCTAAACGCCCTTCAGAGTAATCTCCATGACTGAATACACCACATATGTTCAGTTGTTTAAATACCCATCTGCTGTAATAATAATAATGCCATTTTCCAGGATCCAAGCAAAGGTATCCATGTTTTGTATTATCTATTGGCATGTGCAAGCAAGAAATATTTTTGTTTTATTTGATTTCTATGATTTTGACTAGGGACACAGGTGGCTAGGGACACAGGTGGCGCCACAGAGCCTAGGACTTGCTGATCAGAAGATCGGCGGTTTGAATCCCCGCAACGGGGTGAGCTCCCGTTGCTCGGTCCCTGCTCCTGCCAACCTAGCAGTTAGAAAGCACGTCAAGTGCAAGTAGATAAATAGGTACCGCTCTGGCGGGAAGGGAAACAGTGTTTCCGTGCGCTGCTCTGGTTCTCCAGAAGCAGCTTAGTCATGCTGGCCACATGACCCGGAAGCTGTACGCCGGCTCCCTTGGCCAATAAAGCGAGAGTCAGCCACGACTGGACCTATTGGTCAGGGGTCCCTTTACCTTTACCTATGATTTTGACTAGTGTTACATGTGGCTCCTAAACTGGTGGTGGGGGGTGGAGAGGATGAGAGAGAGAGAGATCTGCTTCCTTTTTTTCCCCTGAGATGGAACAGACAGTAAGAAGTTTATTCTATTCCCCCTGAACTGAATTTATCATCTTATTGTTTTTTATCTGTTTTTTAAAAGCTATTTCAACTGTTCTGCTTTTTAACTGTTTGGTTTATTGAATATTTCAATTAAGGATGTTTTAATGCCCCAGTGGACTTGTTATTGCGGATTTTAATTATGTATTGATTTAATAGTTGTAAACTGCTTAGAAGCCACTTTGGCATCCGAGGGGTAGATAAATAAATAAATGTTATCCTCACTGTCAGCTTACATAATGAACAAAACCGACACGCAATAAATAAACCTCAGAAGTAATAAAACAGAGAGGCCACAAATGATCAAACTGCAAAATGGCCAGAGGACAAAAATAAAATGCCTGACCAAAATAAACAAAACTAAATTGTCTTGACTTGGCTCCATAAAAAATAAAAAATGTTGTGTTGGCTCCAAAATATTTTGTGCTCACTATATACATTTGAGGCGTGTTTCACTCTTCCAAGAATTCTGGACCCTGTAGTTCACCCCTCACAGAGTTATAATTCTCAGAGATGGATTGTTAAACCACTCTGGTAATGGTAGCTCTGTGATGGGGATTGAAACCTCCTAACAACTCTAAGCATGGTAAGCGAGTCACATGGTACAATGGTGCTTTAAATGTATGTGACCAAACAATCAAACAACCTTAGGAAAGATGGGTGTTACACATTCTCCTTTCCCACATCGAAACTCCGCACTACATAACAGCTCCTCTGCTGTTTTCGCTTGCAGTGTGCTAATTCCTGCCCTCCATCTTTTTGGCAGTTTTCCTCTCCTGAAAAAGTGGCTTCTGTTTCTCTGCCTCAATTCACAGGGTCCTTTCAGAATTTCTTTTTTTAATTTTAGACCATGAGGATTATTATTATCCTCTACACAGGGATGGATCCTGATGGGGAGAGAGGGACCTGTTATGGTTTGTAGAAGTCAGTTGGCCCATAACTCGGGCCCACCATCCCTGTGTTGATACTGCACCACACTTTGGGCAGTGTGATCAGCAGAAAATGCACAGCTCCAGCAGAACACCAGTTTCCCTGATTTCCAGTAGCCTGCCTTTTCCAGAGTTCCCAGTTAAGGAAATTCCTTTCCCACTCAATTCAGTTTAGAATATAAAGTGTTTATTGTCTCATGGCACAAGACAAGCATAAGCTACATAAACTTTAAGAGATGCTGGTACATCATGATCTAATCTACTAGAATGTCATTCTTCTGGTCTTAAAAGTAAACCGTGTAAAGATAGAAGTATACAGAGAGATCCACTAGCACTTTACCATGCTAGCTCACCATGCTACACTGCATGTAACCTTCAGCTTCTCTGCTGATACCTTGTACTGAGCAAAACTTCTTATTGGTGAATACCTCGCACTCCTGTCATCGCTGCTGAACGCAGCCTGAAGTGTACATGGGTTTCTACGAGGCGATACGCAGTGATAGCAGCAAGAGACTTTGTTGAGCTAACAGAACTGAACAACAGGGGCAAAGCAACTGCTCATATGTATTTCTGAAGCCCTGGGCCACTCCCACTCTTAATGTGATTGGCTGTCTAAACTCCCAAGCTGCGAATCGTAACTCAGAGCTTAAGAACCAATGCCAGTAGCCCCAACCCTGAAATGCCATGTGATTGGATATCATGTATCGAATCAGAACACAGGGGCTCAGAATCCTAGTCTCAAGATCAGAGACCACTGAATACATAACAAAGCCTTGGATTTCTACCTACCTCTGCACATACACACATTCCTTAGAGAAAGGGAGGGTGGCATGCTAACTCTAAACAGAATCCAGACATGGGGGATAGGTGAGCTGCTCAAGACATGGACCAAGCACTTTGTTATGTATTGAAGTTTTCACCCTGGCCACCAGGAGTATTGTGTACGTAGTTTTCACTCAGGTCCACGTCAGTTATTTTAGGCGGGGTTGTGTTGCTACATTGTTGACAGCCGGCTGCCTATAAAAGCAGGCCGGCTGAGCTGTTTGCTGTTCAGTTCTGTCCAGCTTACAAATAAAGAGCTGCTCTGGAGAAATCGCTGTGTCGTCTGCTATGTTCGCCCACAACTTAACACACTTAGTGCAATTTCACCCATTTTTCCATATCGCACTACCAGGATCCCGACTGAGCAGCAAGGAAGTATTTATGCAGAGCAAGGCTATGGCAGGATTAAACCCACATAGTCCCTGCAGCAGCAGCAGCACCTCACAGGCTGTTTCAGAACAAGTAGGGTCATGTGAACCTCCTTCAAGAGATGGTGGAAACCTGGAAGGGTTTGGAGGGATGTATCAGAGACAGAGTAAAAATAAGCATCTTGGGCCAAAGACTTCCCGATGGGTTGCTAAAATGGTCTCCCCAAAGTCTCCACCCTATTTTCAGACAGAGAAATTTGCATTGGTGGGATTTTGCTGAACCTTCTCCACGGAGAGGTGGAATTCTCCAATCGGCATTTAGGAGGAGCTTGAAAACATTTTCAGGAAATGGATGTTAATGAGTGAATACTACATTTAGTTTCCAGACAGAGAATTGGAAGTTTTAAAATCTTTTTTTCATCCCCCTCCTCTCTTCTTTTGTCCCCCCCCCCGTCCCTCTCTTTTCCTTTTCCCTTCTTTCCATCTCCCTTCATTTTTATATTAAACTTTAAAAGCATTTCTTTTACTCCAGTGTATTATAAAAAGATACTTTGTGCAGGGGCCATGCTAATCTTCTCTGTATCGTTCCAATTTCAGTATATGTGCTGCCGAAGCAAGCACTAAAAAGATACTTTGCATTGCGCACGAACTTTTTTATTTCTTTGGGCAAGTATCAATTAATATAGATATTATTTTTAAAAAAATGAAAAATCCCCAGACATTCTCTACTGAGAAATTCAAGCCTAGTAAATACCAAATGAAATTATTTTAAAGCTACTTTTATTGTTATATATGTTTACAGTCATGAAATAGAAATGCCCATCTCCTGGGGGTCTAGTTTTTCTTCTTCTTCTATACAAATTGAATGTTTGGGTATTTACAGCTTTGTCTGCTAGCATTAATACATTGAGTTGGACCTGGTATCTCACCAAAAATCAGTGCAGCACTTTAGGGACTGGTGACATATGAAAACAAACACAGATCTACTGCTACCATGTTATTATTCCTCTTTATATCAAGGGGGAGCAGGAATGTGGCAGGGGCTGGGGGTTATTGCAATTGCAAGGAATGCATGCCAGATGTTAATTTCTTCCAACGGTTTCATTGGAAACCCAATTAAAGTCATGGATGGGAAGACAGAGTATTCTCCACCAGCACCTTTGGTGGTCCAGCAGCTCCCTGGCAAGTATCCTCTTTCCGATGTTTTCCTTCTATCTTGTTATTGGATGTTTGTTTGCTTTTAATGTCCTTTTGCTGGCTGCCCCTGAAATCCCTCTTGGCCTGCATCAGTAGACCTTTATATTTAGCTTGTCGGAAATGGCGACTCTCTCCAAATTCCCCCTCCCTTTTATCTGGAGTATCCTTCGTGTATTATTTTTTTAAAAAAAAAACCATCCCATTTAATTTTAACAATGCCTTTAACATAGCTGTGCAGCTCTTCTTTACAGCGTCTTCCTTGCCATTCTTAAATATTTGTTTAGGGTAGCCATCTACTATGAGTGTCTAACCTATAGCCTGTGGACCAAAAAATATACTGCTCCTATGTGTTCCCGCTGTGATTCCATGTTGTTCCCCCAAAGTGCCCCCTCCCATTTTAAGGATTTATTTATTTATCCTTTTCCGCCTAGCATCTCAAAGTACATAGTTCAACTCCTCCCCATTTAATCCTCACGACAACCCTGTGAGGTAGGTTTGTTGTTTAGTCATTTAGTCGTGTCCAACTCTTCGTGACCCCATGGAGCAGAGCACGCCAGGCACTCCTGTCTTCCACTGCCTCCTGCAGTTTGGTCAGACTCATGCTGGTAGCTTCGAGAACACTGTCCAACCATCTCGTCCTCTGTCGTCCCCTTCTCCTTGTGCCCTCCATCTTTCCCAACATCAGGGTCTTTTCCAGGGAGTCTTCTCTTCTCACGAGGTGGCCAAAGTATTGGAGTCTCAGCTTCAGGATCTGTCCTTCCAGTGAGCACTCGGGGATGATTTCCTTCAGAATGGATAGGTTGAGGTAGGTTAGGCTAAGAGATGGTGACTGGTCCAAGGTCACCCAATGAGCTTTATGGCTATGGGGTGATTTGAACCCTGGTCTCCCGGGTTGCAGTCTGACACTCTAACCACTACAGCAAGCTGTCCCTCTCTCTCTGTTAATTTTGTATCTTAAATTTAACTCCGTCACCTCATACCTTCTCAGACATAAAAATTGCCACCCGATCCATATCCATTTATGAGGATCAATATCACAAGCAGTATCACTTTAAGACAGGTGTGTGTGTGTGTGTGTGTGTGTGTGTGTGTGTGTGTTGCTTTCATGCCAGTTTCACTGCCCATCCAGATTCTCTGGATGGATTGAACCAGTCTACAGTGAGGCCGGCACCCAGCCTTAAAACCTGCCTCGGGGAGAGGAAAGGAATGCCATAGTCCAACATTCCATAAACCTTTAGGGGAAGCAATTTTTGTCTTTCATTAGAGACACCAAATGTTAAGTAGAGTGAGTAGCAATTATAGTGTGGAGCAGCTGAATCTAGTCACTACATTCTGACATGACATATATTCCCCTATTCAGAGGAAAGATAATTGCTGTCACGCCTTAATATAGTGCATCTTTGGTTTGGTGATCCCTTTTAGCCTCCATTAACATCTGGCATTGATTCACTACAGAAATAGTAAGGGTATTGGCACATGCAGGTGTGTGTGTGATGCTGCAAACTTCTTGAGTATTATTACCCCATACCCCAATTTGTTTCTGAAGACTGCCCTGTTGTTAACTGAGTGGGGGATGAAATAGCGAATAGTCTTTTAGACAACCTAGTGCAGACATGAGGAAACACAGCCCCGGGGGCCAAATGAAGTCCTCCAGATCTCTTTATCTGGTCCTTAGGACTCTCCTCATTCCATATCCTCATTGCAGGCCACATCCTCACTGGCCCACCCATAAGGCAAGGTGAGGTGACTGCCTCAGGTGGCAGAATTCATAGGGGCAGCAGATACAATGTTGATCTTTCTCCACACACATACACACATTGTTATTGATGTAGATCTACCCTAGAGGGGAGGGGAGCACCATACAATCTTAGAATCATAGAAAAGTAGAGTTGGAAGGGACCCCAAGTGTCATCTAGTCCAAACCCCTGCAATGCAGGATTCTCAGCTAAAGCATCCATGACAGATGGCCAGCCAACCTCTGCTTAAAAACCTCCAAGGAAGGAGAGTCCACAGCCTTCTGAGGGAGACCGTTCCACTGTCGAACAGCTCTTACTGTCAGAATGTTCTTCCTGATGTTTAGTTGGAATCTCCTTTCTTGTAACTTGGATCCACTGGTTCGGGTCCTAGCTTCCAGAGAGAGGGAAACCTAGCTTGCTCCATCTTCCATGTGACAGCCCTTTAAATATTTGAAGATGCTCTGTCATATCTCTTCTCAGTCTCTTCTTCTCCAGGCTAAACATACCCATTTTTTTTGGGGGGGGGGGTTGGCCTTAGTTGTACACCACCCGAATATTGCAGTATATAAATACTTTTATAAATAAAATAAAAAATCAAATGCCAAAATCAAATTCTATCAAATTAAACATACCTCTTTATGTGGGTGTGGGTGGAACTCAACACAATGACCAGTGCTGAGAATTGCCAGAACAGAATCCAGCAATCATACCCCATTAAGCACCACTTAGGGAAAGAGCTGGTAAGCCTGACCTCTCAGCTGACACAAATTTTGATGTTGCAGACCTAGTTTAAAATATCTGCATAAATAGCGGAGCCACCTCTTCTGATGATATTAATAATGACTTTAACAATGAGCTGGGTTACACCAGCTTCAATCCAGCTAAGTACATTTTGGCCGCTGCCCAGACTCACTTCAGAGCTGACCTTTCTGCAAACTCGGTTCCGCTTGCCTTCCTGTCCCCAAAAATTGAAAGGCTGATGGATGGCAATCAGTTGGGAAGATCCCAAATGAGAAAAGCATCAAGAGTTAAAGGAGTCTAGAGAAATTTGCTTGAGTACTTCTGACAAAGTCTTGGTGGGGGAAATTGGGCCTCTGAAATCGTCACAGAACTTAGACATCTTTCTGGAGATATCCAGTGGTTAAAACCAGCTGAGAGTGTGAGCCAATTGCCCCTGTCATGGACTGGTTGGATGCAGTGGAGTGGTAGGAGGCAGCAGCTGGGAAACCCCCAAAGGAACCCCCAGGGGAAGAAGGTTAAGTGGCAGGAGACTGGTGGTGGGACGATGATTCATGGTCAGAGGCAGAAGAGAGAGCCGACTGAGAGGAGGCTGTATCTGAAGCTGAAGAGGCAACAGGGTTTAATGAGCAGGAAGAGGCTGTGACAGAGAGCGGTTCAGACTCAGAGGCAGAAGAGGAGGTGGCCAGGAGACAAAGATGAGGCAGGCTGCTGAAGAATCCAGGGAGTCTCCCCCTCCTGCTGCAACCATCTCCCCTCCCCACTGGTCTCCAAGAACCCGAAGAGGTATAAAGAGGGCAAGGCAAAGAGAGACAAGACTTAGGCTGCTGGGGAAGGATCCAAGGAAGGGGCCTCAGAGAGCGGTGGGAAGGCTGTTGGAAAACGCCCTGGGGGTGCCCCTGCAGCCCCAAACTCTGAGCATCCTTTGGTATGCGCAGCTCTGGAAAAGGCATTTCCCTTCTTCTCCAGTGCGTTTCAGCGACATATATCAAATGATATATGCAGACTAATCTTCTAGCATAACACAGCAAGAAGCGTGAGACATCGTAAAGCTAATCTACGTATTTATTTACACACTATGTACAGACAAAGGAATCATGGAGTCCTCTCTCTCCAGCTCTGAGAGGGAAACCAGAAACAAGTAAAAGCAAAAGTACAGCACAATAGTACATACAGCAGAAGACATAAGACTGTCCTCTGTTCCCACGCTCTTCCCAGACAGGCATGTGATTTACACCAATGTCATGTGCAGCATCAGAGGAGTGAAATACTAACAAAGGCAAGGAGGACCTTCAGTCCTTGCAACTGCCTCATTGGGGCAAGACCTACTGGGAAGAGTTGCTGTGATCACTAGGCCTGGTTTGGTTTCTTTGAATAAAGAGTAAACTTCACTGACTCTGGTGTTTTCTCACCTATTCCTGACTCTGCCTCCTGGAAGCAGCAATGTTTCCAAATGCCAGTTGCTCGCAGCCACAAGAGGGGAGAGTGTTCTTCTTCTCAGATGCTGCTTGGGAAGTTTCCAGTGGGCATGGCCACTGTGAGAACAGGATGTGGGACTAGATGAGCCATTGGCCTGATCCAGCAAGCTCTTCTTATGTTCTCTGTGGGGCAGCTGCCGTGTGCACACACTCAGCCATCTAACTTGCATGTTGGTTGTGCAAAGGCATTCCTAAGTTCAGCGGCAGAGCACATCCTTTCTTTGCAGAAGGGCCCAGGTTCTATCCCTGGCATCGCCTCATGATACTGGGAAAGACCCCTGCCTGCAACTTGGAGAAGACCACTGCCTGTGTGGTGTAGTGGTTAAGAGCGGTAGACTCGTAATCTGGTGAACCGGGTTCGCATCCCCGCTCCTCCACATGCAGCTGCTGGGTGACCTTGGGCTAGTCACACTTCTCTGAAGTCTCTCAGCCCCACTCACCTCACAGAGTGTTTGTTGTGGGGGAGGAAGGGAAAGGAGAATGTTAGCCGCTTTGAGACTCCTTAAAGGGAGTGAAAGGCGGGATATCAAATCCAAACTCTTCTAGATGAGACTGAGCTAGATGAGCCAATGGTCTGGCTCTGTATATGGCAGCTCCCTCTGTTTAAACCTATGTTTACTTCTGCCTGAGATGCTGGGAAATCGCTGTCAGTCAGAACAAAAATAGACCAGTGGCCTGACCCGGCATCAAGTAGCTTCCTGTGTTCCTTGTTGTGCCAGTTCTGTAAGTTAAAAAAAGGAGTTATGTGGGGGTTATCATTTCAGTGAAGGGGATAGCAATGAGATTTCAGAGGAGGCCCCCAAACCACATTAAGTCTAAAGCAACATATCCAGTGCTTAGAAAGAACTAGTTTGCTTTAATGATGTTCACTGAATTAATACAAAAATCTCTGAACGACAGCTGAAAACAGTTCCCATAACTGCCAAGTGAACTGAACATGAATTAAGCTCACTTGTGGGGAATAGCACTTTTAACAATTTCAAGTTCATCTTCAACGTCATTCTCTTATATGTGTTTTTTACCCTTTGGGGGCTTTAAGCATAATTGTTGGGATGATGATGATGATGATGATGATGATGATGATTTTATATGCCACCCATCTAACCGGGTTGCCCCAGCCACTCTGGGCGGCTCCCAACAAAATATTTAAAACCCAATAAAACATCATTAAAAACTTCCCTGAATAATAAAAATATTCAGAAACCCACATTCCACTGTATGTGTTTTTGGATGTTTTCTTAGTCTTAAGTATATTTTAGACTTCATCGCAGCTGCTTGTAACATTCTGAATACTGGGGGGGGGGGGCGGGATGGAATGCTGGTGATCATTTGGATGAACTTGAATTGAACTGAATATGAACTGAACTAGTTCATTTGGCAAAGGGACAAATGTGAGCTGGAATTAGTCCCTTTCAGGACATGTTGAACTTGAATCAGAATTGTTTTCTTTTTAAATGAATTAAGGGTCACATTGGCCGAGAAATACATAAAAGTATAAAATTTTATGTAATCGTATTTTGTATAAATAAATAAAAAAACAAAATTATAAAGGTAACATGTTCTATTTACAAACAAAACATTTAAATAGCTACTTTTCTACTGGGAGGGTAGGGGGTGGGCACAGGAATGAAACAAGGTTGGAAGGGGGCCATGGTCGAGAAAAGGTTGAGAAACACTGCCGCAGAGGACTGGGCATGCCTTGGCACCATAATTCCCTTCTGAGTCTCTATCTCCTCTTCAAAAAGCAGGAGACTGGGGCCTGCCCCTCTGGCGTCTCTCTAGGAGCACTTGCCAGACACACTGCCTGCATTGATACACCAGCTCTTTTGGAATGTGAAGCCAGGCAAGAAGGAATCATCACTGATGACCCCTTGCTGGGATCTGGCTTCAGAGGGATATGGCATCTCAGTCCTGGAGACCTTTAGTATCTTGACCTCTGGGGAGTCTCCTCCTTTGGCACCTCTGAGACAATGTCCAGGTCACAGCAGGACTCCAGAGACACAACAGGTCAATTTCTGAGGTGCCCCCAATCTTTTTATTGATAGACGTGCTGCATCATAGCAGGTAGATATTTAGCAGGTGAAGTGTTGATGGCTAGAAAGTAAGAGGTCCGAGGGAAGGAAATATTAATTCGACATAATCAAACTACAAGGCATGGCTGTTGTTAGTACTGCCTTCCAGAGTGTAGTTTAATTCTGTCAGACATGTACATATCGTATGAATAGCTTAGAGGACACCTTAAAACTCAGCAAAAATAATTCATTCCGAGCACTCAGTATGTTTATGTAGGGAGAACACAGTGACTGTTGATTGCGACGTTGTAATAAACCAGATGAATGTAAGTGATTCAAGCAGGGATTTCAAAGAATGGAAAGTATGACACACACTCAAGATCATATTCCACAATCAACTGCAATAACCGTCATCCCAGAGTCCCATCAGCACAATGATTGACAGAGGCGAAAATCCCCATATCTTGCATAAACATGCAATGGAAGGGTGGGGAAAAAATCTCTAAGTACATTACTGTTTTTCTGGGTTGTTTAAGTGGTGTTAAGAGGGCACTAATCAGATTTTCACTGCTATGGATGCCCACAGAAGAACATGACAACCACAGAAGAACATGACAACCTTGTACTCTGGGACACACTAGGCAGGAAGGAATCATTGCTGCTTGACAATTCTGTGCTCACCATTGTTCAGGTAGATTCAAATCCTCACTTCAAATGCAAGCATACATAGAAAGTAGGGGTGCTTGAGGAATTTGATTTATGTGGATTTTGTGCAAATAGCACTTGCTTTGCACCTCCCAGATTGACATGCAGGTTTTCTTCAGATTTCGCCCTTTTCCAAATTTCACAATGCACTTCTTGGCTAAAAAATAGTATTGAAATGCATTGAAATGCATATTTAAGGATGCAAGTGATTAAAATTATTATGTTATTAAATGGATAGCACATGTGAATTTTCATGAGGATTTTTTTCAAGTCACAAATACAGAGCAGAACAGATTTATGAATAAAACCAGGCAAAATTAACATGAAGAATAGACTGAGTGGTCTGACCTTTATAAAGAAGACGGGGGAATTCACACCGACAGAGCGTCTACTCAAGGCTAAACTACATATAATAATCAATAGCATGTATTTTTCATTCTCTCTTACTGTTCCCCTAATGAAGCCACAAAGTCACTGCTCCTTACCAAGAATGGGAAAGGTTGATGTGGTGTGGGTGCGCCAGCAAGAACAGTGGACTGGCTCCACCACTGCTTTTGCACTGTGCTGACTTCCCTGCCAATTCACCTCTCCTAGAAAGCAACAGTGATGCTGCTGCCTGCCCCACCCCAGGGGTGGAGGAAGGGGGTGCGGTGGGGGCAGTCCGCCCCAGGCGTCACCACTGAGGGGGGTGAGGTGACAAAATGCCAGGCAGCACTCACCCTGGGGCCTGCAGCGCACCCGAGCCACGTGTCTCTCCTGGGAGTGACACAGTGGCTTGGGCGCCCGCAGGCCCCGTGCTGCCCCAAACAGTCCGCCCTCAACCTCTTCCTCAGCTGTAGGGTGGCTGTATGGGAGGAGGCAGGCAGACTCCTCGGAGGCCCCATGGAGCACCCTGCCCTGGCTGGCCCTCCCCCTAGGTGCAGGGCATGCGCACCACCCCAGGCGCCCAATCGGCTTGCTCCGCTGCTGCCCCACCCCATCGAGTGAGCAACCTGTTTTTGTTTGTGAGTCTCCAAAGGCATCTGGTTTGCAAATATTGGAGAGAGAATGCTAGACTGAAAAGAACCGTTGATCTGATATAACAATGCATTCAACTGCAGTGTGTCTCTGCTCACAATTGAAATATTTCCCACAGTCCATAGAGGTTGTGTGTGTCTGTAGCAGCCTGCATGCTGCAGAATGTTGCATACCTTTATTACTCAGAGAAAATGATGTTCACTTGCTGCATACTAATCCACCCATGAGCATTGTGTTGGGGGCACATTTGAAGGGACTCTGACTCGGACATCGTTTTCTTGATGAGTGACAGAGCATGAAGTTAACAGCCGCTCTGCAAAGATCCTGCTGTCAAAAAGGCTCACAACGGACATTACAAATCCGTGTTGAATAAATTGTGGGTTGTTTTATTGGGAAGTTTGCAAAAACCAGATTAAGCTACAGTTCCTGGATTCTGCTTTAAGTTTATCTCCACTCCCAATAAGGTACAAAAATATTTCCCTTTTCCAAGCTAGTGTAGTGGGGGAGATGCAATTTTATTTTGGGTTTTTCATCAGATAAATTCAAGGAAGTACACCAGTGACCTTTCCCTAGATTAACACTAATGCAGATTGATCTTTCTGCTTCGAATTCAGCAAAGGTATTTTTCAAATGTGGATTCACCAAAAAGGGATCTGAAGCAGACAAACAAGGAAGGCAAAATTAGGCACCTTGGTTTGATTGTGCGCCAAAGAGTCACAAATCAGTGGCCATTAGTGACCCACTTCATTGTTAGAAAGTGACAGATGGGAACAAAGCATGGCAAATGGCAAAGGTAACTCCAAATTCTTTGTGATCCTCACACTTTCCATGGGGGCTTAGTTCCCACCCCAATTCACTAAAGGTGCTTCATCTTTGTACTTCCCCGAAGTCTTCTCCATACCACAAGCAACTCCAGAGGCTTCTAGGTCCACCATTTCACACTATGTTCTTAAAATTGTGTCACCAGTACATTCAACTTCCCTTGGTAGTCTGGATAAATTAGTAATCCTATCCTGTTTGGATCACTGTAGTGGATCGT
Source organism: Podarcis bocagei (assembly GCF_964188305.1). Taxonomy (NCBI): domain Eukaryota; kingdom Metazoa; phylum Chordata; class Lepidosauria; order Squamata; family Lacertidae; genus Podarcis; species Podarcis bocagei. The sequence goes on from NC_138127.1 coordinate 93,613,031, forward strand.
ACATGGGGCTGCCCTTGGAAGCTTCAGTTGATGCAGAATGAGGCTTCCAAAATTAACCGGTATACAGAATCACATTACACCAATCCTGGGGGGAAATTGTATTGGCTGCCTATACATTTCTGAGCGCAATTCAAGGTGCTGGTGCTTATCTTAAATTCATTATATGGCTTGGGACCAAATACATGAAGGGGGGCCTCTCTTTATATCAGTGATGATGCAGGATGAAGCCTTCACTGTGATGGTGCCCTGTTTGTGGTATGTCCTCACCTTAAAAGGAAAACAGGTACTGACACTGCCGCTGGTGGCTGGTACCAACTGGAACTGGTAGGGTAGAAGACAGTGAGCCCAACAGTAGGGGGAGCCAGAGCTAACATCAGGCAGAGCCACCCCACCGGCTGGTTGTTAGAAAGAAGATAAGGGCAATTACGTTGGTGGGGCAGTGTCCAATTTGCTCCCTAGGACCAGCCTTAGTTTCAATGGAAGCCCATCTACTTGTGCAAGGGGGCTTTGCCTCCTCTCCTTCCCCTGTGTACCCCTGCAATCCCCAAAATTGGCTCTGGGGAGTGATGGTTGCGATAACCACCAGAAGAGAGTGCAGGGAATGAGAGTTCTGGCAAGCTGAAATGCTTACTTTGATGGAAAAATCACCTTAATGTTATGTCATATTCTTCCCCTTACATATAATTTCAGGTAAGTAATTTGTTTTCTGTTGTACTCCACCTTGGTATCAACATTAATGAGGCATGGGTTGTAGATCATCATCATCATCATCATCATCATCATCACCATCCTATTTCAATACGGATTCAACTATACAGACCACAAGTGCTTGCGTGGATCAGAATGCAGTGTATCAAGAGAAAGGAAGGAAGGAAGGAAGGAAGGAAGGAAGGAAGGAAGGAAGGAAGGAAGGAGGAAGGAAGGAAAGGGGTAGAGACACACCTGGACCCAAAGCTTTCTGTCTCAATACTTCTGACTCCTAGTGAGGTTCAGAACTTTGTGACGCACGTTTTTCCCTACAGAGAGAGCTGCAAAGCTGTGACCTAATATGCCTTTGCTATAAAAAATAAAATCAAGGATTATCCTGCTCCTAGCAGCGTGCATTGCCTTAACGTGACTGATGAAGTTCTAAATCCTTTTCTTTTCTGCAAACATTTGTCAATAATAGCATATCTAGGTGCACTCATCTTGCACTGAGGTGGATTAAAAAGAAAAAGAAAAAGTAAGGCTGTGCAATTAAGCAGCATGACCTCTTAAGCAGCTTTCCTATTACGGGGCAATAAACTTGGAATTGAGCCAATGTGAATGCTGTCAGAAGGACCTGTGGCCTGTATATAGTGGAGGTGATATGTCAAGCAAGCGTGAGAATTGCTCTTTTAATCATAAAGTCTCATCCTCGGGAAACCAGGCATGGTTCTAGGTTACAGCCTGAGGCTCATTTTCAAAACTTGTTTAGCAACATGATTCCATCTTCACGTGAGGTGGGGATGACTTCATTCCTAACTTACTCTGTGCTGTAGTATTTGATTCAGTAAGTTTCGCTCGGCTTAGATCAGTGAGGTCCAGCTTAAAGACTAGTTGAATAGCTCTGTCGGCAGAGCAAGAGACTCATAATCTCTGGGTTGTGGGTTTCAGCCCCACGTTGGGGGAAATATTGCTGCATTGCAGAGGCTTGGACTAGATAATCCTCATGGTCCCTTCCAGCTCTGCAGTTCTATGATTCTATGACTACTGAGAGACTAAGGTAAAAAGGTAAAGGACCCCCGGACGGTTAAGTGCAGTCAAAGGAGACTGGGGTTGTGGCGCTCATCCCGCTTTCAGGCCGAGGGAGCCGGCGTTTGTCCACAGACAGTTTCCAGGTCATGTGGCCAGCATGACTAAACTGCTACTGGCACAACAGAGCGCAATGACAGAAGCCAGAGCGCATGGAAATGCCGTTTACCTTCCCACCACAGCGGTACCTATTTATCTACTTGCACTGGTGAGCTTTCAAAATGCTAGGTTGGCAGAAGCTGGGACAGAGCAATGGGAGCTCACTCCATCACGGGGTTTTGAACTGCCGACCTTTCAATTGGCAAGCCCAAGAGACTCAGTGGTTTAGACCACAGCACCACCCGTAATAAACTCTACCTGTTTACTAAACTCTACCTGTAATACGAGTTACTTCTTTCTTTGGCCATCCAAACCCAATAAAATTTACATATAGACCATGAAACTGGTACGACTGAATGTTTCATCTGATGCCTCTGGCGCAAGTTGTACACTATGTTAACCGTGTCTTTGCATCTAATGCAAATTTCATCAGTGCGGGGGACGATGAATGGATTTAGAGCAGGCATGGAGATGGCATGGAATAGGGGAATTCTTCCCAAAGCAAATATTAGCCCTAGAAGATGGATTTTCATTGAGTTGTTGTTGTTTAGTTGTTTAGTTGTGTCCGACTCTTTGTGACCTCATGGACCAGAGCACGCCAGGCACTCCTGTCTTCCACTGCCTCCCGCACTTTGGTCAAACTCACGCTGGTAGCTTCGAGAACACTGCCCAACCATCTCGTCCTCTGTCGTGCCCTTCTCCTTGTGCCCTCAGTCTTTCCCAACATCAGGGTGTTTTCCAGGGAGTCGTCTCTTCTCATGAGGTGGCCAAAGTAATGGAGCCTCAACTTCAGGGCTGATTTCCTTAAGAATGGAAAGGTTTGATCTTCTTGCAGTCCATGGGACTCTCAAGAGTCTCCTCCAGCACCATACTTCAAAAGCATCCATTCTTCGGCGATCAGCCTTCTTTATGATCCAGCTCTCACTTCCATACATCACTACTGGGAAAACCGTAGCTTTAACTATACAGACCTTTGTCAGCAAGGTGATGTCTCTGCATTTTAAGATGCTGTCTAGATGTTTCATCAAGTTGTTGTTGTTGTTGTTGTTTTGTTGTTTAGTCGTTTACTCGTGTCCGAATCTTTGTGACCCCATGCACCAGAGCACGACAGGCACTCCTATCTTCCACTGCCTCCCGCAGTTTGGCCAGACTCATGCTGGTAGCTTCGAGAACACTGTCCAACCATCTCGTCCTCTGTCGTCCCCTTCTCCTTGTGCCCTCCATCTTTTCCAGCATCAGGGTCTTTTCCAGGGAGTCTTCTCTTCTCATGAGGTGGCCAAAGTATTGGAGCCTCAGCTTCAGGATCTATCCTTGCAGTGAGCACTCAGGGCTGATTTCCTTAAGAATGGAGAGGTTTGATCTTCTTGCAGTCCATGGGACTCTCAAAAATCAAGTGCTCCCGGTTAATTCTCTCCCAATGCCTCCTCTGATCCCATTAATCACCAGAGCCCCCCACCCCTGTTAATGCAATTTGCATTTAAAAAAACCACAACCGACAACAACCCTTCATGCTGGATGTAACGACATATTTATTCATGGGAATTGTAGTCTTGTGTTTTTATCTTGTGAACTTTCCCGAGATCTTCTGTTGAAGAGGGAGGTTATATAAATTAAAGAAATAAAAAAGTAGAGAAAGAAAGAAAGAAAGAAAGAAAGAAAGAAAGAAAGAAAGAAAGAAAGAAAGAAAGAAAGAAAGTCCTAAACAGCTGGAGAGCATCAGGTCACTAAAAGCTGGATGAGCTATGAAAAACCAGAAAAATGATCTTGGGGTTATCATGGGGTCATTTTTTTATCTTGTGGTCATTATTTATTTAATGAATAAACAAAACTGCATTAAAATGTGGGGGGGCAGGCAGGGGAATTCACGCTAAAATGCTAGGGGATTTACTAGAGGACTTTTAAAAATTGCAAATTAGTGTGGATGTGTGGAAAACATCTTGTGAATCACGCTGAGATCTTCGGATGAAGGGGGAATATATAAATTTAATAAATAAAAATATCAGTGGTGATGATAACTGAACTTGAGATTGAAAAGACGAGAAACTGAAATAGACAGATTCTGTGAACCTTTGTTCCCTCCAGGCCTGAGGAGTGACCCAACAGAGGCACGACGCTAAGGAAGAGTTGCCAGCGTAAGACATTGTTGGTTCTCCTCTGGGAAGTTTGCAGCGATTCCCACGCTCATTGCACATTCACCTGCCAAACCAAAGGAGTCAGAGAGGTCCGGGCCATGTGCAAAATGCCAGTTGAACTGAGCACCTTGGCAACTCTCTGAGCCCGTCGACAGCATCTCTCAGCTGCAGCAAATTGAGGCCAGGAATTTGCCAGGACTGGCCGGCATGAATATTTGATGCCGTTCAATATTTAAAGAGCTTGATAAGATAATTTAAGAAACTCTGTCACTTTTTAAATTATTTGTAGACAATTTATAATGTAGCAAAACCCACTCAGTGTGAATAATACTGCGGCTGGAAAGAGAGCAGGGTTGCAGGCTTTCCCTTAATTGGCTTGAAAACATCACAGCGCCGGTGCTGTCACTAAAAACTCTCTAGGGGCCCAGAGTTTTCGCTGGTGTAAAAGGGGAATCATTATGGCCCGTTTTTGCCCAAAGACCTGGCCTAGGCACAGGAACATGCTGCCCATTTTGAGTCAGGCACTCCATTACTCTCCTTAAGAGGAATGTTTTTGGGGTTGTTTTTTTTGTTTTGTTTTTAAGGAGATCACCAGGTTTCATTACAACTGCACTGAATGTTCTGCAGTTTTGATTTCGTGTAGAAATGAGAAATTGTAGTGAGGTTAAAAATAAAATCAGATAAAAGATCTCGTCCCCACCTTAAATGCACTCACCTGGTACAAATATTTAGCCTTAAGAGTACAATCCTATACATTTCTCCTCCAAATTAAGTCCCATTGTATTTAATGGAGTGTGCATAGAATTGCAGCCACAGAAGACCTATTTATAGTGCAAGCATGTAACTGTCTACTCAGAAGTAAGCCCCACTAGATTCAATGAGACTTACTTCCAAATATTATTTATTTACTTAGTTAATTTAGAGCCCAGGGTGGAAAACATCAACATGTCCAAACAGTACATGTTTTTAAAACTCAATAAAATCATATATAAAGGATTTGAAAACAATTTAAAACATTTAAAAACAGAACATCTGAAAACATTTAAAAGCAATCACATGCTCTCAAAGTGATTAATTTTGTGGTTGCCATGTATGTAATTAGCCATTTTCTTCACTTCTCACTTCCCTCTGTGGCCCCCTAGTCTTGTGTTGTTGCCCCCCCATTTGTGCCCCCCCCCCCATTTCATTGGGCCTGAAACTCAGCCAAGTCTGTGCCAGATTGTGTTTTTGCTAATATAGAGTTAACTTTGAATGGCGTAATTTACTGCTGGCTGACTCTTTGGCAGAGTAGCACCTTTGGGGGCTCAGGAGGAACTGCCAGGGGGTACCACTGCCCCTTCCATCGGCCACTCTGCCTAATGACTGAGACCCAGCCCTGAGCCTTCTTAGATTCCTTTCTGTCTGGGAGGAGTCGACGGACAGCCTGTGCGCAGATCTTCACTGGGAGCTTGTGGTTTCCCTCACAGGATACAGGCCAGCAGTTCCTGGCAGAAGGTTCTTTGCAGGGAGGCTGCAGTTCTGTGGCTTGCCACACGGGGCAGAGGTCAGTTTCTGACCATTGGTCATAGGAAGCTGCCGTTCGGAAATATACAGTGGTACCTCAGGTTACATACACTTCAGGTTACAGACTCCGATAACCCAGAAACAGTACCTCAGGTTAAGAACTTTGCTTCAGGATGAGAATAGAAATTGCGCGGCGGCAGCGGGAGGCCCCATTAGCTAAAGTGGTGCTTCAGGTTAAGAACAGTTTATTTATTTCTTTTTTAAATTATTTTTATTAACAGACCAATTAAATCAAATCACATAAATTCCAAATTACAAAGCCGAATTTTAATTTTTTTGTTGGGGGTACCCATATTTCAAGTTCCGAAAGGGATCCAATCCTCTTGTTGCTGCTGCTTTAATGTCCACAAATCCGTCCAAATAATGTTCGCAATTCTATCCAATCCTTTCTTGTTGTTTTCCACATCTCTTCTTGTTATTTTCATATATTTTTCCTTTCTTTTTGTCTTTGTGACCTCTGATAGTCTCCACAAGCGGGTTGAAACTAATTTGTAATCCTGTGTGGGGTTTTCCGTTCGTCCAAGGGTCATATTCAGACGGCTACCGTATTTCATCGCTTCCATAAAGAAAAACACTCTTACCGTCTACTCATTAAATTTTTTGCAGGTCTGTCACTCCCTTTCTCATTCCTGAGGAGGTTCTGCCAGGAATCCAATATGAAAACAAAGCTTCCTCCTCCTGATAATAAATCTTTCGACAGAACCTGCCAAAATGGCGACTCCCTTTTTATTCCTGCGCCATTCCAAGAGCCCTTGTTCTTTTCTCGATCTCCATAAGTCAAACTTTTGGTTAGTAATTCATTTCCACACAGTTTTTAATCATCCTGCTTAGGTCAGTTATGCGATGGTTCTTTCTTGGTTGGGGAGGGGTTATTGGTTAATCACATAGAAGAAAAGAAAAAAAGTTTCCCCCCCATCCAGTCCCGCTCCGGCATACTAAACCTTTGGTGTATCTTCTTCATGTTATATTCCGTTAAATCCAACCCGTTGCTCCTTTTGCAGAGGTCACTTCAATTAGCAGTCTTCACTCCTGCTCTTCACTTGAAATATGTGCATTTGCTTCTTTTCTAATTGTTTATTTCAAGTTGCTGCAGCCAGTGCACAATCAGAGACAGCGTCCTGAAGAGCCAGACCCACACAAGGGCTTTGTGCCTAGTGTCCTCACCCCCTTCTTTCGAATCCGGGGGTGATTTATGGCCACAGCAGGCAAGGCATTGTTCCCCATATCCTTGGGGCAACAAGGGAGGCTGCATACTCCCATATCAGCCTCTTAATTACCTCGTGTGAGCCAGAGAGATGGTATTGTCGGCCATCTTCCAATGCGCCCCTGGTGCCCCCCCCCCCCCGGTTAAGAACAGTTTCAGGTTAAGTACGGACCTCCGGAACGAATTAAGTACTTAACCTGAGGTACCACTCTAATGGGTATAGGTGACTCTGCAAACAAGCTGGCTGTGTAGACAGTATGGAAGAGAAGTGCTTTATTGCTGGGGGAGATCCGAAAGGATAGGTGCAGGCATGCCTTAGGCAGCAAAGAACACCAGCCCCCCTCAGGGCAGCCATATAATAGGCTCCAGAGAGCTAATTGGAAGGCTATGCATTAAGTTAGTAATAAATATATAAACAGCAGCAGAAAGAGGCAGTGTGGGCTGACTGAACTAAAAGACCCGAGATCTGAAAGCCTGCTGGACGTGGCCTGGAGGGGCTAGGGCTTTGTATTATGAGATATGCTTCTCTGGGCACTGTGAACTGTTGCAAGGAAGCATGATGCCACAGAGTCAGCCACTGGTCCATCTAGCCCATAATTGTCCGCCAGCAGCAACTCTCAAAAGTCTTGAGCAGATGTCTTTCCCATCACCTGCTATTGTATCCTGGACCTTCTTGGAACTGAAACAGGGACTGTTATGCAGAAGATGGGCTTTACCACTGAGGAATGTCCCCCTCACAGTGCCAGAGCTACCCCTTTCTTCAGATAGGGTAATAGGGTAAGGGGGAAAGGACCCCTGGACGGTTAGGTCCAGTCAAATTTGACTATGGGGTGCAGTACTAGTCTCACTTTCAGGCTGAGGGAGCAGGCAGGTTTTCCAGGTCATGCGGCCAGCATGTCTGAACCGCTTCTGGTGTGACGGGACACTGTGATGGAAGCCAGAGCGCACGGAAATGCCATTTACCTTCCCGCCACAGCAGTACCTATTTATCTACTTTCACTGGCGTGCTTTCGAACTTCTAGGTTGGCAGAAGCTGGGACAGAGCAACAGGAGCTCACCCCATTGCGGGGATTCAAACTGCTGACCTTATGATCAGTAACCCCAAGAGGCTCAGTGGTTTAGACCACAGCACCACCTGTGTCTTCAGATAACCTGGTCCAGTATTCCTTTAGATCCTTATGTGCAAGTAGCAGGACCTTAAAACTGGTCCACTAGCTAGAGAACTGTCCTCTTTGAAGCAGGACACTTGGCCAGCCCTACACTGGCCACTGATGGCCAAAAATAAAGAGGATGAGCTTATCAAGCATTTGGCAGGCCCAAATATACAGCTGAGTGGCCGTGGTTAATGTGCCAGGTCACAAGCTCTGCAGGAGGCCTGGCCTCCGCTATGCTGAATTCCTGCCTCCCCTTATTCCTTGTTGGTTTGTGGTGATCCCCTTTGTCTGTCTGCTGTTTCAAATGCCTTTACATGTAAAGCTTTCCTTTGTATTGTTAAATTATCATAGTCTTTGAGCTAGGGACCCCGTGAAATGGGGTTGGGTTGCTAAACTGGCAGGCATGAGTTCTGTACAGGAATGGGGCAAGAATTCAATTGAGTTCATGTTTAGAGGTGACTGTACCACATTTGCACTTCCTGAAATGCAGAGGAGCTATGCACTTCCTGAAACAATATGCTAGGTGCCCGTACCACAATTCGCACTTCTGTGAATTTTGCAGGGCCATTCTCCAGCCAAGTAACGTGTGTGAGAATAAATGCACTAAGGTAAAGTGTGTGAAAAATGCACATTTTTTTAAAAAAAAAATAATGTAGGCAGATCCATTATACTAGGGAGCACCGCTTTGCAAAAATATATACATTCAGCAAAATGGCAAACATATGTATATTGTGAGAAATCTGTCCCCAAATGCTAATGAATTTTCACGAGGACTTAAAAACGTGCAAGCTGATGCAGATATGTAGAGAAATGAACTGAAGAATGGGAAAGTGAGAAAGCGAGAGAAAACCAAAATTGACAGATTTCGCCCCTTCCTAGCCCAGTAGTAATGACAGCAGCAGCGCCTCCTCTTAAACCAGGATTGTCTCGGCTCCCCTTCCCTTCTGTGTTTCTTGCCTCTCCACAAAAATGCGACTCTTAACCTCCCATCCTTGCAGACATGATGTATATTGTCTTGAAACCGTTCCAAGAGACCTAACAAACAAAACCCTTGACCTCTAAGGAAAGTATTCCTTTTTAAAGTGGGGGGAAAGGTATTCTTAGAGACGAACCGCTGGGAACCTTTTGAAAGGGAAGGGATGTGTGTGTGTGTGTGTGTGTGTGTGTGTGTGTGTGTGTGTGCGCGCGCGCGGGGGGGGGGTGTATTTCTTTTCCATGTATACTTAGTGGGTCTTGATGATTACTGTACAAATATTTTGAAAAGAAGCAGCCAAACGGTCGGGAGATACACTAGAGATTGAAGCCATTTTAAGCACAGTGCGAGCCTAAGCATCAATTTTTCATGGTTGCATATACTAGTCTCAAATGATTTGTTCCAGCAAGCCACAAAAAGGAATATGTTGTCTTCCAGTTGATTTGGGAAGGGGGTAAAGGCAAAAGGGGGAGGCTTTGTGGCACGGGCTAAAGGTTGCAAAAGGTGACGGAGAGAAAGGGTTAGCGCTTTTTAAAATTATATATATATCGTTTACGTGTCGGATGAAGCCTAAAGCTGCCAGATAGCTTCTTTTCGACAGCTTGGAGTTACTGTTGGGAACAGATCCATGTATGGAAGCGAAAGCAGAAAAGCAGAGATAAGCCGCTATCCAGCTATGCAAACCATGTTTAGAGACACTTAAAGGACAAGCATCCAAACTTCTTTCTTTCTGGTAAATGCAGAGCAGCTCTCATATGAAGTTCTCGCTCCACACAGCCCGAAACAGAGGTGCCGAGACTTGACAGGCGGTAAGTGCAGGCATGGGGGTTGGGGAGGAGAAAAAGGCTTGTTTGCATGACTTTCTGTGAGGAATTCCCAGAGGAGCAGCGTTTGCACTAGAGGCTTTTCATGCGTTTCGTAAGACTAGAGAGAGAGAGAGGATTTGGCGGAGGTCCCCGAAGGAATGGCATGGAGCAGTGCTGCTTACCCAAGAGGCAGAGAAACTTTCCCATAGAGGGACCAAGAAAGCAGCAAAACTTGGATGGGGGGGAGAGATATGCAGAATAGTATTTATATAACGGGTTTCTCTTTGTTGGGATTTGTGAATCGTCTCATTTGAACTCGTCAGCGCATACACAATGCCTAAGCCTGCCATTGTGCCGCCTTTTCGTGCATCTGTGTGTTTACTGCGCACAAATGTGAGCATCTGGAGGTGCAGAATGTGTGTTGCTTTCATGTTTGGCGGCGTGGCGGCGTGTCCGCCTGAATGCTGTGTGCTGCTGAGCCACAGATTGTAGGAAGAGCTTTTTGTAAACAACGGTGTTTCTTTTGGCAATCCAGGGCCCATTTTTTTAAGCGCAGATCAGTTGATTGCATCCTGCTCAAAGATCTTTAATTGACAGTGGCATGTTGTGAAAGACTCGGTCTCTTCAAAGCGGCAGCACACACCCCACTGTTGCTCTTTTTCCATCCGAGGCAAGAGTAGGGGAGGGCTTGCTGCCCTCCAGATGTTGCTGGACTCAGCCCCAGCCAGCATGGAGGGGGATCGAGGGTGATGGAAGTTGTACTCTGCCAAATCTGGAGGGCCACAAGTTCCCCGTCTCTGATGGAAGGGAAGATTTTGGGAGTGTGGGCATCTCGGCGAATGGTTCTCCCCAAAGCCAAGCTCTATGTTGCTAGACTGAAAGGATAGGGGCATCAGTCAAGCTAATATATAATCATTCTTCCACAGAATACCTGCCCTTTAAAAATCAAAGTTACAGCAAGTAGTTTGTGTTTTAAATCTTTGGAAACAAGTTACCTTTGACAAAAGTTGTGTTTGCATGGGTATAAGCTTCCAACAATCAGCATGCAAGAGGCAGCTCGGGTTCCTCACAATTTTGGACATGGGCATACAAAACCATGTGGGGAAATTAGGAAAACCGATTCCTTTTGGGAATATCTACTGTAGAGGTGGGGGACCAGTCATAGGTTCCTTTCTAAATTTCTTTCCCTTTACAGCAGAAATGAGAGATTGTCCTGTTTTGTCCCTCAAGTTTCTGTTTCCATTTTTAAATTTTTGGGGATGAGTTTCTAATGCTCCAAACTATTACAGTTTCTGAATGGTTGGAAAATATATATATTTATTCAACTAATCATTTAAATATATTATAAAGGAGGGGGGTGTTTTTTCAAAGTTTGTGTGCCATAAGGGACTTCTATGTGTGCAGTTAAACTTCCTCTTCCTCTCCAGCCCCACATGTCCTCAAAATCAGCTCTGAAGGGTTGGGAGCTCAAGGTCACCCAATGAGCTTCATAGCTGAGTGGGGATTCGAAGCCTCCTGTGCCAGGTTCTAGTTCATGGGTAGGCAAACTAAGGCCTGGGGGCCGGATCCTGCCCAATCACCTTCTAAATCCAGCCCGTGGATGATCCGGGAATCAGCTTGTTTTGACGTGAGCAGAATGTGTCCTTTTATTTAAAATGCATCTCTGGGCTATTTGTGGGGCCTGCCTGGTGTTTTTACATGAGTAGAATATGAGCTTTTATTTAAAATGCATCTCTGGGTTATTTGTGGGGCATAGAAAGTCATTCACATTTTTTTCCAAAATATAGTCTGCCCCCCCCACAAGGTCTGAGGGACAGTGGACCGGCCCCCTGCTGAAAAAGTTTGCTGACCCCTGTTCTAGTTCAACACTCCAAAGCATTACAGTCCTGTAACAGTCATCTACAGTGCCTCTGAATCGGCTCTCAGATCCAGGTTTCTATTTGAGGTATAAAGCAGGCTTCCCGTGTGACCTTTTCCTAATACTGTTTTCCAAATTCCCTCTGAATTATCTGCAACAGAACTGTGTCATTTAGTTGCATGAATATTTAATACTGAACACATTTGCAGTAAACCTAAGAAATACGTGTGAAGCTCTGACAGGTATTTTTCTGCAAAACAACTTCATGTATATATGTTTCCCCTTGCCTGAACCATTTCTTTTAAGCATCCCTAAATCGCAGGCATATATTTAAACTACCTATTTCACATATCCCTTCGAGACTCATGTTTACACTCAATTTGAATACCGTTTGTTTAACTCAGGCTTACCATTACGTGCAAGCCAGGCCGGTTAAGTGAAGGTGACAATTTCTGAACGATGGCGCAGCCAAATGCACCTAGAAATGTAAACTTAACTCTGGATGCTGCTAACAACTATAAGTATATCATGCAGGAGTTTGGTTTGCTTAGGAAAGCCAGCAGGAAGAGGTCCAAAAGGCAGCAATATTTCTGAACAATGCAAGCAATGAAACTGTCTCATTATTTAACTGCCGGCCTCAGTCGGAATGAACTTGATAACTCAATGGCTCGGGGTGAATGAGATTTATGAAAGGTGCAAGCTTCATACACAGCGTCAAACTGTGGATTAAACTTTTTTTCAACTTACTTGACCTCTCAGTAAGCTAAAGTCAAAATAAAGGAAGACACGAGCGATACCAGTGTGAGTGCAAGTAAAGATCATGATGAAACACCGAATACCTTGAGAAGACATCCTAATCTAGATCCCCAACCCAGTGTCCTCAAGATGTTTCAGACTACAACTTGCATCAACACAACCAGCCTAGCTGGAACTGGTCGGAGTTGTAGTCCGAAGAATCTGGGTGGCACCAGGTTTGGGAAGGCCAGACTAGAGTGAGAGGGCCTCCTCAGATACTTATTGAAAACTGCTAAAACCAAATGCCAGTCCTATCATTAGGCAGAGGGAGGCGGCTGCCTCAGGCAACAGATTTTAGGTGTCATGAAAGGGCAACGAAATGTTACTTAACTTAGTATTGTGTTTTTTACTGGCAGGGATGAGGAAATGCACTTGTGGGATTTTCTGCCATGGCCACTGAATGAATTTTGACTTTGGAGGTGGGTTTTATTTACAGTCCCACCTCAGGGCAGCAAACCATCTTGAGCTGGGGCTGCTATGACAATATGGGTGGTTATGACAATATGGACTGTTTCAACGGTATGGTTCCAAAGTATAGATCTAGTTTACTTTTTTGTAACAGCTGTCATAAAGAGAAATCTTGGCAGACTGTATACCTCTAAATATTTGGATGTCTTTGAGAAGGTCAAATGTTTGCTTATTTGGGGGGGGGGACTTTATGCCCATGGGCATAGCCAAGGGGAGCAGGGGGGACAGCTGTCCCCCCTAAATCAAGTAAAAGCAGTAAAAATACTTAAGTAATTGATGTTCTGCCCCCTTAACTTGAAGCCTGCCCCCCCAATAAATCCTGGCTGCGCCCATGTTTATACCCCACCTCTCTTTTAAAATGTCCGAGTTCCCTTGGAACAACCATTAAAACAATAAAGTACGGGAAAGCTACAAACTAAAGCTGTCAGAGGATATGAGAGGCAACAGCTAATATTTCAAGGACATAAAAAACGTTCAACAATTCGGCAGGCCAGACGCCTGCCTAAAGTAGGAAGCCTTAATGGGCTGGTGGAAGGGCAAGGAAGGTGAAGTTTGCTAGGCAGGGAGATCCAGAGTCATCAGAAATGATCTATTCCACGTTCCAACCAATCACAACCAAGATATTATTTAGTATCACTAGTGGACTGTCTGTGCTGCTCACCTGATCTCTCAATAACTGAGTCTCTGCTGTTTACCTAGAGGGTGAGGGGAGGGACGGCAGGGAGATTGCCTTGGTGCGAGGTATGTGTGGTCTGTGAAAAAGAGGATATACTTGGGAAGAGGGGAAAGGAGAGATATTTGAAGTGTATGAGTCTATGTGGTATGTGTGAGAGAGAAAGAAGCATGTGTGTCTGCAGCTCTATGTGTGCGATGAGATGTGTGTACATGTGAGAAAGTGTGGGGTGACCCCCTTGTTTATTATTTCCTGGTACCACTCCTCATTGTTACTAGACAGCGACAACCTCTTTGTGTGAGGTAGGGGCAGGGGGGGGCAATCCCAGAGGGAACAATGAGGACTTTGCTCTTTCTCTAATTTAATTTCTCTAATAATAATTCTCTAATTTTGTGTCATTCCATGAGTGCAATGGCAGCCATGTTGTTTTGCTATGCCCTCTCAGCAGCCATCTTGCACCAAATAAAACAGAATATCAGAGCACCGTCAGGAGCATGTAGCAAGGGGTGTAGCAGGAGGCTGTCGGCAAATAAGAAACTGGCATGTGGCATGGGTTGCTGTTCCAAATCAGAAGTGTGGGACGGCATTTTGAAAATGACAAAATCGCATGGGTGCTGCTCGCCTGCATGAGCAGCCCATTAACTGGAAGCACCCAGAGAGGGGAGCTCAAAGTTGGTTTTCGAACACCTTATGCAACCATGTTGGCTGGGGCTGATGGGAGTTGTAGTCCAATAACTTCTGAAGGGCACTGCATTGGCTACCCCTGTAGACCGATCCACATTGCCCCAATGAGTGATTAAGAGGAGGCCATCTATGGCTTCTTCCAGCACCCACGACACAGTCAAGTTACCCCTTTTGTTATTTTGGGAGCCTTTTCCTTTGCAGCTAGTTCATATCTTGCCAGCGTTTGAGATTCCTTCCATGTGATGTGACTCAGCCTCACCGGGAGTATGTGCCTTGCCCAAGGAATGAGGAAATCTCCTGAACTTAGGGAATTAATCACAGGTGACATCACTCCATACCACTTATGGCCTTTCTAGGAAGTTATTGTTTCTTTCTTTGGAAACGCTGCTTTTTGCATATGCTTGCTTAGGGAAGTTTTTAATATTTAATGCTGTATTGTTTTTAATACTTGATTGGGAGCTATCCAGAGTGGCTGGGGAAACTCAGCCAGATGGGTGGGGTATAACTAATTTATCATCATCATCATCATCATCATCATTATTATTATTATTATTATTATTATTATTATTATTATTATTATATTCTACTGTTTCTCCAATGTCAGCCAAAGCTGTTACTTGGACATGGAGCTGTAAAAGCACTTAAAAAACACTTGCAACCTTCTCCAGCCAAAGGAGGTTGTGGGAGAACTCTGTTCCTTCTCTAGCACTTTGACCCCCTCACCTCAGATGCCCCCCACCCAAGGCTGTCCTTTTCTTTATACTCCATCACCATCTCCAGGCCTGATAACGAAGCTGGCTTGGCTTGCTTCTGGAAGGAGGAAACAGAAAGATGCATATATAAATGGGGAAAGTGCACAGAAATATGAATATATATGAGTCAAAATAACACACATAATTGCCAAGTATTAGGAGGAACTGCATATTAGCCAAAGTATTTTTATGAGGGATTTTTTTTAAAAAAAATGCATATGGCTGCAGAAATATGGAGAACTGAATTTAAGACTGGGAAAATTAGAAGCCTGGAGAACTGAAACTGACAGATCCTTCCATCCCTACCGGCAATGAAAAAAAACAAAAAAAAAGCACCTGCATGTCTTCTCTGACAAGACTGGAAATAATAATAATAATAATAATAATAATAATAATAATAATAATAATAATAATAATAATAATAATAATATTTATACCCCGCCCATCTGGCTGGGCTTCCCCAGCCACTCTGGGCGGCTTCCAAAAGAATATTAAAATACTATAATACATCAAACATTAAAAGCTTCCCGAAACAGGGCTGACTTCAGATGTCTTCTAAAAGCCTGGTAGTTGTTGTTCTCTTTGACATCTGGTGGGAGGGTGTTCCACAGGGAAGGCGCCACTACCGAGAAGGCCCTCTGCCTGGTTCCCTGTAACTTGGCTTCTTGCAGTGAGGGAACCGCCAGAAGGCCCTCGGTGCTGGACCTCAGTGTCCGGGTAGAACGATGGGGGTGGAGACGCTCCTTCAGGTATACTGGGCTGAGGCCGTTTAGGGCTTTAAAGGTCAGCACCAACACTTTGAATTGTGCTCGGAAACGTACTGGGAGCCAATGTAGGTCTTTCAAGACCGGTGTTATGTGGTCTCTGCGGCTGCTCCCAGTCACCAGTCTAGCTGCCGCATTCTGAATTAGTTGTAGTTTCCGGGTCACCTTCAAAGGTAGCCCCACGTAGAGCGCATTGCAGTAATCCAAGCGGGAGATGGCCATTTCTCATAGGTATAATGGATAAAAGTACTGCCAAAGACATGCTAAGGTGAAATATCTGCATGTGCAACTTAGGGGGGCCAGATGCAAAACTGGATGCGGCTCGTGCTCCTTTAATAGTTGTGCAGAAGAGGGACCAACTATTAAAGAGGCACGAGCCCCCTTCTACTTTGTTATCTACCCCTTCGGTATACAAGCAGGGGCAACAAATGTAAGGTTCTGCACTTGAGCAGGAAGAGAAGAACCAGTTGCAAAAATTTAAAATGGGAGACACCTCCTGGCCTGCCAGTAGTACATGTGAAAAGAATCTAGGGGTTTTAGCAGAGCACAAGCTTAACATGAGTCCACAGTATGATGCTGCAGCAAAAAAAGCTAATGAAACAGAAGTACCGTATTTTTCCGTGTATAAGACGAGTATTTTTTTAAAAAATATATATGTTAAAAATCGGGAGTCGTCTTATACACGGATAGTGCACTGTGGGGACAGGCGATTGGTTGCTGCCGCAAGCAGGAGATAGTCATCGGCACTCGGGTGGGTAATTTGTGGCTGTGGCAAGGGCTGTTATCGATTGGCTGCCGCAACAGCAGGCAATTGGCGGGTGCTGGTGGTGTCCTGTCAGACGATTGGTGGCTTTGGCGACACGTGATATTGTCTGCGATTGTCTGGTGGGTGAGTGATTTTTAGCAAACCCCCCCCCCAAAAAAAAGCTTAACAACTCTTCGCAACCTCCCCCCATTTTCTTAATTTGGAGTCTCCAAAAATAGGGGGGGAGAGTCTTATGCACGGAAAAATACAGTATAGTGTCCTGCTCAAGAGAAGTAATAATACCATTCTCTTCTGCCTTGGTCAGACCACAGCTGGAGTATTGTGTCAAATTCTGGGTGACAGGAAACATGTGCAGAGGAGAGTAACCAAGATGATCAAGGGTCTGGAAACCATGAGGAACGGTTGAGAGAGTTGGGTACTTTTAACATAACATTTTAACATATCAAGGAGATATATTCAGATATCTCAAGGGCTGTCACATGGAACATGGAACAAGCTTGTTTTCTTCTGCTCCAGCATGTAAGACCTGAACCAATGGCTTTAAGTTACAATAAAGGAGATTTCAACTAAACATCAGTAAGAACTTTCAGATGTTAAGAACTATTCAACAGTATGGACTCCCTCGGGAGGTTGTGGACTCTCCTTCATTGGATGTTTTGAAGCAGAGTTTGGATGGTCATCTATAACAGATGAGCATAGTTAAGATCCCTGCATTGCAGGGGGTTGGACTAGATGACCCCCAGAGTTCCTTCCAACTCTGCAATTTATAACTATAAATTCTATACTCATCTTCCAGTATACTCAGTGAGGTTCCCTTCCCTTTGATTTCCAGAACAATGCAGTTTGCTGCTTCTGTGGGTGCCATCGGTAATAGCATTCAGATGAAAACCACATGCCGTATTCAAGCTCTCTCACAAGAGAGAATCTGCTTCCTATCAGAAATATAAACATAGATTTTGTTTCTGGCATTTACCTTCCCTGTGTGCTTTCCCATGCCTCAGTAAAGCCAAGCGGCAGAAAATGTCTTATCGTAAACTCCAATGGATCTTTGTACATATGTCACTGTCAACATTTGTAGACTGAAGGAGAGATCTGCCTGCTGGCATATTAATTTATTTTACCTTAAGCCAATGAATCCAAGTAAAACAGTACACCCCAGCTACAAGGACCACATTTATTTTATTTTATTTTATTTTAAAAAAAACATTCTTCCCTGCCTATATTCCCAAAGGAATGCAAGACAGCCAACAGATCCGAAGTATAAAAAGAAACAGCCACCCCCAAATTAAACCCAATCGCAAAATCAAAATATAAACATGAACAACGAAAATCAATTTCCATACCCACACAGGAGGGGGGAAATGGAAGTACAGAACAGCTGTCTAAACACTAAACCGAACCAGCAAAAGACCATTCAACCAAAGGCCTTTTCAAAAGATCAGGACTTCACCAGTCACCTGAAACAATGCAAAGTAGGTCAATCACACAATTGCTGGTGTTTGGGAAGAGCTGAGGTTCAGTGGTCGATCACAGGCTCTGCTTGCAAATGGTCCCCAGGTTCAGACCTCAACATCTCCAGATGTGACTGGCAAAGACTCTGGCCTCCAGACCCTGTGTACAATACTGAACTAGATGGACTGGTGACAGGAACGAACCTGCAATAAAACACACCGCGCAAGTTGGAGTTGACCCTTTATCAGCAAGAACATTATCTGCACAGACTTAGTGGAATGTCAGGCCTAATTTGCACAGCAGTAGGTCTTGCCCCATGGATCGGGTGCTGAGACTGA
Organism: Podarcis bocagei; assembly: GCF_964188305.1. NCBI lineage: Eukaryota > Metazoa > Chordata > Lepidosauria > Squamata > Lacertidae > Podarcis > Podarcis bocagei. The sequence continues at coordinate 93,631,285 of NC_138127.1, forward strand.
AAGCCCCTGCCTCCTCACAGCCAGCTAAGTCCCCTCCCCACTGGGGTTTCCCCCAAGCAATTGGAGACTGGGCCTGTGTGAATCCGAGCTCTCCCTTTTCATGCCTCTTCTGGTTCTGGAAGATAGGGGGGAGGGGAGCTGGTTCCAGTGGAGAGGGAGACACCTGTGACTCTTCACCAGCCTGACACCTTCCTGCCTCTTAACCTCTCTCCTCTCATCTGACTGCTTCCGCTTCTGCTTCTGCCTCTGATTCTGTTCTTCTCTCTGCCACGGACTCTCCCATCTCACTAAGCCCTGTTACCTCCTCAGCTTCCAACACCCCCTCTTCCCAGTGTTCTCCATCTGACTACTCATTCTGGTCCCACCACCACTCCCCGGGCTCTGAGCCTTCTTCCCTTAGTTATTCCCCAGCTGGTTCTTCCCACCATTCCTCTGTGTCCAATCAGTCCATGTGTCAGGGACTGGGCAGAGGAGGAATGGTGGAGACCGCCTCCCCAGCCTGACCCTTCCAGAGAAGAAGGAGCCAGAATTACAACAGGGAGAAAGGTCACAACTCAGAAGCAGATGAGGGGGAAAACTGGGAACTAATGGGTGAGGAGGAGGTGGAGGAAGAAGAAGAGACAGCTGACAAACTCAGTGTCTTTAGAAAGCATTCCAGACCCCTCCTCCCAGAACCCACCGGGCATTGAAAGTAGGAGAGCAGAGAGCTCAGAGGCAGAGGGCACATCTTAGCACCCATAGTGATGGCGCATAATGGGAGAAGGTGGAGACTCACTTGGAGCAATGCCATTACTCCGAGAGGCCACATTCCCAAGCTGGAGCGGCGGCACCAGCAAACTGCTATGTACAGCGCATGTGTGGTGTCACTACGCATGGCGCATGTGTACAGAGCTGCACATGTGCTGTACATAGTGGTTGCAGCCGGCGCCGGGATCCTCTGCTCGCGGCTGCAGCCACAAACGGAGGGTGCTCCACATGCGGCTGCGGAGGCGCAATGGCTGTGCCGCCGCCGCGGGACGCCTTCTTGTCACCCCCACAGACGTGGCACCGGGAGTGCACCACCACCACCCCATTGCGACGCTGCTGCATTCCACTTGTCCAACACTTGACTTCAACCCTTAATATATACCAAATGTGCATACCTATAATTGAATGGTATTGATTATACAGCACTATATTTAACTAGCTATGGACCTATCCATCTGTGGTGTGATGAGAAAGTGGATTCTGCACCTAGTAAGTACTGCAATTGGTGATACCATAAACTGCCCAGTGTGTGCTTCTATAGGAGAGTCAGTTCTCTGCAGATGCGTAAGAAGAGATAGTTTCTTACGCCTTGTTTGCAAGACAGTTCTACTCAGTATATTGCTTACTGTTGCTGCAATACACACAACTGTGAACTCTATTTCCCACTCTTCACAAGGCCAGTTTGGAGGAAGAAGTGATACTTGTTCATCAAGCACTCAGCATAATTAAAGCTACTTGAAGCTGTTAGGTGAGGATATTGATCTGCTGCATGCAGTTTAGTTAGGTGGCTTGCTGTCTGACTCGCCTTTGGCAACGGCATGCGTGGGATTAGGAAAATAAAATAAACGGCAGCATAATCCTATAGCCAGTGCTTTTTTTTCTGGGGGGGACGCAGGGGTACGCATACCCCTAAACATTTTGTGATCTAAGTTTGGCCTCATTGAGAGGCAGTATTTCAATATGAGTAGGAAAATGAGAGTACCCCTAAACATTTTTTTAAAAAAGAAAAAAAAGTGCTGCCTATACCTGTCTAATTAGTACCAGTAAGCCTGAGTTCGATGGGGTTTACCAATCTCAGTCTCTCATTCTACCAAGCAACTTGCGTTGTAGAACATTATTTACATATATACATTAGAAATGGAATAGAAAAGGGGGGATGACAACGCAGAAACATTAGCATTCCATACAATATAGAAATATTAAACTATATCTCCCACTAGTGACATCAAGTGAGTTTGTGTGCTTTTCATTGTCGGTGTTATGTACTGAGCTGAATCCTAGAACAATAGGATCCAGAATGCAGCAGTCTTATTGGTCCGCAGGAGCCACCCAATCCAGCTCCAGGTGGAAGTGAATCCACAACCTGATTGGCCTGCAGGAGCAGCCAATCAGGCTTCTGGAGGAAGTGAATCCACAACCTGATTGGCCTGCAGGAGCAGCCTGGAATTAGCCAATCATGCAGGGCCCATTGTGTAAATAATGTATATATAGCTAGACCTTTTGGGGAAAGTATCATTCATTGCTACTACGAGCTGAATAAGGAGCATAAAATTCATACTCGACTCCGAGTATATTTCAGTTGGACAAGGAAAATCATGTTAGTTGGCGTGTTTCTCTGTTTGTATTGGTTGCCAGGAAATTAAGAGTCAAATTTGTGGCTCAACTCTTCCCACCCAAAAAAGGGGTGGCTTATAGCTAAACAGATAAAACTGCTGCTACTTCAATTCCTGCCACTAACCAGCAAAGGAAAATAAAAACTTGAACCCTGACACTCCCCTCCCTAGCCCAATAATCTGTAGTCCGGAAGAGTCAGCCATGTCAACCTGACTTTCTGTTTCTTTCTTTGCCTTTTGGTTTTTCACTCCCCACTCCACCCAGAAGTCAAAGCAAGCTGCTGTAAATCAGTGGGAAGAGCAGGAAATCAAAGCAGGAAGAGATGGCAAAAGATTTGCCTGACCTGCAGTTGTTTCTGGCTGTTCCTCCTCTCCTGTTTCTGCCGAGGGTCTACAGAAAAGCATCTAGATATTATTACGACTACTAATACTTCTCCTGCAGCAGCAAGTGGGGCTTGCAACAAAATGTTGCAGCATGCAATACTCCTGCTCAGGGCACCAGCCAATAAACCATGTCCTCTTCCTTTCCATTCACCACTTCTATCAGTTCTTATGGTCTCTTCTTCAGTATAGTCTCATTATTCCATGCTCACTGGGCATGCTTCACCCCCACTGGGCTGTTTTCAGGGGAGGGTTTCCTTTCCCCATTGTGGATTTTGTACTTCTGCAAATGTTGGGGTTCCCTCAGACCTCCTGAAACCTCCTCCAAGTGTTTGGGTGTTGTTGTTTTTCCTTTTTAAAAAATGATTTTTATTCAATTTTAACAATTTGACAATGTGTGGCATTTATGTAATCTCAATCTGGAAAACGACATAGCAAATAAGAAACATTTCTGATCAAGATATTATATAATTATAGTTATCAACAACAACAAGAACAACAACGAGAAAACAAAGAGGGGGAGAAAATAAAGGCAGAGAAAGAAATAGGCATTTAAAAATCTGTGAATGGGTGGAGAAATCGTACAACATTTCTTGGGTACATTTGTCAACAGAGTTGATTCTTGCTACCCAAGGATCCACACTCAGATCAGGGGTTCATTATTACTATATTGTATTATTAATAATAGGAACACTAATAACACTTAGCATTTGAATAAATTTAAAAATTTCAAAAATTGTCCAGTAGCACCTTAGAGACCAGCTAAGTATGTTCTGGGTACAGTATAAGCTTTTGTGTGCGTGCACACTTCCTCAGATATACTGAAACATAATATAAGGGTCTGGTGACTTCTGTTTCAGTGTATCTGAAGAAGTGTGCATGCACACGAAAGCTTATACAGTGGTACCTCGGGCGCTTCAGGTTACAGACGCTTCAGGTTACAGACTCCACTAACCCAGAAATAGTACCTCGGGTTAAGAACTTTGCTTCAGGATGAGAACAGAAATCGCGGGGCAGCAGTGGCGCAGCGGGAGGCCCCATTAGCTAAAGTGGTACCTCAGGTTAAGAACAGTTTCAGGTTAAGGACAGACCTCCAGAACGAATTAAGTTCTTAACCCGAGATACCACTGTACCCAGAACAAATTTAGTTGGTCTCTAAAGTGCTACTGGACACTTTTTTATTTTTTTATTTATTTCGACTGCGTCAGACCAACACGGCTACCTACCTGAATTTAGCATTTGAATGTTTTATTTAAAACATTTATTGGTCACTTTTCTACACGGATCACAAATAAGTCAAAAGAAGCCACTTGCATGATTACAGGCCTGCTGGCTTATTTGCCTTTTCGGGTCAAAGTGGTCGGCTGTCAAACTACTAGATGCTGCACATTCCGTGAAATTTCTTGGCTCAAGAGAATTGCAGGCAGGGTGTTTCCATACAGCTGCCTGCGGGTCAGTAACTTCTCACTTTTTGAAATGGAAATGACTTAACTCACCCGACACCCCTCGAAAACCATCATTAACCCTGCGGTGAGAACAGAGCACTTGTAATTAAGATCCATGAGCAAGTGTTGTACCATGAGACTGGAGATAGGTGACATCTCAGTTTGAAATGGCTGGGAGCCAGAAGGGAAATGTTCTGTGAGGGCAAAGCAAGTAATGCAGAAAGACAGGGGTGGGGGAGAGAGAGAGATTGGCACGTTTTCTCACCCAAGCTATCCCACACTGCTATTGACCCAGGAAGGTCAATACACGGAAATACTTGTATTTGTTCTTAGCACTCAATACAGGATCAAAGTACTGTTAATATAACTTCAGTGAACAATCAGATCATTTCTGAACTGTTCATACATCCACTTCACGTGGATGGAACGATCGTTGCTTAGAAGCAATCGGATGATGCAACGAAAACTTGTGCTGCATTGCTGCAAAGAGGCAGCCATAAAATGGGAATACTAGGCACTAGAAATGCCCTAGGTAACAAATAGACCTCATGGGCTGGTGCTGTGCTTTTGAAAAGGTAAATGACTCTGAAGGCAAGCTCTCCATGATAAACATACCCAACCAATACAATGCACATTCATTTTTTTTTTTACCTTCCAATTGTTTCTTTAAAGCTGGGGTGGTGAACCTATCTAGGCCACCCATGTGGCTCTTACCAGGCCACACCCCTGACCACAAAACTGGCACCGTGTCAAGAGACGAGGAGGCCCGTTTGATGAGAAAGGCCCACGCAGTCAGACTCCACCCATTTGGCTGTGTCACTGAAGTGTTGTTCTAACCACCACGGGTGGCAAACTGCTCCTGCATGGCTTTTATCTCATGGTGTCATATTGAGAAGCAATATCAAACCACTTAAAACAGCCATAAGTAAAGGTAAAGGGACCCCTGACCATTAGGTCCAGTCGTGGCCGACTCTGGGGTTGCGGCGCTCATCTCGCTTTAGTGGGCAAGGGAGCCGGCGTACAGCTTCTGGGTCATGTGGCCAGCATGACTAAGCCGCTTCTGGCGAAACTAGAGCAGCGCACGGAAACGCCGTTTACCTTCCCCTATTTATCTACTTGCACTTTTTGTGGTGCTTTCGAACTGCTAGGTTGGCAGGAGTAAACAGCCATAGTTTCTCCCAAAGGATTGTGGGAATTGTAGCTTGCTGAGGGTGCTGAGAGTTGTCAGGAGACTTCTAGTTCCCTTGCAGAGCTACAGTTCATGGTTTAACAGTCATTTTCTCTTCCAAGGGAACTCTGGGAACTGTCACTCTGTGAGGGGAATAGTGGCCTCCTAGCAACCCTCAGAACCCTTAACAAGCTACAGTTTCTCATTGGGAAGCCACAATGGTTTAAAGTGGTATGACACTGCTTTAAATGTATAGCAGAACCTCCAAGTGTCCCTATTTTCCAGGTACTGTCCTGGATTTACAGAAGTCATCCCAGTTTCTGATTTGATCCTGGAATGTCCCACTTTTCCTTAAGATGTCTCTATTTCCACCAGAGAAATGTTGGAGGGTATGGAATAGAATGTCCCTATTTTCACTGGAGAAATGTTGGAGGGTATGGAATAGGATGTCCCTATTTTCTGAGGAGAAATATTGGAGGGTAGGGTATAGTGCAGATACCAGCAGGCATTGATGGTGAAACAAGTGTTCTGTGTGGAGACACGAGTTGTCCCACTCATTTCTTTGGCAGGAGCAAGTCCATGGTGCAATTAGAGGCAAACCCAGATCTGCTTCTGGCATTGAAAGAAATGGACAACACACTTCAGACTAGGGAGCCCCATACCAATAAGGTGTTGCTGCATTGGTACACAAGCTTAAAAATCTATTAACTCATTTCCCCATGCTTTCTATACTATTTTATTATCAGTTTCGTTTAATGGTTACCAGATATACCCGCTACTGTAGTAGTCCCCGTCTGTGCCACTTACCAAGAACTTCTTGCCTGTCATTTCTCTTTAATTTTGCAAAAGCTGCATTAGCTATGAACAAGGCTTGGAGTACTCTGAGGTGAGCCTGACCTACATTTTGCAGCAAGACTCCAGGGGGTTCTCATTCTCCTTTCATGGGGGCAGGCAGGAAATTTCAGTTGACAGCAGCAGACAGCTTTAAAATGCACTGATGTTCTTATTTATTAAATATGAAAAATGCCATTACACTCCTCATGTATTATGTTGCTTGATGTAAAGTGAAACTTATAATAAATCGTTTAAATAGCATTTCAGTGATACAAAGTGGCTTTTCGTTTATTTATTTTCTTTCTTCCCTTCGGAATTACAACAACCCTGGCAGGTGGGCTGTCCTCATCACCATCCTTGTAGCTTGGGACGTGGGCATAAGCAAGGAAGGGTCCCCATTTTTTGCAGGCATATTCTGCAATATGTCATTCATACAATAATAGCATCCGCACATCATTCCTTTTTACTTGTCTGTTCTGTGATACTTCCTCAATGAGGTCAATTATTGCTATCTGGAGATGTACTCTTGCACTACAGAGCAACTAAAGTGGGACCAAAACCTAGAACATTTGTGATATTAAAAAAACAAAACAAAAAAAAAAACAGGATTTCAGCAGAAAGTCACAGGCTATGTATGCACTGAGTGGAAACAACACAGTATGTCTACCCTGAAACTTGAGTAAGTGCAAACAGTATTGAGAATGTATAATTGCCCCAATACCACCATGAGCACAGATTATCATGAATGCAGAATAAAAGGGGTGTGTGGAGGGGTCCCAAATGTGCAAGTTACCCAGGAGTTATATGACTGGTGCGTACCAGGAGAAGGGGATTGTATTCTTTACAATTGTTACTGTTAAGTTGTGGGCGAACATATCAGACGACACAGCGATTCTTCAAACAGCTCTTGTTTATTCACGGGCCAGAACAGAACTGAACTGAAGGGTTCAGCCAGCCTGCTTATATAGAGCTCCACTAGAACGCAACAGTAACCATTTTCTGTAACTATCCAATCACTGAACATCACTTTCAATCCCTTATTTGCATATGTGGACCTGAGTGAAAACTATCTACAGTATGCCCCTGCTGGCCCAGGGTGAGAACTTCAGTACATAACAGTTATAAAAGAGTACATGAGAAAGAGATGTCCTCTAGGCTTAGTGGAGCAATAGATGATAGGGAATCCCATGCTGGCAAATAAGTGGGATTGTAGAAGGGGACCAGAGTGCTCTGTCTCTCCTCCGGGGTCAGCACAGAAATCAGCAGGCTAATAATGCAAGAGGGAAGGAACTCTCCCTTCCTCTTCTCCCAGTTCACAGCAGGCTAAGAAGCATTGTTTGCTTGCTGGTTGATCTGGTGTCATTTTCAAGCCGACAACCAACCCAAGTCCTCTGGATGGTTTTCAAAAAACCAGGGAAGTATACAAATGCAATGCAAACTATAAAACAATCTCAGCACAAATGTCACAGGAACATAGAACCAGCATAACACCTGACCAGAGTAAAATTACTATAAAAAGAAACCCAACCTATGAAAAAGCACAGAGAAAGCCATTTGTGCCCAGATCTAAAATCCAAACTGAAATTCAAAGGTCTGTGAGAATAAAAATATCTTCACCTGGCTCCGTAAAGATTATCACGTTGGAAATCTCTGGGGAGGGCGTTCCAACTCCGAGAAGAAGTTCTGTTCCTCCATGGTGGGCTTGTAATTTTGGCTGGCTTATTTACAAGGCTATGCTACAATGAACCAGAAGAAAAGGAATCAGCAACTTGTTACAAGACCATATTCAGCTCAGTATTGCCTTAGTGCAGATCTCCTGACTTCCTGTGCTTGAGATCTGAAGAAAGTTGTCACATCCCCTGCACACCCACTCTGGCTTTGAACCTGTGCTTGCCCCAGAGCCACAAACAACTCTTGACAATGAGGGAGAAAGATGAAGCTCCTTGGTACTAAGCAGGGCCATGAGTCCCTCTAGCCCAGCAGTTCTCAACCTGTGGGTCCCCAGATGTTGTTGGACTACAGTTCCCATCATCCCTAGCTAGCAAGGTCAGAGCTCAGGGATGATGGGAGTTGTAGTCCAACAACATCTGGGGACCCACAGGTTGAGAACCGCTGCTCTAGCCAATCTTGTCTGCTCTGAGCACCACCAGCAATCCATGGTCTCTGATGGAGATCCCTTTCCTTTTTTTTTTTTAAATGATATTTATTAAGATTTTTAAAATTACAGGAAAAACAAAGAAGAAAAAGAAAGAGAAAGAACAAAAGAAAAACAAACCACAATCAAACAATACAAATTGGTAAAAATCAAAATCAAAAAACAACAAAACAGATAACAGAGCACAATCAAAAAAACAAAAATAAGCCACAGAATTTTAAAAACAAATCCAATATTCTCAAATTCTTAACTGTCATTACCTTCTTTCATTGACCTCCTCACTCCTCCCTTTTTTGGTATCCTAGTTGTTAATTATCACAGCAAATCCTTTCCATTTTTCATAATATTCTGTCAGTACATTACGTTAGTCTATTTTAACCTTATTTTACTATAAAGAACCCTAAAACTTAAAACTTACATCTTATTTATACCAATTTCTCATAACCATAAGATATTCTTACATAATTCTTTTAACATTTTTGCTAAAGTCAAATAATTTTGTTCCAACATTTTTCTAACATTCATTAATTTTATAAGACAATCCTAATAAAAAAATAAATTCAAATTTTCTTCCAATCTTCATCCACCGTCTCTTCCTCCTGGTCCCGGGTTTTGTCAGTCCTTTCTATCCCATCAATCTGGCGCATTAACCTGGTAATCTTATGTCCGAGGCCCTTAAGTCTCTTCCATGTCCCTTCCGCAGCTCTTCTTCATATTTATACCTATACTTTACTTTGTCTCCTGCTCCTTTCACTCGTGGGCACTCCAGCTTGGTGGTGTTTTTAACCCTTCTCGACAAATCAGCCCCTTTCCCATAGTCCTCACTAAACTCCATGTGGTATTTAAGAACATATTTCAAAGTCCCTCCAGAATTAAGAGCCCCCACAACCCCAAACATCTCGCGGCCCATTGCCAGATTTGGAAAGTCAAAACATCCCTGCATAGGGGGGTCTATCCAACCCCCCATTTCCAAACCAAACAAAACTTTATCTCTCCAAATCTGGCTTTTTCCAAGTTCATTTATCAAATCCAACAACTCATGTTCCTGCTGGGCCACAACTCTCCATCTCTGGCATCCGAGGTTCAGCAACATCTTCTTCCCTCATCTGATCTGTCAGAGCACACTCCTGATTTGATTCCTGGGTGGGTTCTATATAGTTACCCACTACCTGTCCAAAATTTCCGATCGCAACAGTCATCAAGTCCGTCTTCTCATGTAGCTGATCCAATAGGGCACTTGTTTTACAGAAAGCACGCACCAAGGCTTCTGAATACATTGTTCTGCATGGTCAGAAGTCTGTTCCCACGATCGTAATCTGTTGCAGCTGCAGAGCTCCCCGGTTCAAATTTGGAAACAGTTTCACAGGCTCCCTCTAGGGGAAGAACTTCTATTTGTTCTTTTCTTTTAAAGACAGATCTAACAACAAAGTTTCCTTTTTCAGATATTTTGTCAATATTTGTTCCTTTAAAATGCGAAGGAGAACAATGGAGTCACTATGTTTCTTTTCTTTTAACTATCTGTCAAAGACATTTGTCTATGGTCAATGAGCTTCCTAAAGAACGTCAGTCCTGACACCCGGCTCCCAGGTTCAAGACAGTGGAAAATTACTTTTCTTTACACTCTCTTCTGCAGGTTTAAACAGTCCGGGGGGGAAAAAACCCTCTTCTCCTGCTCCCGAAGGGGGTTCAACAATTTTAAATGATGAAAGTTAATCCTTTAGAAACTATTTTCTGAAACTTTAGTTTGCCATGTCTTTGCTTTAATCTATCTACAAGAAACGGAAGGCTGACTTCATGTTTAGACCTTCCCGTTTCAGTACCAAATTAAAAAGAATTTCTTAGTCCAATTTTCCTTTCTACTCGCAGGTCGTTTTTTAAAGTCCAATTGTCCAAAATTAAGTTACTCACGGGTAATTGTTTTAAAAGCCAAATTGTCCCAGGAAAAAGGCAGCGCTCTCCGGCAACGGCTGTGCGGCTTCGCTCCACGGAAGAAGCAGTTGACTCTCAGCACCACGCCACTTGCCCCTCTTCGCTCCGGAGCCTGTAATGGGGTTCCTTTACGAGTTGGGGGGCGCAAAAGGTGCCCACCGAGTCCCATGGTCACAGGCTTCATCTGCCTGTGATTTTTGAAAGGGTCCCCGCTTCACCGTAGCGGGAAGACCCGTTTTCCGCAGAGCTAGTCCCTCCGGATCAGAGGGAGTCCGCCATTACCGATGGCGCCACCCCGGAAGTCTGATGGAGATCCCTTTCCTAGCCCTTGAATGCCCTTTATTATTTTAGCTGAAGATGCCAGGAATAGAAGGTGGGGTTTTGTATGCCAAACATGAAATCTACTGCTGCCTATGGCCCCCTTCTGCGCTACAGAAGTTTCAGAAGAAATTCACGGTGAAGGCTGTGTACACATAACCATTTGCTCTGGCTCCAGAACAATCCCACTGCTGGCGTTTGAAGCTGAGCACACATGATGTTAGCCCCGATCCATCTGCATCCCATAGTTTCTGGAGAAACGCTGCTCTTTGTTGTGCTTGCCCTTAACCCTGACTGATCAAAGAACGTAAGTGTCAGGGGTTTAGGTGCAGAGGCACGGGCAAGGGAGGAAACAGAGAGCGAAGGGGAGGAGACAGAGGAAAGGATGAGTGATGACGACGACCCGAGATCTCCCAGTCTTTCCAGTGAATCAGAGGATTCACAGAAAGGAGCACCAGTGGCCAGGGCAAGGGGGGAATCTAGAGAGGCACCCCAGGAAGATAGAGCCAGAGGAGACTCAGGGGGGAGCAGCTGGAAATCGGGACCAGCGTCACCGCCAGGAAGCAGGGAAGAGGAAAGGAGCCAGGGGGGAAGCGCTGGCAGCTCACCACAGGAGGGAGGGCAGGAGTCAGGAGTGGCCACACCTCCATCGGGGAGCGAAGAAACGGTTAAGAGGAAAGTGGAAGGTTGGGCGCGCGCGCCAAGTTCAAATGCAGAGGAAGGCGGCGCAGTGAGCAGCCCCGAAAGGGAACCAGGTCCTAAAGCCCGGCGCAAGGAGGCAGAAGGGTCCGGGTCAGCGTCAGAAGAATCCCGGAAGGAAGAAGCCCCGGGGGGTAGAGGGACCCAGAGGAGGACAGTCAGGAGGAAAAGGTGGAGCAAGGCTAGGATATTAAGTTGGTGCGCACGGGGCGGAGACTCAGACGGAGCCTCGCCGATCTAGCTAGTAGACGTAGAGTTGCAGACAGCAGCGTGAGAAAGGAAACTGTAATTCAATAAAGACTTTTACTTAATGACCGCTGGCTAGCGTGATCCTCTGTGAGCTAGGATCTTGAAGCAGCTCTGACAGTAGGCTCCGTCTGACATTGTGGGCATCTGCAGCCTCGAGGAGGGGAGAGAAACAGGCGCCCACTAGCGAGCTCACGAACGGCAGGAGACATGACGGCTGAGCAGCAGATAGAGGACCTCAGGAAAGCAGTGGCACAACTGAACGCCGAGGTTCTCGCATCCAGGAAGAGAGAGGACGAGGCAGCTGCCGCCTGCAGGGATCTCCAGGTCAGGTTAGACGTACTGGCAAAGCAAACACCCCGGCAGGAGGGAATTGGGTTGGCGAGACGGACAGGCGGACTGCTCTCTCACTTCGATGGGAACCTGCAACAGTATCCCAACTTTAGAGCCGATGTACTGTGCGCACTGCAACTGTTGCATAAAGACTTTAGAGATGAACAGGAGAGAGTGGGGTTCATCATGTCCCATCTGCATGGGGAGGCGAAAGCATGGTTGCGCAATTTATGGAGAGATAACGATCCGGCGCTCCAGAATGCGGATGCCTTCATTAAAGCGATGGATGGGTGTTTCTTATCAAGTATTGACATTGATCTTGCACGGAAGGAGGTGCATGGGCTGAGACAAGGGAGGGCCAGCGTCAGACAGTATCATGCCCGCTTTTTCGCCTTGGTCAGCGCCCTGGAATGGGACGGAGATTCGGCTCCTGTAAGAGACCTCTTTTGGGAGGGACTGCACAACTCGATTAAAGATGAGATAGCGAGGGGGGAGAGACCCCGAACCACCCAGGAGGTCGTTCAGAGGGCACTGGCTGTGGGGGTGAGGCTGGAAGGACGTCCGTGGAGCAAGGACGAAGGACGTGGAGGGCGCGAACCAGCCGGGGGCCCCTCCTTCTTTCCCAGAGAAGCAGCACGGGCGCAATCCACGCCTCCGCCAGGAGGAGGAGCCGAACCTATGGAGGTTGGAGGTGCAAGGGCTCAGTCAGCAACCAGAGCCCTAGCACCGGCAGCAGTGAAGGCGAAGCCTCCTAGAGGGACCAGGAAGTGTTACGTCTGTGAGCAGCCAGGGCATATGGCGAAAGAGTGTCCCCAGAGGCCCCACAAGCTTACTGCAGCCTCAGCAATGGTGACTGCAGCAACGCAGCAGGGAGGACCACAGCAGGGAAACGACGATGTCTGGCTGGAGGAAGAGGCACTGGGGCCCAGCCAGACGTGTTAGTGACGCAGTCCCCAGAGATTTTACAGCCAGTGAACCCCCTCCCGCCCAAACCAGTAGTGAGGCTCACAGCATCTCTCCAGCTGCCCAATGGAATCACCATGGACGTGCCAATCACCATCGACTCCGGCAGCAACGCGGACTTTATAGGGCAGGAATTTGTCGACAGGCACGCTGTGCAGTTGCTGCCGGCCACACTGCCCCTGCAGGTTGTCACTGTGGATGGCAGGGAGCTGCTAGGGGGGCAAGTGGTGAAGCAGACGCCACCAATGGTGATGCGACTTGGAAATCACAAGGAAGTCATCAGCTTCAACGTCACTCAACTGTCTGACACGCCCATTGTATTGGGCATGAGTTGGCTGGACAAGCACAGCCCAACGATGGCTTGGTTCCAGAGGCAGCTGGTTTTCGGCTCTTCCTTTTGTGCTGAACACTGCATCGTACCCAGGCAGGAAGGAGAGGAAGAGGAGTCACAGCTGCTGCTAGGCACGCTGCAAGCGATTCCCCACAAGTACGCAGAATTTCTGGAAGTTTTCTGCGAGAAGGAGGCGGACAGGCTACCCCCTCACAGACCATATGACTGCAAAATTGACCTGCTGCCGGGGGCGGCGCTGCCTAAAGGGAAGCTGTATTCCATGTCTGAGGACGAACTGCAGGAACTCAAAGACTTCATCGATCATAATTTGGAGCGCGGTTTCATCCGAGAGTCTAAGGCAGTGGGGGGCAGTCCTGTATTCTTTGTTAAGAAGCGAGACACACCCCAAAAAAGACTCGTAGTGGATTACAGGATTTTGAACAGTGTGACCAAGCCGTCGGACTTCCCCATGCCCCGCATCGACGACCTCCTGGCGAAGGTACGGAAGGGAAAGGTGTTCACCAAGTTGGACCTGCGGGGGGCGTACAACCTCATTCGCATGCGGGAGGGTGATGAGTGGAAGACAGCCATGTTCACGCCACTGGGTACCTACGAATACAGAGTTATGCCTTTTGGACTGCAAAATGGCGCTCACGTTTTTCAAGCATTTATGCATCACGTGTTGGCGGGACTTCTCTACAAGACGTGCGTCTGTTTCTTGGATGACATCCTGATCTTTTCGGAGTCGCAGCAAGAACATGACAAGCACGTCAAGGAAGTGCTGGGCAGGCTAAAGCAACACAGGCTCTACGCCAAGCTGGAGAAGTGCCAATTTGACGTGCCGGAGGTGGATTTTCTGGGCTACAAGCTGTCTGACAAGGGGCTCGCCATGGACAGCGCCAAGGTTCGAGCAGTGTTGGATTGGAAGAGCCCACGCAACCGGAAGGAGGTCCAACGGTTTGTCGGCTTTGCGAACTTCTATCGCAAGTTTATCAAGGGCTTCGCGATGCAGACGGCGGCCATCACTGACACCCTTAGCTCCAAGAAAAAGAAGTTCATCTGGACAGAACAGGCGGAGCAGTCCTTTCAGGCCCTCAAGCGTCTCTTCGCGTCGGAAGAGCAGCTGCTTCATGTCAACCCCAGCATGCCGATGAGGGTGGAGACAGACGCTTCGGACAGAGCAGTGGGGGCGGTCCTGCTGCAGAAGGACCAGCAGGGCGTGTGGCGGCCGGGAGCGTTTTACTCCAGGAAGCTCAGCAAGTCCGAGCAGAACTACACCATATGGGACAGGGAGTTGCTGGCCATTCATGCAGCGTTCAAGGCGTGGAGGCACTTTCTGATCGGCGCCAAGCACACGGTGCAGGTTTGCACGGACCACAAGAATCTGGAACACTGGCGCACGGCACAGTTCCTGAACCAGAGGCAGATACGTTGGGCTGAGTTCTTTGCGGACTTCGACTTCCGAATAGAGTATGTCCCGGGGGACACCAACATCATGGCAGACGCTCTCTCCCGCAAGCCACAGTATCTGGAGGACGCAACACCAGCGGCCGCCATGCACATCTTTGCACCGACAGTGTGGGCGTGCGCCGCGGCGACCGTGGACCTAGAGGCGGTGCGGCGAGCGTTGCAGGGGGACTCCTTCGCACAAACGAAGATGGCAGAGGTGCGAGGGGGCAAGGCAGCGGCCGACGGTTTCCAGCTACGAGATGGATTGCTCATCCGTAAAGGGGCCATCTACGTGCCGGGTGACGAACTTCGAGCCAAGGTGCTTCAGCAGCTGCACGACGCACCCACGGCCGGGCACTTTGGCAAGGAGAAGACGGTGGAATTAGTAGCCAGGGATTTCTGGTGGCCTGGAATGAGAGGGGAGGTCGCAGACTACGTGGCGAGGTGTGACACTTGCCAGAGGGCAAAGACGGTGCACAAACCGCAGGCTGGACTGTTGGAGCCGCTGCAAACTCCGGTCGAACCTTGGGAAAGGGTGGCTCTGGACTTTGTCACGGATCTGCCCAGCTCAAGGGGCAAGACGGCAGTGTTGGTGGTGGTGGACCTGTTCTCCAAGATGGCGCATTTCATTCCGTGTGCTAAGGTGGCCACGGCAGAGCAAACCGCCAAACTGTTCATAGACCACGTGTTCAAGGTTCACGGTCTGCCACGGTCTATTCTGTCCGACCGCGGGCGGCAGTTCATCTCGAACTTCTGGCAGAAGCTGATGGGCTTCCTAAACGTCAAGATCAATCTGGCGTCGGCGAGACACCCGCAGACCAACGGGCAAGCGGAGCGAGTCAATGCCATCATGCAGCAGTACCTGAGATGTTATGCGAACCAACAGCCTGCGACGTGGGTGGATTACCTGCCGCTTGCAGAGTTTGCCTACAACAACACGAAGCACGTATCCACGGGCGTCACGCCGTTCTTCGCCAACAACGGGCGGCACCCTAGAACCTTCCCGGGACTGGAATGCAGGGGAGAAGGGGAGCCGCAGTCAGCAGATGCGTTCGCGTCGGAGCTGCAGGAAGTCCACGATCAGCTGCGGCGCCACCTGGAGCTGGCTAAACACGCATACAAGGTACAAGCGGACAAACACAGAAGGGTTGGCGAAGAGCTCCACGTGGGAGACTGGGTCTGGTTAGCAGCCCACGCAGTGCCGGCCAGGTCGTTGGCCAAGAAGAAACTAGGGCATAAACAACTGGGGCCCTACCAAGTCGAAGAGCAGGTCAACCCGGTGGCTTTCAGGCTGGCGTTTCCGGAGGGTTCCAGAATGCATCCGGTGTTCCACAGATCGGTGCTCACTCCCTACAAGGCACCGCACAGGTTCCAGGAACCCGGAACGGCGCCGAGTCCGCTCAGAGAAGGAACGGGGCACGCGGGAGTGGCACAGGAGGAGCGCATCAACGAAGTCACGGAGATTTTGGACTCCAGATGGGGGGAAGAGGGAGTAGAATACTTTCTCGCCAGGGAGGGCACCCCGGCCAGTGCGAACAGCTGGGTGCCGGGCTACGCTTTAGACGAACCTCTGCTCAAAGACGAGTTTCATGCCCTCTTCCCACATAGACCTATGCCAGCGGACTTTTTCGACGACTGGCTTTTCACGCCCACGCTTTCGGACAGCACGTTCAGGGGGTTCGACTCGGACGAGGAACCGACACGAGACGTCCGTTCCCCGGAGGGGTCACCCTCGGGATCTGTCTCAGAACCCTCGTATTGGTGGGACGATAGGCCGGAGGAGCAGTTCCGCAGGAAGTGGCTGGACTGTTCCGGCCGAGCAACGCCGCCTGGAGGAAGTGCGGGAGAGACGGACATGGACATTTTCGGGGACGACCCTGGTTTCGAGCACGGCGGCACAGAGATGGAAGAGGAGGTGACTGTCGTCAACGAGAGCAGGGAGGAAGACCCGGAAGAGTTCCGATGGAGGCCTGCCACGGGAAGCGACCGATATCCGACGTTCGTCCCTTTGCAACAGCAGCCCCCAGCTCCAGCACCGGAAGGAGGGGAGGGGGGACTGGGGGGCTTCGAGGGGGGGATGGATGTCAGGGGTTTAGGTGCAGAGGCACGGGCAAGGGAGGAAACAGAGAGCGAAGGGGAGGAGACAGAGGAAAGGATGAGTGATGACGACGACCCGAGATCTCCCAGTCTTTCCAGTGAATCAGAGGATTCACAGAAAGGAGCACCAGTGGCCAGGGCAAGGGGGGAATCTAGAGAGGCACCCCAGGAAGATAGAGCCAGAGGAGACTCAGGGGGGAGCAGCTGGAAATCGGGACCAGCGTCACCGCCAGGAAGCAGGGAAGAGGAAAGGAGCCAGGGGGGAAGCGCTGGCAGCTCACCACAGGAGGGAGGGCAGGAGTCAGGAGTGGCCACACCTCCATCGGGGAGCGAAGAAACGGTTAAGAGGAAAGTGGAAGGTTGGGCGCGCGCGCCAAGTTCAAATGCAGAGGAAGGCGGCGCAGTGAGCAGCCCCGAAAGGGAACCAGGTCCTAAAGCCCGGCGCAAGGAGGCAGAAGGGTCCGGGTCAGCGTCAGAAGAATCCCGGAAGGAAGAAGCCCCGGAGGGTAGAGGGACCCAGAGGAGGACAGTCAGGAGGAAAAGGTGGAGCAAGGCTAGGATATTAAGTTGGTGCGCACGGGGCGGAGACTCAGACGGAGCCTCGCCGATCTAGCTAGTAGACGTAGAGTTGCAGACAGCAGCGTGAGAAAGGAAACTGTAATTCAATAAAGACTTTTACTTAATGACCGCTGGCTAGCGTGATCCTCTGTGAGCTAGGATCTTGAAGCAGCTCTGACAGTAAGCCACAGGTGTGTACATGTGAGACAGCCATTGTGCATGTGCACAGGACATAAATAGGAGTTGGGAAGCAGCAAACAGGGAATAATAATAATAATAATAATAATAATAATAATAATAATACATAATAATAATAATACATAATAATAATAATACATAATAATAATAATTTTATTTATATCCCGCCCTCCCCAGCCGAAGCCAGGCTCAGGGCGGCTAACAACAATAAAACAGTACAACAGTACAACACAACGCTCTAAAATCATTCATTATAAAATTAATTCAACTCAAACCAATGGCAACCATTGGGCCAGAGCACCGCGAAGATTGCTGAAGGAGGGAGTCAGGCTGTGCCCTGGCCAAAGGCCTGGTGGAACAGCTCTGTCTTGCAGGCCCTGCGGAAAGATGTCAAGTCCCGCAGGGCCCTAGTCTCTTGTGACAAACAAGTGATGCTCATCAGCTGAAGACACACATCCTGGCATGTACAGCAATGTAAGAATGCACCTTGAAATGAGGCAGAGAAGAAACAACCTTGCTGTGTTTTAAGCCGTATCACCTTGCTATGATGTTTGCTGTTCAAGTAAAAAGAAATACAAATTCTACTGGGCATGTAGTACTTTTGAATGTGTAAAAGCTATGGGTCAAATCAGGGAAAGGCTACCCATGACTGAGGGATGAGTGTTCCCATTTTGAGCTATTTGTCCTTTGACAGAGTACAGCATGTACTCGTGTTTTCTCTACTTGTTTTGTATCCTCTTCCCCTCCTTCAGAGAACTCAGAGCAGCATTTTGACTTCCCGGCAACCTTTTGGGATGGGTAAGAATGACAGATAAGTTACTTGCCCAAGACAACTTGTTGGGTAGTGTTCCGATTCCCTCCATATGCAAGTGAACGAGAGATTCAGATAGTGTGGAAGAGAAGGAGCCACATAAGTGAGCCACTTCCACACTGTCTGGTGACATTTATTTCAAATATATATCATTTCCTTACAAACGAGACTGCATGCTTTTTGCATGTTAATGTCACCAACTGGTACATTTTTTCACCAGCACAGCTCATCCCATCCCATCCCCTAAATACCTAAATTCAGTGCACACCAACAAGGCTGTGTGATACTCAAATTCCAAGCAAGATGCTATTGCTCTAGTCAAAAAGTAATTTGTGGGTAACACCATACAGTGGTACCTCAGGTTAAGTACTTAATTCGTCCAGAGGTCCGTACTTAACCTGAAACTGTTCTTAACCTGAAGCACCACTTTAGCTAATGGGGCCTCCTGCTGCTGCTGCTGCTGCTGCTGCTGCGCCACCGGAGCACAATTTCTGTTCTCATCCTGAAGCAAAGTTCTTAACCTGAAGCACTATTTCTGGGTTAGCGGAGTCTGTAACCTGAAGCGTATGTGACCTGAAGCGTATGTAACCCGAGGTACCACTGTACACATTTTGTTGGGAAGGGAGCTCATACTTTTTGTCCCCAGGGCAGAGGTGGCTAACCCCAACCTGAGGACTTGATTCGTCCCCCACAAGCAAATTTTTCTGCCCCCACCAATTTTGATAGAGACAAAAAGTCATGACATTGAGATGGCCATACAGAGTTACATTTCTATACCCAGCCCACCACCTGATGAAGGGGGTGAAAATCAACCCTCCCTAGTCATCGGATCAATCATTTGATGAATGGAAAGGGGTCATATCTATCCTATCAGCTGGGGGCCTTCTGTACCTTTGGATCAAAATTCCTTCTCTTGCGCAACATTTTCTTCCTTTGCAGCTGGTCATCCAAAGAATAAACTGGTAACGATGCTTAGTTGTAAGTGACCCGTCCCTAGGTCAGGGTGGGCTGAATTATGGCTCCCAAGTGGTCATTTGTTGAATGGTATATTCATGAATCAAAATTGGGAGTGCCATTTACTTATTGCAGTTAACATGAACAGCATGCTGTGTTTAGGCAGGTTAGATTTCACACAAGCCCACCCCAAGCCACTACCTATATACAGTGGTGCCCCGCAAGATGAATGCCTCGCAAGACGAAAAACTCGCTAGACGAAAGGGTTTTCCGTTTTTGCGTTGCTTCGCTAGACGAATTTCCCTATGGGCTTGCTTCGCAAGACGAAAACGTCTTGTGCTTTTTTTTTAAGCCGCTTGAAGAGGCGCAGTTGCGACGGACCGTGCTTCGCAAGACGAAAAACATCGCAAGACGAAAAGACTCGCGGAACGAATTCTTTTCGTCTTGCGAGGCACCACTGTATGGTAGTTTTGTTGAGCTGGAATGCAACCTGGCTTTGTATCAATCTGCTGGTCAGACTGTGTATGAGGATGGCTTCTTGCACATCATCAAAATGGGCAGAGGGGAGGAAATGTGTCATCCAAAAATGGAGGACACAGACTTTCATCAGATCTGTATATGCTAATTTATTTGTACAGATACAAATTTGCAAATCAAATTTCAAAAGGAATACAAACCAACTACGTGGGGCTACCTTTGAAGTTGACTCAGAAACTGCAATTAATCCAGAATGTGGCAGCTAGACTGGTGACTGGGAGTGGCCCCTGAGACCATTTAACACCAGTCCTGAAATATCTTCATTGGCTCACAGTACACCAGGCAGAGGGCGTTCTTGGTAGTGGTGCCTGCCCTGTGGAATGCCCTCCCGTCAGATGTCAAGGCAGTAAGCCACTATCTTACTTTTAGAAGACATCTGAAGGTAGCCCTGTTTATGGAAGTTTTTAATGTTTAATGCTGTATTATGTTTTAATACTCAGTTGGGAGCCACCCAGAGTGGCTGGGGAAACCCAGCCAGATAGTAGGCGGAGTATAAATAATTTATTATTATTATTATTATTATTATTATTATTATTATTATTATTATTATTATTATTATTATTAGCAACACTGCAATCAGCTGGCCCTTCTCCCTGTGTTGTTTGCTGTCTGGGTGCTAAGTGCTGGTGGGCAACTTCAAGGCCCCTCTTGCTCTCCTCCTTTCTCTTGGTTTTAAACTAAACTTGGAAAAGACCATCTTGGTTTTAAACTAAACTTGGAAAAGACTATACCTTCAGATAGATGATTGCATTCTGTAAAGTCTCTTGGTTTTATACTAAACTTGGAAAAGACTATACCTTCAGATAGATGATTGCATTCTGTAAAGTCCCTTTTTATAGACCATACCTTGCTTTGGCCGCTGGTCACAAAAAATAGCCGGATTGTGGCACACCCTAGAAACATGATTTCAAAAATCCAATATGTGTTGTTGTTTTCACAGTTTCACAGGAAGAAATGGGAGTAACCTTACACATAGGCAGGAACTGCTGCAAAAGCCATTTGCTGGCTGCGCCACATGAGCCGAGATGGTGCACAATAGTTCTTCAGCAAAAAAGAGGATTAGAGAGATTAATGACCAGGAGCAGGAGGAAAAAGCTTTCAGAAGACCTCCATTGCTGACACATCAGTCAAGTTAACTCTCATAAAGGCTTGGAGGAGAGGGTCTGGCAGTGTTAAGGGTCAGGCCAAATCCCAAGACTTCCCCATGTCTCCCAGACCATGTATTATGCTCCTTGCAAATACCTTCGTCCAACTTTCCAGAGGGGAGACAGTCTGAAGTTGCCAAGCAGGAGACATGGAATTCAGCTGGCTGTTCCTCTACTCCCAGTAGAGCACTGCAAGGAAGTGCGAACCCCATGGTCCTTGCCCTTGGTCATGGTGGAGAACCTCTGGCTCACAAGCTAATCTTGGTCTCCCAATTTGACCAACCAGGCCATGTTCCTCAAACCTTGGCCATCACCTGATGCCACATCACCTGATGTCCCACCTACATTGCCTATACCACCCTGTTCCCAGAAGGGACAGGATTGCACAGCCTAGGCAGCAAGATTTAATCTGTGCTCATCCACTATTCTTCTGATCTTGGGATCTCCTGAAACCTCCATCTTGTGGGTGGGTGCTAGTGTTTTTGTCTGCATAAACAATAAGAACCATTCCTGAAAACTGGAAATAGAGGGAATTAATGGTACCAGCTGCGTGCTTTTCCTTCTGTCTCCACAAAAGGCCAACAGCCTTCCCTTGTTTTTTTATGTGAAAGCTGAACTTTTAAGGAAGGGGGCTGGGATATCCAAGGGGCAACACTTCCTCAACCCCCTCCACGTCCTCTTCAATGACCAAGGTAGCAGCTTCACATCGCTTGTCAATCTTGGCTGCAGATGCAGCACACCGTGATTCCCTTCTGTGCCTGAAGAGGGTGCAGATGCCTGGATAGAGGAAATCCACAGGGGCCACTAGGCTAGCTCATAATCTCAGTTGCTGCTTTGAGAATGGACATCTCTGGTGTGTTACTAGGAGAAGAAAAGTTTTATCATCTTACTACACACACTTTCAGAATGTATGACTGAAATATACTCGGAGTCAAGAGTGGATTTCATGCTCTTTATTCAGCTCATAGTGGTGAAGAGGAATGGACGTTCCCCCAGAATGTCTGCCTTATATACATTATTTACACAATGGGTCCCACGTGATTGGCTAATTCCAGGATTCTCCTGTAAGCCAATCAGGTTGCGGATTCCCTTCCACCTGGAGCTGGATTGGGTGGCTCCTGTGGACCAATCAGACTGCTGCATTCTGAATCCTATTGTTCTAGGACAGGGGTCTGCAACCTTTAAGACAAAAAGAGCCACTTGGACCCGTTTCCGAAGAAAAAAAACTGGGAGCCGCAAAACCATTGCGACATTTAAAACAAATATAACACTGCATATATTGTTTCTTACCTTAATGTCCAATCTGACAGCGGGCGGGAAGGTGACGTCAGGACGGTGCGTGACTAACGCACGCACCGCCCCCATGTGACGTCACAGTCAGTACAGCGCCCACCACAGTGGGGAGTGTCGGGGCGCACAATGCGCCTCCTCCCCTCGCTAGTATCCGCCCCGGAGCCGCGGCAAAGGTGTAAAAGAGCCACATGCGGCTCCGGAGCCGCGGGTTGCAGACCCCTGTTCTAGGACCAATCAGACTGCTGCCTTTTGGATCCTATTCAACTCAGTACATAACAATGACTTTCATGGACAAGTCGGTTTGGCATCACATTCTTAATCCAAACGTGGGGAATTGCAAAGCCCCACTCCATTAACAGAAGTTCCTGGAAATACCTGATGTGGTGACTTGATTCTCATAAATACTGTAGGGGGTATTGTTTTTATTTGCTACCATGTTGTGCATTTGGGTGTTTTTATAGTGTAAACTGCCCTGTGATCCTCGGATGAAGGGCAGTATAGAAATTTAATTAACAGATTTGAAGGGGGAACAAAAAAACCACTGTCCTTTGTTTCCCATGCATTGTGCCACAGGAACCCTGTATTTAGGATGGAAATGACCAGGGGCTTTAAATAGCAACAGGTTTCTTTTTTTCTGCTTGGTCATCATGGTTATTTTGCTGGAACAGAAAGGGGTGCCCTTGTTTAAGCAGGCTTCCTTCTTGTGGGCATGGCAACCTGGTAATAACTTACAGCTAGGAAACTTTGAGACAGCTGCCAAATTCCCCCATCTAGCGCTGTTCTATATGACCCACTTGGGCTGACCCACCCACACTATAAACAAAGCAGAATGGCAATACCCCTCCCCTCCCTGGACGAAGCCTGATTAGACCAGCAGCAGCAGGGCAGGCTATTAAATCTCCGTGGGTTAGATAACTGTGGGCAAGGCGTACGGAAAAAATGTCTCCAGTGCGTGGCAGCGCAGGGCTGAAGGGTTCATTTGAAGAATTTCAAAGCAGCAGGAATCAGGAAATCCAAAGAGAGGCCAGTTGCGGTGAAGTATACAGACCTTTATAAACATGAAGAAAATCCTGTTGGGCCAGTCACTCTCATTTTCTCTCTCTCTCTCGCAGACCTCACAGGGCTGTTGTAAAGACAAATACCTAAACATTCTGGATCAGTGTCACTAGAACACAAATATGGGAGCAAGAAATCTACACTCCAGAGAACTACTGTGTGTGTGTGCTGAGATTCCTACCTCTCCCATACACAGAGCAAACTTTTTTGAACTTAGAGAGTTACATTCGATACAGGAATACAGAACTTTTCTTAGCCTAAGAGCCACATTCCGTTCTGAACAATCTCCCAGATGCCACAGGCAAAAATGGGCAGAACAATGAATGCTTTTTTTTTAAACCTTTGTACAGCAGGTTGGTATCTATCTATCATCTATCTATCTATCATCTATCTATCTATCTATCTATCTATCTATCTATCTATCTATCTATATCTATCTATCTATCTACACACACACACCACTCTAGCCTTCATCTGGACAAGCAAGAGGCACTCTCAGAGTTCAAGGGCATATTCCAGCCAGGCAAAAACCCTCAAGGAGAATGCAAGGCACGGCCAGTCGCAGGTGTGGCTGGGGAGGCAGTGTGGTCTGAGGAGAGTCCTGGGAGCCAAATAGAGAGGCATTCGGCCCAGGGGTCTGAGATTCCTCACTCCTGGAATATATTGAATTGAAATTGAAATTGAAATATTGAAATTGACACAGAATGTCCTATTCGGTGCATTTTTATTTTTTTTACATGTGGTATTATTTACACTGCTGAGATTACATGTTGCAGTTTGCATGGTGAAATTTGGGGTGACTCTTATGGACATGCAGTAGGTGGTGATGAGAGTTGCTACTAAGAGAAGATCAAAAAGCAAAGCTAATTGACTCCCTCCCTAGCTCTTAAAACGATGGTCAGATCATTTCTGTGCATGTCTTTGGCAGAACAGAACATAATAAGAGCCTGCAGGATCAGGCCAATGGCTCATCTAGTGCAGCTGTGGGACCAGATGCCTTCGATTCCCAGCAACTGGTATCTGGATACATAATGGTTAACAAACCAAGGGTATAAAAACTGTCTAACTGGAGAGACACAGGCAGCTCACCTTATACCAAGTCCGACCACTGGTCCACATAGATCAGCGCTGTTTGCACCAACCTTCGCCAGCCAAGTATCCTCCAAACATTTTGGACCACAAATCCCATTATCCCTGGCTATGGATGGATCTGATGGGATTTATCATCCTCAACTTCTGGTTGGCGGAGACTAGTCTCCCCTGACTGGCATCAGAGCTCCAGGGTTCCAGGCAGGGAGTCTCTCTCTCAGCCCTACCTGGAGAGGCCAGGGAGTGGACCTGAGACCTTCTGCGTGACAGACAGGTGTCCTGCCGCTGAGCTACAGCCATCCCCTTCATTTTCTATGTTTCCTCTCCTCTTTCGGGATGAGTATAGCCAGGGCAGGGAACATTTTTCAGCTCCAGGCCCGCTCTCCCTCTGGGGCAACCTTCTGAGGGATGCATGCCTGCAGTGTGGGGGGCCTGGAGAGTTCTGCATGCCAAGCAGCTGCTCTGCCCCCGAGCCCCCTCCTTGGCCCTCCTCTGACGCACGGAGGCAGAGAGGAACGGGACGCTCCTCGGCAGATGTCGCCATGAGGGGGCGCCCTTGAGCCAAGGAGGCCGGCGACTGAGGCGAGAGGCCACAGCTGGGCAGAGGCCAACAGCAAGGTGAGCCGGTTTGGGAATTAGGGGTGGGGAGGGCGACGTGTGGTGCGTGTTTAAAGCAGAGTCCACAAACCCGCTTTTAAAAGCCCGCAGTCCTTGGCGTCTGCACTTGCAGGTGATGCCATTGCGCCCCACTGGCGGAGTCTGCCGTCCCTTGCTGTCAGGTAAGCGCCGCGATCTGCTCTCTGGCGCGTCCGAGAGCATGAGGCTCTTAATCTCGGGGTCGCGGGTTCGAGCCCCACGTTGGGCAAAAGAGCCTCGCCTTCGAGGGGGTTGGACTAGATGACCCGCGGACCCCTCCCAGCTCTACAATTCCATGATTCTATGACCCTGGCGCGCGCGCAAAGCCCGGAGCCGCCTTGCCGGGAAGAAGGAGAGTGGTAAGCTGATCTCCTCCATTCCTCCGCCCGGCTTAAGGCTGGGGGTCCGGCCTTGCTGGGACCCGCTGCGCTCCCCCCTAGGAAAGCGCAGCACTGCAACCACCTCGCCGTCTATCCGCTCGGGGGTCTCGGGGGTTTGGCGAGCGGCGAGAGTGAGCAGGCGCCTCGGGTCCCTCCTCATCTCCCCACGTTGGGCAGGTCAAACTTTGCAAAAAGGAGGCGGAACGAGAACACCAAAGCCCGTTTTGCTCTGACCCCCAGCTCCCTTTCCCTCCCTCCGTCGCCTTCCTCTTGTTGGAGAACAGTGAAAAGTCTGGTCTCTCCCCCCCCCCCCCACTTTCACCTTCGCCTTCTGCATCCCGAGCATCCTTTCTTTGGTGATTCCTACCCGCCTCCCAATTCGTATTCAGTCCATTGCTTCGCTTTCCCACTGCGCTCCAGCTGTGCGTTAAAATGTGCGCGCGCCGCAATGAACAGGGAGCTGATGAATTAAGAGTCCATTGGCCTTTTTTTTATTCTGCACAGTTTTAATAAGAAGCATAAATAAGGACTGTGTGGGTGGGTTTCTCGCAAGTATTTGTTCTCCATCGGCGGTTGCGGCGCTCGTTTGGTCTCCTCGCTTCAGGATCCA
Source organism: Podarcis bocagei (assembly GCF_964188305.1). Classification (NCBI taxonomy): domain Eukaryota; kingdom Metazoa; phylum Chordata; class Lepidosauria; order Squamata; family Lacertidae; genus Podarcis; species Podarcis bocagei. The sequence continues at coordinate 93,657,260 of NC_138127.1, forward strand.
AGTAAATGTTGGTTATGTTATGGGTTTCCCACCCTCACTTTCACTCTCAATCACCTTCTTAGGCCACTTCCTTCATCTACTTGGTGCAGAAGGCTCTTAGCTGCAAAAGTCCATTCATTCTCTCATACACTCTTAAACTTGCCACTCTGGGCGTTTCTGCACAATAATGGAAACCTGTCTCCAAGTACGGGTTTGTTTGTTTTTTGTTTTTGTTTTGGTAACTGCAACAAAATTGTAATATTCCACCTTCCCAGAATAGTGGATTGCTGCAATGTGTTGTACATGGGGCTGCCCTGGGAGATGACCTGGAAGCTCCAATCGGTGCAGAATATGAGTGCCTTAATGCTAACTGGTCCAGCCAGATGGAATCATGTCGCACTAATTCTGAAAGATGCCCGTTCGCCTCAGAGCTGCTGTTGCTGTCCTTTAAAGCCCCGAATGGCTTGGGACCCAAATGCCTGAAGAAGAGCTGCTCCCTATAGCAGCCTGCCTATCTTCAGGGGAGAATATTCTCCATGCCCTGTTCCTGGGTGAAGTTTGTTGGGTGGCAACAGAGAACCTCGACTTCTCTGGAGGGCCTTCCCTCTAGGGGTGCAACAACTGGCACCAATGTGACATATCCACACCAGGTTAGACATCATTGACTTGCCCAGGAATTTTAAAGTTCAGGGTTTGAATAGCAACTAGTACAGGCATCCCCAACCTGCGGCCCTCCAGATGTTTTGGCCTACAACTCCCATGATCCCTAGCTAACAGGACCAGTGGTCAAGGATGATGGGAATTGTAGTCCAAAAATCTGGAGGGCCAAAGGTTGGGGATGCCTGATCTAGTCCCTTCTGCTTGTTTCTAACTGCATGGATAATTCATTTGGCTAGATTGTGGTGCTGACAATGCCAGGGTTGCAGGTTCAGTCCCCGTAGGGAAAAGCTGCATATTCCTGCATTGCTGGGGGTTGGACTAGATGATCCCTCAGTTCCCTTCCAACTCTATGATTCTATGTCTATGCCTCTGTTTTTTTTTTTACAGTTATATGGCTTTATTGTTAATTGTGGTCACATCTACACCAGGGACAGGGGTGGTGCTGTGATCTAAACCACTGAGTCTCTTGGGCTTGTCAATCGGAAGGTCGGTGGTTCAAATCTGTGTGATGGGGTGAGCTCCCGATGCTCTGTCCCAGCTTCTACCAACCTTGCAGTTCGAAAGCATACCAGTACAAGTAGATAAATGGGTACCACTGTTGCACTCGTCCCGTTGTCCCGTTGCACCAGAAGTGGTTTATTCATGCCGGCCACATAACCTGGAAAGCTGTCTGTGGACAAACACCTGCTCCCCACACCCCATATTCGCCTTTTGATGGGACTTAAATGTCCAGGGGTCCTCTACCTTTTACATCTACACCATATATTTAAAGCAAATTTGAAGCATAAGGCTTTGCCTCCACCAAAGAATCCTGGGTACTGTAGCTCACTAAGGCTGCTGGGAATTGCTGTTTTCAGAGTGGCAAACTGCGGCTCCCAGGGTACTTTGAGGAGGAAGCCATATGCTTCAAATGTATGGCATGCATGGGACCCAATTTATATTGGATTGGTTTGCTTCATTTTTATTTACTTTTGTATACTGTCTTGGGATCTCTCTAGAGGGGCAGGCCAAAAGCATTTGCAATAAACTAAGGAAATGAATAAGGGAGGAGGGGATATCCTTGCTGCCCTCACAAATCAACCAACCTCCTTTCCCCTGCCCCCACCCAACCACCGCCAAGTTTGTGCTCCCTGCTGTCAGTTATACACTGGAAAAGCACACAGTAACGCAGCATGCTTGAGTAAGCTGCAAAGTGATGCTAAGTGGGTTTTCTCATAAGTAAGTTCCATTCAGTTTCAAGGGGAATTACTCCCAGGCATAAGATCACTGCGTTAAAAGCAAATTAACGAGCCGTGGGCTAAAGAGGCAGCAAACAACAAATAATCCCTAAACGTCCACTGAATTAAAGAGAGACCTGTGAGTCTTGTTGTCTTTCTCTCCAAGAAAAAGGAATGACAGGAGTAATGGTAATAAAATGTACTTAAATGAAACTCAGGAAACCAGTGTGCATGTGTTCAATACTGCATTATATGTGTGCTACATGAGCATGTGCAATTCATATGTAGGAAGTGGCATGCAGGAGCTTTTCTTCAGCCACATGTATGTGTGCATGAGATGTGAGCAATGTATCTTGTGTGCATGGACACAGAGGCAGCCAGAGGGGTCGCAACCAAGAGCAACTGGTACAGAGCTGCAGAGTTACCCTTCTGACACCAGCTCTGCAGCTACTTACTGGAACAGTGTGGAAAGAAGGGCCTCATTAACTACGAACCCCAAAATTTGGGAGCACCTCCAAACCTGTGACAATGTTGGATTTTGGGGTGTTAACTATGAACCCCGGTTTGATGTCTCAATTAAGTTTGGGGGGTGTTGCAGAATGCGAGGGGTTCACTTCAAAATGACTGCAAAGTTTTGGCACGGGTTTGGAGGGGATCCCAAATTTTGAGGCTTGTGGTTAATGAAGCTTTGGAGAAGGGCAAGGCAGTAGCAAGGTTGGGGGCTGTGTGAGCACATCGAGGGAGCCAAGCCAGCCTCTGCTGACCTCTGGTGTTCCCACCCATGCAGGCCATGCCTTCCTGCTGTGCCCACATGGCATTCTGGTATGCATCAGTGTGGCACCCCCTCACCTGCCCTGCATCTGACATTATATATGATGTCAGGGGTGCACCAGGTAAAGATGCAGCTGGGCCAAAGGGGGTTTGCAGGTACCGCCAATCAGCTGATCAGTAACACCTGCAAAGCCCCATGCAGAGCTCTTTGCAACCACCAATGGTCAGGTGGTCATTGGGGCTACTGGGCAGGGAGCTATGCAAAAACCAGTCAACTGATGTCATTGTGATGTCAGGTGATTGACAGGGAGGTGGGCGGCTGGGGGCATGGGCATAGCCAGGATTTTTGTTGGGGGGGGCAGGCCTTTGGTTGGGGAGCAGAACCTCAGTTAGCTATGTATTTTTATTGATTTAGTGGGGCAGCTGCCCCTCCCTGCCCCGCCCCCGGCTATGCCCATGGCTGGGGGTGGAGAAGATAAGGATCCAGCCCACCAGCTGGGTATGTATCACCTAAGAGCAAAGGAAGTGTTATTCTTGCTTCAGAACTGCAATTTATACTGAAATCCATGTGGATTTGATCAATTGCTTAACAAAGACATACTCATACCATTACCCGACTAAGATTCCTTATAGTCGGTGACATCCCTATCACAGAAGCAGTCCTCGGATGTCTGCAGCCTGTGTAAAAGGTGGAAACAGGGCTGGATATTCATGCCTAGGTGCCAATTAGACTCTGTAGAAGGAGCTCTTTTTGTCCTCTTGCCTGGCTGATATGAATAAACAGGGCGAGAGGACTTTGCTTTTTTTCATAACTGATGCATGAAAGTACAAGGCAGCATCCTAACAGGGCTCGGAATGGAATGCAAGAGAAACTTCTGCGGCACAGATGTTAAACAGACGATGAGTGCAAGCGCTGCAGATCAGGCCTACAATAGGTCTCACTTAATTTTCTGCCTGTCGTCCGTGTCCTGTTGTTCTGCCTGTCGTCCTGCCTAGCCATGTGATGGGCATGGCACAGAAGAATTGTTGTTGTTGTTTAGTCGTTTAGTCGTGTCCAACTCCTCATGACCCCATGGACCAGAGCACGCCAGGCACTCCTGTCTTCCACTGTCTCCCGCAGTTTGGTCAGACTCATGTTTGTAGCTTCGAAAACACTGTCCAACCATCTCGTCCTCTGTTGTCCCCTTCTCCTTGTGCCCTCCATCTTTCCCAACATCAGGGTCTTTTCCAGGGAGTCTTCTCTTCTCATGAGGTGGCCAAAGTATTGGAGTCTCAGCTTCATGATCTGTCCTTCCAGTGAGCACTCAGGGCTGATTTCCTTAAGAATGGATGCGTTTGATCTTCTTGCAGTCCATGGGACTCTCAAGAGTCTCCTCCAGCACCATAGTTCAAAAGCATCAATTCTTCGGCGATCAGCCTTCTTTATGGTCCAGCTCTCACTTCCATACATCACTACTGGGAAAACCATGGCTTTAACAATACGGACCTTTGTTGGCAAGGTAATGTCTCTGCTTTTTAAGATGCTGTCTAGGTTTGCCAACGCCTTTCTCCCAAGGAGCAGGCGTCTTTTAATTTCTGCAGTGATCATGGAGCCCAAGAAAGTAAAATCTCTCACTGCCTCCATTTCTTCCCCTTCTATTTGCCAGGAGGTGATGGGCCCAGTGGCCATGATCTTCGTTTTTTTGATGTTGAGCTTCAGACCATATTTTGCGCTCTCCTCTTTCACCCTCATTAAAAGGTTCTTTAATTCCGGACTTCCGGGTTGGCGCGATCGGGAAATGGCGGATTCCCTCCGAGCTCCGGAGGGAATCGGCTCAGCGGTGGATGGGTCTTTGCCGTGCCGGCGACACGGGGACCCTTAAAAACCGCAGGCGCGGAAGCCTGCGGACTGAAGACTCGGCGGGTGCCTTAAGCGCCCCCCCTGATTCGCAATGAGCCTTTTTAAAGGCTACGGAGGGGATACAGGGGACGGCGTGGCACTGAGAGTCGACCGCTACCGCCGCTGAGCGAAGCCGCGAGCCATAACCGGAGAGCGCTGACTTCCTTCCTTGAAATTCGGACTGAAAAAAGAACCCGTGAGTAATTTGGAACTGAACTTTAAAACTTTTACCTTTTGAATTTGAGACGACCGGGGGGTGTGCTAAAAGGAAGTCCCCACACCCCCCCTTGCAGACGATCCAGAGCAACGAAATAAGAACTAAGCTGGAGTGCCTACCCTGTAAAGGGTGAGTTTTAAAAAGACAGTAACTTCCAAGATTTAGAAAGGTAAATTTGAGCAGGAGAGTGGAGTGTTGGAAGAGTCTTTGTTTTGTGGTAAACAACCCTCCCTCCCGGGCCCGGGAGCGACCTGATTTGGAGCCTGTATAGAGGAGCAGAATTTGACAGCTGTCAAAAGCTGTCAAATGGACTATTAATAGTGAAAAAATTGCTGTTTAAGACCTCTCCGGATTAAAAGGAGTTACAATTGAACTAAAATCTTGAGAAACAAAGAAACAATAATAGGACAGAGGATTGTTGGAGAAAAGGTTACTCAGTAACCAGATTCCCTCTAGGGGGAATTCTGTGGAATTACAATGGCTGTGGGTGGAAAGATACTGAGAGAAATCGAAAGAATGTTCTCACTGGTGGGAACCCTACAGGAGCAGACTACAGCTATGAGTAAACAATTGACGACCTTGGATTTGGAAACAAGTAGTTCTGCTGAAAGTAATGAGGGCCTGAGTGAGAAAGAACCCACAGCTGAATTTGAAACAATAAACAAAGAAGAGGAGAAGACAAAACAAGAAAGAGAACAAGTTATCTGGGAAAGTACTAACCAGAAGCCGGCATCTGGAGAACACAAGCAAGGAGACTATTGGATTAAATCCACTCTAAGCCTACGAAAGATACAGAAGATGAAAGTGGAGGCCCTGGGACTTTATGGAATTCAGGAGCTCGAAATAAAGAAGTACAATTGGGGCCTCCACATAGACTTTGATTTTGACTATCAGCAAGACTTAGGCCTTGTGGAAATTCCTCAGCAGTTGCCTTTAAATATGGGAAGAGACTATGGACTGACTGGATTGATTGTTAAGGAAATCTTTCGAGACTCGATGATAGACAAAAAGGACTACCAACAAAACCGGCGGAGAGGGACTAAAAGAGAATTGAGAGCCTCGGATATCCGGAATCCAGGCTAAAAACTGTTAATTTGGACATGTCTTGGGAAAGGACGCAAAGCGGGGAGGGGAGGGAGGGAAGTATTAAATTTAAACAACACTCAAGACCAGGGGGTTTAGTATTAAGAAAATTATGTAAGAAAAAATGAGAAATCGAGGGAAGAGAATTGGGGTCCAACTTAGGGAAAATTTATTTTTGTTTTTCATAAAAGGACTAATATTAAGATGGAAGAAATGCCAACTTGCTGACATAAGTTTGGGAATAGGGATGCAGGGGAGGGGGTGGGGGGAAGTCAAGGACTAGGGTTAGAAAATAAGATTTTCGGGAACTATTCATGTTTGTTGTTTTTTATGTTTGTTTTGGTGTGTTGTTTGTGTTTATATAAAATGTGAAAACCCAATAAAAATATTTAAAAAAAAAAAAAATAAAAGGTTCTTTAATTCCTCCTCACTTTCTGCCATCAAGGTTGTGTCATCTGCATATCTGAGGTTGCTGATATTTCTTCCAGCGATCTTAATTCCGGCTTGGGATTCATCCAGCCCAGCCTTTCGCATGATGGATTCTGCATATAAGTTAAATAAGCAGGGAGACAATATACAGCCTTGCCGTACTCCTTTCCCAATTTTGAACCAATCAGTTGTTCCATATCCAGTTCTAACTGTAGCTTCTTGTCCGTGTCCTGTCGTTCTGCCTGTCGTTCTGCCTAGCCATCTGATGGGCATGGCACAGAAGAATAGGGGGAGCTCAAAACCCTGTGGACAATTTTAGTGCTATCAGGGCCGGCTCTACTGTTAGGCAGAGTTAGTCATCTTAAGCTGCAAATTTTCATGGTCAGAGAACAAACTGTCCATGTTAGTTAATTTATTAGTGTATTTTTACTGCCAGAGAAGGGGAGAGGTGCTTGTGGGATGTTCTGCCGTAGGTACCAAAATAACTTATGGCCTTGGGTATTATGCATCTTGACTTGGGGTATGTTCACATTTCTTCCTTAAGAGCACAGTGAAGTTGTTTTCCCCTAGTACATTTCACAACTCTTCCCCTCCCCTCCCCACCCCATCACATCATCAGCATGGCTTGACCAGTGTCAGATTAATTTCTGTTCATGTACGCACTGGGGGCATTAAGCGGGGTGGTCACCCATAAGCAAAGGTGTTCACACCTTGCCCAGAAACAAATTAAGAATGGCCTAAGAACTCCAGCTGATGTGAACCTGTTTTGAGAAACAAGGCATCAGGCAGAAGTATCTGCTAACAAAGTCCAAGATACATATGCACTTTGGATAATATGGTGCGACCACAGCTTAATAACTCAGCACTGAAAACACAGTGAATACACAGTCAATGGGAGTGTGAACGCAGTCAGGGAGGGGGGCAGGCAGGATGCCTTTTGCTATAGTGCATCAGGCAGCAAAATGTGTTGGGTAGGCTTATTATGATGTTGAGAGAGAGAGAGAATGTACTAAAGAAACAACAACTCCATGGAAAAAGGGGTGGGAAGTCGACAAAAAGGAGAGAAAAGACGAAATTGTGTTTTGACTGTCTAGGTTAAAAATGTTGAAACTTAATAAAATATAATGGGGGGGGGAGGAGAGAGAGAGAATGTACCAATTTGCAGTATGCTAGGCATACAGGTCCAGCTTCACCCCCCTCCCCAGGGTAGGAAAAACTAATGACAAAGAGTCAGCTGTTTGCCTTAGGATATGCTTCAGACTATCAATTTCCCCTAATATGCCTCCTTTATCTTATTTTCCTCACATAAGATCTGAGATACATTCTTCTCCCCACCCCCACCCCACCCCCAGGCAGCAAGAGTATGATGTTTAAAAACAATACAACACCAATGGCCCTTTATCACAATGAGAATTTATAGGTTTAGAGTAGAGCTAAGCAGAAGTTTATCAGAAGACTTCCCCCCCCCCACACCCCTGAGAAAATTTGTGATATTTTTTTCTTTTTCCCGGGGGGGGGGGGAGGGAGGTAGAAGCATTTTGTAGACGTTTCTCAATATATTTTCCACCATTTCTTTGCAGAATTTATCCTCTCCCTGGAGAAATTTGGTGGAACGGTTCCCCACAATTTCTCTGCCACCAAATGGTGGGGTAGATCTTGAGGGGCCATTTGCTTGCAGCTGTAGTCTGGAAGGTTGTGGTCTCTCCTTCCTTGGAGATTTTTAAGCAGAGGTTGGGTGGCCATCTGTCGTGGATGTTTTAGTTGAGATTCCTGCATCGCAGGCAGTTGGACTAGATAACCCTTCGGGTTCCCTTCCAACTTTCCAATTCTATGACTCTATGGGCTTTCAAGGTGGGATCCTGTCCAACTATTGTGTGTCCCTGGTATCATCTAGATCAGAGGTTGCCAACGTGGTGCCCGTGGGCGCAATGGCACCCTTGAAGTCTTCCCCCAGTGCCCATGAAACCTCAGAGCCTCCAAAACTAATCACTGCTTCCTCTCCCAGGTCATGAGGTGACTACCTTTTTCTTCCTGGAAAAGTACATAGAACTGAAAGAGGAAGGTGTAAGAGTGAAACGCTAGTCTTTCCCACTTCCTGTTTTAGTTTTATGTACTTTTCAGGGCTCAAATACATTTTTCTCAGGCTTTTACCCAAATCCTGTGGGAAAACCAAGCATGCGCACACACACTTTCTCTCTTTCTGTCTCTTGGAGGGGACAGGAGAGAGAAGCGGATATGGAGGAGGTTTGAGAGAAGTGCCCAGAGGAGGCAGCTCATGGCACTCACTCAGAAATCCTTAAAAGGCCTAAAAATTGGCAGTCCCTCTTCTAGATTATTGGTGTCTTAGGGTTGAGATAGGACAGGAATGTAGGGCAAGGGAACAAGTGCCGCTGGTGGAGTGTTCAACATACATTCGCATAACTGGATACTGTTTTTCGCATCACAGTTAAAAGAGTGTGAGCTGTGAGCTAAGGAGTGCTGGAGATTTTTGCACTCTTGCTCAGTTCAGCACTGTGCACACCCAACAAGTGCAGGCACTTATGGCAAGTCACAACTGGCCGAGATGTGGAAGGATTTGTGTTCATGTATGGTCTGGGAATGTCGTATGAGGAACTCCAACTTGAGCGAAAACAGGCATATGTGGTTGGTATGTTTGTATTTGCTTGCAAGCTAGACCGCAGCTTGACTGTGTAGGCAGCTGTACGTCAGTAAAAGCACTTGGAGGAACAATCTGGCCATTGACTCTCAGCTTAACTAACCTCGCAGGGCTGTTGTGCGATGATGAAGAGGGAGCAGAGAACTGACTCTACAGGTAGAACATCTCTGTGCACAGGTGACACGCCACGTTAGGAAGGAAGAAGCGCTCGCTCACATCCACCTTCCTGCAAAAACCACCCAACGAGCGCCACAGGTATATTCATTCACACGTTCAGGCGAAGCACCACTCTCGCGTGTCGCTGGCGAAAACTCCCCCGCAGCAGCAGCAGCAGCCGCCACGCGCGTGCAGGGCGCGTGGCGAGTCTGGGGACGGGGGTGGGAGGATCTTGCATGCTGATAAGGTGCGCGTGTGCGTCCGTCCGCGCGGAGGGGGTGGGCTGGAGCGCTGACTGGCACCTCGCCACCTTCCCTCAGCGAGCAAGCTGCGGCTCCCTCAGCCGCGGTAGCGCCGAAAGGAAATCCGGGAAAGAGCTCCCTCAGCCAGTCGAAAAGAGGCGAAGCCGCTCGCTCTTTTTCTCTCTCTCAGGGAGCTGCCGCCGCCGGCGCGCTTCGAGTCCCAAAGTCGAAGCGAAGTGGAGAAACGCGCGGGAAAGGCGAGCGGCGGCGACCCTTTGGCCCGCCTGTCCCTTCCGCCACCCAGGGCAGCATGAGGAGGGGCTGCTTGCCTGCTGCCGCTTCCAGCGTCGGAGAAGGAGCGAAGGGACGCCGCCGAAGCCGAAGGAGAGGCGGGGAAGGCGCGCCGAGGAGGCAGCTCGCTCGTGGCCCCGCCGCGCTCTGAGGGGACGCCGCTCGCCGCCTTTTCTCCTCGCTGCTGTTGCCGCCGCCTCTCCTCCTCCTCCTCCTCCTCGCTGGGTGCGTGTCTGTCTGCCTGCTCGCTCGCTCGCTCTCCGGCTCCCTCGCCCGCGACTCCTTCCTTCCAAGGGGGGCGCCGGCTGCTGCTCTTCGCCGCCGCCGCGCTGCATGGGGCGCGAGCGCTTGGCGCTTTCCAGATATGGTCAAGGCGGCGTCGGGGGTGGAGGTGGCGCTGCCGGCCGCGGCGGGCTCTCTGTGATCGCCGGCACCCGAGGAGGGGGGCCCGGCGGCGGGAGGAAGAAGCGGACCCGCTGAAGGAAGGCGAGTAGCAACAGCGGCGGCGGCGGCGCTTGCCTACTCCTGCCCACAGCCAGCCAACCAGCCAGCCAGCCGGGGAGCGGCGGGCGAGCAACTCTGTCTGCAGGTAGGTAAGGAGCGGAAGCAGGAAGAGGCTTTTGTGTCCCGCCGACAGGGCTGCTCGATGGCCAGGAGCGACCCGGCAGGAGCCTCCGCCGCCCCTCCGGGTGGGCCCTCGCCGCCTGCCGCGCGCGCTCGCCCGACCTCTCCGGGAGCGGGCGGGCACCTTGCAAAGAGCGGCTGGCTGCATGGACGGAGGAGGGATGAATGGACCGGGAGGGACCGATGGCTTCTCCGTCTCCCCTCGGCTGGCTGGTGAGCAGCCATCACGCGCAGGCAGCACCTGTGCCGAGGACCCCACACCCATTGCAGTGTGTGCGGAAATGTGCCTTCTCGAGAGGGGAGGGGAGCACTAGCGTAACCGTGGGGTGGAGAGAGAGAGAGAGAGGGCGCTGGGCTCAAAAGCTGATCTTGCAAAAGCGGCGAGGGTGCCTGGCCAGGGGCTGTGGGGGGCTCCCGGGGAGATGTGGGGTGCGGAGATGCCCTTCCTCGGAGACGCTCAGAGAGAGAGAAACGAGTGGTGGGGTGGGGTTGGGGAGGGGGCGCCAGACGGGATGCTTAAGGATGCTTAAGTCTGGTCCTCCTCCTTAGGCAAGGTTCCCTATCCGGGGTGTGTGTGTGTGTGTGTGTTGCCCGCGCCTCTCCGCAAACACGCCCCCTTTGCCCACCCTCTCTCCCCTCCTCCCGCTGCTCCCTGCGTGGCTGCCCAGGGTGGGAACTTCCCAGGCACCTCGTGCTGCTTTCAGGGATCTCCCCGGCGACCGAGGGAGGGACCTGTTGCTGCAGAGGAGGTAAATATATATATATTTATATATATTTTTAAAAAGCCTGATTTCAGTATATATGAAGAAGGAGATTCTGCTCGGGCTTCTGAGGATGCTGCTGTAGCGGCAGCGGCTGCCTCTGGCGTGTCCGCTCCATTGACAGCGCTGCAGCCGGGATGATGAATGGCTGGGAGCGGAGATTCGTATTTCCCTCTTCCGTCGGCGGGAGGGAGAGGAACCAGCCCGGGTGGCTTTTTGGGGTGTGATTGGTTTTGTGTGCAAGGGGGAGCGAATGGCGCTGGGCGTCTTCAGCCAGGGAAAGGGCACCCCTCTCCCGCAGTAAATGGGAGGCAGATGGGTGGAGACTGCGCCGGTGGCTGGAGGGTCTGCATATGCAGAGGGTATCAGGAAAAGGATTATTATTTTTTTTTAAAAAAAACACACGCTGCAGTTTCTAGGCAAACTCGCCGTCTTATTCTTAGCAGCTGCTCTGTGACCAGCAAAGGAAAAGCTGTGTGTGTGTTGAGAGAGAGAGAGAGAGATCGTGTGTGCAAGCAGCATGGTTCTGGATGGAAACCAGAGTTTGCCTGGAAAGGGAGAGAAACCATAGCTTGGAACCTCGTGCGATTCTTGCATCTCATTTCAGCGATGGGGAGGAAAGGGCTGATGCCGTCAAAGTGGGAGGGAGAGGTGTCCTGGTTGAGGGATAAGCCAGAGGCTATCGGGATCCAGGTATCTCTTCCTAGCATGACTACAGAACACACCCACCTAAAGGAATCTCCCTTTCCATGCCCCTGCCGCTCCCTCCTACATAGGTCAATGTGGTAGCGGATGGATAGAACAGCTGCATTGGGACCACTGCATGGGTGGGTGGGGTGGAGTGTGCTTATGGGCATCATCCTGCCTTCCTGCATGGTTGAGAGACATGAGGTGCACATCTCCTTCCTTGAGCCTCCCCTGAACTTAAGCAACTGTGGGATGACAACCTTGGGATGCAAAGGGGGAGCCTTTCGCGTCTCCTGCAAATAGTCTCTTTGCGGCTGCATTTTTAATTTTTTCTTAATCATGGCATTGACTTAGATGTGTTAAAGCATTTAACTACAAAGAGATGGGGGAGACGCATACACGAAAAGCCATAGTGGAGCAATTCACGGCTGTAGCAGCACCGCTATAGTTTCCATGGCTGTGGGAAGGTGGCTTTTAGCCTTGCGCCAGCCATGCTGGGGATCTGTGGGTGAGCATTTGCATGGTACTCCCTGCCGTGTATATAGAAGTGCAGGTCTTTAGAGATGGCTATTTCCAGCAAGGTGCTTGAAGCAGCAAAAGAAGTAGCCCAAGTGGCTTCGAGCAACATGCTGTCCGAAAGCATCTGCAGGTGTTTCTTGAAGCAGGTTGTCAGAAATAGGCGTGCCGAACTTATGCTTTGTGTGCCTGGGTGGGGAGAGAGAGCTCCGCACATACCGAAACCTGCAGACTTTCAGCAAGGGAAAAGCACCTCCGAAACAGCCCTAATTGTACATCACACAAGGTTTCTAATGAGCAAGGCAAGGTAGCAGGGAGAAATATAGTGAAGACCCTGGAACAAAAAAAACAGCATGTTAGAGAGAGGTTGGAAAGCTTAGTGATGAGAAAATGCCATTTCTCAAGCACAGCATGGGAGCAAGTAGAGGGTTAACTGGAAAACGTTCTTCCACGGGGGCTCACTCTAATTTTCTTCATTTTTCCACAACAGTTGCTCAGTCTGACAAGCAAAAGCAAACTGCTGCCTTTGTAGCACTTGTTAATTTTGCTTGATTTAGCATGTTTGCTGTTGGACGAAAATCGATTTTTCTTTTTCCTGCACAGCAAATTCGCTGGCTCCCCACAACACACACTTCCCTTTAGATATTTACTTAAGTCTCTTCCTCAGGCAAAGAAAATAATTAGAGACACCTGCAGCCCTGATTGAGTTCTAATTCTCTTTCCAAGCAATTCGGGATTCGTACTATTAGGAACTCCATTATTGTCAAGAAACACATTGCATAGGTTTTATCTTCTAGGTCGAGGCATGAATGCATCTTACCAGTAGTTTTAGTTTAATTCTTTAATAGCAGCCTGGCTGATTTTTTAATATCCTGGTTGTGCAAAGCAACCTTTCCAACAGGGGTAGGTTGTATAGTAGCAGCAAACTGCCAAAACACACTACCAACCCTGTAAACAGATGGGGGAAGAGCCTTACTTTCTAAAAAGAAGAAAAGCCATAATAACATACAAAAGGGTTAGCGCTAGTGGATGCAATTAATTTTGCTGCTCTCTTTGTTCCAGCTTTATAGGCAGTCTGTTGAAATCCATCCAGGTGCGCAGGACCGATTTCTCTCTTTCTGTCTTCTCATCATCTTTAATCAGCTAGGTGGTTCAGTGACATTTTTTTCTCCCACTTCCATCTGCCGAATCCTTCTGCAACCTGAACAAATTTTATACAGTATATTCCCAAGGTGTTCAGGAGGCTGTTTTTTTTATAATGCTAAAATCTACTACCCCAGCTCCACACTTTTCTGTGGAGCTGCCCAGATCCTTCTTCTCATGGGACGAAGCCGTTCTTGCTGGCACCCCATATCAGGGGTTCCCAGAGTCTCATGGTCCTTCTGTGTCCTTCTGTGTCAAAAAACATTGGAATTGTGTGCTGGCTGGCTTAGCCTAGCAGTCCGTCTAGTTCAGCGTTTTGACAGCAACCGGCCAGATGCTTAAAGCACCAATGTTGGAAAGATTCCAGGTGCTTCAATTTTTTTTATTATTATTTAAAAAGCCAGCCGTTGTAGTGCCTAGAAAATGCAATATAGGCAGCCCAATAAAATGCATGCGTCTTCAGAAAAAGCCCCACGGAGTTCACAGTGGGGTTTACTCCCATGATGCAGCGAAGGCAAAGGGGGCACTGCCCCACCAACTCCAGTATTTGCTTGGCCAGCCCCCACCTGCTTGCCTTCTTACTGACAACCAGCTCAGGGGGTGGCACAACCTGTCCGCATCCTCCTTCTCAGTGTTGCCCTTGTATCATAGAATCATAGAATCATAGAATTGGAAGAGACCACAAGGGCCATCGAGTCCAACCCCCTGCCAAGCAGGAAACACCATCAGAGCACTCCTGACATATGGTTGTCAAGCCTCTGCTTAAAGACCTCCAAAGTAGGAGACTCCACCACACTCCTTGGCAGCAAATTCCACTGCCGAACAGCTCTTACTGTCAGGAAGTTCTTCCTAATGTTTAGGTGGAATCTTCTTTCTTGTAGTTTGGCTCCATTGCTCCGTGTCCGCTTCTCTGGAGCAGCAGAAAACAACCTTTCTCCCTCCTCTATGTGACATCCTTTTATATATTTGAACATGGCTATCATATCACCCATTAACCTCCTCTTCTCCAGGCTAAACATGCCCAGCTCCCTTAGCCATTCCTCATAAGGCATCGTTTCCAGGCCTTTGACCATTTTGGTTGCCCTCCTCTGGACACGTTCCAGTTTGTCCGTGTCCTTCTTGAATTGTGGTGTAGAACTCAGCAAAGAGGACGGCAACACAAGAATTAGTTGGCTCTGCCTGTCATTGGCTCCACCTACCGTTCAGGCTTCTTGCCTTGTGCCCTATCAGTTCCAATGCGCATCTCCTGCCACTGCTCCCATGTAAGTGCATACGATTGCATTCAGTGCCGAGTGCCACAGAATCTGCCGCCGTAAATATTGGGCACCTAAACATTTTATCTTGGTTCCCAATACTGTAATTTGATTTCCACACCCCTCCTCCTTTTTCTTCAGAACTGCTTAGAGAAATCACTAGCCTTGATGTGATAGAGATAGCCCACTTTCTGTCATTATCTGGTAAATTAAGATTCTGATTTTGTCTTTCACCTGGCCACTGCTATATCTGTGTGCTGCACCAGGGCAGCATGGAAAAATGAAGACAGGCATCTCAGCAAGCAGTGTTCACTGTTTTTCTTGGTTCTGGGTGTGCTAAGAATAATGATACTCATAGAATGTGTTTTATACCAGGATTGACTATTTCACAGAGTTGGAAAAGACCACGAGGGTCATCTAGTCCAACCGCTGGCTATTCAGGAATCTTTTGCCCAACATGGGACTCAGACCCATTGCCCTGAGATTAAGAGTCTCATGCTCTACCGACTGAGCTATCAGCATTTTATATATAGCATCTGCTGAGCATCCCAAGGTTTCTCATGTACTCTCTCAGTAGAAAAACAACAGATTTCTGATGCTATGCTTGCTTATCCAGAAAGCACACTTACTGCTTCTGTGTCTCTCCACCCCAACATTGTCTGTGACTTTCACTCCTCCAGCTGCATCACCTTTACGCACCTGAAGGCCTCCTGTTCCCCTCAAACAAATCTACCCTTTCTTCGTTGCTGCCGTTCATGCCTGGAAGTGCCTCCCAGAATGTCTCTGTGGCTCCACCTCTTGTACTCCTCAAAACCCACCTTTTCTGCGAAGACTGTATGGCAACCAAGTCTAAGGAGGCTTGACTGAAATAAGCACATATTCCTCCCCCTTCTCTCTCTTTTCCTTTCCTTTCACTGTTGTCTCATTTGCTTTGAATTACAGGGTTACCGTACAATGAAGTTATCCCATTCGCTTCTACCTGCACAATGGAGCTTTCTCCTCATGCACACTTCCCAAATCTGCTCCGGAGGGGTGGGGGAAGGTGACACCAGAACAGATAGGGATGGGCACACTGGTAGAGGAAGGGGGAAGTTTTGTTGTGCAGACGTGGAAGTCTAAGAGCGGTAGACTCGTAATCTGGTGAACTGGGTTCGCATCTCCGCTCCTCCACATGCAGCTGCTGGGTGACCTTGGGCCAGTCACACTTCTTTGAAGTCTCTCAGACCCACTCACCTCACAGAGTGTTTGTTGTTGGGGAGGAAGGGAAAGGAGATTGTTAGCTGCTTTGAGACTCCTTTGGGTAGTGATAAAGCGGGATATCAAATCCAAACTCTTCTTCTTCTTCTAATGGGACAACTTTGTTGCATGGAGCTGTTAGATTGCAAACTTCTTGGGGCAGGGACATGGCTCCTTGCACTTTTAAAAAGATCGAGTGCTGGGTAAATAATCATAATAGGCATTCTACTTCTAAAGAGCATAAAAATAGCCCTACCAGGTCAGGCCAAAGGGTGATCTAGTCTAGCATCATGTTCCCACGGTGGCCAACCAGAAGCCGGCAAGCAGGACCAGAGTGCAACCGTTCTCATTCTTATCATGCCCCTTTAAATGTAGTGCGACTTTCATTTATGAGTAAGCACACTTGGTTGGGGCTGCAAAATTAGATCAAGTCAGATTTTAATATTAGTGGCCTTTATTAAATTTGTATAGTGCCCTTCATCTGAAGATCATAGGGTGTTTCGCAACATAAAAATTCCGAATGAGAACACAAAATATGTAATAAAACAAAATAAAAAACAAGGAACAAACCAATAACCCCCACCTCCCACAAACACATTTCAAATGCCGTAGAATGTTAGTCAGCCCAAGGCCTAGTTGAAGAGAAATGTTTCTGCCTGGCACCTGAAGCTGAAGGCGCAAAGTGGGGAGAAGCATTTCATGAATGGGGAGCCTGCCACAGAAAAAGCTTATTCTCATATTGCTGCCCTTTGGGACTCTTGTGGAGGAGGCACACGAATAAGGGCCTCCGATGATGGTTGCAGGGTCCATGTTGGCCCATATGGGGAGAGAGGTGGTCCGTGAGGTATTTATTCCTCACATTTCTATTAAAATCGTACTCAAAGCAGCTTACAAAGAAAACAAGAACAGTATTAGAACACTAACTTTATGCATTCAATATTTGTTTATTTATAGCATATGTGTGCTGCCCCATAACACAGTTCTCTGGAAGCCTCCGCCACAAAAGGTCTAGGGCAGGGGCCGGCAAGGTTTACCTCGCCTGGGCCGGTTCACTCCAGTGGAGATCCCTCTGTGGGCTGGATTGCGCATGCATGGCTGTAATTTCCGGCGTCTGCGCATGCACAGACACAATTTATGGCACCACGGAAGCAAGTCTCCACACTGCGCTGCACTGGTTTAGTGCAGCGCGTGGGGACTCGCCGAGCGGGCGGCTTGGTTCGTGGACGGCTTGTGGGCCGGTTAAACGACCCCATGGGCTGCTTGTGGCCCATGGGCCTTAGGTTGCCTACCCCTGGTCTAGGGGGTGGCAACACAAGAACACGTCTTTTCTGCAGTGGCTCCCTGCTTCTGGAATGCTCTCCCCAGGGAGGCCTGCCTGGCGCCCTCATTGCATATCTTTAGGTGTCAGCCAGGCAAAAACATTCCTTATCTCTTAGGCTTTTGGCTAATTAAACAATCTATGGCCTTTGAATTGTGTGTGTCTTTGCGGGGGGGTATTATTATTATCTCAAATTCTGAGTAGGTACGTATGAGAGGAAGTGGTTTTTCAGGTGATCTGGCCCCGAGCCATTAAGGGCTTTAAATGACAGGAGTTTTGAACTGGCCTACAAAATGGATTGTGGAAAAGCCAGTGGAAATTATGATCTGCTGATGGAATATGTTCCAATCTTCAAATCCTTAAGGAGGTCTGCTTCACATTTTGAGTACCATAACCCTTAAGTAATTCTTGCAGTGAATGCTAGCATTGGTCTTTGTGGCTGTTCCTTCTGAGTGCTGAAGTAGCTGCCAATTTTCATCTGCTGCCACTATTATTTCCTTTTGACACTCCTGTCCAATTATCTGGGACACCATGCCAAAAGAAGTGGGGCCCCTATGCTGAACCAGATTCTGGGCTCTATTAGACAGCGTGCCTTCGTCTGCTACTATTCACACAGAAAGGTGAGCACAGACTTATTCAGACGCAGCCCCCAATTTCCTACTATTCCATCCTGCCGTTGCATCTTTCCGCAGTAGAAACATTATTTTGCAAATTTGTAAAACCTTTTACAAATTAAACTCTACTCCAAACCTCACTGCGATGCAGTCAGAGCCTTTAGTGTTCTACAAGCAGTTCAGCATATGCTCAAGCGAAAGTGGCGCTGGGTGCAGAATTCAGCTCCTTGAGAATCACAGCTTTAATTTAGAAACAAAACCCAAACATTTCTAGTCTTTAAGGCTGTGAATAAAGGCTTGGAAGTGTGTGGGCAATGTGGTAAAATTCAAGAACCGGAACAGTGACTGAATAAGTGACGCAAGTATCATCGCTGGTTCTCTGTACTATTGCTTCCCCCTCCTCTATGCCTAGCTGAATAAATTTTTGCAAAATAAGCATAATATTCACAATGATTTGCATAATTTAGACTTGTTCAACTTTCTTTGACATAGAATTTGGGTTACCTTGGTGCGAATTGAGCTCCCATTGCTCTGTCCCAGCTTCTGCCAACCTAGCAGTTTGAAAGCACGCCAGTGCAAGTAGATAATAGGTACCACTGTGGTGGGAAGGTAAATGGTGTTTCTGTGCTCCGGCTTCCATTACAGTGCCCCATTGCACCAGAAGCGGCTTAGTCATGCTGGCCACATGACCTGGACAGCTGTCTGTGGACAAACGCCGACACTCTTGGGCTGAAAGCGAGATGAACGCCGCAACCCCTTTGACTGGACTTAACTGTTCAGGGGTCCTTTACCTTTTATCTCTACCTAGGGTGGTGATGGAATATTTGCTTTGGGTGCCAAGCAAGCAAGCAAGGAGGCAAGCAAACAAATAAATAAATAGCTTTTTTATCCATCCAAGTTCTCGGCTTTGCCTTCCTGCTTGATGCTCCGATGTCCCAAACATTTAACCTATTAACTAATGTTCAAAGATGCACAGCTGCCTTTCCATTTAGGCTGCTGATTTTATTTTGAAAGGTTCCTGCAGAAGGAATCAGACATGGTGATATGAAGAGAAAGAACAAAAAGATCAGTCATGGTTTCATAATCGTTTAAACATTTTGAAATGTCCTGTTCGGGAAACATAAGATAGCCCTGAGATGTTTTGCATTGGGGTTGCCTTCAGTGAGGTCCGGTGCCTTTTGCCCATTTTTGGGAAATGTTTGGGTGGTTATTTTTATATCACCTTTTGCTTGATTTCAGTGCCATGGAAGTCATATTGATGGGAAGATTGCAGAGGTTTGCATATGCATGCCGTGTGACTCCTAGGCTAGCGATAGGTTAAAGGACCAAGAAGGGAGGCGGGAGTAATGTTCTGTGCACCAATGGATGGCTGAAAGTTAGCAGTACTGGCATCTATCAGCATCACCATGCCTATGCTCATATTTGGTAAAGTCTGCCAATTTGCATCACTGTGGTTATGCTAATAATATGCTCCTCCAGCATCTGATAAAACCATCTCAATTCCCTGGTGATTTTTTGGGGCGAGGTGTGGAAGAGCCCAGAAGGGTAAATGTTTATAGGAGAAACCTACCATAGCAACAGAGTTGTCATTAGTTGTCTGCTTGGGATCAGAGTGAGGCCAATTCAGGAGATGCATTTTTATGCAATTAGCTTCCAGCAGCAATGCAATTCTTACTGGGCGGGGGTGAGTTTTGGAATGGTGAATTTCAGTGCTGAACCAGGAATGTAGGAAGACTCAGTTTGGGTAGTCCCCAAATTGGAAATGTTCTTGTTAAGATTTGCAGTGGCTTTTATTATTATTATTATTATTATTATTATTATTATTATTATTATTATTATTAGTTTATTTCTATAACACCATATATGCACATTACACTTTATAAATAACTGGTTTGGCAGGTGCAGGATCTTCCCATGAGGAGATTGCTATCAGAAATAGGCTGAGAGAAACAACAGGGGAAATGGGGACATAAAGGCCAGGCTAGGCCAGGCTGGGGAAGCAAGCATATGTATATAATTTTATTAATTTAGCAAAAATTTATATGCCACTTAAGTTACTTCCATCAGCATTTTAGTGTGAATTTTTCCTAATACAGTGGTGCCCCGCAAGACGAATGCCTCGCAAGACGAAGAACTCGCTAGACGAAAGGGTTTTGCGGTTTTTGAGCTGCTTCGCAAGATTTTCCCTATGGGCTTGCTTCGCAACACGAAAACGTCTTGCGTTTTTTGCAAGTTTGTTTCCTTTTTCTTAACACCGTTAATACAGTTGCGACTTGACTTCGAGGAGCAACTCATAGAACGCGGTGTGGTAGCCTTTTTTGAGGTTTTTGGTGATTTTTGAAGTTTTTCCAAAACTTTCCCGACACCGTGCTTCGCAAGACGAAAAATTTGCTAGACGAAAAAACTCGCAGAACGAATTAATTTCGTCTTGCGAGGCACCACTGTATACACATTTTTGTATGCAATTTTTCTTGAAATACATATTTTTTGTGAAAGTTTTTCCCAATGTAATGCATTCTCTTACATCACTTTCACTATATATGCATATTTATGCATAGTTTAACCTAGTACATACAATTTTGTACCCATCGCTTGACTGAAGAACTGCATTGCAAAATTCAAAAGAATGCCTGTTTCAAAGGAAAGGTGTGTTTTTTTGGTTCACGTGTTATTTCAGAAAGTGTGGCTAGGCATGTTCTCCTTTAGATGCAAACTGAGTTGGATTCCTTCCCCATCCCTATTGCCCACCCAGGTCAGCTCTCTCATCCATGATCAGAGAATGTGCTATATATTTGCAGCAAAAGAGTTACCTTGAAGGAAAATGGCCTGAGCACAAGAAGTCTGCAATAATAATAATAATAATAATAATAATAATAATAATAATAATAATAATAATAATAATAATAATAAAATAAATAAATAAAACTAGACTTGTTCTGTCATGGTGCTGCTGGAGTAACTATGATGTTGGAATTAGTAGAAGGATTTCATTGGGTAAATCTAATTTAGTTGCAATACTGTACCTGCTTAACCTGGGGGGTAAGTCCCACTGAGTTCAAGTTGACATGTATATAGGATTGAACTGTTTTCTGATTTCTCCTTAGAACTAATAGGCTTCTGTGCTGTGAGCATAGCTTTTATAACTAGCTCTGAATTTACTGCAACAACGTGAACGGGAAGTCTCACTTCACGGCAAGTTTAGCACAGTTTAACATCTCTGGTGTAGATGCTGGCTGCGTTACAGCTGCTGTATGCTTAGCATGTTTTCTGGAGAAAGCTTCAGTAGAAATCCACATCATGGTTTCTGCACAGCCATTTTTAGTAGCTCCTTGTGTTGCCAATTCTTTTAATTGTAATTGTAGTACACCTGTGTACTCTCTCACCTGTGGAACGCCCTCCCTGGGGAGGCTTGGCTGGCGCCTGCCTCCTTATCCTTCTGTCACCTGGCAAAGACTATATAAAAAAATAATTCCAAGATTTTTAACCCTTTCATTCTGTCTGGGTATAATTGACCATAGCAGCAACCAATAAAAATAGTGACATTTATTGCAAACTTATCTTTTTCTCTCTCTCAGGCCTCCCTAAATCAGTCCATTCTGTTTTTCCAGCTTTTAATTATTGCTGACTTAATTTTTTTTAGCAAAAAAAAAAAAAAGCCAACCACACATTTAATATGGTTTGTATTCTGTCTTATATTCAATTTTTGCATACTGCTCTGGTGTTCTTTGAATGTAAAGGTAAAGGGACCCCTGACCGTTAGGTCCAGTCATGGCCGACTGGGGTTGCGGCGCTCATCTTGCTTTATTGCCCGAGGGAGCTGGCGTACAGCTTCCGGGTCATGTGGCCAGCATGACTAAGCCGCTTCTGGCGAATCAGAGTAGCTCACGGAGACGCCGTTTACCTTCCCGCCGGAGCGGTACCTATTTATTAACTTTACATGCTTTCGAACTGCTAGGTTGGCAGGAGCAGGGACTGAGCAACGGGAGCTCACCCCATCGTGGGGATTCGAACCACCGACCTTCTGATCGGCAAGCCCTAGGCTCTGTGGTTTAACCCACAGCACCACCCGCATCCTCTTTGAATGTAGAGCTGACTATAAATTCTGAAACAAACAAATAGGAACATAGGAACACGTCTTATACCAACTCAGACCTTTGGTCAATTTAGCTTAGTATTGCCTAAAACAGCAGGATAAAACCACTCAAATAGCAGTCCACAAAATGTAATATGAAATAATGAACAGGGACATTTAAAAACTCCAGCCCATCATCATTAATTAAAAGCAGATGGGAACAAAGTAATGTCTTTAGCTGTTTTTAAACAGGCTTTAAAAAGGAAGGCACATGTGCCTCCTGCAAAAGGGAGCTCCCACAAAGGTGGGGCCGCCACAGAAAAGGCTCTGTTCTTTATGCCTCCATCCTTGATGGTTGACCTTGATGGCAAACCTATGAGCAGGACCAGTTGGTTGACCAGCAGAGCCTGCTAGTTGGTTTCAGCTCTGATGAAAACAAAATCCGTTTTTTGTGGCAGCTCTGATTAATTGTATTGCGTGAAGTTAATTAATTGCATTGTATAGTTGGCATACATGCACAACACACCTCAGTGTGGCGGAATGTTATCAAAGCTACAAGAACCACTGCATCTTGGATTGTCACAGTATACAATGTACGTAAAAGCAAAGCTGGAAAAATAGCAGCGAGCATCAAATTTTTAGACATCAGCCCTGCAGAGGGATGGAAAGTAGGTCAAAATTCTTAGGTGTCAGAGCCAAATTTGAAGGCAGCTGGTTGACCAGCTGTTTAGGATTTTTCCAGCATTGCCTAAGACATTGCCTTCCTCTCTATTTCCTATTGTATTATTTGGAATTGACTAAAAAAAACCCCACTCACTTAATAATATCTTCTATTTATATGTCCCAAATAAATCCAAGACAGCTAGGGTGCATCCTGAGATGGTCTGGACGACTCCACTGGAGTCATGACAAAACCAGTTGTGACTATTTTTCACAAGTGTTGTAAAGCTATGGCTATATCGTATGCTTATTTTCAGTGGAGGAGTTCCAGTTGAATTCAGTGAGCTTACATTTGAGTAAACATGGAGAGGATCTAGCTGCAAGTTATTAGCTGTGTAATGATACATTTATGTAAAGGTAAGGTAAAGGGACCCCTGACCATTAGGTCCAGTCGTGACCGACTCTGGGGTTGTGGCGCTCATCTTGCTTTCTTGGCCGAGGGAGCCAGCGTACAGCTTCCGGGTCATGTGGCCAGCATGACTAAGCCGCTTCTGGTGAACCAGAGCAGCGCACGGAAATGCTGTTTACCTTCCCGCTGGAGCAGTACCTATTTATCTACTTGCACTTTGATGTGCTTTCGAACTGCTAGGTTGGCAGGAGCTGGGACCGAGCAACGGGAGGTCACCCCGTCGCAGGGATTTGAACCGCCAACCTTCTGATTGGCAAGTCCTAGGCTCTGTGGTTTAACCCACAGCGCCATAGCTGTCAACTTACAGATTTGAAAATAAGGGACCAGCAGCCTTGAAAATAAGGGACCGGCAGCCAAAATAAGGGACCTGCAGCCTCACCTGTTCCAGGCACTCCAGTCTTCCTGTCCTCCTGCAGTCTGATCAAACTCAAGCTGGTAGCTTCGAGAACACTGTCCAACCAACTTTGTAACCAGAGGTTCAACTGAATAGAATCTGAATCACATGCACCACAAGGCCTATGCAGCCTCAACTTAAGATGGCTCCCCGGCCTGGCTTTGCACTGCAAAGTTTGCAGCAGCACGTGCAACAAAATGGCGTCCAGCATTCAAAAAAACCCTCAGCTTGCATTAACTAGCCACACACAAGGCATGCAAGCTCCACCCCCCAGTCGTTCTTAGACTTCTTATTGGGTGAGCAACACAGCCAAGCATCACAGTTGGAGCCTCCCTCCTCCCTGGTCAGCAGGGAGGGAGGGAGAGGAGCTGCTTCCTTTGAAATTTAAGGGACATCATTTAAGGGACATCCATCAATAAGGGACAGCAGCGGGACATGGCTCTGGAATAAGGAACTGTCCCTTCAAATAAGGGACACTTGACAGCTATGCACAGCGCCACCCACGTCCCTATGATACATTTATGTACTATGCTCAAAATTATTCCTCCCGGGAGATAGATATAGGTTTGCAGCCTTAGACTGCCACTTGCGGTTCAGTAAAGTGTTCAGAGAGTTATGTTTTGCCTGCTTTTCATTTGGGTATTAATTGTGTTTTAAAGATGTATTGTAATCTATGATTGCCAGTCTTATGTTTTCAGAAGATGTTCTTAAAAGCAATAATGATAAATGCTTGATAAAGTTTCATAGTCACTCGGACAGAGCATGTCTGTTGCAATTTCAGCCACCTTGTTTCAGGGATTTGGAAAGAGAGTCAGGATTGTCAAAACAGGACATTGTATATGCTGCCGTTATGTGAGCTGCAGGAGCATGGAAACAAGAAACTAAGGCTGTATTCACACTACACCTTTCAGGTACATTTGAAGCTGTAGTTTGCTAAGGGTTGCTGGGAATTGTAACTCAGTGAGGTGTAAACTACAGGGTCCAGAATTCTTTGAGGGAAAGAATGTGCTTTGAATGTGCTTTAAAGGTTTTGTGTGCAGCCCACAGGTGCAGGCTGAAAATCTTAAGTTTTCTTTTCCTTTTTTCAAGGCCCAGCATCTAGCAATTGCACAGGTTTGAAAGTGTGGTTGTGGTGGGCAGCCTCAGGGCACCAAGCTTTCTTGGGTGTTTTTGCCAGACTAGGATGTGCTATTGAACTGTGATAATTGAACTTGCTTTCCAGGATTGGAGGATCAAGTGTATGTAGAAACTAGTCTACTCCACAAGGAAAAATTTACAGTTGTTGCTTCTTCCAGTTTTGCCTTGGGCTTCTCCCACATGTGGCCCTTGGAAGATTGCCCAAGTGGGAATAATAATAATAATAATAATAATAATAATAATAATAAGTGCTTTTTTCCTGGCGGTACGCAGGGGTACGCATACCCCTAAACATTTTTAAATCTTTGTACTTTTACTGTATTTATTTCCCCCGATTTGAACTATAAAATGGTGATTTTCTTGAGTCAAAATGAGAGTACAGTGGTGCCCCGCAAGACGAATGCCTCGCAAGATGAAAAACTCGCTAGACGAAAGGGTTTTGCGGTTTTTGAGCTGCACGAATTTCCCTATGGGCTTGCTTCGCAAGACAGAAACGTCTTGCAAGTTTGTTTCCTTTTTCTTAACCCCGTTAATACAGTTGCGACTTGACTTCGAGGAGCAACTCATAGAACGCGGTGTGGTAGCCTTTTTTGAGGTTTTTGGTGATTTTTGAAGCTTTTCCAAAACTTTTCCGACACCGTGCTTTGCAAGACGAAAAATTCGCTAGACGAAAAAACTCGCGGAACGAATTAATTTCGTCTTGCGAGGCACCACTGTACCCCTAAACATTTTTTTAGAAAAAAAGCACTAATAATAATAATAATAATAATAATAATAATAATAATAATAAATTTTATTATTTATACCCCACCCGTCTGGATGGGTTTCCCCAGCCACTCCGGGCGGCTTCCAGCACATATAAAAATATAACACAATGTCAAACGTTTAAAATTTCCCAATACAGGGCTGCCTTCAGATGTATTCTAAAAGTTTTGTAGTTCTTTATCTCCTTGACATCTGATGGGAGGGTGTTCCACAGGGAGGGTGCTACTGCCGAGAAGGCCCTCTGCCTGGTTCCCTTTAACTTCACTTCTCTCAGTGAAGGAACCGCCAGAAGGCCCTTGGAGGTGGATCTCAGGGAATCTAGCCCTGGGGCTGTACCCCTCACAGTCTGGGCAAGGCTTGGTGGAATTTCAGAAGCAGAAAACACAGGAGTGGCATGTCGGGGGAGAGAAGGGACTTTCTAGTGATCATAGGGAGCGGCTTCCTTCTGCACTAGGACATTGTTCTGTCTAGTACAGCACTGTCTACTCCGGCTGTGGAGCAGCTCTCTGAAGTCTCAGGCAGAGATCCCTTCCCTTGCCCTGCTGCCACCAATGCCAGCCTTCTGTATGCAAATATTGTCCTTTACCACTAAACTGTGGCTCCTGTCAAGGGATAGGATTTCCAGGGACAGGGCTTCAGCGTCCTGCACCCCTTGCACCCCTGCCCTCATGAATCAGCAGAAGCAAAATGAATAATGCAGGATTAGCAAATCTGTTTGATTTGCATCATGTATGCAAGGTGCATAATTCAGCATTCCTCAGAGTCAAGCGTTGCTCTATTTAGGGCAGGCTGCATGGAGACCCGCAGTGTGCATGCTGATTTCCACCTCACCCCCCTTCCTCAAACCCTTTTGCCATTTGCTCTAAAATTCTTTCTTCTTGCTGTGTCATTTGACGTATAAGATCTTTTTTTACATGATCTTTTTTTTTTTACATGCAACCTGTCAGACTGTGCATCAAAAAGACAGCAAAGATGATACAATATATTTTGTGGCTTGCTTCTGCCTATTGAAATTTGTTTTAGAAGAATTTGTACATTAAAAGTGCTCGTGGGAATAAGGATCCAAATGAAAGTTCAGGTGCTTTATTAATCTGTTCCAACGCAGCTGTGCCGGCTGAGGGTACCTGTGCCAAATCCTTTTAAGGCAGTGGAGCTGGTCCAGACCGTGATGAGGCTCTGCTCTTCTTCACAACCTTACTCAGTGACCCCAAGTGTAATAATTCCTCTTGAACCATCTGCTTCCCATTCTTGCCAGAGGGTTTTCTACGGAGCTCTTGCCTAAGTTCTGGATAAATGTAGGACACACAAGAATATCCGAACAGGCCTTGTCAGCAGAATCATCTTAAGGGAGATCTTGCAATATTGCATTGCTCCTTGAAACACATGGCTTCCCACAGATACTGAAAATTACAGGCAAGCCTATGCTTTATTTGTTTGCTTTCAAAAGAATTTTTATTTGAGTAATTGCACATATAAACAATATCATACAATGCTGCGGGTGGACTTCCACAAGCTTCTTAAATATAAAATGCATGTATTGCAAACTCTTAAATGGGTTTCATCCATGGAGGTACACATGAACCCACAAACACACACAAATATGCAAGATTTATCTGTTAGAGAAAGCTGATTCACCATATATGATGCAACTGGAGCCCCAAATTTACTTAATGTTGCAAATGTTATTGGGATATGTTAGGGCAGCTGAGTGTTAGTTGTTTTGGTTCAGCTTCTGAAGCTCATTGAGAGGTGTCTACTTCTTTGGGTAAAAAAGCATCATCCGCTAGCAAAATGGGACAGGACTATTGCCCCCATTCAACTAAAGAATCGCCAGCATTGCTCTGGACGAGAAGGCAGTCAGTACTCCAGTTGCCTTTTCGATATCTTGCAGGACATCATATGAGCTCCATTTACCTGCTGCAGCTCTGCTCCAATGTCATCCCTTGGATATATTAGAGTCTGGCGCTTGCATTAGAGCAAAGAACATAAGAAAAGCCCTGGTGGAACAAGTCAGAGACATATAGAGTCCAGCATTCTGTTCTAAGCTGAGAGATTCTAAGTTTTATCTTATATACATGCCCCTGAAAGTATTTTTACTCATCTCCTGTAATTTCTTCTTCCCTTCTCCTTCCACCCTTAACTTGCACCCTATTCCCCACAAGCTATTTCTATCATTCCTCCTCCCTACCATATGAACTTCTTTCTCCTTTCTTCTCTCATTTTCTTCCTTTCTAGCTATCACTGTTATTATTAAAAAAATTTAGTGTTTTATTATGTTTTTATATGCGCTGGAAGTCACTCAGTGTGGCTGGGGAAACCTAGCTAGATGAGTGGCATATAAATAACAAAACGTTGTTGTTGTTGTTGTTGCCAGCCGGGGCATATCAGAAGACAAGAGCCCTCTGCCATGGATGTTGCCTCTGATAATGGAGGTAATATGGCCATCATGACAAGTAACCATAGATCGTCTTATCTGATATGAATCTGTTTGATTCCCTTTTTAAACCATCCAAGTTGGATGGCCCAAAATGTATCTTTTTTAAAAAAATAATGATATTTTATTGAGTTTTGCTGCCAATGATGTCACCTTTCCTTATGAAGAGCTGCTCCAGCCCCTTGGTCTTATTTTGGTTGCCCTTTTCGAGCTCTACAATATTATTTTTGAGTCTTTTCTGTGCAGAATTGTTAGGCAGCACAGTCCTGAATGTTTCTTCATGGCATGTTCTCCCTTGAAATAATCTCCTAAGAACAAAAAGTCATTGGGGTGCCTCATTACTGTGGTCGGATTTATTCCGTGCCGCATTCCTCCCCCAAACCCCAAGCAAATTAATGCATTACGTATTTTATCCTTCTCTATTAGTTTTCAGATGTCAGTTGAAGAGGGTTTTATTTCAGGGGACAGCTGGGATCCATTGAATTATGAATTCGTGTTAACCACTGGTGCTTCTGTTGGACGTCTTTTGTTTTTCAAATGCTGTCTATTTAAAAAATGACTTCACCCTATCTCCCTAGTTAACTCAAGCCTTCTTCTGACTCAGCATGAAGCAATCACCCACCCAAAATGTTCCACATGGCATAATTAATAGTCACACCGTTTTTACACAGCAATCTCAGGTATAACAGGAAATATTTTATGTTACACACACACACACACACACACACACACACACACACACACACACACACGACAAGCCTCTTGCTCTCTTTCATTCCCTCATACTTTGGTCACCTTCGTTGATTGAAGGACACCCTTCGTGACTAGAAATGGGAGATACATTTCTGAGGCAACAGTGTGGTTGTTTCAGTTTCTAAAAGAATTGCCCGTAAGACAAATAAAGCAAAACCCACTTCCTTCATCATACTCGGTATATCAACGCGGGTCGCGCTGTGGTCTAAACCAGTGTTTCCCAACCACTGTTCCGCGGCACACTAGTGTGCCGCGAGATGTTGCCTAGTGTGCCGCGGGAAAAATTTAAAAATTCGAAAGATTTTTTTTTAAAAAAGTCAAATTTTCGATTGGGGCGCCGTCACTAGATGACCCCTGGGGTTCCCTCCCTCCCTCCCGCTCTGCGCC
This sequence comes from Podarcis bocagei, assembly GCF_964188305.1. NCBI lineage: Eukaryota > Metazoa > Chordata > Lepidosauria > Squamata > Lacertidae > Podarcis > Podarcis bocagei. Next base: position 93,686,063 of record NC_138127.1, read on the forward strand.
TCCCTCCTCCTCCTCCTCCGGGGAGGCCCTTCCTGGCTCTCGGCCAAGGCTTGGCGGCTGCCACTCACTCACTCGCTCGCCCACCCGTCCCTCCATCCCTGCACCCGGTCTCTCCCCCTCCGTCCCCGGCGCGGGGGCTGCCGGGATCCGTAGTCCCCTCGCCCTTGGGCTCCGCGCCCGTGAACTACGTTTCCCAGCGTGGCCTGGTGGGCCGGGCATTTTGTTTGAAGCGCTCTTCTCCCGGCCATGGAATGAGCGCAGCGGCGGCGGCCGGGCGAGCAGGGGCTCTTCCGCGCAGACCCCGCGCAGCCTGCCTGTGCCCCCACAGTGATCGGGCGGCAGGATGGAGCCCGGGGATCCCCGCGGAGGCGGAGCGGCGGAGGCTGCCCCCCAGGTAGGGCTGCGTCGGGGGGTTTTATTTTTGCAATGCTGCATCCGCGCCGGAGGGGACGCATCGGACCGCGGGGAGACCCCTTGGCGGGCGTGCAAGGCAATGCATGCGTGCAGGCGTTGCATGGAGTGCAGTGCAATGCAATGGCAACGCGGCGCCCTGCATGCATGCATGCAACTTCCACCGGCGCTCCGGACTTGGCAGGTGAGGGGGGTCCCCAGTGGGCGGCAGAGAGAGCCGGGAGGGCGAAGGGGAGCCGGGGGGGAGCAGCGCTGCTCCCCGAGCCGAGCCCGAGGGGAAACTTCGGCGTCGTTGCGCCGGGTGTTGGAAGCGGAGGCTGGCGGGGGCCCCTCACCTGCAAAACTTGGTCGCCTCTCATATATTTCGTGCATTGCATTCATCACCCGCTTTCTCCTCCAAGGAGCTCCCGGGGGCGCGCGTGGTTCTCCCCGTGTTATCCTCGCAACAACAGCCCTGCGAGGTGGGTCAGGTGAGTGGCCCAAGGGAGCACCCAGGGATTGTCCTGGCCAGGTGGGGTGATTTGAACCCTGCTCTCTGCCCGGTCTTCGTCCTCATTTAGCCCCCACATGTGCATGACTGTGCATGACTGAGGTTTTCCCCCCTCGTCTTGGCTATGGTGTGAGTCTGTGCTGTTAATTAATGGGGTTCTGCCTTCGGAGAAGATGAGCCAGCCCTCAAGGAGGTGATTATGCGATTTGCTAGCAATTCATGTCCCTCCCAGCGTGACGCTGCGCGCTGACGTCATGGGGCTGTAATGGTGGTGTGCCTCGAGATTTTTTTCATGAAACAAGTGTGCCTTTGCCCAAAAAAGGTTGGGAAACACTGGTCTAAACCACTGAGCCTCTTGGGGCTTGGTGATCAGAAGGTCGGCTGTTCGAATCCTTCCGGCGGGGTGAGCTCCTGTTGCTCGGTCCCTGCTCCTGCCAACCTAGCAGTTCGAAAGCATGCCAGTGCAAGTAGATAAATAGGTACTGCCGTGGTGGGAAGGTAAACGGCATTTCCATGCGCTCTGGTACTCGTCACAGTCCTCCGTGCACCAGTAGCTGTTTAGTCATGCCCTGGAAAACTGTCTGTGGACAAACGCTGGCTCCCTTGGCCTGAAAGTGAGATGAGCGTCGCAACCCCATAGTCGCCTTTGACTGGACCTAACCATCCAGGGGTCCTTTACCTTTACCTTTTACTTGGTATATATACTAGAAACCTTTTTCTCTCCTTTTTGTGGGGTGGGGGCAGGATTTAAATTATTATTATTATTATTATTATTATCATCATCATCATCATCATCATCATCATCATCATCAAGTTTTCAAGGCAGATCTGCCACTTTGCTCCCTCATGAACCCCAGCTGGGTATGAGGGAAAAGGGGATGATCTGGGAGATTCCAGAGGTGGATGGACTGAGGGAAGCAAAAGGGAGAAAAAGTGGAGAGCAGCAGGAGTCAGGGAAAGGAGTCAGGGAAAGGAGGGAGAGACTTTAGTGTTTGTTGGGCAGAGAACGTGCATGTGCCAATCTAGTAAATCTAGGTCAAATCTAGTAAAATTGAAAAATTGCCTAATTTTTCCATTCCCCTCCCTGAAACCACCATCAAATCACAGATCAGAGCTGTCTCCATTGGCTGACCCATAAATATCATGGATGTGGGACATGGATCCTTATGGGTCTTCACAGTGCTTTGTTTGCTGCGCATGATGGTGCTCACTGGTTTGTAGTACCGCCACTTCCTCTTCTTTGCTGCTCACGGCAGCCATTTTGTGCCAGCACCCATTAACTCGTGCATCATTTAAAAAACTAATTAAAAATAAAATTAAAAAAGCACACTAGATCTTCATAATCTTGAAATGGGGTCACCTCAAAACCATATAGGTAAGCTGTGTGGTCTACAAATGTGCTCAGTGATGTCTTAGTGGGTTCCTTGCCCTCCTACGTGAGGAAAATCATTAGGCGTGGCTGACATGGAAGTGCAGTTTATCTGGAGAGGGGCAGGGAGTGCTGTGCAAATGCACTGGCAGAACCAATCCAGCAGCCATATGCATGTGCATGCACAGAGCTGACCTCCCCCTTCTCCTCTCCTCACTGGTGCCAGCAGTGCCAGAAGGCCAACCACTTCAGAAAATAATCACCATCCAGGCAGATTTGTGCCCTGTGGAACGCCTTCCCATCAGGTGTCAAGGAAATAAACAACTATCTGACTTTTAGAAGTAGATAGGTAGCCGTGTTGGTCTGCCATAGTCAAAATAAAAAAAATCCTTCCAGTAGCACCTTAAAGACCAACTAAGTTAGTTCTTGGTATGAGCTTTCGTGTGCATGCACACGAAGAAGTGTGCATGCACACGAAAGCTCATACCAAGAACTAACTTAGTTGGTCTTTAAGGTGCTACTGGAAGGAATTTTTTTATTTTGACTTTTAGAAGACATCTGAAGGCAGCCCTGTTTAGGGAAGTTTATAATGTCTGATGTTTTACTGTATTTTTAACGTTTTGTTGGAAGCCGCCCAGAGTGGCTGGGGAAACCCAGCCGGATGGGCGTGGTATAAATAATATCATCATCATCATCATCATCATCATCATCATCATCAATATTTTGGTGATGCTGGCAAGCATCAGATCTCTGTGTTTTTACTGAGCAGTGTTACCAACACAAGCATTAATTTCTTGGTGGCTTTTGGGGGTACTCTGTGTAAAATCATCCAGCTTTTAATTTTACTGGATCTGACTTTTCCCCAGACCCCAAAACAAATTATGTACAGTCATACCTTGGTATATAACAGACGCTTCAGGTTGCGATTTTTGGGTTACGGACGCGCCAAAACCCGGAAGTACCGGAATGGGTTACTTCCGGGTTTCGACGGTCGTGCACGTGCAGAAGCGCAAAATCGCGCTTTGCGCGTGCGCCGAAGCACCAAATCACAACCCGCAGGTGTGCAGGTGCGGCCATGCAAGTTGCAAAAGTTGCGGGTTGTGAACGTGCCTCCCACATGGCTCATGTTCGCAACCCGAGCATCCACTGTATATGCATGCTTTCTTTCTGTGCAGTGGTGATAATGGGAAGAACAGTCTAAGGTAGTCTGAAGGAAGAGAAGTAACCAGAGGAGGCACTGCCTATTGCACTCCTTCAAAATTCCAAATGTGTTCACGGGCTCAAAAAGGTTCGGTCACTCATGCCCACTTACGCATTTTCCCAGCTCACCGACAATCAGGACTACCACCATGCTTTTTGTTTTTAAAGCAAGACAAGATTCCTAGAAAACCAGATTCCACAATAGTTCCCCAACTGATTTATGGGATGCATGTGCGTATATGTACATAATCATAACACATGTGGCAGTGTTAAATGACAGCATTTAATCTCCTTCTGTAATATTCCTTTAGGCTGTTAGTGGCAGATTAGAGCTCTGAAACTGTTCACGGCTGTGGTTCTGGAGGAAGCCATCTAAACTATCCCAAAGGGGATCAGTTTTCTTACCAAATGACACTCAGTCAGACTGACTGCCTGAAGCCATATGACTAAGCTCAAACTAAAGAAACTTAGCTCTTCACCCCCACAAACTGCTTCCAGTGTACGGAATAGAGTGTAAAAGCAAATAGAAGTCCCTACAAATCATGTGTAGAACATGACTGAGTTTCCAGAGGCAAGCTATGCAGCGACAAAACCCTGAAGATTTTATCTGTCGCGACACTTAAATGTTTGCTGTAGAAGTTATGGTCTTTCCCAAACCATGGGCATAAGTCTGAGCGCATGTGAGGCTGGCCTGCTCATTTGCCCATAATTCTCTCACAGTCTGGGTGAAAAGATTGGTGGGGCATTAGAGTGTAACTTCTGCATCCAGTAAAACAAGGTATCTACCCACTGTATTTAATCTTCATATTTATAGCCTGCCTTTCTTCCATGGAACACAAGCATGGGGTTCCCAGGCGATCTCCCATCCAGACTTATCCCAGATGTTGACTATACCCAGGTGCAATTAGTTTCAGCAAGAGGACTGCATGACTTGCCTGCCTTTGTAGTTTGGGAGGCACACCATAAATTACCTTTTCCTGCTTTGTAGATAAGCCCTGTATTCTGTTAATAGCTCTGGCTGTATCCAAAGCAGGTCCTACTAAGAGAAGACCCATTGAAAAGAATGGGCTCTGAGTAAAACATAGCTGGACACAAGCCATGGTTTGCCCTCTACATCCAAGGTTTTTCTTTCACAGATAACTCACCAGACACGCCCTGGCATGATTGTGTGTGTGTGTGTGTGTGAGAGAGAGAGAGTGAGAGAGAGAGAGAATCCATTGCCCTTTGCTGTTCCCATGGGGAAATATCTCATTAAAGCTAATGGGAGCTTTTCTCCATGCAAATAAATCACTTGGAAGGTTTATTGCGCTCAAGCAGCATATACATTTCATTTTCAAAAAGTAGTAGGGACAGGAGACCCAACCAGATCAGGATCACAAAGGGCAGAGGATTGCCCACACACCCATGCCAATGTCCTAATCCAGATTGGGGCCTGCATTAAGGGCAAAGTAGGTGATTAATGTAATACATGCAGTTTAAAATATTTTTCATTACTTTTCAAAAGAAAGTTTATACAAAATTCTGCAAAATGCAGTGTTATCAAACAGTTTCTGATGACGATATACATAGTCCATATACAGTTACGGATCAATGTTGGGAAAAGACAAGACATAAAATAAAACCAAAATAGGCAAAGCACAGGTATGCGAATGCGTGGAAGGTAGCAACTGGAACTATTTATAGCACAGACATTATGGTTAAACAAGACAGGGCGACAAAAACATGGGTTCTATTATACCAAGGGAAAGTATTTAAAGTATTCAAATGCCCTGAGTCACTTTATCAGCCATATTTGTCTGTAAACTCTCTCTCTCTCTCTCTCTCTCTCTCTCTCTCTGTGTGTGTGTGTGTGTGTGTGTGTGTGTGTGTGATCCTCAACCATGTTCCTCCTTGCTTTCAAATGAAACTAAATCAGGCCAAACAGGTATGAAATTGTCCTTTTTTTCTTTGGCCCCTAAGAACTCTCTCTTGATGGGTGCCTTCAGATGAGCCCTCACTCTTGCAAGTAAACAAGAGCAACAAAAGGATTTGCTCCAGTGCTTGCCTACACCGGTTACCAGTGTTCAGTAACTATAAAATGTCAATACTATAACCATTATATTTGCTGATATAATCTACCCATGTAAAAATGTTTCATAACACAGCAGTTCTGAAAGTCAAACATATCCAGATGGCACCCGTCTTGATGGGGAACCACAATACTTGTGGGGATATTTATTGTTTTTCTACGTGAAGGCAATTTCAGTTCAGTGTAATACTTGTGATTATTTTATTTTATTATTTTTTTACAGTGTTTTTATCAGCTTTGCTGCAAAATATCTTCTCCTTGAGGCTGAACATTCAATATGTTCAATATCCTAGTGGTGGGCTGTGACCTTGCCAAAGTTTGTAATTCCTGCACTTGGAAGAAAAACTGTGGTGACTTATAATTTGAGGTGAACATTGTGACCCTGAAAGTTCTTTTCCAGCTAGGATTGTAATCCAAACCAGAGAACAGCTCCTCCCGCACCCAAAAGATTTGCTTTCATAAACACTGTTGCCTGTTTTGAAGAGGTTCATCCATGGAGGGGTTAGTGCACTCACTTTGAAAGAACTTGCATTCTTGTTGACACGTCTTTGATAAAAATCTGAACAGCGGATGACAATGGCTAGGATCCAGTGGAGATACTAATCCATGTGCAAGTGCTCACAAGTCCCAAACTGTAAACTGCTTTTCTGAGCTTAAGGAAGTTTGGGAGTTCAGCAAGGGGCATTTCTGGGGAGGAAACCGGTGCATGCAATGATCTGATTTATGAAAGTGCATTGTGGTGCACAAGGACTGTAAACAGGATTCAGGTAAAACAAGACTTTTCCGTGCAGGACACAAGAGCCAGTGTGGTGCAGTGGTTAGAGTGTCAGAGATCAGGGTTCAAATCCCCAGTCACTGGGTGACCTTGGGGCCTGTCACTGCATCTCACCCTAACCTGCTTTATGGGGTTGTTATGGGGATTAAATGAGGGGAGAGAACCATGTGCACTGCTTTCAGACCCTTGGAGAAAAATGTGGGATATAGATGCAAACAAATAAATAAAATAAACGTGGGTCATCTTGATTTTAATATAAAGTGGGAGGTTGGGGGGTAAAGCATTGACAGGTAGGAGAGGGAAGGGGAATCAGATTCCTCCCCCAAGCATCACTTGTTTTTAAGGCAGTTTTTGATCTCAGATCCCAGCTCAAGAAAAAGGCATTGGAAAGAAAGCAATTTTAGTGGGGGAAAGTGCTGGAGAGGAGGGCTTGGCTCTTGGCCTTGGTGTACTTTACCCCTCCACCGCTGCCTGCCACTTTATATTAAGTTAATGGCAGCCTGGCTTCTACATATTGGTCTGTTGCTGCTGGTTGAAGTTTGACCCTTACATCCTGTGTTTTCCTAGCTGTGCCAATCTCAGCCTACTGCGGATTAAGTTTACGTAGCAATTTCCATTCTAATTATCTGTTTTCAATCACTCGCATCTTACATAAACTTTCCAGGCTTCTTCTCTGCCACAGATGTGTATATATAATTAAACAATTAACATTGCCAACTCTGTGGTATTCAGTAGAAGTAACCAGCACTTGCAAAGCACACTTGTATAGATATAGAGATAGAGATAGAGATAGAGATAGAGATAGAGATAGAGATAGAGATAGAGATGATAGAGATAGAGATATTTTTTAAAAAGCAACAACTATGGACTAAATTGATGGTGGCTGAATGGAAAGGAAGTGTAGAATGGATTTATCTCACATTGAGTATACATATCACACTGAAAACCAGAGAGAAACTGAGTGTTTGGGCAGTGGGAATGTGTTCCACAGGGATTCACAGTAAGGTAAACATTTCCACAAAGTGCATTTGTACTTCAGGACCTCTTGCCTGCATAGGGTCTCAAACTAGGGTCCTCTGGGAGCTGAGCTGGGTTTTTGCCCCCGTGACCTAAGAGCCAAATGGCTTGCACAATTTCTTTATTTGTTCGTTTGTTTGTTCCATTTATATACCACTTTTCCTTCAGCGAGCCCAAGGTGGTATATGTGGTTTGCTTCTTCCCCATTTTATCATTGCAGCAACCCTGTGAGCTCAGGTTAGGCTGAGAGTCTGTGACTTGCCCAAGCTTCAGTCAGTGAGTTTCTTGGCTGAGCAGGGATTTGAACCTCGATCTCCCGGATCTTGGTCCGACACTCAAGAGCTGATCCGAGTTTCATTGGTTCCATGTGATTAGGAAGTATCCTGGTGATATTGTGAGTTACTATGACTTTGCTGAATGGTATTAGTTGTTTTGATGAATTTGTTGCTGTTTGCTTTATATGCTATTGTGTGATAGTGTAGTGATCACAATGGGGTTTTGTTTTTGTTTTTGTTTTGTAAAAAATGCCATTGTGATTACTGCGAACCACTTTGAGCTCAACATTTGTTGTTGGGAAAGTGGAATACAAATACTAAATCAGCTCGTCATGCTTTTAAAAAAGAAGAAGAAGGAAAAATGCTGGTGGGCAAGGGCCAAACCCTTAAAAAGGGTAAAGGGGACCCCTGACCATTAGCTGCTTCTGACGAACCAGAGCAGTGCATGGAAACGCCGTTTACCTTCCGGCTAGAGTGGTACCTATTTATCTACTTGCACTTTGATGTGCTTTCGAACTGCTAGGTTGGCAGGAGCAGAGACTGAGCAACGGGAGCTCACCCTGTCGCGGGGATTCGAACCACCGACCTTCTGATAGGCAAGTCCTAGGCTCTGTGGTTTAACCCATAGCGCCACCCAGAAGCAGCTTAGTCATGCTGGCCACATGACCCGGAAGCTGTACGCCGGCTCCCTCGGCCAGTAAAGCGAGATGAGCGCCGCAACCCCAGAGTCGGCTACACTGGACCTAATGGTCAGGGGTCCCTTTACCCTTTACCTTAGTAGGCGTTAGGCCCATCCAATATAACTAGTTAGATCCCAGCCTTACCCATTGCTTCATCATTCTGTATTCTTGCATGGGTCTGTGCACTGCGTCATTACCACGTGCTGTGGGAAAGGAGTGACTCTTCATGGGCAGGAAAGAATGTGCTCTGCTCATCTGTGGTTTTGACGCCTTTTAAAGTCACCTCTTTTTTGGCCACAATTTGTGTAACAAATGGGTGCCAGAGATAGCATCTTCTAAAACCAGCTCCTATGGCCAAGGGGATGAAATTAGCAGACTCTCCTTGGTCAGCAAACCTTCATTATACATTAACACCCATGGCAAACAAGAAAACTAAAAGAACCACAGAAAGAAGTTTCACACCTTATTCCCCCACCCCAAATTCTCAGGAAGGCAAAACCTGCTTTTTTATTGTTTAGGTGACAGGTGAAGACCCTTTTATTCTCCAAGGCTTTAAAGAGCGGACTGCTGTTGGCTGCTGCTTTTATTGGCTTGCAGAACAGGTTTTTGCTGCTCCTGTTCTTTCAAAACTCTTTGTGTGCGTTTTTAATTGTTTTATAATTAAAGTAAACAGTTTTAGATATTTTAAATAGGAAAAAAGGATATGTAAATGTTTCAAACAAACAGAAATAAGCTCAAAAGAAAAGAAACGTTCCGTGCAACATAGTGGAGGGGACATAGCTTTCTGGTGCCATTTTTAGTTAAACATCTGAGCTAGGTTAAGAGCTTTGAGAACTTAAAAGACGAAAAGTCGCTTTATCCAGGGATAGCCCACATATATATTGACCTGTTCTGACCTCTTTTTCTTAATGGTGACTGCTCCTGCTCAGGCTGCACAGAAAAAGCATTTTGGTTCCAGAAATTCATTCTGACTTTTCAGCTAAGATATAATTGATAGAATTCTACAGGATGGGCTATTAGTGTCTGAACACAGTTCAGTTCCAATGATTCCCAGGCATGCACCTCCAAATGGTGGAGATGTCAGATGCCATCTTAGCACCCAGGCACCTTCCCTTGTTCGTAAATGGTTAGAAGCTAGGTGCAAAATGTGCTTGGCACCTGGCCAGTTTTGAACACTGATTTTAAGCACATCCACTACACAGGACTTCATCCCCACAAAGAATCTTCAGGGTGCTACCATTCCCAGCACCATTAACAAACTACAGTTCCCAGGACTTGTTGAGGGGAGTCACGTGTGTGTGTTGCATGTGCAGTGGTGTAGATCTGCTGTGACAAATGTGTCATAGCTTGAGCTGTAGCAGAAAAGGCGCAGCTCCATCGGATACATGAAAGTGGACCACAGACGTTATACAGTGGTGCCTCGGGTTAAGAACTTAATTCGTTCTGGAGGTCCATTCTTAACCTGAAACTGTTCTTAACCTGAAGCACCACTTTAGCTAATGGGGCCTCCTATTTCCACCGTTTCGCTGCTGCGCGATTTCTGTTCTCATCCTGAAGCAAAGTTCTTAACCCGAGGTACTATTTCTGGGTTAGCGGAGTCTGTAACCTGAAGCGTCTGTAACTCGAGGTACCACTGTATATGATATGCACATAGATCCAGAAGGAGAGGGGTATGGTAGAATCTGTGTTGCAGAATGAGATAAAAGAAGTGTATCCATATCTTTGTTGCCCTACTGATAGCGATGCAAATTGAGCTGCAACCACAAACACACTAGGACAGCCTTCGCCAGCATTGGTGTTTGTCAAATGTTTTGGTCTACAGCTCCCAATTATTATTTGATTGTTTCATCGAATTTATACACTGATTTGTGGGGAAACCCTCAAAGCAGTTTACAATAAAGAATAAAGCAATAATGGAGCAATCGATAGCTCCAGCCAGCATGAGTTGTAGTCCAAAACACAGGGACAACACCAGGTGTATAAGATTGTACATGCTGTTGAGAAGGTGGGCAGGACGAGTTCTTTCTTCCTCTTTTTCAGTGCTAGAACCTGGTCTCATCCACGGAAGCTGAATGCCAGAAGATTCGAGACAGACAAAAAGAAAGCACCTCTTTCTTTTGCTACTGCAAGTGACGGCCACCAGCTTGGGCTGGCTTTAAGGGGATCAGACACATTATAATAATAATAATATAATAATTTATTATTTGTACCCCGCCCATCTGGCTGGGTTTCCCCAGCCACTCTGGGCGGCATCCACAGAGACCAAAAATACACTAAAATATCACACATTAAAAACTTCCCTGTTGTTTATCGCTTTGACATCTGATGGGAGGGCATTCCACAGGGTGGGTGCCGCTACCAAGAAGGCCCTCTGCCTGGTTCCCTGTAGCTTTGCTTCTCGCAATGAGGGAACCGCCAGAAGGCCCTCGGCGCTGGACCTCAGCGTCCAGGCAGAACAATGGGGGTGGAGACACTCCTTCATGTATTCATCTGAAGCTATCAATGGCCCCTTGTCATGATGGATAAGTTGCACTGCTTCCAGTATCAGATGCAGTACCTAGAGGCCTCTGAACAGAGGTTTTTTTACGTTGTTAAGGCACGGGCAACTTTCTAGGTGACTAGCTTTCTGAGACCCATCGTATAAATTCCCCATCGACATGTAAAGCTGCAGAATGGACAGGCGCGCCATTGACCTTCGTTTATTTATTTTTTATTCCACTTTTTGTATAATTCATGGCCATAAAATATAGGAAGGGAATTTGTGAACAAGTTTGTCTGTTATTCTTACCCAGATTTAGAATGTTACTAGTAATTTTCATTTGGCGTTTAGAAAACCTCTACCAGATATTGCTACAGGAAAATGTATCTTGTTTTGTTTGTTTCATTAAAAAGGGGGAAAGGTGACACTTCAGCAAGGATCTGCTGGTGCTGTCAAAAATCCATGTTAATTCAGACAAGCTTAATTGGTTGTAAACACCTGTTTGTTGTTGTTTATTAGTTCAGTGATTTTAAACTGAATGCAAGTTGAGCTGGAAATCATTAGCTGACAGCAGATGTACGGATTTCGTGATATAACTGTTCCAATTTGCTAATGACTTGACAAACCATTATTTTTTGTAAATGGGGTTTATCCATGTGAGATGCTCTAAATCTATGTGATCTGTGGAAAGACAGTAATTTTGCAACTCTCCCCCGCTACCTGAATCTGGATAACACGTTTTTACAATTTTGTATTCTGCAGGTTGGAAAACGCTGGGAAACTGGTACGAGAAGCCAATCATGATGGGATTAAAGAATCTAGCTGCCTTTCCTGGTGGTCTTCACCTTTTAAGTGTTTGTGTGCTGTTGCTGCTATTTCACATGGACAAAGTTCATGCAGAACATCCGTCCGAAAATGTCAGCGAAGCTGATGCCTGCACTGGTACCTATTTCTGTAAGAAAGGTGTGATTTTGCCAATCTGGGAGCCTCAAGACCCTTCCTTTGGAGATAAAATAGCAAGAGCTACCGTATACTTTGTGGCTATGGTCTATATGTTTCTAGGAGTATCCATCATAGCAGACCGCTTCATGTCATCCATAGAAGTTATCACATCCCAAGAAAGAGAGATCACGATCAAGAAACCCAATGGCGAGACCACCAAGACAACTGTTAGAGTTTGGAACGAGACTGTTTCCAACTTAACGCTGATGGCTCTGGGCTCCTCTGCACCTGAGATTCTCCTTTCTGTCATTGAAGTGTGCGGCCATGGCTTCACTGCAGGGGACCTTGGGCCGAGCACCATTGTAGGAAGTGCTGCTTTTAACATGTTTGTCATCATAGCCATCTGTGTCTACGTTGTCCCTGATGGGGAGGTCAGGAAGATTAAGCACCTCCGTGTGTTTTTCGTCACGGCCGCTTGGAGCATCTTTGCCTACACATGGCTCTACCTGATTTTGTCTGTTATATCTCCTGGGGTTGTTGACGTCTGGGAAGGCTTGCTCACCTTGTTCTTTTTCCCCATCTGTGTGGTGTTCGCATGGGTTGCGGACAGAAGGCTTTTGTTCTACAAGTACGTCTACAAGAAGTACAGGGCTGGCAAGCAGAGGGGCATGATCATCGAGCACGAAGGCGAAGGGCCACAGTCCAAAGCGGACATTGAAATGGATGGGAAGGTGGTGAATTCTCATGTCGAAAGCTTCTTGGATGGCACCCTGGTCCTAGAAGTGGACGAGAAGGACCACGATGATGAGGAAACAAGGAGGGAAATGGCCAGGATCCTCAAAGAGCTGAAGCAGAAGCACCCAGACAAAGAAGTTGAGCAGCTGATAGAGCTAGCTAACTATCAGGTTTTGAGCCAGCAGCAAAAGAGCCGAGCCTTTTACCGTATCCAGGCCACTCGGCTCATGACGGGAGCCGGCAACATACTGAAGAGGCATGCAGCTGACCAGGCAAGGAAAGCGGTCAGCATGCACGAGGTCAACTGTGAAGTGGCAGACAACGACCCTATCAGTAAGGTCTTTTTTGAGCAGGGCACCTACCAGTGCCTTGAGAACTGTGGCACGGTAGCCCTAACTATTGCTCGCCGTGGTGGCGATTTGACCAAGACCATCTCAGTTGACTTCCGAACAGAAGATGGCACAGCCAACGCAGGCTCCGACTATGAGTTCACTGAAGGGACTGTGGTGTTTAAGCCAGGCGAGATGCAGAAGGAAATACGGGTGGGCATAATTGACGACGATATATTTGAGGAAGACGAGAACTTCCTCGTTCACCTCAGTAATGTGAAAATGTTATCTGAGGAGGGAGAGGACGGCGTTCTGGAGGTCAACCACATTGCAACCGTGGCTTGCCTGGGGTCGCCTGCTACTGCCACTGTCACGATCTTTGACGACGACCACGCTGGCATTTTTACCTTTGAGGAGCCAGTCACTCACGTGAGTGAGAGCGTGGGAACGATGGAAGTGAGAGTGCTACGGACATCTGGAGCGCGAGGAAATGTTATTGTGCCCTACAAAACCCTCGAAGGCACGGCCAAAGGGGGCGGAGAGGACTTCGAAGACACTTGCGGAGAGCTTGAGTTCCAGAACGACGAGATTGTGTAAGTACTGCTAAACCTTTGTGGCTTGTCAACAGTTCAGGTATACTTGCAATCATATCTGGTAAAATGTCATCGTCAAAGTTCATGCTGAATCAAATGCTGGGTGCTCTTGTGTGCAAAATATAGAGGAAGCCATGGCACCTTAGGTGCTGTGTGTGCGTGTGTGTGACTGTGGCAAACCCATGCAGACTCCCCATGTTATGAAGCTGTGTGCCTGTCAGAGAGCGCTGTCAAAAGGAGCGAATCCCATAAGTGTGTCTGTGCATTGTTTCGAAAGTCCACATGACTGTTGTGTGGAAATTACCAGCCTTTTCAGAGATCCCAGGTGGGAGTAGCTCTAAACAGTACAAGGTGAAAGCAATGTAGAAATCATAGTCTCTTTTCCCAGGCACACTTTTAAGGCTTCAGCTCATCAGGTATGTGGCTAGGAAGATCTCGCTTTCAGAGCTTTTCTGGGATGGCCCTGCTGTTCCCTTTGCAAAAAGCAGCCTGAGACTAATAAGCACCGTCAGGTTGCAAGTTCAGAGAGGGCTGTCATTAGCCTTTGTGACATCATGAAATATTTATGCCCTGCACTTTCAAGTTAATGTTGCCACGTGGGGGAAAGTCCAATTAGGCAAGGCAGCCAGGTTTGACAGTTTACAGACGGGGAAAGAGGCTAGGGAGGAAACATTGCTGATAAGCATTTCCTGGCAACTAGGGACAGAATTTCCCTCTTTCGTTTCTGCACAAAATTGTAAATATATTATTGTCTATTTATTGTATGGTGAAGGGAAGGGAAGTAATGGAAGTCTGACGGACCACCCTGCAAATCAAATAATACTTCGTCCTATATACTTCAGTGTGAAGGAAAGAGGCCACTGCCCATCTCAAGTTCTAGTCCCTCATGAAAACAAACTATTCCTAAGGCAAAACCACTTGTGAATAATCGTGCACCTTGCATTAACTCTGGAGATCATGGACCAGTTCCCTATTTAAAGGAAGTCTGCTGAGACCGGCACATTGAATGCTTAACATTAAGTTTTGTGACTTAGTTTATGCATTCACATAATGAATTTGCATCTTGTTGCCGTGCATAATGTGGAGGTAGAAATTGTTCTAGCAGTGGTGCTGATAAATAAGTGAAGGGCTTAAAAAAAAAAATATTTTGGGAGGGTGCCAACCTGTGGGATGAAAGACTCGTTTCCTTGTTCAATATTTACATGTGTTCAGAAGCGTCACCTAAGCAAAATGCTTTGAGTCCCCCACCTACCTGCCCATTGGGTAAGCTTGGTTTTCATTACGAGGTTTTTCTTTCTTTCTTGAGACCATCAATGTTGATGGCTATATTTCCCTGCTGGCATCATTGGGCAGTGATTGATAACTTCGACAACGTTCTAGTGTTTTTGAATTCAAGCTGGCTGTTGTTTTAGGTTTAAAATGGTTAGAGATACCTGAGATGCAGGGATGTGACATTTCTGTTGCCTGCCCCACCCTTGAAGTGTGACTTACCCCATCTCTGGGCCCATTTTGCTTCTGCACATTCATGATCATGTTTGCTGAGAATCCAGTTTTCCGGCCACATGCACTTAAGACATATACGCCCCATTTAAACATCTATGCGCAATGCATTAATGCAGCAGGTTCATTATGTGGGGGCAGCAGGTTCATTATGTGCTACATGCTGAGGTATAAATGGAAAACTGCTTGAATATATATATTAGAAGGGGTAAAGGTAGTATTCTGGATGCCCTGAATCTTTTATTTTCCTTCTGAATCAATGCATGGTATTCTGTGGAATCAGGATGAATAAGAGCAGGTGCTGTAAGGAGTTTTACGGTGGTTTAAAACTTTGTGCTGAAGTTTTTAAACTGCCTGGAAGAAAGAAAAAGAGAAACAATAGCAAAGGAGGAGAGGAAGTCAAGGTGTAAAATATCTGAACTGGAATCAACTAACTGGTACACTAATGGAAACCAGGGCAAGGACTCCAAGCTAACGCATGTGTCCAGGAGGAGAAGGGGGATAGTTTTGTTGTGCTAGCAGAAATACTTGATGTTGCATTTGTCCTTATGAAGTTATGGCAAATTCAAATTGATATCTTTTTTATCTGGGAGGTTTTGTAGATGTGTGAGTTCAGGTGTGTGCAAAATGCAGCCAGTGTGTGATGTACTGAAGTGTATCAGGAAGGCAGAACAACGTTTTTGAGCAACTAGTCTTTGATCTCTCAAGACTTATCTGCTGTCTCAGTGATTCTGTGCTTCACTTAGTTTTAAAGAATTCATGTGTTTTCACCAGGTGCAAACCAACAAAGACCACAATATACATCCAGGCCAGAGTCTCTATTTTTGGGGAGAGAAAGGGGGGGGGGTTACCATATCAGCAAAGCAGCAGCAGCAATGTCAAAATTTATGAAGTTTGCTACCGGCTTTTAAAAAGAGTGTGGTGAGCCTATGGCCCTCCAGATGTTGGATTTAAACTCCCATCAACCCAGCTTGCATGGCCAGTGGTCATGTGGTTCAGAAACATATAGACAATTTTAGAATGGGCTCAAAATGTGCTGGTTTTCCTGGTGCCAGCCAGGGTGAACTGTTGAAAGAAAATGTGCTGTTGGTCATGGAAGATATGAAAAGAAGCACATATCTGTCTAGTTTGGACCCAAAGTGTGAGAATTCAGCATAGATGGCACTTGGTTTCCCAACATTAGGGAACTGTTTGAAAATTTTTGCCTAACTGACAAATCATTATTTCCGGAAGACCATGCAGAGATTATGTGCCTGAAGCCCGTTCGCTGGTTCAACTCATTTGCTATGATCTCAAGCTGGCATGGCTAATTTTAGAAACATATAGAATAATTTGAAATAGTTTGTGCAGATCGAGTTGCAACATTTCACACTCACATATACACACATACCTGGATAAGAGTAGTAGACCTCTCCTGGTACTCTTGCAAAAGAGGCTTTGTGCTGCCCCAGCAGTGATACTCTATATTTTATTGATTGGTGTAAGATTGCAGCCATGATAAGAAACCTTTTCTAAGAGAGGAGTGTCAGAGCAACACAGGCAGCTAAGATAGGCTAGTAAATGAAATGAATGAAGGCTTAAAAAAAAAAAAGCAGCACTCGAAAGATGTGGCCTAATTTTTAGAGGTGCTCAGAGCCAAGAACTCTCGGTGAAAAATCAATAGGCGTTATGGGTGCTTCGTTCTTCTGAAAATGATCCTCTTTAGCCTCTGTTATGCATTTCCCCAAGGCCCAATTATATAAAGCAGAGTTGCCTCGCCGTGTCCACGGAGGCTTCCCATCCATCAGAGGACGTTTTGTGGTGTTTTCTTCTCCACGGTCTATCAGCCAGCTTCGGAGTAAAGTGAAAGCTTTTGTTTTACTCCAAGGGTTAGGGAACCATTGACAGCTTTCCAGATGCTGCTGAATTGCAGCTCCTTTCAGACCCAGCAAGAATGGCCATTGGCCAGGGCCTTTTCTGCAGCGGCTCCCCATTTGTGGAATGCTTTCCCCAGGGAGGTTCACCTGGCACCTTCATTGCATATTTGTAGGTGCCAGGCAAAAACATTCCTCTCAAACCAGCCTTTCAGCTGATTCATATTCTACAGCCTTTAAAATGTGTTTGTTTGGGGGGGGTATTGTTTTGTTTGTTTACTTGGTTTTTTTATCTTGGTTTTGTTCCGTCAACCACCCTGAGTTCTTGTGATGAAGGCTAGTATATAAATTTAATAAATAATAAAATAACATAATACATGAATGAATGAAAAAAGATGTTCATGCTGGCTGAAATGTGGCTTTTCTAATCAATTAACTAAATAAAGCTTTATTTGATCATGTATTCAGCTGATCAGACCAATTAAACTTTACAGCCCTAATACATAATGTTTGGTTGTTTTTTGTTGTTTTTTTAAAGAAGGCAAACAAACATTACAATACTTTTTTTAGAACTTCCGCTTTTTCTGTGTGCAAAATCCACTTTCTATACACCCGGATTTTAGAAGAAAAACCTGCTTTTCGTCATGAATGGGGGTGGAAATGCCTCCGAAGCCTAAAATAAGCTGGCATCTAGAGAAACTTATTTGTGACTTCCCTGAACAGGATCTCAGCTTTTCTTGCAATGAATTAAGATATAAATAAAGAAAATTGCTTTTGACAGCTGCAGCTGTATTTTATTCTGTCTGGGGCTGATAACAGGATCACTGCAGAACGACAGGAGGATTGTGGAACCAGATAGGCTCCCACACACACTTTAAAAAAATAATAATAATTAGTGCACAGGCAGCAGAACTCGTGTGGAGCCAATGTGGCCTAGTGATTAGTGTTGACCTAGGACAACCTTTTTCAACCTGTGGCTCCCTAGATGTTGTTGAACTACAACTCCCATCACCACTAGCTAGCAAGGCCAGAGCTCAGGGATGATGGGAGTTGTAGTCCAACAACATCTGAGGACCCACAGGTTGAGAAATGCTGGCCTAGGACCTGGGAGGCCAGCGTTCAGGTTCCCTCCCAGCCCTGAAACTCACTTGGGTGACCTTGGGCCAGTCACCCTAACCTACCTCACAGGGTTGTTATAGAAGGTTAACACAGGGAGGACGGGAACCATGAGCTTGGGCTCATTGGAGGAAAGCTGGGGTGTAAATGTAAGCAAGACCTTCCATCCCCCCTCTATGGGCCCCCAAAGTCTTTCTTCAGAACCCCAGGGGTTTCCTTGCCTTTAGAAAACACCTGGGGAGCTCTCCATTCAGGTGACTTTAGAGCCCTTCTCCTCATCAGAGCCCACCTCTGAATTTATAAACATGTTTTTGAAAGGATCCAAACAGTGAGCAAGAGCATATGGGGGGGGGGGGATACGTAAGATAAAATCAGTCATATAACAAAATTTTAAAGCATATTTTTTTTAAAAAAAACCTTCATTGTAGGTCGCATCAACTGCAAACTATAAACAGTTCAGCTGGGGAAGGCCTGAACAAAAAATAAATCCCCCCCCCAACAGGCATCTAAAGCACAGACTTAGTGGGTGCCTGGCTAAACGCCATGGGGACAGAGTTTCGTAAATGCAGATGGGATAAACAGAGAGGTGCATACGGATGGGCAGGGGAGAAAAAGGTTGGCAAAATGAGACCATTGCCTCCTTTCTCCAAACTTCTCCCTGCCTAAGCTGCTTTTTGCAAGCAAGCTGATGTGTGTGTGTGGGGGGGGGGTGGATTCCGTTGGCAGTTGGGACAACCAGGTTGCAGCACTCGGCACATGGCTTGTAGCCTAAGGGTTGCCATTTGCCAAGCTCAGTGTGAAGTACATTGAAGAGACCACGGAGAGGGTTTCTCAGATTCATTATGGGACAAGACTCTTGCACTTTTAAAAGGTGCATAGAATCAAAGGATGCTGGCAGGTGGCAACTTCTCCTGTGATAGGCCTAGTTTGCAAAGTGAGCCAGAGGGAACCTTCTTTAAAAATGCACAGGGGCAAGAGGTTTTTCTCACTTGAGCCTTTAAAGGATTTCCCAGGAAACACACATGGAGGAGAACTTGCAAACTTCCAAATTGGGTAACAGAGTTCTAGGGACAGTTTTGCATATCCCTTGGGGAATTTGGGTGAAATGGAACTGCACTTTAAATAAAATACTGACACAGGAAAATCCATTGCACGTAGTAGTAATAGTACAGTAATAAGTGATATCCAACACTAGTTATAGTAGACTCATTGAAACAAATGAACCATTGATCTCAGTATATCTTAGTTGGACTGAACATTTAAATGTTAGAATCTTTTAAAAAGAAAGAAAGAAAGAAAGAAAGAAAGAAAGAAAGAAAGAAAGAAAAGAAGAAATACAAATAAAGAATCAGGATTTCTGTGAACTTTTTGTTTCTGCACAAATAAAAATAGAAGCTGCATTATCCTGTCAGTTCGCCTGGCCTAGTACAGTCTACCTTTGAGTGGTTATATCTTTCCAGGTACTCAGGCAGAGATTCCTTCCCTACCATTGTTGCCAGAGATTGTTAACTAGAGGGCCCGAGAGCAAGTAAGAAACCTAAGAGAAAAGAGAAAAGGAAAAGGTGCTTCATGCTAGTTGTATCGCATCCCTGTTAGGATTTGACCTGTCTTTTGTCCTTGAAGAGGCCATGTTTCCTTATTTGTAATGAGCTGTTGGCAGTTTCCCACTGCCAGCTGCATCTCTGCGCTTGATTAAGAGAGCTTGGATCTTAGCTGTGTAATAATTCTGAGAGCCAAGTGAAAACCACTTATTAGCTTCATCGGAGCCTGTGTACACTTCCGCCAGGATGCGCCGGGGGGGGGGGCGAGGAACAAATTAAAATTTATAGAAGTTTGCATCACATGGGAGCCAGATTTGAAAGACCAAGCGGAGATCTGAAACAATAAGCGGAAGTGTTGAGTGCACACACAGAGAGCACCTAGCTGACCCACACACTCACACGCCATGACCCAGTTTGCGCGTAATGCTGAGCCAAACCATAGCTCAGCAAGAATGAGCAATCATGTGGGTTCTGTGAGTGAAGATTGTGGCTGCAGCACTCCTTAGTCCTGCTGCTGCCACTGCTGCACTACTTGGGCCTGATCCATGGTTTGGCATAGTGTTACATCTGAATGCAGACTTGTGGTTTGTCTCCACCAGACAAACCATGAGTGGTTAACCATAGAATAGCTCGTTGAGGACCAAGACAGAGAAAAAAACAAGCACAGTTTTGGATGTAATGCTAAGCCAGAGTCTGGTTTAGCTCTGAGTACACTACAGCATTCTGTTGTCAAGGTAGGCATGGATATGAGTGTAATAGCACTCTTCCATGTTGTTGTTTAGTCTTTTAGTTGTGTCCAACTCTTCGTGTGGTTGGATAGTGTCTTCGAAGCTACCAGCATGAGTTTGACCAAACTGCGGGAGGCAGTGGAAGACAGAAGTGCCTGGCGTGCTCTGGTCCATGGGGACACGAAGAGTCGGACACGACTAAACGACTAAAACAACAACAACTCTTCGTGACCCCATGGAACAGAGCATGCCAGGCACTCCTGTCTTCCACTTCCTCCTGCATCTCTGTTTGGTCAAACTTATGTTGGTAGCTTCGAGAACACTGTCCAACCATCTCATCCTCTGTCGTCCCCTTCTCCTTGTGCCCTCAATCTTTCCCAGCATCAGGGTCTTTTCCAGGAAGTCTTCCTTTCTCATGATGTGGCCAAAGTATTGGAGCCTCAGCTTCAGGATCTGTCCTTCCAGTGAGCACTCAGGGTTGATTTCCTTCAGAATGGAGAGGTTTGATCTTCTTGCAGTCTATGGGACTCTCAAGAGTCTCCTCCAGCACTATAATTCAAAAGCATCCATTCTTTGGCAATCAGCCTTCTTTATGGTCCAGCTCTCACTTCCATACATCACTAGCACTCTCGCATACCAAATACCAAACTTAAATACCACGTAAAAATATTTAACAGAGTAATATCTCTCTCTCTCTCTCTCTCTCTCTCTCTCTCTCACACACACACACACACACACACACACACACACACACAGAAGTAAGCCCCAGGGTGCCAAATTTCTCCACCAGCCCTTCTAGTTTACTTCTGTGCTTCTCTCTGCTGTAGCTCTGGAAGGAGACTGGAGCTAGATAGCAGCCAATGGAACCCTCTTAATACTAGAGTCAGCTTTTGTTATGCTTGGGGCGCGGAGGAATGGCTTGGGAGTGATTCAGGGGGCAGCTTAAGTTAAATGTTACAGCATTAAGAAATGCTCTTGGCAACAAAGTCTGTAAGGCTGAAGCAACCTCCCCGGGGATGTAGTGGAAACTCTGTCTTCAAAGCCATTAAAATAAATTAGAACGTGCAAAGGCCTGAATAATTTGTAACAGAAAGGCTGTCATGGTTTGTTGACCAGTGTGCATGAGGAGGATAGGATGACCACATGATCTCAGATCCAGAAATTATTTTCTTCAAGGAAACTTCATGCCCAGGTGACAGATAAAAACAAACAGTCTCATTGGGTCTTCAGCCCTTATTAAATTGTCCAAAGATTTCCCTTGATTCCGTCAGTCTCCTTCACTTAAGCACATTATGATATTGACATTTTGTGTTTTTTAAACCAGTGCATGAGCTTAATGAGCCTGTTTGATAGTCTATGAGCTATCTTTTGGTTTCCTCAAAGTTAACATGGTTGGTTAGACTTCTGCGTTTAATCCAAGATACCTGTGGTACATGTGCGCTAAGCATGAAGTGAACATAGGTTTCCTATTGTGGGCCTGCTCTGCAACGTCTATTGCATAGACACCACAGCCCAAGTCCTACAATCCCCATTTCCTTCAGCTCCTTGCAATCCTTATTGCAAGTTCTGCAATCCCCTCATTCACCAGTTTCTTATTCCTTTCCTTAGGAAGGAATTTGATGTCAGGCTTTCTGATCATTCCACCAGTGCAAGCATTTTTGCTTGCCAGACAGAACAATCAACCTTCTCCTCCCCCTGCATGCTGTTCTGGGGGTTTTCCTGACCTCTTCTACCCCCTGCCAAATTCAGGGTGGGGGACATGCAGGTGGAGGAGAGAGTGGAGTTCCCTGTTGGAAGGTGGAAGGCCTTCCGCAGGGCTTCTGCTGGCAGGATCTATTAACTGAATCCAGTCCCTAGTCTACTACTTCCATATCAGAATTCTAAATAAAATCTACTTGGCGAGGCAGTCATTTTCCCTTATCCTATACAAATATTTAAGATATTATCCAATGTTTCCTCCAGGAAGCCTTGATGTGTATGGTATTGAAAAGATTGTTCCCTTGACACCAGCGTTAGAACCTCATATATATAAGTTAGGGGGCTAAGTAGCTACTTAAACCAGGTTACAGTTACCAAAATGGAATGTCTAGTTGCCATATGACTTTTTGGTTACTGAAATTCATTCTGATTGTGCAGATAAAATATAACTGATAGAATTCTACAGGATGTGTTGCTAGTGTGTGAAAACAGGCAAGATCCAGTGATCCCCAGGCAAGCACCTCCAGGTGGTGGAGACATCATGCGCCATCCTGGCACCCAGGCATCTTGGTCGCAAGTGGCTGATAGCCAGGTGCAAAATGGACCTTGGGCATGGCAAATTTCGAACACTGCTCGACACCACAATATCCTATGAAACATGCAATACAAGTAGGAAATGGCACCATTCAGGGACCTCTTAAAAATGGCACCAGCATTAGGAGAGGTGTGAGTTCTAGTTCCATCAACACCATATATTTAGAGCACCTGGCTTCCTCTGAACAATCCAGGGAGATGTCATTTCCCCCTCATGGAGCTACCGTTCCCAGGATTTTTGGGGGGAAGTCATGTGCTTTCAATCTTTAGTGTGGCTGTAGCCTTTGTCCCAGGTGGCTGGTGAGCAGGTGAAGCTAAATTTTGATGACGTGTCAATAAAGATTAAATAAAAATGGAAAAGGAAGAGTTGACTGCGTATTCTACACCTCCACCTCAGGACCATTTCCTCATAGCTCTGGTTTTAGGGATCCGGCGTGCTCTTAAACTCAGCTGGATCCTGCAGTACTCACAGGTCAAGTGCTTCCGCCTCTTCCAGTCCGTGATGCATCACTGCAGGACTAACAAAGACTCTGCTGTGTACATGGCCAGCTTCCTGTGTGGGTGGGAAAATACCTTCCATATTACCCACCTTCTTGATTGTACACTCCAGCAGATATCATTTGACTGTGCCCCTTCCATTGATTCAGTTTCTTGCTTCAAACGTCTTAGCCTTGCATAATGGGTCCCCTAGCCTTTTCTGTTAATTCAAATGTCTGGTGCAAAGCAAATGGGTAAGATAGTTCTGCCCCTTCTCCGTTAACAATAATTAGATGTGGTCCAATTTTCCCTCCAGGAAGTCCTGATACCTATGGGGAAAAGAGGACTACAGAAAGACTTAGGGCAGCTAATTAAAGTGTGGTGAGGGGAGGGGGGCAAAGCCCTGGAGCTGGAAACATTACAAAGAGTTTTCAATCTACATAAGGCAAGCAGTATTTAATTATATACAATTAAAACATTATATTTCAAACCCCTGAGAAACGGCGGGCTTCAAGAGACCACTTACTGTGATTGAAAAGGTGCTAATGAACTCTAGAGACTCCAAAGGCATCAAAACTACATAGTGAACTTATTAAACTTGATCTGGAAGATAAATCTAATTACCGAGATAAATTGAAGAGGGCAGGGGGAAGAGAGACTTCAGATAAGGAAATCTCCCTAGAGTTCTAGGTTCTTATTAGAGCAGTTTGAAATATCTTGTTGAAAACAGCAAAATAATAATAAAAATAATTTTTAAAAAGATTCTTTTTGCAGCTGCCCAGAAGACTTTTTCTTTTTAAACTCCGAAAGCTGCTTTGCTGAAGTGCAATGCAGCCTTGCAAATAAACCCACAGAAGTTACTAGTCTGCAAAAAGCAATCGTTTACTAGTTCCTAAGTGGCCAGTATTCTGCATTTCCATGTTTACCTCCTTCCCCAGCCAGCCTGGAAACTGAGCAGACTGGAAGGGTCTCTTCCTTCACCAGTTTACTGACTTGCCTGCACAAAATTCCTCATCACCTATGGTTACCAGGTGAGTTGTCAAATACAAGGCTGTTAAAACATGAGGAGAGTAGCACCAGGTAGCAATTATAGAGATAGTGGCCATATAAACACCCACCAATGGATGTGTACATACAGCAGATTCATTGTGACAGCGCTCACCAGTATCAAGTACACCCACCTGTTCTGTGCTGCTGCTGCTGACACTTTTATCAACATACGAGTATCAGCACCATATATTTTGTTTACCCCCAAAATGCAATGCTTACATATAAAGATAATCGGCCTCTAGCGAATGGCAGAGTTTCAAGTTTGCAACGGATGTGCTAGTAGAAGCTTATTGTGCAACCATTCATGCACAATCTGTTGGGTAATCATCTTCAAGTTGTGGTTTCACTTGTGGTTTCCTTGGTGCAATGCATGGGTCTTGTTGCGCAGTCAAGTCAGAACAGTTTTCCATCTAGTTCAGCATTGTCTACAGTGAGTGACTCCTCGGGACTTCAGACCAGGATCTCTCTCAAAGCTACCTGGAGGTGCTGGGGATTGAACCCAGAACAGTTTACACGTTCTCTACCACCAAACTACAGCCCATTCCCATTAAAGCTTGACTCTTAAGGCTCCATACACATCGCTGGTTTAAAGCAGAGCTAAGTTGTCCTGTTTCGCAATGCAGATTGAAGCTGGGTTGTGGTTGGGGGCCAGAATGTGCCAAAATACAGTGTTTCGTAAGAAATGATAAGAAAAGATAAGAATTGTGGCTAACTTGGTGCACACACTGCTTACAAAACCAGTTTACTGGGTGCAGAGTAAACTGGAGTGTGTTTTAATCTTTTTTTCTTTTTCTTTTTTTGCATAGGTAGAATTAATGTTAATGGTTTGTAATGGTTTGTATTGATAAACATATCTGCTTAGAGGTTTTTCTGCAATCAAATGGTGTGTGTTTATTCTATGATCTATATCTATATAATGGGTTGGTGTGTCTGGCTCTTAACCAGAAGGTAGGTGGTTCAAGCTCACCCAGGGACGGCTGTGAGCAGGATTCTTGCATTGTAGAGGGTTGGACTAGATGACACTCAGGGTCTCTTACAACTAAGCTACTATGATATATACATGTATATAGTTTTTGGTTTTTTTAAGCACACACAGATTAGTCTGCTTAATAGGGAACGGGACACAGGACAATGGGAACTCTGTTAATAATGGCTTTCATCCATGATCCATGTAAACTCAGTGTCTTCCAGATGCTTTGGATTACAACTCCAAACTCTAAATTAGCAGATTTTTTTTTGATTTTTTTTTTTAGGGGGAAGCTTAATTTTTCTCCCTATCTCCCAGGGAAACAGATAAATTGAACGCAAGTGTCTCATCTTGCTATACTAGCAAGGTATACCTGCTGTCACCTGAACAGCAGGTAACATATAGGTCAGATCAATAAGCTGGCTTGCCTGTTTAATATCATAGCAGCAGACAGCCTTCTGTGGGAAGCAGCAGCCAATTTTGTTTGAAGATGAAAGGCATTGCTTCTTCTTGCGTAGTTCCTCTTTTAAATGAGCTATTTAAAATCCATTTGGAAAGAGGTTGTTCTGAGTCAGTCATCCTATAGGTTTTATGGTTAACAGACACAAGTGGCTTCCTCTTGCAGGCTTTCCATATGAGACAAAGCCATCATTTGCAGAAACCCGAATATAGACAAAGGAGACAAAGGCAAGGAATTGGCTCAGTATAATAGAGAAATGATTTCACATCTTGTTAAAAAAAAGAAGAAGGTCGGAGCAGGAAAGAGGATAGCAAGCAGACAAAAAGCTCTTATATCAGCATTTGTGATTTCAACACAAACCTTGTGGGCTTTTGTCCACACACACACACACACACACACACACACACACACACCCTTCCATCCCTGGAATCATGTGATTAGGTGCAAAACAATTCTGCCTTTCGTTCATAAGGCAGGTGCATTGTTATGGCTGTGGAGATGCGCTAAAAAGAACGTTTATTAAAATCTAATGATTCGCTGAGAACAGTCCCATACCCTGCAAACGTCCCAGAAGAATTGGGACATCCTGTTTTTTCCTCATGAAAGGACAGCAGCCATTTTGGGCACCATGATCTCGCATGATTTTATGCTATGACACACATACTTCCCCGAAAAAGTGCTTTTTTCAGGGCCACAAGCACCCCAAAACATGTGTTTTGGGTGGCATGTCTTTAAAAGTTAGGGGGAAATAGTGGCATGAAATCACACAAGATCACAGTGGCCAAAAAACTTCGGGAAGATGGTGTCCCACAAGATGGCATCCCGATTTTGGCCTTCAATGTGTTGGAGGGTCTGTTGTCCCTGTGACATCACGACAGCTCCCCTCTAGGTCTCAGGCTTGGGCCCTAAAATCTTCTGGGTCTAGGATGTTCCTGACCTAGCAACTGTAGTGTACGCACTGCTGGTAGGAGGGCCAGGGGGCTGACCCCGTATGAAGGAGTTTCCCCATATTTTAGGGAAGGCTTGTAGCTCAGAGTTAGAGCACCTGCTCCCAGGTTTGGTCCCCAGCATCTCCAAATAGTTCTGGGAACATTCTCTGGTGTCAGGGGAGACAAATGTAGCACTAGATAAAGCACCTTCCTATGTTCCTGTGTTCGATTCATCAGGATCATTCCCACTGGGCACTTGATAGTTCATGGGTTGGGGCAGGCAGGAGTCAAACCGCAGCAGGCCCCAGTCCTTCACACTCAGTGTTAGAAACTGAGATATGAAAGCTAGGAGTTTAAATGGCACCTTTATCCTAGGTTATGGGCGCAACGATGGAATGTCTAAGCATGCTTTTTAAAGAAGAAGAATTACAAAGCTGAAAATGAATGAACTGCAGATAAAATGTTACGTTCCTTTTTCAGAGGGTCCAGTCCTTCCCCTGCCCACCCCCCTAATATTCTTAAGAGAGTCTCTTCTCCAGTCTTCAGAGAGTAGCTGGAAGTGGGGAGGCAGAAAAAGGTCTTCCTTTCCTTCCACTCTGCAGTTCTAACCTGAAATCTTAAATGCAGTACTGCCACCAAGAGCTCAGAAACTGCTTCCACTAAGGAAATTCCTGGTCGCAAAATGCGCCTAGAACAATGGGAGTTTCGAACACTGTTAACGCTACGAATGCTAAGATAGGTTCCTAATTCTGCCTTTTCATTCCGACTGTAAGTCCTGTATTTTCCCAGATACTGCCCATTCCTTATTTGGCTTATGAGAGCCAGCAGACTTTTCTTAGCAGCCCTGTTTTGCACAAACCTGCTGCCCCCCCCCCAAAAAAAAAACATGCACCAAGTTTTCAAAATGTGCATGTGTGTGCTGCTGTTTGCTGTTGTTTTTGGTGCATTCGTATTGTTTATTAAGCTTTTAAGGATGGCTGCGGCAACCCAGCCAGGTGGGTGAGGTATAAATAATAAAAAATATAAATATTATTTTGAATAAATATATAAATTGGGTCAAATCAACATGGGAAGTGCCACCTCAAGGTTGAAAGTCTGAAAATTGCTTTGTAGAAGGAGTGCTGGTGGTGGTGGGGACTAAAACACACAGACATGCAACACAGATGATATAGAGTGATTCATTTGGCAGGAGAGAATAAGGGGAGGGCGGAAAGCGTACAGATAAGGCTGGAGGAATAAAGAGCAAAAGAATGGCAGTGAGCCTTGGTGACTCATATCGCTACTACTATTCCCCGATGTGCAGTGAACTTTGCTGGGGTGTGTAGGCACCTTCTCTTCTTGTGCAAATGCTTCCTTGCTCTGTTGTATTCCTAGTGAGGGGTTCAGACTTATACGGCAGCTGCTAGGTTTAAAAAGAAGGAGGAGGAGGAGGAGGAGGGAGGAAGGAAGGAAGGAAGGAAGGAAGGAAGGAAGGAAGGAAGGGAAAGAAAGGAAAGAAAGAAAGAAAGAAAGAAAGAAAGAAAGAAAGAAAGAAAAACAGTAGCAAAAGATTAAAAATGCCATTTTGTCAAACCTCTCCCCAATGAACTTGATTTCTCAGCCTCAAATTCATCTGGCTGCCGTTGGAGAAGTTTCAACAGCAGCGCTGCTGTTCTTCCAGGTAGACCAGGCATAGAATCCTAGCTTTGCAAGGGACCACGAGGGTCATTTAGTCCAACCCCCTGCAATGCAGGAATCTTTTGCCCAATGTGGGGCTCGAACACACAATCCTGTGATTAAGCATCTCATGCTGACCAAAACATGTTAGGGCAGGTGTAAGAGCTGTTTGACAGTGGAACGGACTCCCTCAGGAGGTTGTGGACTCCCCTTCCTTGGAGGTTTTAAAGCAGAGGTTGGATGGCCATCTGTCATGGGTGCTTAGTTGAGATTCCTCCATTGCAGGGGGTTGGACTAGATGACCCTCGGGGTCCCTTCCAACTCCACAATCCTGTGATTCTATGAAATGCTGGAATCCACTGCAGCTGATGCCAACCTCCCCACTTTCTAATTTCTCTCTCTTTTTGATGGTCCAGCACTATAAAGAGAAAGAGTGAGACAGGTGTCTGCAGCCTTTGCTAGCTTTTCTTTCCTCTTAAGCCTCTGGGGCTCACACCAGGCCCTTTTTCATGGTCCTGTCACACCCAGTCCCAGCCCCATTTATAGATAAAAGGACTGGCTTGACTTTCGATTGTAAAGGTATATGTGACAAGGACCAGCATTCCTGTTCCGCTTGTCAGTGAAGATGCTTCTCCTCACTTTTTCTTTTGGGGGCAAGACTTACTTAATTGCAGCCACTGCATGGGAAAGGAAGATCAAAAGTGTTCTGGTTTTGTTCCGTAATTGGATAGCGCTTCACAGACTAGTCAGCTTTAAAAGGGAAGATATATTACTCTCTGTGTACGTGTAGAAGAAAGAGAAGTGCCGTAGCAGCTAATATCCTAAATAAGCTGTTAAATTTCCTGAGTAAAAACAGGTCATTTGGCATAACAACAGACGTCGAGCATATATGAACAGCCACTCTGTTCACCGCTTTTGTGTGGGATGAAGGCAGAGGTTGATGAAGCTAATCTGGGAGCTCCCAAGATCAGCTTCATGTCTTGTAGAAGTAAAATACACTGGGAAAGATGGCTTTTTGGAATGTGGGTGGATTGTCAGATTACCATCCTGTGAAAATACTTGGAGAAAACATAATAAACTCACCCACCCCTCTGGACGGTTAAGTCCAATCAAAGGGAGCTATGGGGTTGAGGTGTTCATCTCGCTTTCAGGCCAAGGGAGCCAGCGTTTGTCCACAGACAGTTTTCCGGGTCATGTGGCCAGCATGACTAAACCACTTCTGGTGCAATGGGACACCGTGATGGAAATCAGAGTGCAGGGAAACACAGTTTGCCTTTTTGCTGCAGCGGTACCTATTTATCTACTTGCACTGGCATGCTTTTGCACTGCTAGGTTGACATACATATACACACACATATATTTGTTAAAATGTGTTGATCTGGTTTGCACACAATGCTTAGCGATATACGTGAACCTAGCCCAGTGGCTTAACTATAATTTAGTAACGATTGTTAAAAGTTTCTTGTAAATAAGGTTTTATAAGCCTCATTTAATTTTAACTATAGCTTAGCACTATGTGCAAATCCAGAGCTTCTCCTTGACTGTGGTTATAGAGACGTTACCACCCAAAGGCAAGAGAGCTGTGAGTGAAGAGTGACCCAAAAAAAATATCAAACCACTCCCAAGGCTCTTCTGCTCTGTGTTGTAATAAACCAAGGCTTATATGATCATCTGGCAGATGCCTCACCTTAAACTATGGTTAACGTTAACAGTGGCTTAGCATCATGTGTGCTAAACCATGGTACAGTGGTACCTTGGTTGTCGAATGTCTTGGCTCCCAAACAAATTGGCTCCCAAACACAACAAACCCAGAAGTGAGTGTTCCGGTTTGTGAACGTTTTTCGGAAGCTGAACGTCTGACGTGGCTTCTGTGGCTTCCGATTGAGTGCAGGAAGCTCCTGCATCCAATCGGAAGGCGCATCTTGGTTTTTGAATGGTTCCGGGAGTCGAATGGACTCCTGGAACAGATTAAATTTGACAACCAAACTAACAGGGAAGATTCAATATTTGCAAGACCAGAAGTTCACCGAGGACTGGGGAAAATTTACAGATTATCTGAAAAGTATATGTGATGAACAGACAACACTTGTAGACTTTCAAGATGTTCTGTGAAAATATGAGGAATATTGTAAAAAAGGGAATAAGATTGGGGAGGTTATATTTCAAAGGCAATATTAAAATTAGAAAATGTGTGAATAAATAAACAAAACGGAAGATTGGCAGAGAAACTGGGGGAAGTAAAAAAAAAAGATTATGTGATAAATTCTGATATTGGTTATATAAATTTGTATTTGAAAATGAATAAAAATATTATATTAAAAAAAGTTTGACAACCAAGGTACCACTGTATTCTGTGTTTCCCAGTTCCTTGTTTTGTTTCCTTCCTGAATATTCATTTAAGTGGTCTGTTTCTATTATCTTTATGGATTATCAACCCTTAGGTTCCCCCTCCCTACCTGCTGCTGTGCTTTAATTTCAGATTTCAATATTGTTTTATTTATATGTACCATTGTATTATGTTTACTTGTGTGAGCCACCTGTTTGATGCCAAAAGTCAGGATAAAAACAATTCAGTAAGTGAAACAAATAAACCCACATTCCTCAGGAATGCCATTCTAGTCTGAGCCCTTGGGATATGCCAGAATGTAAACTGAAACAAACGTGTGTGTGTGTGTTGTAAAACCTTCTCTTGGAACTTGTGTGTTGGGTTTGCCTAGGGCTGATTTCATGTTTTAGGAGTGTTCCTGTAGTAGGTTAAAAATCATAATGAGTTGCAAATAAGCACGTTGTAGTAGATTGAGGTGGCACTAAAACCGCTGGCAGACGCCTCTTTGAAACCCAACGTCTTGGTGACTTACAAATGACCTTTGTAAGTTGGGTAGCTTTGTAAGTTAGGAAGAACTAAATAAAGCCTCATGAATAAAGTATCTCTTGGAAGGGAGGAAATCTATAAAAAGTGATTCCGGCCATTGCTCAGCAGTAATGGTCCTACTTATGCCACAGAATCCAATAGATGGGAGAGGAGGAGAAAGATTAGTCAAAAGATGATGAATGCTCACTTTTCTAGTACTGTGCTCTACTGCACTGTTCCCTCCGATAATTTTATGCACTGACAGTTTGCAGATAAGGAATCTGTGTATGCATTATGGAACCCACACAACTGTGGCTCAGTGGTAAGACCACATATTTTGCATAGCTTAGTGGCAGGCCACACGTTTTGCATATACACAAGGCTGCATGCTCACACACACACCCACACACCGGCATCTCCAGGTATGGCTGGGAAAGTATTGTCAGTGTAGATAATACTGAGTTAGATGGAGCAGTGGTCTGACTCAGTACTGTATAAAGCAGTTTCCCGTGTTCCTGTATCCCACAGATTGCGTCAGAGAGAGCAGAGGTGATTGCAGAAATGGTGAAGAACATACTATTTTCAACACCTGCACAAACTGGGTGTAGTTTTTCTCTGTGCCAGCAATCTTCAAATGGTATAATAATAATAATAATAATAATAATAATAATAATAATAATAATAATAATAATAATAATAATTTATACCCTGCCCATCTGGCTGGGCTTCTCCAGCCACGCTGGGCGGCTTCCAACCAAATATTAAAATACAGTAATACATCAAACATTAAAAGCTTCCCTAAACATAGTTCCATAGTTTTCTTACCGTTTTACTCCATCATGGAAACCAAGGTTATGTGCCTGTCTACCTTAGAAGGTTTTGTGCCTGTCTACCATCCAGGCACTGATGAGACTCTGCCCCCCGGATATGCTCTGAAGAGTTGGAGGAACCCCTAGAACAGATTTAGGAATGAGGAGGTGGGGAAGTCCTGTTGGTCAAGCAGGCGGGATGCATTACTCAGCGCTGCTTTGGACACATCCTTTAGTGCCTCTGGTATGTTAATTTATGCACGTTTTAATGTATGCACGTTTTTAGCGCACTCAGTGGCTACTCAATATATGAAATCAATGAGTCCTCTGAATAAGAATAGTCGCAAGTGGCTTGATAACACAGGGAGTGGGTGCACCCTTTTGCTGCTCCCCACCCACCCAAGTAATGCCCTGGTCCTAGGTAGATCTTCTACAACCTTCCATTTATTTTGTATTTCCACAGGGGAATCCTATTTTGAGTAAGGCCTTTCCACCGTCCGTAACCCACCTTTAATTCAGTTAATAATAAACATGAATAATGGGATCTTCAAAGTTTTGTTTTGCCTTTAGTTAAACTTGTAAGGGCTTTAATGTGCTTTCTTCCATGGCTTCAAGAGGCTCCTGGTGACAAATTTGAGAACTCTTGGCACGAGCCTTTCTGTTGCTGTAAGAAGGAAGGATTAATTAAACCTAAATCATCCCTGGAAGATGCTTATCCGTCCTTCTTTGAATTAGTTATATGCATGTGCGTCTTTGTGTGCGCGCACCCGTGCACTTCCATGCATGTGCAAACGTTCCGCAGGCTTCCCCAGTAACTCAGTTATGCTGGTTCCAATGACTGGAGGCTCCACCAAAATTTCACCTAAAGCAAAATTCAGAATGAATTTGAGGGTTCTTCCTGAACAAACAATAAATTTTTTGGGAATGGTTCTCAAGTGAATGGTTCTCAAGTGAATTCTGTGGGTTAAGTTGTTTTTACTATTATTATTATCATCATCATCATCATCATCATTATTGTTACTATTATTAAAGAAAACAACCTCGAAGGCTTGCATCCCCAGTGGTTAAACAGTCAAATAAAGTAGAAATTCCTGAGAGTCCTGCATTGCTGAGCATTGGATTAGATGATCCTCGGGGTCTCTTCCAGCACAGCAATTCCATAATGCTATGAAAAGTCAGTTACACTCTCCAAATGGGCACTTAATTATGAATTCTCAACCATTACTACTATCCCTTTCTCCCTTTGGGCGTTTGGAACTGCCTTGGTATCCAATGGTAATATACGGTTGCATTATCTAGTTGTAATCCTTCCAACAACCCTGTAAGGTGAGACATCGTTATTATCCGTCAGGTTGCAGGTGCAAGGACTGAAGCAAGAGAGAGGGGCTAGCCTAAGGCCATTGTCTGAAGTCGTGGCAGAGATTTGAAACAGGGAGAGTAGAGCACAGTTGTTCAAACTGTGGGGCGAGCCAGCTCCCATCTGGAGGATGTCACCTTACCTGTAGCTGACCAGCTAAAGCTCACATAAGCTGGCACATTTGGTAAAAATAAATAAAAATAGCACAGGACTTGTCCAAAATTCTGCCCAGGCGAATCCCATGGTTTACCACTGAATCAGAGCAAACGTCCATCGTTTTTTCCCGTGGATTGGCGTTTGTTCTGATTCGGCAGTAAACAGTGGAGAAAGCAGTGGTACAAATGAAAAAAATACCTTGGACCCAAGCCTGGGATGAGCAGAAAAACCTCTCGGAATTGTGCTTTCCAGGCACGGGACAAGCTGAATTGTGGCTGAGCCCCTAGACAGGTTCAGGTACAATCACAATGGAAGCCCAAGAGGAAGAGGGATGGTTGGAGAGCAGAGCCATCAACTGAGCAACAGGGTTGCAGAAGATTTGCTGCAAAGCCGGTTCTCTCAACTCCACCTTCCTCCCGTATGTATGTATGTATGTATGTATGTAAAGCATATGCATTTGTGCTAAAACAGAAGGTAGATTCTGATGTTATGCTGCAAAAAGATAGAGCAAAGATTCAGACCTGAGGATTCCAGAACGCATCTGGCTGGCTGGAGCGCTCATGCAACCTGCATGAACCCCTTCTGATGCGCTGACACAGGCCTCCCCTTCCTGCTCTCCCAAGGCAAAGAAATATGGTATGTGTAAGATGGCTCAGTGAGCCGAACAGAGCCGAAGGGAACCTGCCTGCGAAGCCTGATTGAATTATAAGCAGGAATGAGGTTTGTAATCTCAGAATGGTCCTTAAGTGGAATTTCTCCCTAATCCCTGGCAGCTTTATTTACAGAAGGATCAAAGCGGGGATGGGAGGGTGTTGCAGGTCAGCAGGAAGTAGCACAGGGATCATAAATGCCGGAGCGGGGAGGGGGGAGGTTGCTTCTCCTCCCATTTTCAATTCCATTAGCAAAAATGTGCTAGAAAGAACACTGAGCACTTGAGAGTCAGGAAATGGTAACAGCTTAATGTGCACAAGTTACAGAAACATAGACATATCCTGCTTGCACTGCCAGACTGGGCTCTTCAGGTTAAAAATAAATAACCAAGCAAAACACAGACTCACACACATAAAAAGTTACAATTAACCCATCCCAGACCATTCCCAGCTGATGCTTTTTGTTTGTTTGTTTCAGCAGTATTTTTAGGATGCGCCAGTGAATATCTTTGACAAAGTTTCCACCACCACCCCTGTTTTCCTTTTAAAAATTCCTCAGTTCTTACTGTGCATGAGGAGTGCAGATTTCAGCAAGCTCCTGCCCTTTGATTTGAAAGCATATCGGCAGGAACATGTTATTTTGGTACATTTTATTAAAAGTGTGTGTTCTAGAAGGAATTGATGACATTCACAAGATTGCTTAAAGAGGAAGGCTTCAGATTATCTATCTATCTATGTATCTATCATCTATCATATATCATCATCTACCTATTTACCTGTCTGTCATCTCCATCTGTCTTTAACAAACCTTTCTGGCCCGATCTTGCCTGTGCCACATTGTTGTGATTCTTCCCAAATTCCATTACTCATTGTCATTTTGTTTATTCATTTGTTACATTTCCATCCCACCTTATCTCCAAAGAGCTCAAGGAGGTTGCGAACATTGTTCTCCCCCACCCCTACATTTTATCCTCACAACAGCCCTGTGGGGTAGGTTAGGCTGAGAGAGGCAGTGCCTGGCCCAAGGTCACCCAGTGAGCCTTGTGGTCGAATGGGGAATTCATTGGCATTCGTCTATCGCGAGAGACAATGGAGTGTGCTTCCGGGGGTGAAGCCAAACCGCTGGAGAAAGATAGCGCCTGCTGTGGCTGCAGAGACCGGTAACTCGTAACAGCTGCTTCCTGCATTGTTTTTTCTGCGTTAGTAACATCAAAGCAACCCCTCCTGGGCGCAAGGTGGGGCAGTGTGCGTGGAGGTCTTGGACTTCCCAGATGACAAATCCCCCCTCTCGGCATTGCTGATGGTGGTCCAAAGGAAAGCAAAGCAGAGCAATATGTTTGGCATCAGCTTGGCTGCAGGAGTTGCCAGAAGGAGGTGTACAAGGCGCCGTCCAACGGTCTTAGGGAATCCACTCTGGGTTTGTGTAGAGTTTTACTACTTAGTCTTTTCTTCTCCCAAGTGGGGACTCGAACTCTGTTTTCCCAGGCCCTCGTTTGACACTCTAACTACTAAACCACACTGGCTCCTTCCTACCCCAGGCCTGTTTTGTCTGTCTTTGTAGACTAGCATGTCCAAAGCCTATGGTGGGATGAGAAACCAGATGTTGCACTGTAGCTCACATTATCCCTGACCATTGGGCACATTGGTTGGCGCTGATGGGAGATGGAAGCTGAACAACATCTGGAGAGCTGCAGGCTCCCCATTCCTGGCCTATGGGCTACCAATGTCACCTCCATCCATCCCCCCCCCCAAAAGCAATAGGTGACCGCATGCATTGTATTTCACAATGACAGATCACAGTTCAAGCACTATTGCAACCACTCTTGATAGAGCAGTGGTGTGGCTTTGGCTGCCATTGGCTTAATTGCCCTGAAGTCATAGAAAGGGTGGTTTAAGTGCAATTTAGGAAATTAATTCTGTGTATTTTCTTCGGTTAAGGATACAGTCTTATTTACAGTGGCATGTGAGGAAGCCCCATTGAAGCTTGTAGGGTTTACATAATGTTGCATCAAAGAAGGATTGCCTAAGAATAATAGGCTTCATTGGTGCAGCTGAACTGAGTCTGTATGATCTGTTTCTGTATGGCATTGTTCAAAAGAGGCTACAGAGTGGCTGCTTCTGACTCTATTCATGAATATTTACATAAATATGGAGGTGTCAGTCTAATTAGTGCTCGTGAATATGGAATCAGCAGGTGGGTGGTTATTCTGTTTTAATTAAACCAGATTAAAGGCTGTGTTCCTGTATATGTGCTGTCAGAGTTAGTCTAATCCTAATTAATCCAAAAGAAAGTTGTGCAAGTTAATTAATAGGGATTGGGAGAAGGATCCCCAAAGCACCTTTTTGTGGTGTGTGCGTGAGAATATTACCGCCATTTCCATGTCTTCATCTCCTTGATTGCATAAATGATTAAAGTGGGTTATTCATTTATTTATGGCACAAAATCAGTGGTGGGTTCAGCTGGGACTACGAGAATATTTCAGCTTCCCAGCCCCCAGCCCCACCCCAGCCCCAGCATTTTAGGTACCAAGGTGGTAGCTCTGCACTAGTGATGAGAATACAAATGTCCAAATTCCTGGTCCCCAGCATTTATTTTTTAGGGTCCCAGATAAGCATCCATTTTAGCATCCCTTGCCTCTACCTCTCACTTACAGCATTGAAAGTGAAACCAGAAAAGGAGCCCTGTCCAGTTCTTTAAAAAAATGCAACTGCCATTGGAAGACAATAATTTGATTTGCAGAATGGAGGCCTGCCCACCTCCCACCCTCCGTGTCATTAATACTGGGCAGTATTAATATAAATCTGCATGCATCTGCATGCAATAAGAAATTCATGTGAAAGATGGCTGGATTCTCCCTCCTGGAGATGTGGTAATGTGAGACGAAACTGAGCTTTTAAGCCCTATAGGGTGAGGGACTGTGTTAATCAAATGTGTGCAGACTTCCTTTGGAGTTACAAGCACCTGAGAAAAGCCATTCATCATCATGTATGCCAGGGAAATAAGGCAGCCCGAGGCTGGTGCATTTCCATTTATGTACTTATTTCATAAAATTTATACACTGCTTGATCATAAGAAACAAAACAAAAACAAAACCTCAAGGTGGTTTACAAAAGATAAAGCAGTAAAATCAAGAAGAATTCACAACCATGCTTTAAAATATACAAATGTTAAAATGTTAAAGCAGATTTAAATTTCCTCAACTTTCTGAGCATCTGAGTAGCACAGCATTGAGCACAGGCTCCTCTTGTAACCTCGGCTCACCTGGTTTTATCTGCACAAAGGGCCGCTGCCCTCCTTTTGTGTGTCACCTCTATTGCATTAGCTCTTCTCTTTTAATAACAGAAAACCCCCCCAAGGTAGTGCTGTTTAGGGGTGATGTCAGGGCAGATGTAAACAAACGTGTCTGTGTTACTGGTGCATGTCAAGCTGCCACCAAAATTATAATGAGTTAAATAGGAGCCCTTCTTACCTCATTTTTCATTGTCAACTAGCTTGTCCCGGCTACATTGGTAATTGATGAGGTGTTGAAAGATGCCTTACCTTTTGCAAGCTGCTTGTCTTTTCAATTTCTACATTTAAGGTAGCTCCCCCCCCCTCCGCCACTCCCCCTGTCCCTGTGTAACAGTTTCCTCATCATTGTCGTATCCATTGTACATAGTATCTTGCTTTGCAGTCACTTCACACAAGCAAGAGAAGCAATATGGCATGGAGGCTGAGATTGTGAAAATGTTTATTATGCAAAAAATAGCCACACAGACATCTGGTGCAATTAATTCTGGGTGCACAAGAGGCTCCCCGTTTTTGTCACAGTAGTTTTGCAGTTTCTGCAAACTGGGGACATTCATTATAAGGGCTGACACCAACCTGGTGTACTTGAAAGGAAAAGAAACTTTCCAAAGTGGGAGGTAAATTATTGTACTCTTATCGTGTGTTGGCAGCCGTGAACCTACCAGTGACTCCATACAAAAAAAATTAATTTAAAATCGCCCGGGCCATCTGATTCTCTGCAAAAAGGCTGTTTACATTTTTTTTTTTAAATGACAATAATGAAAACTGGAAGTAAAATCTTTCTTGCTGCTCCTCTTCCCCTGGAAAATAAGCCAGGTGCCTTGGCCTCTGCTAGTCCAATTAAATGTTAGAGGTGCACTTTGTCTCCTTCCAATTAATTCCAAAGGTGAATCTTTCCAACATACTTATGAATGGAAATGGCTTATGGGAATGCAAGTACTACCTAGTGTTCTTCAGCTTGCAGTGGCTGGGTTTTCGCTTCCTTGTTTTAAAGGGTGGGGGAGAGGAATGAGAAATAGTCCATAAATAGGTCTCGTTACCTCCTGAGGTGGTTCGCGCAACATGGGAAGCCAAACTGGCCTAGCAAGACTGTGGGAATGTTCAGGCTCCTGGAGAAGAGCTTGTGAATGCTTTGCTGCTCCCCAGTCGTTTTTACAGGTGTGGCTCACTTGAGCTAAGCCAGGGGTCAGCAAACCTTTTCAGCAGGGGGCCAGTCCACTGTCCCTCAGACCTTGTGGGGGACCAGACTATATTTTGGAAAAAAATAATGAACAAATTCCTATGCCCCTCACATAACCCAGAGATGCATTTTAAATAAAAGGACACATTCTACTCATGTAAAAACATGCTGATTCCCAGACCGTCCGGGGGTTGGATTTAGAAAGCGGTTGGGCCACATCCGGCCCCTGGGCCTTACGTTTGCCTACCCATGAGCTGAGCCAAGGCTTAGCCTAGTGTGTCATCTGTACACATTGTTAAGTTCTCTCTTCACTAACCACAAGCTGTAACCAACGTTTGCACAGTCTCACCAGCCATAGTTTGGCATCCTTAATTGGACAAGGCCCTAAGAATCATAGATTCATAGAAGTAGGGCTGGAAAGGACCTCAAAGGCCACAAAATCATTGAATTGTAGATTTTGAAGGGTCATCTAGTTTGAAGGGTCATCTAGTCCAACCCCTTGCAATGCAGGAATCTCAACTAAAGCATCCATAACAGGTGGCCATCCAACCTCTGCTAAAAAAAAACAACTCCAAAGAAGAAGAGTAATTTAATTCTACCCCTGCAATGGAGAAATCTTTTACCCAACGTGGGGCTTGAACCCGTGTCCCTGAGATTAAGAGTCCAATGCTCTACTGATTGAGCTATCCCAGACACGAGGGATCAAACAGTGCAGCTTCATGCTTCTCACGGGCACCTATGAAAGGTTTTGTCCTGTTGCAAATAGTAGGCATGGACTGGGTGTGTCCGATTCTTATCAGGGCAGTGGAGGGGCAAAGGTCCCCATTTCCACCCACACCACAGTCCCAAATCCAGCTCAGCCATCCCTTCACCAGTTATTTGTTTGTAATAAAGATTAGCTACAAAACACCACATTATGTGACAAACATCACATCTAGTTTGGCCCTCAGCTAAATGAACCTAGCCTGACCTGGTGTCCGGCAGCTTTCTGTGTTCCTAATTACTAGCCTGTCTGCCCACAAATAACTGTGTTAGTGATTTGTTGATGAAAAGGGGAAAGGAGCTAGTGGTTTTTTTTCTAAAGCTTCTCTGTCAGGTCGCCTGGAGGAGATTTGTACTCATCACAGGTGGCCAAACAAGGAACTGTTTGCAAACCTGTATTTATGCATTTAAGTGTACAGACTCAGGGCCTTGTCTACACATAGCGAGGGAATGCAACAATTGAAATAACTGCAGCATTACAGACTGCAGGCAGTAGAATTTTGAATGCTTTTCCACATTAAGGGGGGGTGGGGAAACCTCCCCGAAAATAGAAAAACAAAGACACTAGGGAGAAAGGCTAATAACCTAGCCTCTCCCTGTTCTGCTACTTTTTCCTTTCAGGAGGGTTTGTTTATAACATAGGGGTGTGTTCAGAATTGTGAAACCCCACCAACATTCTGAAGTAGTAAACCGTTGACTTTTGCATTCTAGCTACCTTATCGTTCTCTCTCTCTCATTCTCTCTCTCTTTCACACACGGACATAGAGCCATTTCAGTGCTCCAAGGGGGGAGATTTTCATGCGGATAAAAAGTATCACCAAAGGTTTGCAGAAGCACGCACACAAAATATTTATGACTCCCCACCCCACCAACCCCTAGCTCATATGAGGCTGGAACCCTGAACAAGAGCTCTCCACACCGCAGCTTCTTGTTTCGGGTTTCATTTGGATTTCATTAACTACAGTGGTGCCCCGCAAGACGAATGCCTCGCAAGACGAAAAACTCGCTAGACGAAAGGGTTTTTCGGTTTTGCGTTGCTTCGCTAGACGAATTCCCCTATGGGCTTGCTTCGCAAGACGAAAACGTCTTGCGCTTTTTTTAAAAAGCCGCTTGAAGAGGCGCAGTTGTGACAGACCGTGCTTCGCAAGACGAAGAACATCGCAAGACGAAAAGACTCGCGGAACGAATTATTTTCGTCTTGCGAGGCACCACTGTATACTGCATGTGTAGAACCAGGTTGATGGAAAGGACTGTCCCACTTCAGGCCGCAGATGGGGGCTAACATTTTTGAATGCAGCAATCTGTAGATCGAGAAACACAACAGGGAATACATTTGACTAGAAACACACACTCTCTCTCTGGTGTGCAGTCACTACTTTGAGTCAAACAGAGAAGCATTCAAAAGCTGCCATCTCTCTCTGCAGTCTGAAACTACCAAATCGAGCCATTTTGAGATTCTTACCACCTCCTTCTGATTCCAATGCAGAGTAGGCCTCAGCCTGCATCTGTCATAAACCATCTACCAGGGGTTGTTTCACAAGTGTGAACTGATGGAGGGTCGGGCAGGGGGAGGGGAAGGAAATAAATGGAAATAACCACCAGAATTGTGGTGGTCTGTAGAAACCTGCACTGTGTATTGAATAATGTTGTTATATGGGCCGCTGTGCAAAAGATGAGATGGTGGGGAGCGATGCGTTGCTGCAGCTGCCCCAAATTATGCTCTTGGCCACATTTTACAAAGTCTGTTCCAGTCTGACCTTCTGCATAGCATAGCAACGGTCACAGCAAATTCTCCCAGCATGGGAAGACTTGCTGTCATTTCATAGCTTCCGCTTTTGCCAAGGGGGGGGACAAAAGGAAAAATCCTACAGACAAGCAACTTTTGCAGCTAGATTAGAAGAGATAAGAAAATAACCCATATCCTGGAGTTTCTCCCACCACAAATGTTGGGTGTGGGGTTTGGTTTGGTTTTGTTTGCCATGACCCTATGCAGACGTGGTTCTCCAGCATGAAAAGTGTGCAGTATTGTAGAAGTTTAATCCATCTGCGTTGGGATCATTCAGAAATATTTAAACACATTTGTGTGCCCTAAGCTGCTTTGGTATTCTTTATTGAAACTTATGATTCTGCACATTTTGGAAGAACCTCCTTCCCCCAGCATTTGGTTTTTTTAAAGATTTGCGCTGGCAAGTAAAATGGTCACAGCCTCAGTCAGACTTTCCTGATGGC
This sequence comes from Podarcis bocagei, assembly GCF_964188305.1. Lineage (NCBI taxonomy): Eukaryota > Metazoa > Chordata > Lepidosauria > Squamata > Lacertidae > Podarcis > Podarcis bocagei. Next base: position 93,727,278 of record NC_138127.1, read on the forward strand.
TGGTCAGAGCATGTTCTAAACCCCTGTCGGCCTTTAGCAGCACTCATGCAAACCCCATTTTTAAAGGACAATGGGATTTTATGCTAAAGGAGAAACTGGACCTTGGGGTTCCTTACACACACAGTGATTGTTAACTGGATCCTGGGGTAACAGCTCAATAAATCTTGGGGTACTGGGGAGCTGCCTGGCAGAAAAATGGTCATTTTAGATTGCAGAAGAGGCAGGCATTCCCTTTCTGTACACACACGTGCGTACACACACACACACACACACACACACACTTCCCCTCTCCCTCCCTCACAGTTTATTTATATCCTTTTGAGATACAGTGGTGCCTCGCAAGACGAAAAGAATCCGTTCTGTGATTCTCTTCGTCTAGCGGTTTTTTCGTCTTGCAAAGCAAGCCCATTGAAGGATTAGCGGATTAGCGCTATTAGCGGCTTTTAGCATCTTATCTGCTGATCGGATCAGCTGATAAGCGGCTTAGCGGCTTAGAAAGGGGGGGGGAACCAGCAGGAACTCGCAAGACATTGTCGTCTTGCGAAGCAAGCCCATAGGAAATTCATTTTGTGAAGCACCTCCAAAACGGAAACTCTTTCATCTAGCGAGTTTTCCGTCTTGCGGGGCACCACTGTAGATTATAGGTATTCTGGCTCTTTTATTAATTAATTAATTAATTAATTAATTAATTAATTAATTATACCACCCTCCATCACAGGGCAGCTTACAATACAAAAGCACAAAAATGCACCACATAATAACAAACAAAAACAATACCCCCCCCCATTTAAAATGCCAGAAATTGTTTAATTAGCCAAAGGCTTTCTACAGGGCTTTTAAGCTGCAATCCTAGGGCCACTTACCTGGGACTGAAAACCCCCAATTACTGCAACATGCGGAAGCCATTTGTTCTGGATTTGAGGTTGGACGGACTCAGACATGTGCTAATCATGCCACTATCGCTTAGAAAGCTTACTATGTAGATATGAACTATAAGATTTCGCATGAATTTGAATGTTAGCCCCAGCAAAGAGAGTGGAATATATATGAAATTAGATAATATTAATGAAAGAATCAATGTTTAAATGGTTAAAAAGGATAATATGTTTGCTTATAGAGTAAACGGATAATAAGGGATTTAAACTTAAATTGCAATTGAAAGTACAAAGTAACACATGAAACAAGGTTATAATTTGCTGATAAATTTATTGTCAAGATTGCTCTGTGTGGGAGATGTGGGGAAGTCCGTTGGAAAGTTGAAACAAGCTGTTGAAATGGTTGGCTTTCTTTTTCTTTCTTTCTTTTTCTATACTTTTTCTTTTCTTCTCTCTTTTTGGTTGTCTTATACTGTATATGGAAAAAATGCAATAAAAACTATTTTTTTTAAAAAAGAAAGCTTACTATGTAGCAGTGCCCAGCATGTGAATAGGTGGTTAGTTTTAACCAGCAGTAATTGGGCATGTTCAGTGCTGCCATGACATGCTCTCTTGGTCACTTGGGAATTTGAAGGATGAGAGAGAGAGAGAGAGCGCCTTTCAAGCAGATTAGTTCATGGTGAGAATGGACCTGATGAGATCTGGTAGGAGGCTATTTGGAGTAGTGGTTGCTTTGGATTAAACAATGCAGATATCACTTGAGGGTGTGGCCTGCCTAAATGTGAGAATATTTGCTTGGTTGGAAGAACTGAGCAGAGACACCTGAAATAATAAGGTTGTGTGTGTGTGCCTATGTTCCCCCCTGCCACCTGCAATCTATCGGGGGGGGGGGTATTTGTCTGGCACTACTTAGCTCTCTGCGGGACGTGGGTGGCGCTGTGGGTTAAACCACAGAGCCTAGGACTTGCCAGTCAGAAGGTCGGCGGTTCAAATCCCCGCAAGGGGGTGAGCTCCCGTTGCTTGGTCCCTGCTCCTGCCAACCTAGCAGTTCGAAAGCACGTAAAAGTGCAAGTAGATAAATAAGTACTGCTCCAGCGGGAAGGTAAATGGCATTTTCGTGTGCTGCTCTGGTTTGCCAGAAGCTGCTTAGTCATGCTGGCCACATGACCCGGAAGCTGTACGCTGGCTCCCTTGGCCAATAAAGCGAGATGAGCGCCGCAACCCCAGAGTCGGCCACGGCTGGACCTAGTGGTCAGGGGTCCCTTTACCTTTACTTAGCTCTCTGCGGGTCCAGTATTCTCTAACTCACTATGGCATTCTAACACACAGGGAAGTTTCCTTACATTGAACATTATTCTGTCCTCTGAGAATATGCTCACTCCCTCTTAAAGGTGATTCTTCATCCTCCTATAACAGTCTTTCCCCCAAACAGTGACCTCCAGATATTTTGGACCAGAATTCCCATCAGCCTCAGCCATCCACCAGTTTAAGGAATGTTGTTAAAGGTTCGTTGTGCAGATATCTGAGAGTAGCAAACGAGTGGCCCTTTCCTTTCCTTTTTCCTTTTAAAATAAGCTCCAACGTCCGCTGAGGTGGCATTTAAGAAACACACAGCTACGTTTTAGCACCAGAGCAGCTTATACAGCCTGTGTAGCAAGGAGGGAGTAGCGAGATTGCTGTAGCATTTGAAGGAATGTTGTTATCTCTCTGATATAACATGACAGGTGTTTTGTTTAACCTGACGGTGGTTGTAGATGTGTTGAGCCTTGGAGCTTAGAGATGGCACACATATAAACTCAGCATCTTGTCTGCATTAAGGCAATTCAAACAGTCTGCATAGCGCCAGGTAGTTAACATGCAACCAATCATCAACGACGTGCATATGCCCATTTAACATGTATGTGTGGCCAGCAAGCTCCTCTTTTCTAGAACCCTGAAAAATGGAACTCCCTGACCCAATAACCTTTTGTATTTTAAATTGTCTCCTCTTTATTATTTAATGTATCTGTAGCTTTAGTTCTGAAGTAGTATGAAAAGCTGCAAGTAAATAAATACATGTTGGTGTTTGCTGGTTTTCTGCCAGAACTTGAAGGCTTTCTCTTTCAGGCAGCTTTTAATTCTGTTACTATTTAAGTGCTAATTATTTTTTACTGACTGGTTTTCTCAGTTTATCTTACGCTGTTTGTGGTTATCGTTGTGTTATTCATTATTATAATTTTAATGCTGTGGATTATGTTTGTTTCTAATTCTGTCTGTTGGTTGGAGTCTGTTAGCTGTTTCAAGTGCCCCTGTAAGGAGATGGGAGAGTGGGACAAAACATTTTAATATAAATTTTAAACGCTGTTTTTCATTTCAAAGCAAGCCGGGATAAAAGATGGAGGAGTTTTGACACTGCTGCTCACAGTTTGCAACTCGGCGTGCAATGAGAACTTACTTAATTGCTTAAATAATTGACACAAAGAGAAGGTTGTTAAAATGTTTTTAATAAAATCATATACAGGGAAATCTCAGGGAAATTAATTGAATATGTTACTAACTTATTTTTAAATGAATTCTGTGGCTTGTAAATGAGAGCCTGGTAAACAGCCCTGGAGAGTAAAGTCTCCTCTCTCCACAACACTGGGAAAGATGTATGCTGGGTTTTTTCAAAAAAAGGAAGAAGGAAGTTTGGCTAGGAGGGCGCTTGAGGCCAGACAGGATCCTTGGAATGACCTTAGTCTGACCTCTGCATAATACATTCAGAGCATTTCAGCAAATTCAAGCATTAAACTGAGCATTAAACTGCCTATTGTTGCTACAGCAGGGGGTGGACAGTTTTGTTCTGCTGTGTGGACAACATAAGAATCACATGCGCTAGACGGATGGGGATAATTTGTGTATTTAAATTGTATGGCATGGTTTATCCTTCAGCAAAAAAAGAAAAGGGGGGTGCTAGTGTGACTTACAGATCTCAATGATAAGACATTCCCTGGCTCCACGGTATAAATGACATGACACAAAAGGGAAAAAGCATTGGGATGGAAGAGGAAAAGCAAAAATATATATCCTGTGATGCTGCCTGTTAAGAGGGACTTCCAAACCTCAGGGTAACCTAAACTGTATTATGAAGACCTGACTTCTAACTCCTTGTAAACGATCCAAAACAAGCAAATACCTCTCCTGGTATATCCCACGGAGGACCTTACGGTCTTCAAACAAAAACATCTTGGAGATCCCTGGCCACAGGGAGGTTAGACTGGCCTCAGCCAGAGCCAGGGCTTTTTCAGCTGTGGCCCCGATTTGGTGGAACGCTCTGTCACAAGAGACTAGGGCCCTGTGGGACTTGACATCTTTCTGCAGGGCCCGCAAGACAGAGCTGTTCCACCAGGCCTTTGGCCAAGGCACAGTCTGCCCCCCTCCTTTGGTAATCCTCATAAAACTCTAGCCCAACGGTTGCCATTAACTTGATTTTGAATTGATTTTAGAATGAATTGTGTGTGACTTTTATTGTTGTTAGCCGCTCTGAGCCCAGCTTCGGCTGGGGAGGGCGGCATATAAATAAAAAATTATTATTATTATTATTAATGCTGCTGTTTCTAATCATTTGAAGGACAAGGATCTATGAAGGTCACCAAAACCTAGTTGGCTGGAAGTGATATGCAATCTACCACTTTGGCTTCAGGGATTCTAGCCTCAGTGGCTAGAAGCTTGATTTCTTCTAAAATGAAAACTGAGATTCTGAGCTCAGTACCTATTGCATGTCTTCCCCCCCACTTCCATGCACTTGCATAGAATACATATAGCCCTGACTATGGCATAAATAATTTGAAGCCTCAACTGTGCGATGCTGGAGCTTTCTGCAGCCCTTCATTAAGCTGTCATGAAAGCTGGAGGCTATCATGTATTTCCAGGATGTTGCCCATGCTCCCTTATGATGCAAGTTCTTACAGTCAGAAGATTAAAAAGCAGAAACTCTCCAGCTGCTAATCCCCCGCCCCTCAGTCTGCTCCTGGCTCATTGTTTATACATGATACATTTAACTTTGGGTAGCCTCTCTCGTGCAACATTGCAGCCTAAAGCCATTACCTCCAGCAGTTCTGTTGCTGTTTGAAGACAGCTGTCCCCTTGCAGGTAAAAGCAGAGTTAGGTGGTTTGTGTTTGGAAGCAACTCGGCAAATAAAGACAAGTCAAGAAATCGGGGGGGGGGGCGGGGAGGAATAGAATTCACACTTAATACAAAACATCCTGCAGAAAGCTTAGCTGGAAACATTTGCTCCCAAAATAAACTTGGCATGGAAAGCAAGGCAAGCTTATTTGGCTCGCTTTAATTTAAGGGAGGATTGCAGTATAAATGCCTTGTAGTTGCAGATGCTTTTGTAATCCTTTATTACCCACAGCAGTGTGTTGTGGATGGAGATCAGCGTTACATTAAACACACAGCCCCTGAGTGTTGGAGAGGGCTCGCTAATTCCTCTTGCTGACGTTGGCTGTTTGGTTTCAACAGAGCCGATGCGCTGGAACGCAATTGAGCCGAGTCACACAACCCCCTCAAAAGTCTGGTTGCCGCCAAAATACTCAGCCCGCGCTGAGTTTACAGCTCAGCGGCATATGCTGAGAAAGGTTGTGCTGTTGGTACAATTGCTTTCGGCCACGAGCAATAGTCCCGCTGCCCCTAATTTAAGGGAAAGGCTGTTGCTCAGTGGTAGAGCACATGTTTTGTAATGGGGCAGGAGAGCTGAAAATAATGCCAATATATTTCACATCTGGCAACCAATGTCCCCCTTTGGGTTTCGGATAGTACATGGGTAGACAAGTCTGAAAAGCCCAGGGCACAAATTTTCACAGCCGTCTAGCAGCTATGGTGGCTTATTTATCAGAAGTAGATAAATAGCAAAATATACATTGCCTCTAGTTGGGACAGCAGTTTAATATCAGTGATCCAACATTCATTTTCAAGTGCCAGTTGACAAAAATGGCTCTTAAAAAACTGCTTCAGGCTCTGGTTTCTAACCTTGCAGAGGAATGAAGACTAATGTCTTTAGTGTAATTCTTCCTCCCCACCTTATAAAAGAAACAAAACAAAAAAACCTGAAGGTCTTCACTAGTGCTGCAGGCAAGCAGGAGTTGCTGATAATCCTCTTCTGCAATGCAAATAAGTTATGTATGAGCTTGCATGCTCTGGTCTAATTAAGAGATGCTTTAATTACACTGAAGGTTCCTGAATGATTTAGCAATCAGTTAATATTGCTGTGTAACTGTAGGCTCTGTTCTGCAACTGGAGTTGAGTTGGAAAGGGACAGCAGCCTGTCACTTAGGTCTTGACACAAAATGCAATTCAAAGGACCTTAATATGTGTGTTTGCCGTTTCGATGAACTTCCACCTTACCCAAATACTTCGAAGTTATATTACAATACATGGGCTTCTGAGGTAGGTTAGCATGAGAGAACTACCTTGCGGAAAGACTGCAACTCAGTTATGGGACTGCAAAACTTCCCGGGTTCAATTCATGGTGCCTCCAGACAAGCCAGAACAGAGATGGGGGAGCAAGGGAGCAATTGGCCTGGGACTACAATTTTGACAGGGCATATACCCTGAATCCCCCTCAGGCAAACAGGGACCCTTTGGTAAAAATTACTGATATTGTAAAGAGAGTCAAGGGGCAATCCCTTTGCCACAAAATATCAATATTTTAAAGAAGATGCATAAAAGGTTGATACAGATAAAATACAGATAAGTAAATGCAGAGAGGGGGCCTACATTTCCTATCCGGCCTGGGCCTACTACTAGTCTTGCATGGTCTTGTCTCCCGATAGGGCTGAAAAACACTTCTACCTGAAGAGCCATTGCCAGTCAGTGTTGATAATATAGCTCAATAGGCCGGTGGTCTGACTTGGTATAAGGCAGTGCCCTACATTCCTGGATACGGCAGCAACCAGTGGTTTGCAGAGTTTTGAACCTGGGCCACTTAAACTGACACCTATCAGCCTATCCCAGTGGTTTTCAAAGTGTTCTCTAAAGGCCGCAAACAGTCTCCATGACGCCTAAACCACGGTGATGTGATCCTTGAAGAATCACAGTGGTAGTGTAGGATCCCTCTGAAGTTTATCAGGATTTCTTCAACGGGAAGGTCGATAATGGCAGCCGAGAGAGTTGCCTGAGACACAACTTGTCTGGCCTCACTGCTCTTCCCTGGGAATGTGGAGCCGCAGGTGCATTTTAGGACACGATCTGAGTTCACACAGGGCACTGGGGTGGTCTAACAGGCATAGCCAGATTCCAGAGCCCCATGTAGACTGTCTTGTGTACATCCTGGGGGTTCTGTTCATGTACAAAGATTACATGGCAGATGATTCAATTAGGAAAGAGTTTCCAGCATGCAGAAAATTTCAAAATCTCCATAATAGGAAACTATGCCAGTGGAAGTTTCCATCACATACTGGAAAGCCTGGGAGAATGGCAATGCACGGTGATGTTTCTACTGGGCTTGGGCCTCTTAGGGCTGAACTGGATGCTCCCAAAGCTTTGTTTCCACCCCACTCCCCACAAGGTAACACAAACCTGGGTTGTGATGGGGAGAATGCAGGGGAAAATCACCTGCAAGGACGTGTGCTTTACCCTTCTACAGCTGCCAGTTGTTCCCTTAATACTCCCTGGTCTCCCCCATAATCTTGCTCCTCAAGCCAGGTTTATTTCCAGTTTCAGAGCCTGGCTTGGGGAGGGGATGGTATTTGAAACAGGCAGCGTATTTGTTGATTCTTTCTGGTTGATATCTTCCTTGCATCGCATCGCAGGGGCACTCGGTGCAGAGTCAAACTATGGTAGATGCAATGGCGGCCACCGAGTTGGGTGGCTTTGAAACAGGTTTGGACAAATTTATAGAGGATAAGACAATCAATGCCCACTGTGACTGTATACTTCCTTCTGTATTGGAGGCGGTGTGTCTTTGAATATCAGTTGCTGGGGAGCACAACTAGGGAGAATGCTGTTAAGATCATCTCTTGTGTATGGGGATTTGGTTGACCACTGTGAGGATAGGATGTTGGACTGTGTTGGGTCTTTTGTCTGATTCAGCCAGCCATTTTTTCTCCTGTGCTTACTGAGGACCCCATTCTGCTCTTAGACACAGAACATACACACAATGCAAGAGATATATCAACCCTCATCACCAGACATGCACTGCAGTTCCTCAACCATATATAGCCAAAGTATCAATTCACACAGAGTTGAACATTATTTTCTGTTTAGAGTAGGCGCTGGAGAAGGAGCATTTCTTATAAATATTTCTCCTGTCCAGTAGCAACCCTCACTTTTATCCTCTTGGAAGCATTTGCTGGGATTACTTTTTCCCAGAATAAATAAGACAGATAGGTTTAAATAAGATCGTTGTCTCGTAATAACTTGCTTTGGAATTACACCCTTCACTTGCCCCAAACTGGGGAAGCAAAATCCTGTTCTATGCTAAAAGTAAACAAAAAGTGAATCCAAATTCACAGCCTGTATCTGAATGCAAATATATTGGTGCCTGGAATGTTGCTAGCCTGAACAGGCCATGTAATATCCTCTGCTTTGCTGTGGAATAAAACACAAAGTGCCACACTGTTCAAGAAATCTTTACAATCTTAAGAGAAGCATCTTCAAGCAGTATCAGAGATGCTTCCTGAAAGCACAAAGGACGGGTCAGATTTTTGCCCTTACCTCTCATGCTATTATCCAAGAATCTATTTGTTTTGTCACAGCCAAGGTTAGATGGTGCGTTTAGGGTGGGTTTTTTTATAAAAAAAAGCTTTGCTTTGACAAAACAGAATGCATTTAGCTTGATACTCCACTCATCTCTTTTCAACCATAGTTTAGTGTGTTAACTCTGCTTGAAAAGAGATGAGTGGGGCATCGCGTTAAAGCACAAAACACAGTGATGCGGGGGGGGGGGGCGGAGTTTGGCAGTAGCCCTCCACACACATATATAAATCTATCCCAGAGGCTGGAAAAAAATGAAATAAAACCTGCAGCTTTTTAGACGGCAGATTGTTGAAATGAGCCATACATTACTCTTCTCCGAGGCGTGTGAAATGTTCCTTAAAAATATAAATAAACCAACTGTCAGTATGCTAGGCCTAGGGACAGATTGGGCTGTGAATGGGAAGAGGCTGAGAGATGGAGGAAGGTAACACTACCCGTATAGTAGTTAACTGCTAACACTGTGCATGTGAATAGGGTTTGCTTGGAGAAGAGAAAACAGGAATGGATACAGAGGAGGTATTACCAAAACAAAACAAAACTTCATATACAGTGGTATCCCAGGTTAAGAACTTAATTCGTTCTGGAGGTGCGTTCTTAACCTGTAACTGTTCTTAACCTGAAGCACCACTTTAGCTAATAGCCCCTCCCGCTGCTGCCGCGCCACTGCTGTGCGATTTCTGTTCTCATCCTGAAGCAAAGTTCTTAACCCGAGGTACTATTTCTGGGTTAGTGGAGTCTGTAACCTGAAGTGTCTGTAACCCAAAGCATCTGTAACCCCAGGTACCACTGTATAAACATGTGTACATTTTCACTGGTTTTCTCAGGGCCAGGCCTTTTCCAGCCACATAGTCTGACTGAAGCATCTGTCTCAAGAAGCAATACAAAAATCATAGGCTGAAACAGCATGCCCTAGAAAATTCCAGAAAGGCACTCCAGGCAGGAGGGAGAGAAGCAGGCAACTGCACTGGCAAGAAGAAGAATTGCTGGCACAAACTTTATATAGGGTAGGAAGGGCAGTGACCCATCTACGTGGAGAAGCATGGAGCAAAGCTAGAAGACTCCCAAGGGCAGGGCAGTTTTATGCAGAGATGCAATTACCTAAGGACAAAATAGCCAGCCCTGAATGTCATTGGAGTTGATTCTGGACAAATGAAAAATGCCCCATTTTTCAATAGGCCTCAAAACCCCACCACCACCTTTCAGCTTACATGTTTTATCTTAACTTCCCCTAAATGCCTTCTCTTGATATTTTGAAATTCTCCAAGGAAGTGGAAACTTGTTTTGCTACACATGTTCTCCCACCGCTACCTTCGCAGTCTTTCCTTTCTTTCCATTTTGAAAACCGCCCACCCTCGCTCCAGCCACCCACAGCTGTTTACACTGACAAAATATGAATGAAATCTTTAGAAGCTGAGGTCAGTCTGAAACTCTCCTACAGGGGCTTATTTCTTTTTAATTGATGGATGCTCTGAACCATTGCAAGAATTTCCACACTATGCTATCTCCGGGGGGGGGGGGAGAGCAAATCTTCTTTAGCCAGGGGTGGGAGAAGCACATCCAAATGTTTCCTGCATTTATAGTAAGCTGCAAGCTTTCCTGATAAGGACTCCTTTAGAATTTATTTTAAATGAAAGCGATGAGTATGACATGCTTCTAGTTAGGTTCTTAACAAAAACAACATAGTCTTATAAATACCGTTGCTATTAATAAACACCAGGGAAAATCAGAAGCCACTCTACGCAACATCTTTTGTCATCCCTTTGTCTAAGTTCTTCATTATGCCCATAGAGGTCCTTAAAGTTTGTGGTAAGAGGGGACGGGGAATGGTGGGTTCATGGTCCATTTTTCCAGCTGTTCTTCCTGCGCTGGCATCTTTTCTTTCACTGAGGGCCACAGGTTGCTAGCGACTAGGGCCGCCTCCCCCAATCTGAAGGCCTCCGAACATTTTGGACTACAACTCCCATCAGCCACAGCAAACATGGCCAATCATGTTGGGGATGTTGGTTCTTGTGGCCCAAAACATCTGTAGGGCACTACATTGGGGAAGGAAGACTGGCCCAAATATCAGGGACAATGGGACCTGCGGCCTGCAACATTTGGCTGGCCACAGGTTACCATCTTTGGTGTAAGGCCTCAGAGCAGTGGGAGAGCAGAGAAGCAGGGCTATTCCATCACCTCTGTTGTGAGACAAGGTCCCTTTGACCCTCCCTCAGTTGTCACCTAGCAGCAGCCATTCTTACTGGGCCACCTGAACTTTTTCTGTCCCAGCTGATCATTATAAGAACTAGCCCTGAGCTTTGTCCTCCCTCTCCCCATCCATTTTTCCGTGTGTGTCATGGAATGTAAACCTGAGGGCAGGGACGGTCTTATTATTGATCTTGCAAGCTGCCCTGAGAGCCTTGGAGTATAAACACAGTGGGTAAATCAGTTACAGCATACACAAATAAGATGTGGTTCTGTTTTTCCTTTTGCTTTATGGGGAGTAGAAAGTTCACCTGTAAGAGTTTGCTGAGGGGCAGCAGCAGAAACATGCAGTGGTTTTCTGTATTTGTCCACACCTGGCCTTAGTGTGAGATAACTGTCTGCGGTAGTTGTTAAGCATCAGATTTAGTTATCAGGCATGAGAGATTCTCATGAGGGGTTGCTGATTCTTCTTCTAGGAAGGGCTGTATTTGCTTATAGATTCAGGAAGAAGAAGAAGAAGAAGAGTTTGGATTTGATATCCTGCCTTTCACTCCCTTTAAGGAGTCTCAAAGCGGCTAACATTCTCCTTTCCCTTCCTCCCCCACAACAAACACTCTGTGAGGTGAGTGAGGCTGAGAGACTTCAAAGAAGTGTGACTGGCCCAAGGTCACCCAGCAGCTGCATGTGGAGGAGCGGAGACGCGAACCCGGTTCCCCAGATTACGAGACTACCGCTCTTAACCACTACACCACACTGGCTCTCAAAAGAAAATGGTGGTGGTTTAGAACCTGACAACACACACTTAAACTGATATGTACAAGCGTGTTGTGCATATGTTATGAAATACAGAACTGAAGTGGAATGCAGCAGACTCCTGTTACAGTGACATACCAAATAATGAATAAGCTCAGTTCCTATCAGTACTGTAGAATATCTCGATTTAAAATACGATATATTCTCAGCAAAGCGTGGTGCCGTTTGCTGGAAGGTTATTACTGCTAGAAGTTACAAGGTTTGCTCTGGCAAAATACTGGGAAGGCGAAGACATTCTTGCGTTTCTTACTCATCACATTTCTTTCCATGGAGGACCTGGGAACATAGGAAGATGCCTTATGTGTAGGAATAGGGCAGACAGTTGACTCAGGTCTCATTTGAAGCCACATCTATCAGATTCGCATTTTGCGAAACAACATGTGAACCGAAACAGCTTATCTGAAAATTCACACATATCTGAATTTTTCAACACACTTTGCCCAGCAGTGTTTGAAAACTATGCACATATTAGAGGAAAGTGTGCAAAAAAATGGAATATACTGGTGAAAACAACATACACAAATACATTATATTAGGGGAAATTGCTTGCAAAAATGTGTACATTAGTCAAAACCGCATACAAAAATGTGTTTATGAAGAGAAATTTGCACTAAAACGCTGATGAACTTCCATGAGGAGCCTGGTTTTTTAAAAAAATAAATAAATACAAAATGTGGAGATTTAAGATTAAAAAATGAGAAAGCAAGGGATTGACAGATCCTTCCATCCCTGCTTCTGTCAAGTAAGACCATTGGTCCACAAAGCTCAACACTCTCTCCAAGGTTTCTGATTAGAGACTTTCCTAGTTTTACCTGGAGTTGCCCGGGGTTCAACCTGGGATCTTCTACATACAAACCAAGTGCTCTGTCACTAAACTATGGCTCTTTCCCAGCGTGTAAATATAAAGACACATTTATCAGTGGGAGAGCTTTAAGCATAGCCCTGTTTCTTTCATTGCAGTCAGTGAGATTTTTAACATTCTGAACTTGGATTGGATGTTTGCAATACTACAAAATTGCTTGTTTGCAGCAAACAGGCATTTTACTGCTAATGGAAAGGAGCACATGCTGTTGTTTAAAACAGCCTGCAACTAACTTGTCTGCCTCTGCCTGTGTTCCAAAGCGACCATTGTTTGGCATGTTAGTATATGAGTAGGCATTGTAACTAGCAAACATAGCTCAGCATTAACCCAACGGCACTGGACAGATGGGAACACTTGCAAACAAAACAAACAAGTGAACCTTTTCAGAAGTCAAACAGCCAGGGCTGTAATCAAAGTCCCAGCTGAAAAGAGAGCATATGAACTGCACCTCCTGGGCTGGAGCAGCCACCTTGCCTCATCTCCCATCGCCTTTTCCTCCCTGCGGGCGCAGAGTATGCCTGTTCTGAGTAGATAAAAGAAAGAAGAACCACTTCCCTCCTATGCACTGGTTGCTAGATGTGCATTCCACAGTTCTGTGCCAAAAAAAGTGAAGTCAGTTTGGTTGATAAAGCCACTTCCAAGCTGGAGAGGAGGTGGGGTTGCGAGCCCACCCCCTCCCCACGCATGCGGGGTCTGGCCGAAGCCCCCGCGAGAGTAGGGGAATCCTCGGGTGCGTCATCGCCCTGGCCAGCCAATAGGCAGGCGGGGGAGGCGTGGCCTGGAACATTTAAGGCTGGCGCGCCCGGGGACTTTCCTCTCTTCCATTCCAGCTGCTTCGGTTTCCCATCCCGCCCTCCCTTAGGTTTAGCTCTCTGATATGCTATGGACTCCGGTTGGTCACCGCAAGGGGCCTGGTAGGAATTTTTCCACTTGGCAAATTGGCACAAGCCATTTGGTTTTTTCGCCTACCTCGTAGCAAATGTCACAACTTTCCCGGTATTGGTGGTTAGGCATTGGCAGGGGTATTGTTATGCAAATGAAGGGGGAGGAAGCGCCATCACCTTCCCCCAAAGCAAAGGGTAGTCCGGTAAAGGACTCCGGGGGGCGTTGCCCTGTCCGAAGCCTATGGAGGTGTGGGCCTAAGGCACGCCCCCGAACTGTGACACCCGGGGGATCCTAGTTGGCATACTTCAGCAGGACTCCCCCGGCTGGTGGTTAACCCTTCCTGGTCTTCATGCAATTGGGCTGAAGCCGGGTAGTCGATAGGAACCAATGCCTAAGGCCAATGCCTCTCAAATCCTGTAATCAATAAAGTTGTGGCCTTTTACGCCCATTAACCTTAAATAAAGTGTCCTGTGTCTTCATTTCACTAGGGGGGAGGGGATTTGCCACGCAAAACTCAGCATCCTGACAATCTCGGCGCTCAATTGCGTTATGCCAAGAATGCAAAAATACACACTCATTTCTGTGCTCTCGCACTCTCTCTCGTTGTCTCTTAGAAAGTTAGCATTTATTTCCCCAAGTTTAAACAACCCTACCAACTTCTATAGAATCACGGCTCAAGGCTGTAGCTTCCTTGTTAAGTGTACTTACTTCGCTGGAACATAATTCCAGCGCAAGGCAGGTTTGCAGTGAGTTTGCTACCACAGTTTACAACTGCTGCCATTTGTAGGAGTCACTAAATGTGCCTCTTCTTCAGGCTGAATGGGGCATATGCTGTGGCATCTGTTGTGCTCATGCACTCAGCCCAAACACTCTTGGACTCCCTTCAAGTTAAAAAAAAATTAAAAAATACACGCCTGCAGAGCATGAGATCGACCAAGCTGGATAGAGGTATCCAGGAGGGCTGGGCGAAACTTTCCATTTTGATTTCTCTCGATTTCTTATTTTTTCCAATCTTCAGTTTATATTTTCAAGTCCCATTGAAAATTCATCAGCCCTGCTCCCTTTCCCTGTGGCCCAGTATCCTGTAGCAGTTGGTCATTAATCTGAGAAAGAACGGCTTGCAATAATTTCTCCCTCCAAGTAAACTTCGTTTCTTGCCAAATTGTGTATTTATTTCAGTGTCGTTACCATTTCTTCCTGGATCGGTTTCAAAACTTCAGTCACATTTTAATGATTATTTGACTTAAGTGCGCTGTGTCTTTTCACATACGTCTTAAATTTCTCTGTGACTGTAAATGTGTGTGTGTGTGTGTGTGTGTGTGTGTGTTTACTGAGTTTACCGAACATTGGTGGATATATTTTTGTGGTGTAAAGAATCTTGTGTTTTACTTTCCTTCAGTCATTTGCCTTGGTAATTTGAAAGGGGCTCTGGGAAGATAAGATGGGGACACAGACTTCACCTTTCTCCCTCCTTTATTTGTTCTGGTTATGCCTTATTCCACTGTGGTTTATGGGAGCAGGCTTGAATATATTCCCATCAAGCTGTATTTGAACAGGCATTATGGAGATGAATTATATCAGTACGAAACTGACATTTTCAGTGAGAACATGGAAATATGTTCCATATGAAACATATGTTCAGTGAAAATTTCACAGGCTTGGCAAACAGCAAGCTACACCCTGCCTTTCGCCTCCAGTTGATCCAGGAAAACTTTCTTCTGTTCGTCGTGTCACTAGATGTTTCTTTCAGCCACGGTTGCATCATTACGCTTCCTGATTTTGTCAGCAATTTTCCAAGAAAGGGAAGAATCCCATTTGCTTCCTGAGTGAGTGCATAATGCAACAGATAATAATGAATAGCAATGAATTGGTTCTTGGCTCCATCCATACACACAAGAGGGAGGTTTTAGCAGGATTAGGGGAAATTCCAAGGTTGGCAAAAAAAATACCAAAGAACAACAATTCCTAACCATTTAGGAAAAAATATCCTAAATGGGGGACGCCAGTCGTGCTCAATAGGCATGGAAATAACCAAGTCAGGGGGGAGAAGAAGAGAAAATAGAGATGGAAGGGGAGGAGACTGTCCCAGAAGAGGATGTGACTGACTAGAACTCTGAACAGGAGCACTATGCACTGTTTTCTTGCAGATCCCACATAATAATAATAATAATAATAATAATAATAATAATAATAATAATAATAATAAATTTTCATCATGTGGTGTTAACACGAGAGCCTTCTCTGCGGCTGCTCCCATGTTGTGGAATTCTCTCTCAAGAGAGTTTAGATTGGCTTCCTCTTTGTTATCTTTCCACCAGCGGGAAAATACCTTCCTGTTTGAAAACTAGGAAGCAGAGGATGTTGTCGGTTGGGCTGCTATCAGGGTAAATCAGTATTTTAATGCTGAGTTCTAAATGTGTTTTGTTGTATTTTAACTATTGCTTTTAACTAGTTTATTTTTATCACCTTGTCTTTATAACAATGTTTTCAAAATTGTTGTAAGCTTCAGCTGAAAGAAGAAATTGGAGTAATTATATTATTATTATTATTATTATTATTATTATTATTATTATTATTATTATTATTATTATTTACCCTGCCCATCCGGCTGGGTTTCCCCAGCCACTCTGGGCAGCTCACAGCATATATCTAAACATAATAAAACATCAGACATTAAAAACTTCCCTATACAGGGCTGCCTTCAGATGTACACTGCCTTCCTCCTTTCTGCCAGAGGGATAATTCTGCTGGTTTAGAAGCCTTTCCACCAGTGGGAGCTTCCTGGGCAGAACTAAAGTTACTATAGCAGTTGGTGAGGATTGCTATTCAAAACATGTCCCCTGAAGAGGCATTATTACGAAACGCATAGGGCCTAAAATAAATTTTTCTCCAAGCACTCAGAGTTCCTTCCTCCCTCTCCATTTTCCTGTCGGTGCTTTCGATGTTTTCTAGCCATTATACTGCAGGCAGGGGCAAATGCTGGATCCAACCCGGTGCATTTTCTGTTGTTGGTATTTTAAACCAGTTAATAATCATTTCCAGATTTAGGAAGAGCCGTCATTTCAGCCCAGATTTTTGCCTGTTAAATGGAACGGCATGAGATTTGACAGGGTCACTAGGCTTTTGGAAGGAGACATGAAAAGTTTTTTAGTTAACTTTGGGCATGGGTGAAACAAGATAAAGAATGAAATGTGTTTTAATCAGTTGCCCTCCCAGCCTGGAAAATCTATAAAAGCATGGGTGCAGAAATGTTAATGAAAAGGATGACCCCTGGAACAGTAGGCAACCCAAAAGGTCTACAGATCATCTTTCCTTTTGCAAATGGCTTTCTCACTGACCGAACTGCTCTCCCTGCCTTTCTCAAATCTTCTGCAACAATTATAGCATCTTGCAATGCGAGTTCTTTTTATACCGAATGAATTAGCATTTCAGGGAAGATTGATGCCTTCTACTTTCTCCAGTCCCAGGGAAAAGATGGGTGTCTGTCTCGCTCGTACCACAGTGGGTTATAATTATAATTATAAAGGAGGGAAGAGCTAATTTCCTGTATTCTAGAAATGGTTTTGATGTGACACTCTTCTGTTATTTGTCTGAGTAAGAGACCAAGACACAAGAGCAGCACCTTCTCTGCATTGCTGATTTCTTCCATGTTAGCAATGCAATCGTCAGGCTGGGATAGATTACCTGCCTGCAACCTTGGAGAGCTACTGCCAGTCAGTGTAAACAGTTCTGAGCTAGATAGACAAAGAAGAAGAGGAAGAAGAGTTTGGATTTGATATCCCACTTTATCGCTAGCCTAAGGAGTCTCAAAGCAATTAACAATCTCCTTTCCCTTCCTCCCCCACAACAAACACTCTGTGAGGTGAGTGAGGCTGAGAGACTTCAGAGAGAAGTGTGACTAGCCCAAGGTCACCCAGCAGCTGCAAGTGGAAGAGCGGGGAATCGAACCCGGCTCACCAGATTATGAGTCCACCGCTCTTAACCACTACACCACACTGGCTCAATATAAGGTGGCTCCCTCTGTTTCCTACCTCTTTCTTTTCTTCTAAGGCTGCTTTTCTCCATGTACAGTGGTACCCCGCAAGACGAATGCCTCGCAAGACGGAAAACCCGCAAGACGAAAGGGTTTTCTGTTTTGGAGGCGCTTCGCAAGACGAATTTCCCTATGGGCTTGCATCGCAAGACGAAAGCCCATAGGGAAATGCTGGCGGTCGGGAGCAAAGACTTTCGCCCACAGCCGGCCTTCAGAAGAGGACCTCTTCTGAAGGCCGGCGGAGGGCAAAAGTCTTTGCTCCCCCCCCCCTGCCTTCCCCCCGCCTGCCCCGGGCGATCTTAAAATGCTGTTGGGCGGGAGCGAAGCGTTCGCTGCCGACCCCCAGCATTTTATAATCTCCAAGGGACAGCAGAGAAGTCTCTGTCCCGGGGAGGTTTTAAAATGCTGGGGGTCGGGAGCGTTCGCTGCCGACCCCCAGCATTTTAAAACGCTGTTCCGAAGCGGGGGGCGGGAACAGCTGCCCCAGCCGCCCCACTTCGGAACGATGTTCCGAAGTGGGGAGGTGGGGCGGGAACAGCCGCCCCAGCCGCCCCACTTCGGAACGATGTTCCGAAGTGGGGAGGTGGGGCGGGAACAGCCGCCCCAGCCGCCCCACTTCGGAACGATGTTCCGAAGGGGGGAGGGGGGCGGGAACAGCCGCCCCATCCGCCCCACTTCGGAACGATGTTCCGAAGGGGGGAGGTGGGGCGGGAACAGCTGCCCCATCCGCCCCACTTCGGAACGATGTTCCGAAGGGGGGAGGGGGGCGGGAACAGCTGCCCCAGCCGCCCCCCTTCGGAACGATGTTCCGAAGGGGGGAGGTGGGGCGGGAACAGCTGCCCCAGCCGCCCCACTTCGGAACGATGTTCCGAAGTGGGGAGGTGGGGCGGGAACAGCTGCCCCATCCGCCCCACTTCGGAACGATGTTCCGAAGGGGGGAGGTGGGGCGGGAACAGCTGCCCCATCCGCCCCACTTCGGAACGATGTTCCGAAGTGGGGAGGGGGGGCGGGAACAGCTGCCCCATCCGCCCCACTTCGGAACGATGTTCCGAAGGGGGGAGGGGGGCGGGAACAGCTGCCCCATCCGCCCCACTTCGGAACGATGTTCCGAAGGGGGGAGGGGGGGCGGGAACAGCTGCCCCAGCCGCCCCACTTCGGAACGATGTTCCGAAGTGGGGAGGGGGGGCGGGAACAGCTGCCCCAGCCGCCCCACTTCGGAACGATGTTCCGAAGGGGGGAGGGGGGGCGGGAACAGCTGCCCCAGCCGCCCCACTTCGGAACGATGTTCCGAAGGGGGGAGGGGGGGCGGGAACAGCTGCCCCATCCGCCCCACTTCGGAACGATGTTCCGAAGGGGGGAGGTGGGGCGGGAACAGCTGCCCCATCCGCCCCACTTCCGAACGCTGTTCCGAAGTGGGGAGGTGGGGCGGGAACAGCTGCCCCAGCTGCCGGGCTTCGTAGCGCTGCTGCAAAGCCGGGCGGAGGGGGTGGGAACACCTTCTGAAGGCGGGCAGGGGGCGAAAGTCTTTGCTCCCCCCTGCCTGCCTTCCCAGGGGCTTTTAAATCTCCCCGGACAGCGGAGAAGTCCTCCGCTGTCCGGGGCGATTTTAAAATGCCGCCCGCCAGCATTTTAAGATCCCCCGGACAGCGGATCTCCTCCGCTGTCCCAGGGTTTTTTAAAATGCTGGGGGTGGGAAGAAAAGCCCTTGTCCCCCCCCCCAGCCTTCAGAAGAGGTCCGGGGACAGACTGTCCCCGGACCTGGCCTGAAGGTGGTTTCCCTAGGAACGCATTAATTGATTTTCAATGCATTCCTATGGGAAACCGTGCATCGCAAGACGAAAAACCCGCAAGACGAAGAGAATTGCGGAACGAATTAATTTCGTCTTGCGAGGCACCACTGTATCACTTCCATCCTGCATAGCAGTAGGGCCCAAATAGTGCTTTTCTTCTCAAAAGACTGGTAACTGCATGACAGGCGCAGCCATACATCACAGCTTCCCTCTAGAATATCAAAACAGTATCTATAATACATCCGACAATGACACATCGTTGTGTTATGGCCAGAGGTTGGTACGTTTCGTCACACGGAATGGAAGGAATTATCTGCCACCTTTCCAATATGGTGGAGCTTGCTATTTGATGGGGGCAATGAGCACTTCATTAATGAGCAGCTGGATTCAGAAGGGAGTACAAAGAATCCCAAATATGGTGGTTATGGGGAGGCGCGGCTTCATGTGTCTGGCCTCCTGGCAGTGGTGTCACTACTAATTACCGAGAGGGAGAGGGACACAGTGGCAGGGAAGCTGGCGCTGTGCAGATGCACCAGCAGAGCCAATGCAACACTCCAGTTGGTGCACT